>NC_057826.1:16252500-16877500 GCF_910594005.1 Cervus elaphus
GTTCAAATCTTAGATCACCCAGTTATTATGTGACCTTGGGCACATTATTCAACCTCTCTCAGCCTCAGCTTCCTTATCTTTGAATGGGGTAAGGCTCTGGGAGGGTTAATTGAGATAAAAGAGCCTAGCACTTAGCCTGCCGCATCCGTAAATGTGTGCTCCCTCCCACTCCCCCTTCCAGGCGTCGGGGACACCCCTCCACCCCTTCCTTGTCTCCTGACGGAAGACAATTGACCACTACCTGCTACCTGAGATGACGCTGGTACTTGATTATTTGATATCGCCACACCTCATCACTGATTATTGACTGTAAGACTCTGCTCCACCTGGCTCCTTCCTGCCAGGTGACTTCACCCGACGCACGTGGACAAGGATGAAGGGTTGGGCCAAGTTACTGGTGGCCTCAGACTTGATATGAAAAGCTTTCTGCTAGATATTCCAAATGTATGGGAACAAATTACTTTTAAAAATGCATATCAGTCTGTGTGCCTGTAACGCACACCCCTTGCCCAGCCTAGCCTCCTTGGGGTGCCCAGGCTCCGTTCTCCTTTTAAGAAGAACCAGGCCCCTCCTGGTCCTCCCTCCATCATCTTTGTGCTTCCCAGGCTTCTCTTCAGGAATTTCTGTGAGTTCCTCTTCCTCAGTTCATCTCCTAAGTGATGGGATTCCAGGGAATCCACCCTCAGCCGGCTTCTCTCATCCTCCCCACATTCCCCCTGCGTGATCGCAGCAAGGACTTCAACCATGCTGTACCTCGTCGATTTCCTAACCCACCTGTTTGGCTCAGGCCCCTCTTCTGACTATGGATCTGTATATACAACTGCTCTGTGGACCATTTCTACCAGGTGGTCCTACATCCCCTCAAAATCAATCTCTTCAACATCCACCTACCTCTTCTATATTTTGTGCCCCAGTAAATGGTACACTGTGCAAACCCAGAAGACTAAGCAGATCTCCTAACTGATCTCCATCTTCCATTAATTCTGTTTCCTTAGCCTCTCTTGTCTGTATCCCTTCCTTTCGGTCCGCATTCGTCATTCTAGGTCTATCTCCCCTGCAATACTGCAGTGGCTGCTTGATCTGGGACCCCTGCCTCCGGGCTTCGTTCTCCATAATTGCCCCTAGAGAGATCTTTCTAAAATGTAAATCTTTTAAAATCTCTCAAGCTGTCTCTATCAATCAGGGTCCAGTCAGGGAACTGAAATCACACCAGCTATGATTATAACAGAACTCATTTAAGACTTAGGATTAATTTCAGATCAATTGTTTAAGTCTAAAGTTGTCAACAGAAAAGACAGAGAGAAGGCTAAGGTATCACTGAGGCAGCAACTATAGGGAGGAGCTACTGCCACCCCCAGAGCTGAGGGAACAAAGGGAAGAATTAGGGATAATCAAGTTCCCTTATTTAAAAAGGGAGTTAAAAAAGCTGCACCAGTTCTTAGCTGTGGCATGTGGGATCTAGTTCCCTGACCAGGGATCAAACCCTGGCCCCCTGCATTGGGAGCACAGAGCCTCAGCCACTGGACCACCAGGGAAGTTCCCACTTTCCCTTATCTTAATAAGAAGAAACAAACTAGTTTGACATGCAAGGCCTTCACTCTGTCTCCCTCTCACATCCTTGGCCTCCTCTCTAGGCTCACTGCCAGTTTCTCCATCCTCAGCCCACATCTGCAGTCATTCTGCCCTTAAACCTCCAAGCTGTGCTCCCACTGCTGCCTGAAAGGTTGCTCTCCAACTTTCCCTCAGTAACTCATCCCTCTAGAAAGGCTCACTGAGGCTTCATGTGGTTCTGAGAGCCTTTCCTGACCACTGCCCCCAGTTCTGGCAGAGTTCAAAGGCCCCCTTTCTTGAAGGTTCCTGTAATAAGCTGGTCCGGTCACTCTGTCACTATATAATATTGTTGTCACTTTACCCATCTCTGAACTCTGCTCAGGACAGAGGCAGTCCTTTTGTCCGCTTTGCTTCTCCAACTTTTGATTTGATGCCTGGCACCCAGTATGCGCTCAGTGTAAATTGCTGAGTGTTAAAGCTGGACCCATGTTGCCTTTCACATCAATAATCTCCTGCCTGCTTTCTCCATCAAATACAACCTTCCCAAGGGCAGCTCTGATCATATCTGTCTGATGATCAAAAACTCATCAGTGGCTCCCCATTGTCTGAGGAATAAAGTCCAAACTATGTCACATACTACGTCTGGTGCTTGTCTCTGACCTTCCTCTCTAGGCTTATTGCCCTCTACACCCTGGCACACACCTGTGCCCCTCCCATGCCAGGCCACCCACTATTTCCTCAATACCTTGAACTCTTTCCCTCCGGAGCAGAGTTCACTTTGTCACCTCTGCTAGAAATGCCTTCTGGAGCTACTTTTGCCTGTTGCAATTGTCCCCAACCTTCAAAGCCTTGTTCATAGGTTGCATTACTTCAAGAAACATTCCAACATCCTTCTTCAGTGGTGGAGGGTAAAGTCCCACATGTTCAACAGGATCTTCCTAACTCTGTGGGGTCTGGTCCCTGTTCACTAGTCCAGACGTATCTCTTCCCACTTGCCTCCATGCTCTGTCTGCCATCACACGCTGGCCTTCCCTGGTTCCTGGGGTGAGCCACGCTGTCTCACACTGCCGAGCCACCGTGCAAGCTCTTCCCTCTGCCTCAGAGAGGCTGTCCCTGCCCTCACTTTCGTGAACCCCAGACTAAGTGAGTGCTCCCTGTTACACACTCTCCCTGCACACTGGGTTTGCCCTTTTATGCAGATCCTGTCCCCACGTCTATAGGCTAGACTGTGCGTTGCACCAAAGCCAGTACCGCATGTCTCATTTATCATTATCCTCCTGACACTCAGCACTGGGCCTGTTACACACTAGATGCTCGGTCAATGTAATAAATATTCTTGTGTGTGTGCTCAGTTGCTAAGTCATGTCCGACTCTGTGTGACCCCATAGACTGTAGCCTGCAGGCTCCTCTGTCCACAGGATTCTCCAGGCAAGAATGCTAGAGCGGGTAGCCATTCCTTTCTCCAGGGGATCTTCCCGCCCCAGGGAACGAAACTGTATCTCTTATAACTCCTGCATTGGCAAGTGGATTCTTTACCACTGGGCCACCAGAGAAGCCTGTATTAAAAGTTCACCTACTAACAAACTCCCTCATTTATCCAAGTCCAACAGTTTGTAGCAAAGTAGTCATTTGTTTACACTTCTCTCCATCTTGGTAATAGTCTGTGTTTTTGTTTTTTAAAAAAAATTTTTTTTCAAAGATAAACAAAAGTCAAGAGGATAATATGATAACCCCCTCTTTGCCATCATGCTTCCTCAACCATCGTCAGCATTAGGCCAGTGTTGTTTCATCTCTTCTCCATCTTTCCCCCACCCTTTAGATTATTTGAAGGTACATCTCAGACAGACATCATAAATCAAACACTTCTTAAGGGTTAATGTGCTCTGTTCATCGTTACTTTTCACATAGCCCTTAGCATAGCATCTGGCCCCTAACAGATGATAAGTGTTCACTGAATTAATTAAATAGAGGAAAATGTCATTTATTCATTCACAAATTCATTGAACAAGGAATTATTGAACCATTATATGCTAGGCACTGTTGGCAATGGGGATAGATTCTATTTGGGAGGACACGGAGAATGAATGAATGAGTGAGATTTTTATTTATTTATTTTTGTTCCAAACTTTAAACTATTTTGTATTGGGGTACAGTCAATTGACAATGTTGTGATTGTTTCAGAGGAACAGTGAAAGGACTTAGACATACATATATGTGTATCCATTCTCCCCCAAAGCCCCCTCCCATCCAGGCCAGCACAAAGCACTGAGTAGAATTCTCTGTGCTCTACAATAGGTCCTTGTTGGTTATCCATTTTAACCTCCTTGTTGGTTAGCCATATAGCAGTGTGCCCATGACCTTCCCAAAGTCCCTAACTCTTCCTTCTCCCTGGAAGCCATGAGTTGGTTTTCTAAGTCTGTGAATCTCTTTCTGTTTTGTGAGTAAGTCCACTGGTATCATTTCTTTTTAGATTCCGTATATAAGGGATGTCATATGATATTTCTCCTTCTCTGTCTGACTTCCTTCACTCAGTATGACACTCTCTAGGTCCATCCATGTGGCTGCAAATGGCATTATTTCATTCTTTTTAATGACTAAGTAATATCCCATTGTGTATATGCACCACATCTTCTTTATCAACTCCTCTGTCCATGGACACTTAAGTTGCTTCCATGTCTTGGCTATTGTAAACAGTGCTGCAATGAACACTGGAGTGCATGCATCCTTTTGGATTATGTTTTTCTCTGGGTATAAGCCTAGGAGTGGGATTGCAGGGTCATATGGTAGCTCTATTTTTATTTTTGTAAGGAACCTCCGTACTTTTCTCCATAGTGGCTGCACCAATTTACATTCCCACCAACAGTGTAAGAGGGTTCCCTTCTCCGAAACCTCTCCAGCATTTGTTGTTTGTGGATTTTTTGATGATAGCCATTCTGACCAGTGTGAGGTGATATTTCATTGTAGTTTTGATTTACATTTCTCCAATAACTAGCAATGTTGAACATCTTTTCATGTGGCTGCTGGCCATCTGTATGTCCTCCTTAAAAAATGTCTATTTAGGTCTTCTGCCAATTTTTTGAATGGGTTGTTTGTTCTGATGCTGTTAAACGTCATAAGCTGTTTGTAAATTTTGGAGACTAATCCCTTACCAGTCACATTATTTGCAAATATTTTCTCCCTGTCTGTGGGTTACTTTTGTTTTGTTTATTGTTTCCTTTGCTGTGCAAAAGCTTTTGAGTTTAAGTAAGTCCCATTTGTTTATTTCTGCTTTTATTTCCATTATTCTGGGAGATGGATTGAAAAAGATGTTGTGATTTATGTCACAGAATGTTCTGCCTATGTTTTCCTCTAGGAGCTTCATAGTGTCTAGCTTCACACTTAGGTCTTCAATCCATTTTGAGCTTATTTTGGGGTATAGTGTTAAAGAATGATCTAATTTCTTTTTTTTACATATGGCTGTCCAGTTTTCCCAGCACCTTGAGATTTTTAAAGTACCCCACAGTGGAAAGTACTATGCAGATCATTAAAACAGAATGACATGATAGCAAGTGATTAAATGGCTACTTAGAACAGGTGGTTGGGGAGCATCTCTCAAAGGAAATGACCTTTAAACTGAGTCCTGAATGACCGGAAGGAACCAGCCGCGTGGGCAGCTGAGAGGAGAGGAGTCCAGAGGTCCAGCCAAGAGCAGAAACAGCCATAGTGTCCTTGAGGAGGGTGCTGGAGGAATCGGAGGAAGAGGGGTGGGAGGTGTGGCTGGAGCAAGGAAGCTACATCCTGTCAGGCTTCATAAGCCAAGGCAGAGAGTTGAGGTTTTGAAGATTTGTTGGGAACCTATCAGAGGCTTTTAAGCAGAATGATATGATCTGTTTAGAAGAGCATTTTGGCTTTGATATGGAGACTAAACCATCAAGCAGTGGGGCTCCTGCAATTAGGAGAGAATGGGGGTGATTTAGGCCAGAGCGGGAGCAGTGAAGACGGAGGGATGAAGGAAGACTGGGGAGATGTTTTGGAGCCCAGGTTCGCAGGTCTTGTGAAAGGCCTGGATGCCGAGGCAAGGAAAAGTCAGGGACGTTCCTGGAAGGAGAAAGGGCACTCCTATAGAACGATGGAGGCAGCCTGGGCAGGGGAGGAGGTGATCAGGAAGCGTCCGCGAGTGAACAGCAGTGTGTTCGTGCGTGACACCAGGTGTGCTCACAGTTGCATTTTAGAGGCTTCGGCGTCAGCCTCAGTTTCCTCTTCCGTCAAATGGGCATGGAGATAGCATCTTGAGGCTTTCTTTTGAAGGTTAAATGAGAAAGAGTGTAAAGGGCCAGCTCTGTCTGGCACACAGTCAAGGCACAATGAATGAGCGCTCTCATCGAGTGCCCCACCCTCGACACACCCTCAACCCACCAGCCACAAACTGTCTGCGGCTCTCTCCTGGGGCGTGCACGTACGCCTCTGCCTTCTCTGGAAGGGTCCCAATTCCCAGGGAGAACCAATTCCCCTACCCGCTTCCTGGGGGATTCTTCTACTTGTGGTGCTTCCTGTAGGAAGGGCTGGGGCAAACAGCGGGGGAAACCGTGGCCCCAGGACTGAGTTTTCTCAGATGAGTGAGACCCAGAAGTCCTGCGGGGACTTGCAGAGGGGTAAGAATGAGTGAATGGAGGAAGAAGGAAGGCAGTAGACGCTGCTCCTCTGTCCCATGGGGGACCAAGGGTCACAGGACCCTGAGGACTTACAGTTCTCTGCTCAGGATCCCTCCCCACCCGTCAGTGACCCAGGGAGCCCAAAGGGCCCCAGGAACTTGCCTCAGCTTGCCTTTACTGGAAATGCTTCTGGATCTTCCAGAACTAGAACCCCTGAGCAGCGCCCAGGGCATCCAGGAGTTCCTCCTCCCATCTGTTCTCCTCCCCTACAGAGCACAAGTGCTATTTTTTTTTTTAAGTTATATATGTATGTGTGGGGGAGGTATATATACATAAATACATATATGTCATATTTTATAAATATATATATGGATAGAAAGACTAAAAATATGTACATTAAAATGTTACAGGTGAATTCTCTCTGAGTGGCTAAACTGTAAGTGATTTCCATCTTTATCTTTGTGCTTTTTTGTATTTTTCCACCACATAGTGTTTTCCAACAAGGGCAAAATGTTATAAAGAACCTCCAAAATATCTTCCATGATTCTAATCTCTCCCTGAAATGGAGGGGAATGTTTGTGTAGGAGTAAGAGAGAACATTCATTTACTTACTCATTCAATTCATTCATTCTTTCATTTGACAAATATTTGAGAGCAAAATGGGTATGATTGCTGGACCCTGTGGTAACAGCAGACATGTAAGATATAATTCCTGTCCTAAGGAGCTTTTAAATTCATATTTTAAAAACTGAAAGCAGAAAACCACAAGGAAACGAGTGAGTAATGCAGGAAATGAAAGGTCCTGAGAAGGACGAGAGGACTTGCAGCTGGAAGCATTGGAGACAATGCAAGAAATGGGGTTTGAACTGGGCTTTAAGGGGTGGGTCAGACTTAGACAGGGGAGCAGGTGGAAGGATATTCCAGACAAGGTGAATGATGGAAGCAAAGGCACAGAGGCAGGAAATGATCAGGGATGTTTTCAAATTAGCAAGTAAAGCACACAGTGTGTCTTGGCCACCAACAGCTAACAAGTCAAGGCTCATTTTGTATATTGATAGTTTTGCTCAAAGTAATCCTGTGAAGAAGCAGGATTCATAGGCAGGGAAACTAAAATCTGAGGAGATAATGGCTTCTGTCCAATGCCTCCAAGTTGCAGTGGAAGGTATGGAAAGAGAAAGTTTTCAGATCTCCTGACCCCATGCGTGCTCACATCGGGGAAAGAACATGTGGATAGAGATAGAGGGTTTCTCATCAATAGAGAAACTAATGGGACTTTCCTGAGGCTCCACTGGCTAAGAGTCTCAATGCAGGGGGCCTGGGTTTGATACCTGGTCAGGGAACCAGGTCCTGCATGTCACAATTAAAACACAGGACAGCCAAATAAATGAATAAAAATAAATATCTTTTTTAAAAAAGAGAAAAAAGCCAATCACTAAGAATGTGGAGCAGCATTCCATTACTCATAAACAAGTGGTCAAATGCATACAAGGGTCCATAGGCTGTGAGGAACTGAAGAGCCTCCTGATGAAGGTGAAAGAGGAGAGTGAAAAGGCTGGCGTAAAACTCAACACTCAAAAAACTAAGATCATGGCATCTGGCCCCCTCACTTCATGGCAAATAGATGGGCAAATAATGGAAACAGTGACACACTTTATTTTCTTGGGCTCCCAAATCATTGCAGATGGTGACGGCAGTCATGAAATTAAAAGACACTTGCTCCTTGGAAGAAAAGCTATGACAAACCTAGACAGCATATTAAAAAGCAGAGACATCACTTTGCCGACAATGGCACGTATAGTCAAAGCTATGGTTTCTCCAGTAGTCATGTACGGATGTGAGAGCTGGACCATAAAGAAGGCTGAGCACCAAAGAATTGATGCTTTCGAACTGTAGTGCTAGAGAAGATTCTTGAGAGTCTCTTGGACAGCAAGGAGATGAAACCAGTCCATCCTAAAGGAAATCAACCCTGAATATTCATTGGAAGGACTGATGCTGAAGCTGAAGCTCCAATACTTTGGCTACCTGATGCGAAGAACCGACCCCTTGGAAAAGACCCAGATACTGGGAAAGACTGAGGGCAGGAGGAGAAGAGGACAACAGAGGATGAGATGGCTGGATGGCACCACCAACTCGAAGGACATGAGTTTGAACAAACTCCGGGAGATAGCGAAGGACCTTGGTGTGCTGCAGTCCATAGGGTCACAAAGGGTCAGACACGGCCGAGTGACTGAACAACGACAAGCTGTACATCATTGCTTAGGCATAGAGAAAGGCGTAGAAAAATACATACTGTTTTGTCAACATTCATTTGAGTGGAGGAAGGTGCAGGAAAGAGAGAAGAAAGGTGGGAAAAAGAAGAAAGAAAATGAGTTAAAAGTTTTAGAGACGGCAGTTGGGAAAAGCATAAGAATATATGGACAAATACATTGTTGCAAATGGCAAAAATGTAAACAATTGAGGTGTTTAGGTATAGATTTTGTTGTTCAGTCGCTAAGCTGTGTCCAACTCTTTTGTGACCCCATAGACTGTAGCCCATGAGGCTCCCCTGTCCATGGGATTTCCCAGGCAAGGATATTGGAGTGGGTTGCCATTTCTTTCTCCAGGGGATCTTCCCCACCAAGGGATTAAACCCACGTCTCCTGCATCCATGGAGGCTCAGCAGTAGAGAATCTACCAGAAATGCAGGAGACTCGAGTTTGAGCCCTGGTTCAGGAAGATGCCCTGGAGAAGGAAATGACAACCCACTCCAGTATTCTTGCCTGGGAAATCCCATGGACAGAGGAGCCTGGTGGCCTGCTGTCCATGGGGTCACAAAAGAGTTGGAGTCTTCAAAAATGATAAAGAACATACATGATTATCAACATGAAATAGTGTTTTAGAAGACACATTTTTTTAGGGGGAAAATTTGTAATAGTATGGCTCAGACGGTAAAGAATCTGCCTGCAATGCAGGAGACCTGGGTTCAATTCCTGGGTTGGGAAGATGGCCCAGAGGAGGGTATGGCAACCCACTCCAGTATTCTTGCCTGGGAAATCCCATGGACAGAGGAGCCTGGAGGGCTATATAGTCCATGGGGTTGCAAAGAGTTGGACACGACTGAGCGACTATCACTTTCACTTTTCATGTATAATATAAGCCTATCTCTTTATGTTAATTTGTACTTGGAATTTACTTCAATACTGGCTGTCAGTGGCTGTGGGATTTTTTTTTTTTTATAAAAATAGCTTGGTTATAAGATGGGAAAAATTAGCAAGAATTCTAATCTTCTTTTATTTACTTTTCTTAAGTTACTTTTTCTTGTTTACTAGATTTAATCTCAGGCATTGTCCCTTCCTTTACTTCCCTGCTTGATCAATGGTCCTTCGGGAGCTCTGTGACAAGGGCTGTCTGTTTCCTGAGATACCCCACACGTGGGAACACTTGTCCTGCGACCCATCCTAGGGCTTATTCACAACAGATCCTCAACCCCAAAATAAACATCTGGGGTGTTTCCTCTTCCTAAAGGGGAAGCAGAAGGCCCTGGTGAACAGAGGGAAGGGTGAGCCCTGTCTAGACCATCATCCCAGGGGAATTCTGTCCACGCAGTTCCCCCTGGAAACCCCCAAGACCCAGAACAGCTCTGCTGACTCAGGCCACCCATTCTGGTGGCACCTCAGATCCCAGCCCTTCTCCAGCACCCCACTCCTTCCCATCCCCACAAGGAAAGGCAGGTTATCCTAGAGGCAGGTGGAGCATGGTGATCTTACAAAGGAGAATTTGCTCAGATAAGTAATGGATCCAATTAGGGCCTCCTAGGTTGATGGGCCTATCAAGTTCAGCCTTGAGCCTTGCCTGCGAAAAATCATCTCTCCCAGTTCTGGGAGCACAACTGGTGGGGGCCTGGTCCAAAGGGACTCAAAGAACAAAGAGGCATTCCAGGGGTGCAGGCTAACAGGCTCCACTTTCATTTCCAAGTAAAAGAATCAAGGAAAGTGATTCTCAACCATGTGCAACTTGCTCCAAGGAGTGTGTTTGTGTTGCTGGCCTGAGATGCTACTAAGCATCTCAGAAGGCACAGAATAGCACCCTCCCCCATCAAAGAATTATCCAGCCCCAAATGTCAATAGTGCTAAGGCTGAGAAACCAGTCTAAGGGGTATTCTCTGCTTTACAGATGCAAAGCAAAGGGACTTGGGTAAATCCCCAGAATTGGGGACACCTGAAAATGAAGACCTAGTGGGAGGAGAATTTTCCTAAAGATAAGAGCAATGTTTCCAAGCTGTTGTTCCCCCTCAAAATATGGTACAGCTCTATTTCAAAAATATGTTTTAAATAAATGATGAATGGATAAAGAGACGTGGTACATATATAGAATGGAAGACTGCTCAGCCATAAAAAGAATGAAATGATGCCATTTGCAGCAACATGGATGAACCTAGAGATTATCATACCAAGTGAAGTAGGTCAAAAACAGAAAGACAAATATCATATGATTTCACTTACATGTGGAATCTAAAATATGACACAAGTGAAATTATCTACGAAACAGAAACAGACTCACAGGCGTAAAGAACAGACTTATGATTGCCAAAGGGAGGAGGAGAAGGGGAGGGATGGATTGGGAGTTTGGGGTCAGCAGATGCAAACTATTGTATACAGAATGGATAAACAGCAAGGTCCTACTGTATAGCACAGAGAACTATGTTCAATATCCTGTGATAAACCATAATGGAAAGGACCCCTGAAGAAAGAATGTATATATCTGTATAACTGAATCACTTTGCTGCACAGCAGAAATTAACACAACATTGTAAATCCATTATACCTCAATAAAAATTATTAAAAACATGAAATGATAACAAAAATAAATTATTGTCTTATAAATATTTTTTAAGGCAAAGAAAGAGTGTGGGAAAGGACAGAGGACAAAGGAGAAACACCTAGATTCTGGTCACTAGCTTGCTCTGGTTCTGAACATTCGGTAATTAAAAACAGACTTCTTCATCAGGAACCCAGAAGAATAAAGCAAAAGAATAAAATCCATATTTGTCATGTAACCTTTATCATTATTCAGAACCTTGGAAATATCTTTGACTGCCCCTGAAACCTATGTCAACATAAACAAAGTGAGCTAGAAATTTAATAACACTTGAGTTAACTACCAGATGGTCAAATGTCTATGGATGAAGTTGAATCAGTGAAAATTTGAATAACTACACCTGCATTGATCATATCTGCCAGATCTTCATTTGGCATCTTCCAGGAAATCTTGGTTACTTCCTTGAATATCTTGTGCCTCTGGAAGGATGCTGTGACATGTCCTCCTCCTTAGACTCATTCCCAAGATTTGATTTGATTTACCAAGCATTTACTGAGTCCTTCCAATGTGTCCAGCAGGAAGGTAGCTGCTGTTGTTCTTTAGTTGCTAAGTTGTGTCCAACTCTTTTGTGACCCCATGAACCGTAACCCACCAGGCTTCTCTGTCCATGGGATTTCCCGGGCAAGAATATTGGAGTGGATTGCCATTTCCTCCTTCAGGGGATCTTCTCAACCCAGGGATCAAACTCACATCTCCTGCTTGGCAGGTGGATTCTTTTCCAAGAAACTACCCGGGAAGCACTGCTGCTGCAAATATGTAATACAATGCGTGGATGCTAATTTGGGATTAGCATCTCCAGGATTTGAGACTGAAAGCTTGAAGAAACACTGATGCTTTTAATGGAAGAGGATGCCAGGTGAGTAAGTGGGAGCTGGATAGGGCTGCAAGATAATGACTTGGCATCAGATGATCAAGGATCAGTTCAGTTCAGTCACTCATTTGTGTCTGACTCTTTGTGACCCCAGGGACTGCAGCATGCCAGGCCCCCCTGTGCATCACAAACTCCCAAAGTTTAGTCAAACTCATGTCCATTGAGTCGGTGATGCCATCCAACCATCTCATTCTCTGTTGTCCCCTTCTCCTCCTGCCTTCAATCTTTCCCAGCATCAGGGTCTTTTCCAATGAGTCAACTCTTCGCATCAGGGGGCCAAAGTGTTGGACTTTCAACTTCAACATCAGTGCTTCCAATGAACACCCAGGACTCATCTCCTTTAGGATGGACTGGTTGGATCTCCTTGCAGTCCAAGGGACTCTCAAGAGTCTTCTCCAACACCACAGTTCAAAAGCATCAATTCTTCAGCACTCAGCTTTCTTTATAGTCCAACTCTCACATGCATACATGACCACTGGAAAAACCATAGCCTTGACTGGACGGATATCCCAGTAGAAAATGTTCATGAAAATGTTGGAACTGGAGGGTTGGATCTCAAGCAGGACTAGCAGCTCAAGATCGAAACATGGAAATCTTCCCCGTAAAGATGAGTCCACTGAGGCGGGTAGAAAATAGAACAGAAGCCCAAGGGCTGGACCTTGAGATGCAATTCATAGTTGAGGGTTAGGAGGGGGAAGAGAATGCCGCAAAGGAGATGAGTAAGAGCAGTTAGAGAACTAGGAAAGAAAACCAGGAGAGCGGGCGCTATTGTAGCTGAGGAGGGAGAGTTGGTTGGTTTTGAGGGTTTTGTTTGTTTGTCTTTTTATTGTTTTTTTAAGGAACAGTCAAAAGGTGTCAAAACTTCAGAGCATAAACCCTGAGAAAAGGATCCTGGGATTCAGGATGACCAACTGTCCTAGTTTGCCCAAGGCTGTCTGGGTTTTAGTACTGAAAGTCTCACATCCCAGGAAATAGCTCAGTCCTGGGCAAACAGGACAGCTGGGATGTGCAAAGCCTGAAGCCAGAGACTAAGCTGGGGCACCACAAATGAATGTTTCAACAGCTAGTCATGTAGACATACACCGTCCAAGAGACCACATTTTTAAAAAATCAGACTCTATATTTGCCACATTCTCTGAGCGCAACCCTGGGCTCGGACAAAGGCCAAGGTTAATGAACTGAACTAGTTGGGTCCAGTCTTTGAAAACCTTTGACCAGTTTTTGAGGTTTTTGGCCTGGAGACATTTCGTATCATAAAATTTAGTTAGCCAAACTCTTATTTGGCTCAAGTACTGTTTCTCTAAATTGCCTTCACTCAAGTAATTGCTTTTACTGGAAACACAGCTGTCAAGATAAAGTTGCTGGCCTTTCAGAAAAGAAAGTAAACGTAAAAACTGATGTACCAAAACAAATAAACAACAACAAAATACCTGATGGGCCTGAGAGAAAGATGCAAGAAAATGAACTCACTCCATCAAAGCTATAGGTCCAATTTGGGGAAAACTGCAACAGATTTGGAGAACTACACGGTGCTTCTCTGGCAACTCCAGAAGCCTATAGCTTTTCTGAAGACCAAACATATTGTGGTTTTCTGAGCAGTTGTTGCCAAACTCTTTTTCTAGTAGTATCTTGTGGTGTTTGGAAATTAAGGGAAACTGTGAATTGAATGATTTTCATGTTTTCTGTTTTTGTTTTTTACATGTGTCTATTTCTGCCCATTTCCTTTAAGCTGGAGGCCAAAAGCTGGCAGCCTGTGAGCCAACTCAGACTGTGAATGTGTTTTCTTTGGCCTGCAGGCTGTTTTTCAAATTTTTGAATTGGTTGCCAGCATTGAAAAATCAGGAGATATCCCCTCCCCCACTTACACACCAAAAAAAAATCAGGATTTCCTGCTTTTCTTGGAAAATTGGAGACACAGGGTTGCATGTCCACGCTGCAATGATCCACAGGAGCTGAGCAACAATGGCCCCCTTTGGACAGGGTATGTGTTTGTCCCTTGGCCCCATCCCCACCTGGCCTGCCACCTCGCTTTGCTTTACCTACCAGGCCCATCTCAAGACTCCACAGAAGAATGAGGCTTCCAAAATACCTAGCTCATTAGTTCTAAACCACTTGCCTTGACCTGCTTTCCATTCTACATCCCAAAAGGTTCCCAAGACTTGGAGGTTCTGAAATCGTGACTGATTTCCTGTTTGTGGATTCGACTCATCCACCTGGTCTAACACCTGGCACAATTTCCTCAGGCTACCTGTATTTCCTGCCCACTTTGCCCCTAGGTCTCTACACCAGGAAGACCTCCTCATGTTCCACGCTCCGGCAGCCGCAGAAACCAAGCCGGAGGCTCCCCGTCTGCTTGGCTCTCACCGTGTATCTGTCCCTTCTCTGGTTCCCCACTCACAGCTTCTTTCAGGGCCCACCTGGGGGCTGACCCTCCAACTTTGTCTCCTGTTTCCATCCTTGATATCATCTCTTGGACTTAACCACAGAATTAAGCTCTTGTTTCTACTCTGGGCCAGTCTGTCTCAAGCTTTGCTTGTGACTCTTTGTACTTATAAAATCTTCAGCTAAACCCAGCTCCAGCTCTTGGAAGTATATTAGTCAGAGTAGTGCTCACTGCTATAACCAACAAATCCTCAACATTTCAAGGACTTAAATCCAGAAGAGTTATTTCTCACTCATATAACAGTCAAAGGGGAACTTTCCTGGTCTTAAGGCAAGACCCAGACTCCTTCCAACTGTGGCTCTGCTATCCTTGAAGGTCTCAGAATCCCCTTTATCCAGCTAATGGACAGGAAAAGGAAGAGAATGCTGAGGAACCCCTGCCTCTTCACTGCTTTCCAGCCTGAAATTGATACATGTCATTTCCACTCATTCGCTTGATGAGAGCTAACCATGCATGCTCACCTAAATGGAGAAGATGAGAAGTACAGTCTGGGGAAGGCAGGGTAGGGGTGCCATCCCCCAGTGACAGTGTCTGCAAGGGAGGGGAGAGCCTGAGTTTGCAGAGGGCAGTAGGTCTTTGCGGCCACAGTGCCCTGTCCAAGTGGAGACCTGCAGAGCTGTTTCCTGGCTGAGCTGGTACTAGTCCCCATTAAGCTGACTCATTTGAAAAGACCCTGATGCTGGGAAAGATTGAGGGCAGAAGGAGAAGGGGACGACAGAGGATGAGATGGTTGGATGGCATCACTGACTCAATGGACATGGGTTTGGGAGTTGGTGATGGACAGGGAGGGCTGGCATGCTGCGGTTCATGGGGTCGTAAAGAGTCAGGCACGACTGAGCGACTGAACTGATGGACTGACTGAAGTATGGGAAGGAAATTGCATGTTTTCCTCCAGGATTATAGAACTCTTCATGGCAACTGACAAAAACCCAAATCAGCCTAAGGAGAAAGGGCATTTGCTGGTTCCCTGAACTGGGAAGTTCAGGGGAACGAGGCAACCTAAAGTGCAATTGGACCCAGACCCTTAACTATGGGTGTTAGGTTTCTCTTTTTCTTTGCATTGCCATTTCTTGACTGAGGACCCTCTGTCCTTCTGGAGATTTTCTCAGTGTGGCAGGTGAGGAGGCTGATAGCTGTGCTTATATCGCACCCTCCCAATTCCATGCTCTAAAAGGCAAAGGCCACTTCTCCTCCAGCTCCAAACTTTAAAAACCACAGAGAAGGCTCCAATTAGCCTGGCAGGGGCTAGAGGCCTACCCGGGAGACATACCAACTGTGAGTTCCTTTTCCAGCACATTGGAGTAGGAGAGGAGCAGCCTCCTTAGCGAGGGAGGTACTGAAGAACAGACAAAGCAATACATGCATGAACCTTTGGTCACACAGCCTCTGAGCATACCTCTGTGGCCAGCTCAGATCCCAGGCCTCATGCACGTTCCAAGGAGCAGCCCCCTGAGGCCAGAGCACACTCACTCTACACTGTATTAGTTAAAGCCATAGTTTCCATAAGAGTTAATAGGACCTTCATGAATTTCCATAAATTCGCCACAGATGGAAAAGGCCTGATAAGTTTCTTGACAAGATCTGAAGGCCTTTTAAGTTTCATCAAATTCCACCAAAGGGAAATCTTTACATAATGAAATATCATTAGAAAATTTGTATTTTTCAGGCAGGAATTCACTTCAAATGCTAAAGTATCTCCTTTACTCATCTGTCCAACAAATAATTATTAATAATGTATAATGTGTCCAGTTAGGAGTCAGGTGCTGGGCATGCAGTGATGGATAAGTTCAATCCGTGACCTCACTAGGCTTACAGTCTCCAGAAACAAGTCAAGCTTAGAGTCTCTTAAGCAAACACAGCTAAAGCAAAATGGGATATCTTGACCAAGTCTTGAAGATCATATTGTTATACAAACAAAAACACTCTGAATCCTGAGTATAGAATCAAGGGATTCTCAGGAATGGAAAAAATTCCTGGCATGTTGGATAAATAAAGGCAGGAATCAGTAGCAAACAGCAGGCAGAATATCTTGGAGTCATGGCATATGGCTAAGCAATTTGGAGAGTAGGTATCACTGGTATGCTACCTTGCAGGTATGCCGTTAGGACCAGCCATCCTCCAACTCCTTCCTTGACTGCTACTGAGTTTTAGAGGGAGATTTTTTTCCCCATGAATACACATTACCAATTTTTTAAAATAAATTTTTATTTTATTTTTATTATTTTGGTTGCCCTGGGTCTTCATTGCAGCACACAGGCTTTCTCTAGCTGTGGCAAGCGAGGGCTACCCTCCAGCTGCAGTGCCTGGGCTTCTCATTGCGGTGCCTTCTCTTGTTGCAGAGCCTGGGCACTATACTTGTGGCATTTGGGCTTAGTTGCTCTGTAAGCAACTAAGAATCTTCCTGGATCAGGGATTGAACCCGTGTCCCCTGCATTGACAGGTGAATTCTTAACCATTGGGCCACTAGGGAAGTCCCCCCCCCAGTATATTTTCAGAGACTTATAATACCATTACATGAAGTAAAGAAAATCTATACAGTCTAACTCTTGATTCTTTTAATATACTTTTTACTTATGACTAATTTTTGATTTCCAGAAAAGTTGCAAAGACAATACAGAGAGTTTCTATATAACACTCACCCAGTTTCTCCAAACAGTACCTTTGTCAGAACTAAGGAACTAACATTGCTCTATTACTATTCACTAAAGGCCCTACTTCACTTAGGCATTTTCGTTAGGCGTTATTCTGATTTCACTGGTTTCCAGCTGCTATCCTTTTTCTGTTCCAAGATCCAATCCAGGATACCACATTGAATTTTGTGGCTCTTGATTTTTAAGGATCATTATTCGTCAGGCATGGGTCAGCTGTCTCTCTCTCTCTCTTTGCTGCCAATGCCTCAGACATTTCATGGTTCATTAGCACCTGCTATAGAGTGTGAACAAGGGAAGGAAACAATTTTGAAATGCAAATCAGCCAAATGTTGTTATTTATTGGTTTGTGGCAGTTAGCTCAGTTGTTAATAAGGCCAAGGTTACTGGCTCCATCTCTGTAAATGAGTCAGCTGGCTTAGCGATGACAGGGGAAATTTTCTCCTGTGGCCATTATTTGCTCCCTAAATCTTGCTCAGCTTCTCTGAAACGCAATCTTTTTACCACAGTGGGATAGTGGTGGGAGTGTCTACCCTATTACCTTGTTACACAAAGTGTGGGTCATGGGCCAGTAGCATCAGCATACCCTGGAGCTTGTTGGAAATACAGAATCTGAGGCCCCACCCAGATCTAGGAATCAGAACCTGCACTTTAATAGGATTCGCAGGTGACAAAGAGGCATGACCATTCTGCAAACATTTCTTGAAAACCTACCCTATAAAGATGCTGGAGTCTCACGCGAAAAAAGGAAGCACATCCCACCATCAGAGAACATACCCACCACCTAGTGGGGATTCCAGACAAGCCGACTGACAATTATAATGTCATATGTAAGCTGAGAGCTGAAGAATAAGAAGACTTAGCCAGTTGAAAGAGGGAGGAAGGTACAAGGGGTGAGGGATGGAGGAAAAGCAGGCTAAGGGTGGAGAAACTCAGAGGTAAGGGAGACCATGGTATCTCCTGGGAATTGCACATAGTACAACATGGCTAGAGCATCACATGTCAACTCTGGGAATGTATGATGGGGATGATCCAGAGATTTCCTTCTCTCTGTATTCACCAGCATCATCAATGCATATCATTGAGCACCAACTACATGCCTGGCACCGTGTTAGGTGTTGGGGATATGGGTAATAAATTTCCCATTTGATAGATTCCCGGGACTCTAGTCCAGGTCAGTTAAATGTGGTAATTACCCAAACAACTGAGGGAAACGGTGCACAATACACCAGAGGCCTTGCAGGTGCAGCTCAAGGATCCCTGAGATGCCACAGTCCCAGGGAGGTTAGGCCTATGTTCACATAAGGTCAGTAGAGTGTGACAAATATTGAAGGGCTAAGAAAAGGGGACCCAACTAAATCATCCTTTAACTAGAGTTACATGAGTCCCATAGGGCCAAAAGGTGATGCCAAGGTCAGCGCTTGCATTCATTTTTTATTGCTGCATAACAAATCACCACATATTTAGTGTCTCAAAAATAAACCCACATATTAGCTGACAGTCCTATAGGTCAGAAGCCCAGCAGACTCGGTTAAGCTCTCTGCATAGTTTCTCGCAAGGCTGAACTCAAGGTATCAGCCAGCCTGGGTGCTTATCTGGGGACCCTGGGGAAGAACTCATTTCTAAATTCATCCAGGTATTGGCAAAATTCAAGTGCTTGTGGCTGTAGAGCTGAGGTCCCTGTTTTCTTGCTGGCTGCCAGCCAGAGTCCACCACTGTCCACTCCTAGACACCACTCACATTCTTCCTCAAGTGGCCTCTTAAATCTTCAAAGCCATCAGTGTTAGTTGTTAAGTCGTGTCTGACTCTTTGCAACCTGTGGACTGTAGCCTGCCAGGCTCCTCTGTCCATGGGATTCTCCAGGCAAGAATACTGGAGTGGGTTGCCATTTCCTCCTCCAGGGGATCTTCCCGACCCAGGGATTGAAGCTGGGTCTCCTGCATGGCAAGCAGACTCTTCACCATCTGAGCCACCAGTAAAAGCTCCCTCACACTCTGAATCTCCAACTTCCTCTTCTGCTGCAAGCTGAGAAAACTCCCTGCTCCTAAGGGATCACATGATTAGATCAGTCCCACCTGGATAATCTCCCTCTCTAAAGGTTAATTGTGCCATATAACATGCTATAATCAAGGGAGTCACATCTCATCATATGCAGAGATTCCGGGAGTAGGCAATCTGTGGGTTTGGGGATGGGGACCAGGGACCATTTTAGAAATGCTGTCTGCTACAGGAGCTAGGAATCAAATGGAGTTTTGGAATCCTAATTGGCAGGTCTTGGTTCCACATGAGGTTGATGGTGAGAGTGGGAAGAGGAGTGTGCCATGCTTCTGATGAGCTCTGGGGAGGCGTGTCCTGGCACTGTTCTGACTGCAGACACTCAAAGATTGCACACAGATAAACCTTGTGTTTTATCTGATCTCTTGCAGGATTCTGGTGATCACGGTTACTTTTGGGGCCAAGCTCCTCCTTCCCCTAAATTAGGTCAGCCTGTAAATCTTCTTGCCATCCCCATGGTCTCTTCTGTTCTGTTCCATGAGAACCCAGATCTGGAGCTCAGTCCCATTTCAGTCTTGGCCCCAAAAGTCACTCGCTGTGGCTTTGGTGGGAGCAGCAGACCCTACCAAGCTTTGAGACATGCACCCTATCATCGCCACAAGAGCACTAAGCATTTCTCTCCCTGGAGTTCCTTCATGATGATTGGCCCTCTCCCCTCTCTACTGGCATGCTGCGGTCCATGGGGTGGCAAAGAACCGGATACGACTTAGCGACTGAAGAGCAACCACCTCGCCCCCTCCCTAACTTCCATCCTGCACCACTTTACCTCTTCCTGCCTCTCAGAAGCCAACCCCCTTTCTCCCTTTATCATTTGTAAAGCAATTCCATTTTCCCCAGCTTCAGATTTTCTTCTGCACAGCTGATGACTTGGCTAAAGCTTTGGTGTCACCACTTGTAAGGATCTACTAGATTCAGTCCTTAAGTCAAGACCACCCTCCTCCCAAGTCTTTGTCTTCCCAGGGGAGTGAGGGCGGCAGTGGTTTCACATCCCTGTGGATGGAAGTGCCGAGTACAGGGGGAGTGCAGAGTTGCAGCACCTCCCCTCATGGGTCACAGGGAAGGGAAGACCTGAAACAGTGACTAGGAGGGTGGAAACTAGGTCCCAACTAAGGAGAATAGTTCGTGGTAAAGTGGGAGCAGATAGAGAGCTCACACAAAGCCTGTTTTAGAAAGTGAAGAAGCACAGAACTGGACCTTGAAGGAAGATTAAGATTCAAGTGAATGAAGTCGCTCAGTCGTGTCCAACTCTTTGTGGTCCCATGGACTGTAGCCTACCAGGCTCCCCCATCCATGGAATTTTCCAGGCAAGAATACTGGAGTGGGTTGCCATTTCCCTTCTCCAGGGGATCTTCCCGACCCAGGGATCGAACCCAGGTCTCTCGCATTGCAGGCAGACGCTTCACCGTCTGAGCCACCAGGGAAGATTCAAGTAAGCAGAGAAGAAAAAACAGTTTTCTAAGCAGGGACCTATTGGCAGAAAAGGCAGGGAAGAAAGAGGATGGTAGGAACCTTCTTGTGAATTACCAGACCTTTCTGACTTGAGTAGAGTGCTGTCACACAACACGCTGGGTTTCAAGGCCAGTTGATAAAAGGCATAGAACATGAGGCTATTACCAGACTTCCCTCCCACAGGCAGTAAGGAGCCAATGAGGTTTTTAG
Organism: Cervus elaphus; assembly: GCF_910594005.1. Taxonomy (NCBI): domain Eukaryota; kingdom Metazoa; phylum Chordata; class Mammalia; order Artiodactyla; family Cervidae; genus Cervus; species Cervus elaphus. The sequence goes on from NC_057826.1 coordinate 16,273,216, forward strand.
CCTAGCATGTCAATTTATGCTACCAAAGTCACTTTTTATTGACTTGGCCAGCCTGTTTGCAAGTGTATGCTTTCAGATTACACAAAACCCACTTTTAAACACACACAGACACTTCCGATTCACAAAAGAACAACTGCTCGTTAACAACCTGCATTGATTTTGGTTTTTTTCCCTTTGGCTTGGTGATTTCTCAGTTCACTGGGAATCAGCAGCAGAGCTGCCACTGACAGGCAAAGTATTAGGTGAGACGAATTGGTGTTCAGCATCCAGTTCCACTTCTTACAAAAGGCTTCCCTGGTGGCTCAGATGGTAAAGAGTCTGCCTGCAACGCAGGAGATCCATGTTCAATTCCTGGGACGGGAAGATCCCCTGGAGAAGGGAATGGCAGAATGGCAACCCACTATAGTATCCTTGCCTGGAGAATTCCACGGACAGAGGAGCCTGGAGGGCTACAGTCCATAGGGAAGCAGAGTCGGACACGACTGAGCAACTAACACTTTCACTTCCACTTTTTACTGGGTCTTCTTAAAAGCTGCTGCTGCTAAGTCGCGTCAGTCGTGTCCGACTCTGTGCGACCCCATAGACGGCAGCCCACCAGGCTCCTCCGTCCCTGGGATTCTCCAGGCAAGAACACTGGAGTGGGTTGCCATTTCCTTCTCCAGTGCATGACAGTGAAAAGTGAAAGTGAAGTCGCTCAGTCGTATCCCACTCCTCACGACCCCATGGACTGTAGCCCACCAGGCTCCTCCATCCATGGGATTTCCCAGGCAAGAGTACTGGAGTGGGGTGCCATTGCCTTCTCCGTCTTAAAAGCTAGAGAACCATAAACTTTGTTTCTCAGAATCCCTTGAGTTCTGAATGATGCAAATTAGGCTCCACCAATTAAATGCACTCATGAGATACTTAAATGGCAGGAGGGCGTCAGGGGGCACCTTTCTGATGCCTTGGCTGTATCTGCTGAAGGGTGATGTTGAAGCCACGTGGACAGCTACAGCAGAAGTCCCGTGTTTAGTTTCAGGATCCATGAGTGTCAGGTGGAAGTTGTGGCAGAGGTGGTACTTGATCCCTGGATTACAGCCGTGATAGTGAATCCTTAAATCGGGCAGTTTCATTCGTAGCCTCCTGCTTATGGAGGAGTCATGGTTCCCCAGGCAGGTTAGTTCTGCAGCGCTCTGGTTTTCATTCCAAGAGGGAGTTCAGTCCTCCAACTCTTCTGATAATTATAAAATTATTAATTTTATTTCTGGCTTAAAATACCTTAAGTGGCTTCTGTTTCTCGCTCTGAACCTTAAATTCTGCAGCAAGAGTATATAAAAGCAGAGTTTGCCCCTAAACAGAGTTTGAGTCTCAAACAATATTCTTAGGGTTGACATCCACACGGTGGTGAATTGAGGGTCTGGGACTACATGTGTCCAGCACCTGGGCTTTTCTAGGATAAAGTTTCCAAAGCGTGATGCATCTACCTCTAATAATACATATGCATCCCTCTGTGGGAGGATTTCAGATGGTACATGGGTGAACATTTACACAGTTTTAGTAGATGCATATTTATTTAAAAATGTTCCAGAAGAAAACTGATGGGTAGCATATCAGACCTGATTTCATGTGTCAGGGACTTCATGAATATTATTGTTTATGGGAAGGCTAGAATGGATTGTGGGCACTCCAGAAAAACATGGTAATAAATTTAATGAAAATATGAAGGAAATAACAGATGGTACACAGAATTGGCAACAACCATGGAGATGGTATTCAAGTGACTGAGTTTGGAAAACCCTTTCCTAGTAACTAATTTTTTTCTTTTTTCTTTTTTTTGGCTGTGAGGCATGTGGGATCTTAGCTCTCTGACCAGGGATTGAACCTGTACCCTCTGCATTTGAAGGTGAAGTCTTAACCACTGGGCCACCAGGGAAGTCCCCTAATAACTCATTCTTGGGTCCTATCACTGTATGAATGAGAGGAAGCAAATTGAGATTATAAATCCTGTGCTTCAGTCTCTACCAGACCCCATCCCCAAAACTGTCATTCTTTTTAAATCCAGACATGACACAAAGTCTATAATTCTTTGGAATGTCACAGAGAGAACATAAAGAACCCTTGAGTTATCATGTGCCAAGGCTGGATCAGTCCATCAGCGGGACCAAAGGGTGGGGTTGGGAGGAGAGATTATAGAACGAGCCCAGCTCCAGGAACAGTATGTATTCAGCATGGAGCCATAAGTTCAGAAATACCAGACTTGGGTGTGTTTGTTATGGAGACTTACTATAGCAAGAGGGAGAGTAAGAACCCAGGACTGTTCCCAAAGGGAAAGCTGGCAAAGTCATCTGCTAGGAGTCCCTGTCAGAAGCCACCAATCCCAGACACAGGAACAAAATAAGGGGACAGCCAGGAGCCACCCTACCTCTCTGTTCTCGTTTTTATCCCTCAGACCTCAGAAAAGATAATGCAGATATGTGACGCTAAATGTAATGAGTACAAATTGTAACTACTCAAAAGCTATACCTTGATAAAGCTTAGCTGCAGCAGCAGGGAGATAAGACAAGAAACTGGACTAGAGGACGTTTAGAAAAAAGGGTCTAATAGGTCAGTGATTTCTAAACGCCGATCTATAGACCAGTGTCCTGCTGGCTACAGAATAATCACCTGTAAGGAGGATGGATGTGTTTTTTTTTTTAAGTTTTTTTCCAGCTTTACTGAGATGTAATTGACATATAACATTGTGTACATTGAAGGTGTGCAATGTGTTCATTTATATACTTATATATTGCAAAATAATTGCCACCGTAGGATGGGTGTGTGCTTTAAAACTGTAGATTCCCAGTCACCACCCAGAGAGCATTCTGGTTCAGGTCAGAGATAGACTCTCAGGATTGGTGCCTGTAACAAGCTGCCCTGACAGTTCTGATGTTCAGTCAACTTTTCAAACTATTTTTTGGGCCCTTGTGACACATGTCTCATTGCTTCTTTCCATTCCCCGTGGTCCCAGCCTAGTTCCTTTCTCCCATGTTGGTTGACCCTGACAGCTCGCTAACCCATCTTCTGCCTCTCTCTTATCTTTAAACACTTTAGAGCCAAACCAATGCCTCTAATGAGCAGGAAAATCATACAGTAAAGAAAAATAGGATTTGGTGTCCAAAAAGAGCTTTCCTTCTTGGGAAAAGTCATCATGTAACCTCTCAAAATTGTTCTTCTCCTCATCTTTAAAAATAGTGGTTAAGAAATGTGCCCACATTACCAGGTTGTTGTAAGGATCAAACAAAACTATGGATCCAAGCATGTAGTGACATGTGATCTAAGTTAACCACATTGTTTCTGTGCTCAGAAGCACCCACTAGCTAGTGGAGCCTACATGTCTCCTTTAGTCTGGCTGACTGGCATCTCTTCCTTTGGGAACTGTCTCCCTTTCCCTCTTCTGCAGTATTCTGCAGGTTAGTCCCAAAGCCTCTGCAGTGAGCACGTGACCCAAGCTAAGCCAATGAGACTCTGTCCTTGGAATCTGAATGCTGAGTGGGGATTCAGGCATAAGAGGTTTGAAGTTGAGTCATGGATTCATCCTCTGGAGATCCCCTCTCGCTTGCTCAGTTCTACCTTCAATTCTATAAACTCCCCAATGTCCTTCCAACAGAGTGTCCTCTTTTTCATTTCAGCTAACCTAAAATTGATTCCTGTCTTCTGAAACTAAAGAGCCCTAAATGATACAGCTCCCTATTTTTTACAGAACGAAGCAGCGAAACTTCTCATCCTATGTCACAAATTCTCCACATTGTATTTGCATCTCACTTATTGGCTCTTCCCTAACTAAGCTTAAGCCCTTGTGGAACAATCCCCTGGGAGATAGCTATCAGACTGTTTGCATTTTATGGGCAAGAAGGAGGTCTAACTCATTTCTGTCCTATGCCAGATGGCTTGACGTATTCCCGATCAGATTTCCTTGAGAACTAGCTCTGACATTTTAAAGTAAGAAAAGGCATCCTGTGGCTCAGAGTAGAAATGTTTTCCAGAGACTAAGATTACAGAGAATCTGGGTATCAATCAAGTTCTGGGGAAATTTTTAGAAGTATGTTCTAGAAGATATATTCTAATTCTTTGGCTAGAAATTAGATTTGGAAACTTAAGATAGAGGGCCTGACTGATGCTCAATGAGGCCAGATGCTCCTGGATTTATATATCATACTCCTCTGAATTATGCATTTGGGTGTTCAGAAAGGTTATTTGTACCCTCAGGACATCTCAATGACCCAGGAAATCTTAAGTGCTGAGTTTTAGGAACTTAAGTCTAGGAGACCATAAAATTTTTTTGAGAAAAGAAAGGAAAACAAATTCTTAACTGATCACAAATAAAATTTAAAAGTGCTGATTTTTGATTGATCTGGTGGCAAGACTCCTAGTAAATTCTCTTTCCCTTCCGCATCTGTTCTGCTCCCTCTGTTAACATTATTAGCTCCAGTTACCAACTAGCCATTGCCATCTGTGGCCACGTTCACCAGAGGTCTTACATTTCCCAATAGTGAAAAGAGGTAATAATTAATTTATCCTGCAAGAATGATGCAATGAACAAGGCAAGCTTGGAGTCCAATGAACTGGGGTTTATATCCAACTCTGGCACTTGTTAGCAATTTAACTTCAAGCAAGTGATTTCCCCTCTCATAAGTTTCAGTTTCTTTATCTGTGGAATGAGGACAGTAACACTGTCCTTCATCTCCAAGATTCGGATTCTGTTGGTCTGTGGTGGCTGTGGATCATGGGAATTTTGTTGTGAGGATCAAATGTATGAAAGCCTAACCTACTGCCTGGTTCTGAGTCTGTCCACAATAGATGTTCCTTTCTCTTCTCCTACAGTGCCCTCTTCCCTAGTAGTTCAGTTCAGTTCAGCTCAGTTCAGTCGCTCAGTCGTGTCCGACTCTTTGCAACCCCATGGACTGCAGCACACCAGGCCTCCCTGTCCATCACCAACTCCCAGAGTTTACTCAAAATCATGTCCATTGAGTCGGTGATGCCATCCAACCATCTCATCCTCTGTCGTCCCCTTCTTCTCCTGCCTTCAATCCTTCCCAGCATCAGGGAAATTTTCACATGAGTCAGCTCTTCACATCAGGTGGCCAAAGTATTGGAGGTTCAGCTTCAGCATCAGTCCTTCCAATGAATATTCAGGACTGATTTCCTTTAGGATGGACTGGCTGGATCTCCTTGCTGACCAAGGGACTCTCAAAGAGTCTTCTCCAACACCACAGTTCAAAAGCATCTTCCCTAGTAACATCTGTTTATTTCCACAGCAGACCTCCTATCTCATTATATACAGATACAAGTGTGCACGCTCAGTCACTCAGTCACGTCTGACTCTTGTGACCCCATGGACTGTATAGCCTGCCAGGCTCCTCTGCCCATAGCATTTTCCAGGCAAGAATACTGGAATAGGTTGCCATTTCCTCCTCCAGGGGAAATCTTCCCGACCCAGGAATCTGAACCCTATGTCTCCAGCATCGCCTGCATTGGCAAGCAGATTCTTTACCACTGAGCCACCTGGGAAGCCCCCTATATACAGGAATATGTACATGAAACATGTGATTTTAATATATAAACATATTCTATGTACATATGCATTCATTTGTTCAACAAATAGTTATTGAGAATCCATTTGTGCCAGGCACTGTGATTGAACCAGTTAGACAGGTTCCCCGTTCTCATGGGACTTACTTTCTGGTGGCAGAGTGGTGTGATAGGGAGGTGTAGGTGTGGGGGAGGAGCACCACGTGGGCTGGACAGGTGAGGGAAGACTTCTCTGAAGAGGGGGCCTGCGAGGTCCAGAAGACGAGGAGGAGCGAACCTGGAACCAGACCAGGGAAGAGCACCCCAAGCAGAGGGCAGAGATGTTGGAGTGGGAAAGGAATGGAATCCGATTTTATGTTTAAAAAGTATTGCTCTGGCTGCTGTGTCTCAGTATATGACAAGAAGCCAGGATGGAAGCAAGTCCACGTGATTACAACAATATCACCCCACACACGGGGACTCCCAGACTAAGAAAGAAGCATAGAGGAGCTCTGGCCCAGAGACGCAGGAATGCCTGGGGGGGTCTCCAGCCTGGGGAACCCTGATCCTCATCTCCACCTGCGCTGTGCAATCCCCCAGGGGCACTGCTAACAAAGTTCCGGGGCTCCACAGCCACTGCCTCGGGTCGAAAGAATGAGAGTCTCATAGATGGGGCCAGGCTAATGGCAGTGTTGGTTTTTTTTCCCCCAAAACTCCCTGGAATATATTCAGAGTTGAGAATCATTGTGTCTGGGTGAGCTCTCCAGAGCCCAAGCTCTCTCTGATGCCTGAGACACGGTTCCAAGTGTTGGACATCCCATTATTATAATGTTCTTTCTCAGAGTGGACTAAAATCAGCCTCTGGCTAGCTTTCCTGCACAACCACCCTTGTGGGGAATCCCCACCTTCACCCCCATCTCCACACCCACCATCACCCAAGGCAAATTTTGGCAAAGGGAGGGAAATACGGGAAACTTAGACAGGAAAGGAGGAGCTGTCAGGCTTCTGGGCACCTTTCCCACCCCCTGCAGGGTCCCAACTAGCAGGTTCTTGCACCCAGGGGTACTGTGTGGGCTGCTCAGCGTCCAGGCTTGTGGCAGCAACAGCCAACACAGCCCCAGGAGGGAAACTGATGGTTGTCCCCTCCCACCCGTCCACACTGCTACCAGAGAATTTGAGAACTGGAAGGGGCTTTAGCATAAGTAGCTTAATTCTAAGTTTACCATGGGTGGGCGGAGGAGGGAGTCAGACACTAAATATAGTCAGTCTTGTATTTCTGGGGCATTCCTAGAAGGTTGAGAAGGGGGAAGGGAACTTGATCACCTACCTTCTGGCAGGCTTTGTGCTCTGTAATTTTCAGTCCTCACAAAAGCTCCATGGAGCAGATGCTTTTCTTCTCATTGAGAGATTGGGTGACTGAGGTTCAAAGAGGTAAATTAACTTACTTGGCCAAGGTCACCCGGCAGATCGGTGTCCAGGGCTCAGTGAAAACCAAGTCGGCCTCTCACTTCGGCTCAGCCTTCTTCCACCACTGTACCATGCTCCCTCTTGGTGTCCAACTCTAGAATCTTCCTTCACTGGAGGGATAAACAGCATCACCTTTTCCCCCAGGTCACTCCATTCAAGGGCAGGAGCCAGTTTCCCAACTCCTACTACCCAATGCCCATTGCTCTGTGGCCCCGGCCCCCTGGGTGCCCTCTACCAGTGCCCAGCCGATTCTGGCCCCTCTCTCTTCTTCCTCAACTGTGTTTCCTATGAACCCAGGCCAGAGCACAAAGAAACTCTAAAGTGTTAGGGGGAAAAAAGCCAAATGTGGAGGCTGAAAGGTTGTCCACTTGGCTTGCATGTTTTGATGGAAGGGCAGAGGGAGGGAACTGCTTTCACTCCTGTTTGGACATGAAGCTGATGCTTTACCTGCGTTGCAGTGATTTTGCATACTGATTCCTCAGCCATGAGAAATTTCCCAACTGCTCCAGGCCTCCTGTGATCTCTCCTTTAAAGGCTGTGCCCACAGTATTAGCACCTACCTAGGAAACTGACTTACCCTCTAACGTTCTCTTGTTGCATGTGGACATGTTATGACCAACCACTGCCACCACCCCATGGTAGACTGAGGGGTTTTGTTCTACACTCCACCTGGGTTTCCCAGCACCTGAGTTACCAATGAGTTCTTGTTGACTAAGCGATTGGCTGACCTATGTGCTGGGACCACTCAATTGAAACCAGAGAGGTCGAAACCATGCCTACACCTGGATCTCAGAAGAGCCGGGACTGGAGAAAGAAGCCATTCTTTATGATGTTTTGCTTTCAAAGCAGAAACTCAGTCCCTGGAGGAAGCCATTCCTATAAGCATGATCCTTTCCCACCTGAAGGCAGCTTCCTCCAACTCCTGGAAGACCCTCCCCCATGTCCCCCTGGAACTCAAGAGTTAACATAATTATCTCAGGGGCTCTGCCAGGCCCTTTGTGAATCTTATCTTAGTTAATTCCCACAGCCAACCTAAGCAGCATCATTCCCATTTTACAGCTAAGACAACTCAGGATCAGAAAGGGTGAGTAACGTGCTCCGAGGCACAGACAGCCCATGAAGAGCAGAAACGGGATCAGCACCCCGGTGTCCTGGGCCACAGAGCACCAGGGCGCCAGACACTCCTGTGTGTGTGCTTCATCTCGACCAGATTCAAGGCTCCTTGAGATGGGGACCAGGTTGGGCTGCCCCACAAGCCTCAGCATAGGGCAGGGGCCTAGTGAGTGTTTGCTCAGTAAATTGTCAGAGGAAGTTCACCCTGATTACCCATTGTGTGAGAGAAAGTATTGGGGGAAGGAGGAAGTGTTTGTGTAGCGATAAGGCCTGTGTGCTTGATGGTGGCCCCATGTCCTGGGCTAGTCGGTGACAAGAAGCAGGAGTGTGGGCAGCAAAGTGGGGCCCGGTGAGAGGCCCCTCCCTGACAGCCGCCGAGCGGAGGACTCGGGGGAGGCTGTGGACCTGGGACTCGGTGGAGGATGAGAGCCACATCCCGGGGCCTGCCTGGTTTTGCTTCCCTGGCATCCAGGTCTCAACCAGCTGAAGGGGCTACAGGGACAGGGGAGGAAGAGGGAGGCAGGCTCTCAGCGGACACCAGGGCCACCTGGGGGTTGAGGAAGAAACCAGCTGGAGTGGCTGTGTGTGGGGCGAAGGATTTGGGTTTTGGGAGACCCTAGGGGCAGAGGTAGGATTGGAAGGTGCTCTCCAGGAAAATGGAGGGAAACTATGGTTTGATTCAATACTTCTGGGAAGAGGACATTTTCTTGGAGGGCCCCAGCCCGAGGAGGCAAAGCCTGGAAAAGCACAGTTGGGAGGGATCAGAAAAAAAGGTGGAGCTTGCTGTGGGGAAGCTGTGGAGGGAAGGTTTGGCAAGCTGGTTCAGAGAGACAGCTGGGCCTGATGAGAGTGCAGGGGGGTCCTGTGGGGGGATCATAGAAGCAGAGTGCATAGGTAAGCAGAGGGAGTGGGGATTCAAGCTGATATTGCGCACACCAGCCTCACCATCCCCTGACTGCAGCACTCTGGGCAAGTTACTTAACCTGCCTGGGCCTCAGTTTCCTTATCTGCAAAATGGGAGGAAATAATACCATCTGCTTTATCATTGTTGAGAGAGTAACATGAGATAACACATGTACTGAGCTTAGCACGCTGCCCAGAAAAGAAAAAGATTCATTAGCAGTTAATTGGTGATGATGGGGGACGTTCCTGGGAGGGAGGGATCTAGGAATATAGTGGAAAAAAAAAAAAGCCATGCCAACCTGTTCTGTTTCATGACAACTTACATTTACTGAGTGTATACTATACGCCAGAGACTATTCTCAATGTTGTCAATGTTTTATTTCATTTAATCCTCACCATAAGCTTAAAAGGTAGACAGTATAATTTTTCCCATTTACATGAGAAAACAGATTTCAGAGAAATCACAGCAGAGAAAGCACAGAGAGATTAAGTAACTAGTCTGAAGTCATGCAGTTCACTGGGAACAGAATTTGAGTATTCTGACTCTAGGACTACACACTTACATCCTGACTCTCATCAGCTTAAAAACATGTAAGGCATCTAGAGATACAGCAGAGAAGTGGTCATGGAGTATACACAGCATGGCTTCTCCCAGAGAGATGATCTAAAAGGCACACCCCTTGGCAGGGCCCAGAAAGCCTGACTCTGGAGGCAAGGAGGACAGAAATTTGTATTTTTAATCAGCTCTGTTGGTGATTCTGATGCTGGTGGTCTAGAGGTGGGAGGGGAACACCTAGTGCAGAATTACTAGATGGCCCAGTGGAGGTAACATCTGGGTGACAAAAACAGGCAAGTTCTCCTGGATAAGGTGGCATTTGACCTGGGTTTTTTTTTTTTTTTTTCAACTGAGGTATAATTTACATATAACATGAGTTAGTTTCAAGATCCCCTGGAGAAGGAAATGGCAACCCACTCCAGGATTCTTTTTTTTTTTTTTAAATATGGAACGCTTCACGAATTTGCGTGTCATCCTTGCGCAGGGGCCATGCTAATCTTCTCTGTATCGTTCCAATTTTAGTATATGTGCTGCCGAAGCGAGCACCCACTCCAGGATTCTTGCCTGGGAAATCCCAAGAGAGAGGAGCCTGGCGGGCTACAGTCCATGGGGTTGCAAAAGAGTCAGACACGACTGAACAACAATAGTTGATTTATATCATGCTAGTTTCAGGTGTAGAGCAAAGTGCTTCTGTTTTATATGTATATATAGAAATATATAAATACACGTTATTTTTCACCTTTTTTTCCCTTACAAGTTATCATAAGATTTCTAAAATTTTTTATTTAATTAATTACTTTGTGGCCACAGCCTGGAGCAGCAGACCTGGGTCACACAGCGTGCGGCACAAGCCCTCTGGGAGGAGGTCACCATTAACCCCACCCTAGAGCCGCCGAGCAGACAACCCACAAGCTGCAGAGCAATTATACCAAACACATTCTCCCACTGTTAAGAAAGTTCTAGGACCCACAGTAGATTTCCCAACCTGGGGATCTGGCAAAGGGATTGAGAACCACCTGGGAATTTGACTTTGGAGGTCAGTGGGATTTGATCACAGAACTTACACAGAACTGGGAAAACAGACTCTTGGAGGACACAAACAAAATCTTGTGAGCACCAGGACCCAGGAGAAAAGAGCAGTGACCCCACAAGAGACTCATCCAGACTTGCCTGTGAGTGTCTAGGAGTCTCTGGTGGAGGCAGGGGTCAACAGTGGCCTGCTGCGGGGTCAAGGGCACAGAATACAACAGTGTGTGCACAAGACCTTTTGAAGGAGGTCACCATTATCTTCATTACCCCTACCATAGTTTGGTCTCAGGACAGGAGGGAGCACAGCCCTGCCCATCAACAGAAAACTGGACTAAAGATTTACTGAGCATGGCCCCACCCATCAGAACAAGACCCAGTTTCCCCCACAGTCAGTCTCTCCCATCAGGAAGCTTCCATAAGCCTCTTATCCTTCTGCATCAGAGGGCAGACATACTGAAAACCACAATCACGGAAAACCAATCAAACTGATCACAGGACCACAGTCTTGTCTAACTCAATGAAACTATGAGCCATGCCGTGGGGGGCCACCCAAGACAGACAGGTCACGGTGGAGAGTTCTGACAAAATGTGCTCCACTGGAGAAGGGAATGGCAAACCACTTCAGTATTCTTGCCTTGAGAACCCCATGAACAGTATGAAAAGGCAAAAAGATAGGATACTGAAAGATGAACTCCCCAGGTCACAAGATGCCCAATATGCTACTGGAGAAGAGTGGAGAAATAACTCCAGAAAGAAGGAAGAGACAAAGCCAAAGCAATAACAATGCCCAGTTGTGGATGTGACTGGTGATGAAAGTAAAGTCTGATGCTGTAAAGAACAGTATTGCATAGGAACCTGGAATGTTGAGTCCATGAATCAAGGTAAATTGGATGTGGTCAAACAGGAGATGGCAAACATGAACATTGACATCTTAGAAATCAGTGAACTAAAATGGACTGGAATGGGCAAATTTAATTCAGGTGACCATTATGTCTACTACTGTGGGTGAGAATCCCTTAGAAGAAATGGAGTAGCCCTCATAGTCAACAAAAGAGTCTGAAATGCAGTACTTGGGTGCAATCTCAAAAACGACAGAATGATCTCTCTTCATTTCCAAGGCAAACCATTCAATATCACACTAATCAAAGTCTATGCCCCAACCAGTAATGCTGAAGAAGTTGAAGTTGAACAGTTCTATGAAGACCTACAAGACCAAGAACTAACACCCCAAAAAGATGTCCTTTTCATCATAGAAGACTGGAATGCAAAAGTAGGAAGTCAAGAGATACCTGGAGTAACAGGCAAGTTTGGCCTTGGGGTACAAAATGAAGCAGGACAAAGGCTAACAGAGTTTTGTCAAGAGAATGGACTGGTGATAGCAAACACCCTCTTCCAACAACACAAGAGATAACTCTACACATGGACCTCACCAGATGGTCAATACCGAAATCAGATTGATTATATTCTTTGCAGCCAAAGATGGAGAAGCTCTATACGGTCAGCAAAAATAAGACCAGGAGCTGACTGTGGCTCATGATCATGAACTTTATTGCCAAATTCAGACTGAAATTGAAGAAAGTAGGGAAAACCATTAGACCTTTCAGGTATGACCTAAATCAAATCCCTTACAATTATATAGTGGAAGGGACAAATAGATTCAAGGGATTAGATCTGATAGAGTACCTGAAGAACTATGGACAGAGGTTTGTGACATTGTACAGGAGGCAGGGATCAAGACCATCCCCAAGAAAATGAAATGCAAAAAGGCAAAATGGTTGTCTGAGGAGGCCTTACAAATAACTGAGAAAAGAAGAGAAGCTAAAGGCAAAGGAGAAAAGGAAAGATACACCCATCTGAATGCAGAGTTCCAAAGAATAGCAAGGAGAGATGAGAAAGCTTTCCTCGGTGATCAATGCAATAAATTAGAGGAAAACAAAAGAATGGGAAAGACTAGAGACCTCTTCAAGAAAATTATTGGTACCAAGGGAACTTTTCATGCAAAAATGGGCTCAATAAAGGACAGAAATGGTACGGACCTAACAGAAGCAGAAGATACTAAGAAGAGGTGACAAGAATACACAGAAGAACTGTATAAAAAAGATCATGACCCAGATAACCACGATGGTGTGATCACTCATCTATAACCAGACATCCTGGAATGCAAAGTCAAGAGGGCCTTAGGAAGCATCACTACAAACAAAGCTAGCAGAGGTGAATGAATTTCAGTTGAGCTATTTCAAATCCTGGAAGATGACGCTGTGAAAGTGCTGCACTCAATATGCCAGCAAATTTGGAAAACTCAGCAGTGGCACAGGACTGGAAAAGGTCCGTTTTCATTCCAATCCCAAAGAAAGGCAATGCCAAAGAATGTTCAAACTACTGCACAATTGCACTCATCTCACACTAGCAAAGTGAAGTCACTCAGTCGTGTCCAACTCTTTGCGACCCCGCCGACCGACTATAGCCTACCAGGCTCCTCCGTCCATGGGATTTTCCAGGCAAGAATACTGGAGTGGGTTTCCATTTCCTTCTCCAGGAGATCTTCCCAACCCAGGGATTGAACCCGGGTCTCCCGCATTGTAGGCAGACGCTTTACTGTCTGAGCCACCAGGGAAGTCCACACTAGCAAAGTAATGCTCAAAATTCTCCCAGCCAGGCTTCCACAGTACGTAAACAGAGAACTTCCAGATGTTCAAGCTGGATTTAGAAAAGGCAGAGGAACCAGAGATCAAATTGCCAACATCCACTGGATCACTGAAAAGCAAGAGAATTCCAGAAAAACTTCTACTTCTGCTTTGTCGACTATGCCAAGGCCTTGACTGTGTGGATCACAACAAACTGTGGATGTTAAGTATCGACTAGGGTTTTTCATATCCTTCTACCCTTCTCCACTTGGAGGCTATACTGGATTGAATTGTGTCCCCAAAAAGATATGCTGAAGTCCTCCTAATCCCTGGTACCTGTGAAAGAGACCTTAATTGGAAAAAGGGTCTCTGCCTGATGTAACTGAGTTAAGGATTTTGAGATGAGATCATCCTGGATTATCTGGGTGGACCCTAAATCCAAACACAAATGTCCTTATAAGACACAGAGGAGAGACACAAAAGAGAAGTCCATCTGAAGACAGAGGCAGAGATTGGAGCTTTGCTGCCACAAGCCAAGGAACGCCTGGAGCCATCAAGAATGGAAGAGGCAAGGGAAGAGACTTCAGAAGGAGCTTGTCCCTGCTGACACCCTGATTTCAGACTCTTGGCCTCCAAAACTGTGACAGAATACACTTTTGCTGTTTTAAGCCACCAAGTTGTGGTAATGTGTTATTGGCAGAGTGTGGAAACTAGTAATACAGAGGCTTTCATTCTCGGCCCATCCTTTGCCAGTCTTTGCAATCAGAGGTCTTTGCAATTAGATGCTGGACTGTGGAGGTCCTGGCCCAGAGACAGCTCAGCTGTGCTTGCTGAACCCCCAGCCGGGACACCAGACCCGAGAGGAAGGTGGAGGAACCTGGCTGTGAGCAATGCGGTGGCATCACCTTTGCGAGTCTGCAATTTCTCCACTATGTTTTGGATGCATGCTTATAAAAAGTCAAAGAAAGGCTCTGTTCTCAGTCTCTGGCTTCATATTTTACAAAGGAGGAAGTCAACACCTAGATGGCATAATTTCTAGCCCAAGGCCGCCCAGTGAGTGGGTGGCAGGGCAGAGCCAGGACCCCTAAAGGACACATCTCCTGCCGGAAGTCCAGGCCAAGGCTCTCACTGTGGGTTTACTACGAAGCCCTGGTTATTGCAAGCCTGGATGTCGTTACTTTAACTTCACTCCAAAAGAGTCACTTCTAATGATTTTGCTTGCCCCGACCCTCATGTGGGTAGTGGCGGTGACCTCTGGCTTAGAGACTCTGATAGTTCCCTTCCCCACAGCTGGGTCTTCTGCTTTAGGGATGCAAGTTGAGCTATCTTCGGAAGCCACTATCTGAAATGCAGAAGTTGGCCATCTGTAGAACTGACAGCACTGGCTGTGGTCTGTGAAACACCAAATCTTGGAGAAGTACCTCTTTAGCATGGTTAATAATACTTCCTTTGCCCACGTGCCACAATGACTTTCTGCAAGAAAGAAAGGAAAAAAAAAAAAGCCTCCCTCATGTGCCTGCGAGAGAACTTCCTCTTCATCTAAAGTCCTGGCTTTCCATTCCCCCTTTGCTCACACTTGAGCTGGCAGAACGTGGCTGGCCCAGGAATGAACCTTGTCCCCCAGCTTGGGACAAGGTTCCAGAGACTCCCCTTACCAGAGATCCAATTTCATGTCATGTCCCAGGAGAAAGGGCAGCAGTGCTCAGGCAGGAGAAACCGGGATGGAAATCGGACTGAGAAATATTTATGGAGAGTGTGCTCCTTGGAAGGTGTGGAAAGGTCAGGGATGGAAATAGGAATGGCCAAGGGTTAGGTGCAGCATTAATTTGCAACTCTGGGTGCCATGTTGGGAAGTTTTAAAACATCTAAATGCCCAGGTTGCACCCGTACCATTTGCATCAGAATGTCTGGGGGAAGGGGTGTCATGGGAGAAGACAGGCATCAGTGTTTATTAAAGATCTCCAGATGGGTCCAGTGTGTAGCAAAGTTAGGGAACCACTGACATATGCTATTCCTCTGGACAAGACCCAGATATTCTGCAGACCTGGGACTGCACTGGGTCCCAGGTGGGTCCTAGGCATTGGCAATCTTTAAAAATCTGCCAGGTGAATTCAATGTACAGAGATGAATCAAGTAAATAATGAAGAGAAGGTCATGTGTGCTCTATCAAGGTGTCTGCAGCTCCTGGTCTTTTCTCATCTGTATGGTCCATATCATTCATAAGATAGAGCTTCTGGGGGAGGAGAATAACTTCTGGTAGATTTCAGAGACAGCTGGTGATGGCGGACACCAGATGCTGACCGCTTAGTGGCCTATCAAGGATGGTGCGTTGGAGAGAAAACAAAACTTTCTCAGAACCAGGAGTGAAGGCCAAAACCAGTGTAGTCCTCTGCTCTTGGTCAGCAAGCTTTTTAAGTCTCAGAGGGCTTTCCGAAGTGATCCCGAGAGCTCTTAGGACCGGCCTGTGTGCAGGCTTCAGGCACAGCTGTTTCCAGGGACTTGAGGGTAGATGCCATTTGGCTATGAATCCTCCTTTGGGCTGCCTCAACTCTGGAGCTACTTCACAAAGCACTGAGCAATTTCCCCATTTCTGTCTTTCCTTCTCAATACTTTTTTTTTTCTCCTCCTCAGAAGCATAATTGGCTACAGACATAAGGTAAACATGGGACCCCTGCAGTTCCATCTTAGCTCCCCGACCCTACATCCTTCCCCACTAGAGTCTCATCTTTGCAACTCCTTTTTTTTTTGCACCTTGATACCTCCACTCCAGCTGGCCAGGTGGATTTCTTTTCATCTCATTCTTGCCTTGGGATTCTGCCTTCCTGGCCTCCAGGACTTCACCTCTCTGCCCTGGGCTCTGGGGCTGGTATTCTCCATAAGCAAACAGTGCCGATGGGACAGAAGTGACACCTCCCTTCCACTCCTGCCCTTGTCGGCTTTGGTTTGCTCTCAAGGCGTATGCATAGTGGTGACGGTTCATGCGATGGTTCTCATATTTTCTGAAACTTCTTTGGGAACATATATTTTTATCATGTGCTTGCCTCATTTTTAAAGTTCTTCCCGAGACTTTCCTCGTGGTTCAGGAGTTTAGACTCTGCTTCCACTGCAGGGGACACGGGTTTGATCCCAGGTCTGGGAACTAAGATTCCACGTGTGGATTCCACATGCCATGCAGCACAGCCCCAAATAAATACATAAATAAAAGTTCTTCCTAATAATTTTTTGTTAAATCCAGACTTCTTAGTGTTCTCAACTCACATACAGCACTAGAAAAACTTTGATCCTGGCACTAAGGATTTACAGGATGTAACATAAAGGTTGGGCCCTGATAGGCTTATCTTGCCAATGTTCTAGAGACAACACTAATGAAGGGCATTAATTGTGATGGAGGGTTAGGGAGGAGGTCATGCTTCCTACTAGGGAGATAAAAATTCAGCACCATGGGAATCTGGAGAGAAAATAAATCTTGTTTTTTAAGCAAAATGAATTAAGGGGAGATGTTAATTGATTCTACAAGTTTCACATCAACTACCAACATCTTTAAGAATGTTCTGAAAGACTTACATTTACTTAAACCCACAAAAGTTGTATTTTGAATATAAGTGAGAGTAGAAAAAGAGAACCCAGAAGAATCAAAAACTTCTTAGTAGAGTGGGGACTAAATAATACATATCATGTTTTATCAAATGTAATGACAGTTATGTCTGCAAACGGGTCCGCTCTCATTTCTATTCTCAGCTCTAACACTGACTCATCGTATGGCTTGAAGCAAGTCACTAAACAACGTTAGACCTCAGCTTCTCCATATAAAAATGGCAATTAAAATACTAGATAGAGGAACTAGCATTTATGGAGCAACTGGTCTATGCTGATGTGCTAAGTGCTTTATGTTATGTTGTAGTATTTCATTCAGCAACTATTTGACCACCCAGTGTGCACAGAATACTGTGCTTGGCCTCTGAGATACATCAGGCACACCGCAAACAGTGCTCTCTTAGAGCTTAAGTTCCAGTGGGGTTGGGTGATAATTAACAAACAAAAATGAAAGAACAAGATACTGTCAAATAATGGCAAGGGCTTCCCAGGTGGTGCTCGTGGTAAAGAACTTGACTGCCAATGCAGGGGATGTAAGAGATTCAGGTTCCATCCCTGGGTCCAGATGACCCCCTGGCAGAAGGCATGGCAACCGACTCCAGTATTCTTGCCTCAAGAACCCCATGGACAGCGGAGCCTGGCAGGCTAAAGTCTGTAGGGTCGAAAAGAGTTGGACACGACTGGAGCGACTTAGCATGCACATGCACCTTATATAGATAATAAAACCAGATCACATGATAGAAAGTAACCTGGGGACAGAGTTACTTATGTAAGGTGGGCTCCCTGGGAGGTGACATTGGAATTGGGACCTGAACAGCAGGAGCAGCCTGCAGAGTCCAGGGTCCATGGGACAAGCTGTGGAGAAGAAAGTTCCAGGTAGGCGTTCAGTGCAAAGGCCCTGATGAAGGCAGAAGCTTCAACTGTTTGGAAGGCCAGGTGACTGCAGCGGAGTGACTGGGTGGGTGGTAGGAGGAAGTGATCATCGAGTAAGGTGAGATTAGAGAGGTAGGCAGGAGACTGATTGCAGGGGCGATCAGTGGGACGTGCTAAAGTATTTGGGCTTTATTCTGATCCGTCTGATTTACATCTTTTCAGGAAAATCAAGAGATGTGTTAAGGAGTGTGGCTACAGTGGTGCAAGAATGGAACAGGAGGGAGGCTGTAGTCTTATCTTGGTGAGAGAAGAAAACTTTTCTGTAAAGGGTCAGATAGTAAATAGGTTTTGTGAGCCACATAAGCGCTCTTGCACACATTCTACCTCTCCCCCCCTCTCTCCTACCCCTTCTCCTTCATTTGTAACAATCCTCTGCAAGTGTGGAAACCATTCTTAGCTCCCGGGCAATATAAAAGCAGGAGGTTGCTGGATGGATTTGGCCTGCCTAGCTGGGCAGTATTTGGCCTATCTCTAGCTCAAGAGAAGTGGAAACTGATAGGCATATATTTAGGACACAGAACTCATAGGACTTGCTGATGAACTGGCTCTGTGTGGGTTGGGGGGTAAGAGAAAGAGGAAACAAGGATGGCTTCAGTGAAGAAGTAGAAAGTAGTGTCATTTACTGAGATGGGGAAAGAAGCAGATTTGGGAGTAGGGGGAGAGGGCAAATCAAGAGTTAAGTGTGAGTTGCCTATTAGTCGTCCAAGTGGAGATGTCAGGTCAGGAGCCTAATACAGACTCTGGAGTTTAGGGGAGAGGGCAGGGCTGGAGATTCACACCTGGGAGTTATCCTCTATGGATGCATTTCAAGTCCTGGATGGGATGAGATCACCCACAGGCAGCATAGAGTTTCCAGGACCAGCTCCCCGGGGGACTCTAGAACTTAGAGGACCCACAGAAAAGGTCCTTGGAGTCACTCTCTGGGTCAAAGAGTATGACACATGACAAACTGCTTTCCAAAAGGCTCTCTTGTCTCTTCACAGAACCCATCTTGTTTGAGCTATTCAAATACAGCTTTGTGAGTGGGACTGTACACACAAATGGGCAGGGACACCAGAGTTAGGCATCCTTGACTGCTTTTGCGTGGGAGCCGGGGAGCCTCAAGCCACACCAGAGGATTAGGCTGCTTGAAGGAGGCATCAAGGGGCCGTAGCTCGTCCAGCGACTCCCAACCACAGAACTGCCCAGCAAGCTTATTACAAATGCAGATTTTTAATAAGAGCTTCTGATTCACTGTCTGGAGTGAGGTGTGTGTTAAATAAACTCCCTCTCATACAAACGAAAGTTTGTGAATCTGTGGCTTAAGGACAGACTGGGTGGAGGGTGTGTCTTGGTGACATCTCTTCACCTTCAGAGGCTGGGATAGGGGAGTGGGGTTTTCAGGAATCTTAGGTGAGGCTGACTGGGGAAGTTTCAGGATGATGGGACAGCAGAGCACTGTGAGGCCAGGGAAAAAAAACCACCATTTTCTCTAATTGGGGGACACTTTCCATTTGCTCTCCAATTCAGAATGAGGCCGTTTCCCCAAACAGATGTGAAATGGTACCTTATTTGCCATTCCCTTCTCCAGGGGATCTTCCCAACCCAGGGATCAAACCCACATCTTTTATGTCTCCTGCACTGCAGGAAGATTCCTTACCATCTGAGCCACCAGGGAAATCCTTATTTAACACAGAGGCAAAGTTGAAAAGTTCTAGTTCCCTGGAGTATCTACTCTGCCCTCTAGTTACATAGCAGAGAGGGGAGTTTTTTGGTTTTTTTCCCTGTAACCTCGTATGGAAACAAGAACACGTTTTTCAATTAAAAAAAAATGTTGCTGAAACTGAAGTGGTATCCTATACTTTGGATACATTATGGATTAAATAAATTTGTGTGAAAACAGCTAAGGAATAATGGAATAGATTTACTGTTAGACCTCCTGCTAGGAGCTAAGAAATTAATCTTGCATTCATTGAATCATTATTTATTGTGCCTTCTAAGTGCCAGGCACTATTTGAGATTCAGAAAATAAAGTAGTGAACAAAATAGACAAAAATCCCTGCGCCTAACAAATAGATATCCTAATTAAGGAGACAGATTAATATTAAGACAGATTTATCATTAAATTATTAATTTAATGATAAATAAGTAAAATGTATGCAGCATTAGATAGTGATGAGTACTAAGGAGAAAAATATAAAGGAGGGAAGGGTGAGCAGAGGGGTGGGGGACAGGAAAGAGCTGGGGACCAGGATAAGTGAGACAGGAAAGGACTTGACAGCTGTGACTGAGGAAAGTAACTCAATTTCTCTAAGTCTCAATTTCTTCACCTGTAAAATATAAATAATATTAATAGCACCTTTTAAAGATAGTTCAGGCCCTCAGACTGACTTTGTCACTTTTAAACTATGGGACTCTGGGTACAAGAATTCTCTGGGGTCTCAGAACCTCAGTTTCCTCATCTATAAAATCAAAAGATTTGCCCAGCCTATGTCACACTGGTTTTTGAAACTGCCAAACAAGATAATTAATATGTGTGAAAATATTTTAAAACATGTAAGCTATTATTTAAATGTAAGAAATCTAAAGAAAACATACACATAGGTTTTTGGGTTTTTTTATAGTTTTTTTTTTTTTTTTTTTTTTATGGTTTGCAAATCTCTTGCTGATGATCAGCAGAGCCTCAGGACTGTCAGTAAACAATGAATTAGATAATGACTTGGTACTGATTTCATGCACTGGCAAGGAAAAGACCAATGCAAATTATCAGGATGTAGTGGGAAATCCCACGGACAGAGGAGCCTGGTGGGTTACAGTCCACAGGGTCACAAAGAGTCAGACATGACTGAAGCAACTTCGGACACACACACACAGACAGCGTCCCTGGTGGCTCAGTTGCTAAAGAGTTACCGGCAATGCAGGAAACTGCCTGCAATGCAGGAGACCTGGGTTTGATCCCTGGGTTGGGAAGATCCCCTTTAGGAGGGCATGGCAACCCACTTCAGTATTCCTGTCTGCAGGATTCCACTGACAGAGGAGCCTGGTGGGCTACATTCCATGGGGTCACAAGAGTCAGACACAACTTAGTGACTAAACCACCACCGAGTAGATTAGCAATCATATCTCTTGTGAAGAGGGATAAAAAAATCAAACTAAGTGTTCCTAAGTAAACACCTCATAAAATAATTATTATATGCCTTTTGTCAAATTTTAAAATGATTCACGAAGAGCTGACTCATTTGAAAAGACCCTGATGCTGGGAAAGACTGAGGGCAGGAGGAGAAGGGGACGATAGAGAATGAGATGGTTGGATGGCATCACTGACTCAATGGACATGGGTTTGGGTGGACTCTGGGAGTTGGTGATGGACAGGGAGGCCTGGCGTGCCTCATGGGGTCACAAAGAGTCGGACATGACTGAGCGACTGAACTGAACTGAAAATGCTTTACAGCTCCTTTATGTTTGTTCTTGTTTTGTTTGTGCGACTTCAGCTCCAGGAAAACTAGGTAGACTGAAAGAAGTTATAAATACGGAACAGTTATTTAATTTGCTAAGTGCAGACAGTCCACCTTCTGGGTATTTCTGTAGATGCTCAATAAACATGAATCAAAGTAAGATAATTTCAAACTTAAGTACTCTTTTTTTCATCTTCCTATTTTTTTAGCCTTGAATATTTCACAGCATCCCCATAATGATTAAATCTATAAACATGTCAGTATGTACGAATCGTATAGAGTCTGGCACACAATAGGTAACCAGTAAATACTTGTTACAGGAAAGCATGAATGATTACTATGTAAATTTTCTTGCTATGACTCGTAAGACGGTTATTTTAAACGTTTAAAATACACCAATACTTGCCCTCCATGTACAACTCTAATCTGGTAAACCACATTAGGTCCATCTACAGTGTTCATTCAATTTAAATATTAATCCAAATTTAGCGTGAATAATACCTGACAGAGTAGGTGCTCAATATTTGCCAAACAAGAGGCACATTCAGAAATTAGTTACTACAGCCCAAATAAACCCCGCTCAGGCGCACGAACTGGACACCTCCAGCTCACATTCACCAGGAGACTTCCACCACTTCTCTGAAGTTCTGGCCCCAACTCTCCTAACAGCGAAATTAGAATCTTCCCTCTGCTTCTCGAAGTCTTCCTCTTAAGTGCGCTACGTCCCAACTGTCACCAAGGTGCTAGGACTGCCCCACAGTCGGTGGGGGGTGGCCGGTGGGCGGGCCCAGCGATAGGCAGTGTGGCTGTTTCCTATTGGGGCTTGGTTGCTATGGTATCACCGACCTTAAACCTCGCGGGCGCTACTTCCGGAAGTTAAAAGAAAATTACTTCCTGAGCTGCCCGTACTTGCTATGGCCGACTGAGCAGGCACTGAGCTTAATAAAAAACTTTTCCTGGAAACTCCTGGAAAAATCTGATTTAACCACGTTAACTTGTGGGCATGACGTAGTATCATATCCCTTCTTCACTTTATAAAGGTTTACTAATACATTTCCCCCGCCCCCATCTATTTGCCAGTCTCCAAAATGGCGCCGGCGACTTTGAGAAGGTCAGAGGTGAGTTCCGTGGGCCCTCCCGGTTCCGGCGCGATCGAGGCCCAGGGCGGCGAAGTCTCCGGCACCATGTCTGGCTCCTCAGGCCCACAAGCTCGGCGTGGCCCTTGCCCGTTCGCGTTGCTGCTGTTACTCCTGCTCGGTCCCAGCTCGGTCCTCACCATCTCCTTCCACCTGCCCGTTAACTCCCGCAAGTGCCTCCGCGAGGAGATCCACAAGGACCTGCTGGTGACGGGCGCGTACGAGATCACCGACCAGTCTGGGGGCGCCGGCGGCCTGCGCACCCATCTCAAGGTGCGGGGCGGGGTGGGGCGGGGAGGGGAGACCGCAGGCGCCGGCGAGGTGGCCGAGGATCGGGGAGTCGGGCGGGCGGAGGCCTGGAGGGCTGGCCTGGCCGCGCGGAGAGCGAAGGGCGCGCCGTCGAGACCGCCCCCTCACCCCGCTCGTTGGCGGTCGCGGGGCGGGACTGGGAACCGCGCACCGAAGCCGGGAACCCTTTAGAGGGCCCGCCAGGGCCTTGGCGGATGTGGTAACCGCTGAGCGGCCGCGGCCTTGACTTTGGGTCCTTGTCAGGGTCCTGTCCCTGTTTTGGTTTTAGGTACTTTGAACTGGTTACTAGGGGTCTTCGAAGAAGTCTTTGGAGGCTGATTATTTGTGGGGATCAGCATCATAAGACATTGATACCTGCAGGAAAATAATGAAATCACTTAAATTTACTGCGAATAATAAAAAGCTGTTATTTCTTGAGCATCAGCTGTGTTTAGGTCCCGTGCTGCTATACACATATTAGCAATTAGTTCCTACCCTACCCTATGAAGTAAGTACTGCTTAGCCTCATTTTACACGTGATAAAACTGAGGCTCAGAAAGGTAATAGAGCTGGTGTCAGAGCTGAAGTGGATTCTTGGGTTGGGAGTTAAGTAAGGTGACAGAAAACTGCTGCAGTCCTATTCTCACCGTGTCTTTTATTTGTCATTCCTGTGATTGATTAAAGTCGGTTTTTGGTGACAAAACGGTCTCAGTCTCTAGTCCTTTCCTTTCTGGTTCCCCAGAGTCTGGGCTTGGCCAAGTTTTCTGTAAATCTCAGTGATACTCTTGGATGGTGACAATGATTTGCTATAGTGCCAGTTTGGTCCCATATTGACGGGGGATGATGACCAGACCTGATCTTTGAAGCGTTAATGTGTTTGATATCTGTCAATATTTGATTGTATTTTAGGTAATTTTATTCATTCACTATAAGCACCTGGTTTTTGTTTTTAGCAGGAGGGGTCTTGAACCCAGACAGGAAGAAACATTTTTACACTTTATTAGAGCTTTGGGTGTAACAAGACCATAGTTTATTTTTAAGGTATTGGAACCCAATAGTGGTAACAGATGGCCTCCCAGGTGGTTCAGAGGGTAGAGAATCCACCTGCAGTGTAGGAGGCTCTGGAGATGAGGGTTGGATCCCTGGGTCAGGAAGATTCCCTGGAGAAGGGCATGGCAACTCACTGCAGTATTCTTGCATGATGAATCCCACAGACGGGGGAGCCTGGCGAGGGCTACAGTCGCAAAGAGTTGGGCATGACTAAAGTGACTGAGTATGCACAGTGGTTAACAGATGCAGATTATTTGAACTTTGAGAGATGTAAACTATTTTCACCACTGTTGCACCATGACCCAGACTTTGTTATTCTCTTCAGGCCCCACACTTCTCTCTGGCCAAGAAAGGAATGATGGCGTAACTTTATAGACTTAGATACAGTATTTTGGGGGTCCTGCTTCTGGCTCTTCAAAGGGTGTAGTGCATAGAATCAAAAGAATTTGAGCAATGAAAGAGAGTTTACTCAAAGAAAAAAAAAGAAAGAAAGAGAGTTTACTCTCATCTCTAGTGTTGCTCCTCTGATTGGTACTTATGTTTTAAAACCTTAACTATTCTTTGCCTGGTAAAGTTTAAATTTTCCAACATACCCTGTAGCACTCTTCATGATCTGTTCCTGAAGCTTTATGCACTTTGTCATCACTCCCCTTTGCATTTTATATATGAGCCACCCTGAACAGTACCTTAAACTCAGTTTATTTTCATCTTACAGTGTAACTACTTGTATTTATATCTTGTCTTCCTCATTAGACTGTTAGTATTGTGAGGGCAGTAATTATTTTCATGTTCATTTTTTTCTGAATGTCAAGCATACTGACTTGCTTCTAGTAAGCACTTAATACAGGAAGCATATAATATAGCAAGTTCTTACAGGAATTACATTTATATCCAAGGCTGCTGAAGGGACCTCAGCAGCAGGAATCTGTATCTACACGCTAGCACTTTACCATCACACACTTGCTCTCCCCATGTCTGCTCTGTTCTCTTACTTTGTGGTTGTTTATTTCTAAGTCATGCCCAACTCTGCAACCCCATGAACTGCAGCACACCAGGCCTCCCTGGCGTCCTTCACCATAACCCAGAGTTTTCTCAGACTCATGTCCATTGAGTCGATGATGCCATCCAACCATCTCATCCTCTGTCTGCTCTGTTCTCTTCGCTACTGGCCAGCTTACTCAGACTACTTCTGAGGTCCTTCTCCTAGATGCCAAGTAGGTAACATAAATGAATGAGTTGGGCCAGCTATAAGAAAAACAGCAGCTGTGATGATAAATGGGGGATAACGAGGAGTAGTGGAAACTCTCAGTTTGGAATAGCCAGTACTTATCTCTTGATGTGGACCTGTTGCCACATCTGGTTTTTCAAATGAAGTTAGAAATCCAGATTTTGAAGCGAAAGTTCTTGATTTTAAAATATCACCAACTAATTCAAGTTGGTCTTGGTATTTGTTTATTTTTTATAGAGAAGAGTACAGTCTGTCCACCATGTACACATTACCCAGATTATCGGAATCATGTCACACTTGTTTCATCTTAACTGCTTCTCCCTTCTCATTTTATGCTGAATCGTTTTAAACTAAAGTCTAATTATCATGGTGTTTCAGTCTTTCATACTTCAGGATGAATCTCTTTAAAAATACGAACTTAATCACAATGTTATGTGGCTGTTTTCATGCCTTGCAAAATTAACAATAATTCCTTAATGCTATCTAATAATTGATTGATGTTTAGTCACTAAGTTGTATCTGACTCTTTTGTGACCCCATGTACTGTAGCCCTCCAGGTTTCTATGTCCATGGGATTTCCCAGGCAAGAATTCTGGAGTAGGTTGCCATTTCTTCCTCCAGGGGATCTTCCCAAACCAGGGATCAAACCCATGTCTCCTGCATTGGCAGGCGGATTCTTTACCACTGAGCCACCTACCACTTCATACTCAAATTTCTCCACTTGTCTCAAAATAGCTATTTAAAATTAATTTGTTGTATCTCTCAAGTCTCTTTAATCTACAATAGTTTCACTCTCTCTTCCCCAGCTCCCTTTTTTTTATATGCTTGAATTATATTATTGGAGTCAGTAGTCCTTAAATCATGTCCTACATTATAGGTTTGTCTCTGCTTCCTTGAGGTGTCATTTGACGAGTCTGTCCCCCTTGTTCTTGTAAAAGTAATCAACTATAAAGAGGTAACTGGATTCAGGTTTATGTGAGGTTACTTCACGAGTGGTATTGTGTACTTCATGTGACATCATGACACTGCACACAGTACTTTTGTGCCCCTTGGTGCTGCTAAGGTAGATCAGTGGGTTCAGTTGTGTGTATTAAAGTCCATCTGCTGCTATAACAAATCATCATGAACTTAGTGGCTCACTGATAGCTCATCTGCTAAAGAATCCGCCTGCAATGCAGGAGACCCTGATTCTATTCCTGGGTCGGGGAGATCCCCTGGAGAAGGGAAAGGCTACCACTCCAGTGTTCTTGGGCTTCCCTTGTGGCTCAGCTGGTAAAGAATCTGTTTGCAATGTGGGAGACCTGGGTTCGATCCCTGGGTTGGGAAGATCCCGTGGAGAAGGGAAAGGCTACCCACTCCAGTATTCTGGCCTGGAGAATTCCATGGACTATATAGTCCATGGGGTCACAAAATCAGACACAACTGAGCGACTTTCACTAGTGGCTCACAGCACACATTTATCTTCCAGTTCTAGAGGTCAGAAATCCTAAAATCAAGGTGTCAACAGGACTGTGTTCCTTCTGCAGGCTCTAGGGGAGAATCCATATACTTGCCATTTCCAACTTATAGAGGCCACCTGTACTCTTTGACTGGTGACCCCTTCCTCCATCTTCAAAGCCAGAAGCGTAGTATCTCCAAAACTTTCTCTTCCTTTCTCCCACCCAAACCTCTCTCCCTTCTCAGCTTCTATCATCTCATCTCCTCTGACTTTCCTGCTTCCTTCTTTCCCTTATAAGGACCCTTAATTTAATCCACATCTGCAAACCCCCTTTTGCCACATAGAATCACATATTCACAAGTTCTGGAAATAAGGATATGGACATCTCTTGGGGGTTGGGGGCATTATCCTGCCTACGAAGTTGGTAACAGCCTGGAGCCTCTAATGTAAAGCTGCCAATTAATCTTTAACTTGTGAAGCTATTGATGACTTATGTGGATATGTTGTTTCATTAAGATTGTGAAATGATGATTTTCTAATTGTTGCTTTCGTATTTACTAGCTGGAATTATTATTAAGAAATTCATCACTTAAGGCCATTTGATTACTCTAAAATTTATAATTCAGGAAGGAAAGTTGGGCTCAGTGTAGAGTTCATTCCTTTTTATTGTTGGTTTTCAGAGCAAGCAGTTGTTGCCCTTGTCATTGCCACTGTAATCTGAAGAATGTTGTTGTTTTAAGTATTATACTGAGATCATTTTTTATTGTTGTTTACTTCCATTTTTGGAGTGATTGTTTTAGTCAGTTGCAGTCATTCTTTATGCTCACTTGTCCCTTTGGCTCTTATATCCTTTTGACCCAATCCTGTTGGACTTTGATGGCTTACCTGTTTTGTGGAATAGCTAGGTGGTGCCTTTGGCTCATCTTTTGTATGTCGAACCCTTGACCTGGATGCAGCTGTTCCTCCGAAAAGTTGTGGTTCCTTTTTGTGAGGCATGGTATTTTAGAGACCATAAGTCAGGTGTCATTTTTAAAAGTTTAATATATTGTGCAGGCTGCAGAACCTATATGTGAGCTTGATCCCACTCCTTAGCACAATTTGCAACCTTTTTCATAGCCTCTGTCCACTTAGTTCTGCTTTCTCTTAAAGCAGTGGGCCATGAGTGGTCCAGACTCTGCCTCAAGAATTCTCTCTGTGCATCATTTCACCTTCTGAGGTGCAACTCCAGTGTGCAAGGATCTGGTTGGTTCAGCTTCTTTTTATATCCCAGGCCACATTCTAGGTCTCCAAACAGCCTGTTAATTATTTTCCTTTTGGTCATATATTCACCCCTGGTTTAAGCAGCCACGGTTTGGAGACATGGATACTTTCTGCAAAAGTTGGTCACCTGGGCTTGGCATTTAGCTATTGCCCTGATGGAGGCACTCTCTCTTAGAAGGATCTTTGTGAATGTAGTGTCTTGATGAACCTGTCTCATTCATCATCTTCCTGTCAAGGAGCAACTTAATGTCCAATGAATACATGAGTGTTACCATATATCACTCTGCCTTGTAGTTCAGTGTTTACCTAACTCTTCGGGTAGACTTTAAGCTTGAGCAGAGCCTATGTCTGAATCGTCATTGAAATGCCTATGTCTAATACAGTGTATGGTACACAGTAGAACTTCAGCCTAAGGAATGAGTGAACAAATGAATTGGCACTGTCCTAATCTCATCTCTGATCTTTTCATCTTCACTTGTCTCCTCCTACTCCTCACTGTAGCCATTCTGAATACCTTGCAGTTCTTTGAACACAAATGTTCTTTTAAGCGGGACCAGTCTTTGCCTGTACAACTCTCCTGTGTGCTTCCCCAGTAATGGAAAGTAATATCATGCCTACTGTGTAGGCATTATTGTACAACTGAGTTAAACATTTTAGTCTTATTGAGCTTGGGTCTGGAGTCAGACAGATTTGGGTTCAGATCCCATCAGCTCCACCATTTAAAGGGGGCATGGTCTTAGGGGAATTACTTAACCTTTCTCTTTGAGTCTCTTATATGTAAGATGGGGATGATAGTGTTCATAGAATTATTAGAAGGGCTAATGGAGGTGAGCTCTTTATTGTGTAGGGCTTATTACAGTGGGCCATAGATATTAGTACTTTGCTTTTCTCTCTAGTAAATGAAAATTGAATTGCTTATCTCACTTCCTCTCCCTGTGTCATTGCAGTGACAGATAAAGAGCATTTTAATGAGAGTAATTCTGAAGTTTTGTGATTTTCCCACTCATTCAGTAAATATTTATTTAATACTTAGCACAAATGCCAAACATAGCTGGGGTTATAGGCATGAATAGCAGACAAGGTCCTTGACCTCTAGTGAGAACAAAGACAAAATACAAGTTTAAAAAGATCCAGACAAATCTCAGGTAGTAATAAGTATTATAATGAAAAATCAAGCAATAGGTGGTAAGGAGTGGTTAATAGGGTAAAATGTATTTGAGTGGCCAGCCAAGGCCTTTTTTTTTTTTTTAATAATTTAATTAATTAATTTTCGGTTGCTCTGGGTTTTCATTGCTGTACATTGGCTTTGCTCCAGTCACGGGAGTGGGGGCTACTCTCTGGTTATGGTGAGCAGGCTTCTAGTTTGCAGTGGCTTCACCAACTCTAGGACTCCCGGGCTTCAGTAGTTGCGGCATATGGGCTCAGTAGTTGTGGCTCGCAGGCTCTAGAGCACAGGCTCAATAGTTGTGACCCATGGGCTTAAGTTGCCTGGTAGCATGCGGGAATCTTCCCAGATCAGGCATCAAACCTATGTCTCCTCAGTTGGCAGACAGAGTCTCTACCACTGAGCTACCAGGGAAGCCCCAGCCAAGGCCTTTCTGAACACAGAGAGAAGTGGATTGAGATGATGGGTGGGACTATGTTGCAAAGATTTCTCCTTCAGGCCCATATTGGGATGTGTTTTCTGTTGAGATTTCCAATTGAGGTTATCCCTTCCCTACTCGTTTCATAAAATGAGGCTAAATCGGGCTAAATAGTTTCAGATTTAAAGCTTGCTGCACAGAATTGAAGCAGGAAGTACCAACTCATCATGCATAGTGAATATAGAAGTTTTCTCATTACTTCAGGGCCATAATAAAAGCCTGTTGTAGGGACTCAGAATCTGTGAGTTACAAACCACATTTTCATAAAGACTAAATGATATAGATTCCAGTATCAGTTCTTTGGAATCTGTGTTAATAGTGAAAATTGGAGGATGAATTAATTTTAGGGAATGAGATGAGTTACTGCCTAGGGTGATTTATACTTTGGAAATACATTACAGGAAAAAAGAAAGCAGTTGTGAGGAGATGTCATAATCATCACCAGAAAAGAAAGAAAAGCCTAATGGTAATAATTTAGGTCACATACATTTTTAGCCTCTTCCAAATAATCCAATTGGTCTAACTTTTTTCTCATTGTTATTCTTCAAGAGTGCTGTTGCTATTAATAATCCATTTTGCCAAATGAGATTATTTTTTATTTGGCTATTATACTCAGATATGGTCCCAGTGTTTCCCAGCTAGCTTACAGATAAGAAAGCCAAACAAGATCATTTGGAAAGTTCACCCTTGAGTCATAGGCCTGTGACAGTTTAAGCCTAAAAATGATCAAGAAGAACCTTGGCCATTGGGAAACCATTGGCCTATAATTTTTTTCACCACTAAAAGCTGTATGAAAAGGTTGTGTCTGTGTGTGCATGTGTGCACACACATGTGCACTACACCTTTAATTGATTTTATTTGGAGTAGCTATGCTTCAGCTCATGATTACTGTTGTCTATGCTGAGGGCTGATCTTTTTCTCTTAAGAAAAATACATCTTTCTCAAATTTACATTTGATGTGACTGTTGTACAGTGGATTAGAAACAGATCAATAAATAGTTTAGTACAGAAGGCTGATTGGTACATTAAAATGTAATGATATTAAAATCTAGTTTATTTTTTGTATTATATACTGATTTCTAGATTTAAATTAAAACCTGATTGTGTGTTTCCGTCTCCACAAAAGTTAAACAGCATTACTTCATTTAAACCTCTCTCATTGGACATTTGTCCACAGCCTTCTCTCTTTTCAAGTGATCTAGAGAAGGGGGCTGCTTAGAATTTGAAATTGCATCATATCTTTATGATGACTTCTCATGTTTCTAGGAACAGGGAACCGATTTCTAAAGGTAACCTGGTGGGGTGTGGTGGCTTCTTTACTGTTTCTTGTGTGAGCTGCTGACTGGTGGTTGATCCTGAGCTGCGGCCCCCATATGCATATGCGGCCTCGCAGCCTGGACAGTGGCGCCTTCTGTGAAAGCAGCCAGCTGGCCACAGACCAGAATTTGGGCTCCCAAACAAGCCTCCGACTTGAGGGAGGTTGATGTCATCTGCTTTATCCTGTGCCCCCAACCTCATTGTTCCACACAACTTGTGGGAAATCAAGGGACTAGTTGTTAAGAAAGAACAAGGCTTTGTTTGTGCCTGAAAGGGTCATGCTGGAGGTTTTTACCGTAAATAACTTTGGAACAGTATGAAAAAAAACATTTGATCTGGCTTCACCCCCGCAGCAGTATTGTTAGGGCAGCAACTGGTCTTTCCTTCTCATTCCCCTTCCCTTCCTCCCTCTCTTTCTCCCCTCCCTACCCTGCACTCCCCCTCACTCAGACCCCACCCCCACCCCAGTCAATAATGACGTATTGCCTGTGTTGAGTTAATACAGTAAATGCTGATGGACTCAGGAAGAGAGCATCTATCCATTATCATACCACTGCCTGGAAATTTTCCATGTCTAGTTTTCAGTACTTCAGAAGCCTCCTTAAACGTCACTTCTGTGCTGTGCTATGCCATTGCTGAATTATGTTGGAAATTTGAAAGAATTTAGTGTTGCTTGATGCTGCTTATGGCCTTCTAAGTTTGACTTTGTTCTGGGTAAAATCTAGATGTCCTTTGATTTCAGGGATGCTGTTGGTAGACTTGATACTTAATCTTGTTTGAAAGATCAGAGTAAATTTGTTTTATGACCATTAAATACAGCTGCTAGGCTATCAGAGTCACCCATATTCTTTGTATATAGAACTTGTGGTAGCCTCTTGGAAGTATTTCTGATACTACTTTTCTAGTGTAAAACTATAGTATCTTCGGTGATTTGGTGTTCTCTCCCATTAGAGTAATAGACCCTACAGATTTAGATTCAGCGTGAACTCTTACGAAATGAAACGTATAGACCTGCAACCTCTGAGCATAATATATGCATCCACAGTCCTCTCTTCTACTCCCCCAAACTTAATGTTGTTGAGTCCTTCATGTTTATTACATCAGTAAAACACATGCAGGAATTGCTGAAGTCGTCTGATATTTCTTACTGTGGCTTGGTAGCAGCTAAAACAATTCATTGAATACCTGCTTTGTTGAGTTCAGTTGCTCAGTCGTGTCTCTTTGCGACCCCATGACTTCATCACGCCAGGCTTCCCTGTCCATTACCA
Source organism: Cervus elaphus (assembly GCF_910594005.1). Classification (NCBI taxonomy): domain Eukaryota; kingdom Metazoa; phylum Chordata; class Mammalia; order Artiodactyla; family Cervidae; genus Cervus; species Cervus elaphus. The sequence continues at coordinate 16,305,023 of NC_057826.1, forward strand.
ACTCCCGGAGTTTGCTCAAACTCATGTCCATTAAGTCAGTGATGCCATCTAACCATCTCATCCTCTGCTGTCCTCTTCTCCTCCTGCCCTCAGTCTTTGCCAGCATCTGGGTTTTTCCCAATGAGTCATCAGCTAGCCAAAGTATTGGGGTTTTGGCTTCAGCATCAGTCCTTCCAATGAAAATTCAGGCCGATCACCTTTAGGATGGACTGGTTTGATCTCCTTGCAGTTCAAGGGACTCTCAAGAGTCTTTTCCAACACCACAGCTCAAAAACATCAATTCTTCAGCGCTTAGCTTTGTTTATGGTCCAGCTCTCACATCCGTACATGACTACTGGAAAAACCATAGCTTTGACTAGAAGGACCTTTATCAGCAAACTGACATCTCTGTTTTTTAATATGCTGTCTAGGTTGGTCGTAGCTTTTCTTCCAAGAAGCAAGTGTCTTTTCATTTTATGGCAGTAGTCACCACCTGCATTGATTTTGGAACCCAAGAAAATAAAGTCTGTTACTGTTTCCATTGTTTCCCCATCTATTTGCCATGAAGTGATGGGACCAGATGCCATGATCTTAGTTTTTTGAATGTGGAATTTTAAGCCAACTTTTTCACTCTCCTCTTTCACTTTCATCAAGAGGCTCTTTAGTTTTTCTTCACTTTCTGCCATGAAGGTGGTGTCATGTGCATATCTGAAGTTACTGATAATTCTCCCAGCAATCTTGATTCCAGCTTCTGCTTCATCCAGCCTGGCATTTCGCATGATGTACTCTGCATGTAAGTTAAAGAAGCAGGGTGACAGTAGACAGCCTTGACGTATTCCTTTCCCAATTTGGAACCAGTCCCTTGTTCCATGTCTGGTTCTAACTGTTGCTTCTTGACCTACATACCGATTTCTCAGGAGGCAGGTAAGGTGGTCTGGTATTCCCATCTCTTTCAGAATTTTCCACAGTTTGTTGTGATCCACACAGTCAGAGGCCTCAGTGTAGTCAGTAAAGCAGAAGTAGATGTTTTTCTGGAACTCTCTTGCTTTTTCCGTGATCCAGCGAATGTTGGCAATTTGATCTCTGGTTCCTCTGCCTTTTATAAATCCAACTTGAACATCTGGAAATTCATGGTTCACGTACTGTTGAAGCCTGACTTGGAGAATTCTGAGCATTACTTTGCTAGCATGTGAGATGAGTGCAATTGTGCAGTAGTTTGAACATTCTTTGGCATTGCCTTTCTTTGGGATTGGAATGAAAACTGACCTTTTCCAGTCCTGTGGCCACTGCTGAGTTTTCCAAATTTGCTGACATATTGAGTGCAGCACTTTCATAGCATCGTCTTTTAGGATTTGAAATAGCTCAACTGGAATTCTTTCACCTCCGCTAACTTTGTTCGTAGTGATGCTTCCTAAGGCCCACTTGACTTTGCATTCCAGGATGTCTGGCTATAGGTGAGTGATCACACCATCGTGGTTATCTGGGTCATTAAGATCTTTTTTGTACAGTTCTTCTGTGTATTCTTGTCACCTCTTAGTATCTTTTGCTTCTGTTAGGTCCATACCATTTCTGTCCTTTATTGAGCCCATCTTTGCATGAAAAGTTCCTTTGGTATCTCTGATTTTCTTGAAGAGATCTCTAGTCTTTCCCATTCTTTTGTTTTCCTCTATTTCTTTGCATTGATGACTAAGGAAGGCTTTCTCATTTCTCCTTGCTATTCTTTGGAACTCTGCATTCAGGATGGGTGTATTTTTCCTTTTCTCCTTTGCCTTTAGCTTCTCTTCTTTTCTCAGCTATTTGTAAGGCCTCCTCAGACAACCATTTTGCCTTTTTGCATTTCATTTTCTTGGGGATGGGCTTGATCACTTTCTCCTGTACAATGTCATGAACCTCCTTTCATAGTTCTTCAGGCACTCTATCAGATCTAATCCCTTGAATCCCTTTAACATGTTTTGTTAAAGTGCTGCATTAAGGAACCAAGTACCTGCTTTGTTAGTTACTTTGTATCCCTTCAGTTTCTAAATCTTTCTGCAGCTTCCTCTAGGTTTACCTGTCTTTTCCTTTTTCGTGTAACAACCATGTCGGCCCTAGTCATCCCTGGGTTTAGTCAATGTAGACTACTTTATTTAGTTTGCCATCCATTAGCACTTTTAGGTTGGAAGTATGGTTAGTTACTTAAATGTTTAATTCTCACAATAACCTCATGAAGTACTTACTCTTGTCCTTATTTTACATATGAGGCACAGAGAGGTCAAGGAACATAGTCAAGGCTTCACAGCTGGTAAGTGGCCCAACTGTGACTTGAGCACCAACTTGAAGCTTGAGTCTGGAACCTTCGGTCTAGCTACTGTGCTCTGCTGTCTCTCAGAGGGAGAGAAGGGTAGGTGTTTCTGTTTTGGTTCACTTTTGTTCAAGGTATAGAGCTTCTCTATACATTGTATAGGGTTCATTTGGTTCTATACATTTGGTTCATTTTGTTCAGTGTATAGGGACTTGGTTGTTTCTGAATTCCTTAGTTGTTCAGAAGCTACAAGGTTGATGTTTATCCTTAAAATGACATGTACGCTTTGTGTACTCAGTATTATACCACAGACTGATCATAAACCTAAGGAAGACAGTGCAGGGTAGGAGCCTATATGAAGGAGATTACATTTTCAGAATTTCACCAACTACACTCAAGCTGCAAGTTGATTGGCCTCTGCTGCTATGGCCTGAGTGGTGCGTGGAGCTGGGCTGCCGGGGTGTGGCGCTGATTCAGCAAACGGAAGCAGTGTGTGAACTGTGCCAGTAGAAAGACACAGCCTTGCCACCTCCCCGCAGACAGTATGTCACTTTACAAGAGTCGGTGCAGACTTGTCCGAAGTACCTGTGTGGGTTTAAGTACATCCTGGTGGCTCAGACAGTGGCAAATCTGCCTGCAAGGCAGGAGACCCGGGTTCAATCCCTGGGTCAGGAAGATCCTTGAAGGAGGGAATGGCAGCCCACTCCAGTATTCTTGCCTGGAGAGTCCCATGGGCAAAGGAGCCTGGTGGGTACAGTCCCTGGGGTCGCACAGAGTCAGACATGACTGAGCAACTAACACAACATAAGGATATGAAAATGTTTGTTTGCTTGCTTGACTTTGATTATAAATTTCTTAAGACTCTGGAGGTATATGTGTATGTATGTGTTTGACTTCATCCTTCTGAATAGTATTTTTAAAATAACCTTTTTATCTTAGTTTTAGATTTCCAGAATAACAGTGAAGATAATGGAGTTTCAGGTACCCCACACCCAGTTCCCTCTGTTGTATGGTACATTTGTCACAGGAATGAACAAGTATTTATACATCATTTTTAACTGAAGTCTGTACTTTATTCAGATTTCCTTAGTTTTTAACCTAATGTTTTGTTTTCCTGTTCCAGGATACCATCCTTGATATGTAACGTTTAGTCATATTTCTTTGGGCTCCTCTAGATTATGATAGTTTCTCAGATTTTCCTTGTTTCTGACAGCCATTTGAGTTTTGAGGCATACTAATCAAGTATGTTTTAAAGGACTCCTCTGTTAGAGTTCATCTGATGTTTTCCCTGTGATGAAACTGGGATTATGGGTTTGGGGAAGGAAGAACACAAAAGTGTCATTTTCATCATATCATATGGAACATACAGGAGCATACTGTCAACATGAATTATCACTGTTGTGTTGACCTTGATCATATGGCAGAGGTCGTGTCTGTCAGACTTCTCAAGTTACCCCCCTTCTGTACTGCACTCTTTGGAAGGAAGTCACTGTGTACAGCCCACACTTGAGTGGGGAGTTATGCTCGACCGCTTTGAGGGTGTTGTCTCTGTATAAATCATTTGAGAGTGTTCTTCATGGAATATTTTTCTCTTCTCCCCTGCTTGTTTGTTTGATCATTTATGGATTCATGGCTGTTTATTTTATACTCTGCATTACATTCTAGTACTACTTTATTCTGTTGCTCAGATTGTTTCAGCTTTGGCTTTTGGGTGTCCTTTCGTTCAGTTCGTGTGTCCCTTTGACATACCCCGTTGTCGTTTTTTTCTTGGTTTGTTTTGAGCGCTTCTCTACTTTCTGGCTCTACAAGATGCCCCAGGCTCATCTTGTGTGTTTCTTGCCCCAGTCCTGGGTTCAGCCATTTCTCCAGGGGGGCCTTTTATTGAAGAATGGTAGTTAGAACCCAAGATCTGGATGGGTAGTATTATTTTAAGATATCTTTTCCTGACATTTAAACACACACACACACACGCACACACATACACACTCTTGTAGTAGCAGTAAGTGGCCAAAAGTAGTCCCAGCCTTATCGCAACTTTTCGTAAGGCTAAGAGTTCTCAGGGCAGCCAGAAGAGCTAGGATAGGGTAAAGGGCGGAGGCCTGGGGCTCAGGAGCTTTCACCCACTTCCTTCAGGTCCTGCCTCTGCATTAGATCAGGCAGATGTTATGGCGGGTCACTAAAAGGATCTGTCTCAGTTGTATTAATATTTGTATCTTTAGCCAGGCCATGTTTGAAAATGGAGAGTCTAATGTTGGTTACAGTCCTTTCACAAGGACCTTCCTGATAAATTGTTCTTCTCGTTTAGTTCCAGGAAAATTATCTTGGAAGATAAATTTGTGAGCTTTCATCAGTAAACAAATGATGTGTAACCCAACTTGTTTCTTTCTTAATCTTGGCTTCCGGAAAACTGAGAGCCAAATTTATTGTGCAGATACCATTTGCTTAGTTCTAATTGTTAGTACCTTCATTCTATTTGATAGTACCTATTTGTTTCTTCTTCCAGGTGAACTCTGTTCCTTAAATTCTTAATTGCTTTATTTGCCTGTTTGGGCCTAAGCTACTTGATCCTTTTGAAGCAGGCAGGGTATTATCTTGAGTGTGTGGCAAAGGAAGAGGGTCAGGCTTCCAGAGCAGGACCTGCCCAAGAACCTGTCTTCTCTGACCAATACCTAGAATGGTCCAAGAAAATCAAGTTCTAAATGAGTCTGTATTCCCAGTGGACCTGTATTCTCACTTGTTTTATGATGTGAGTATTCACATATTCTTGACATCAGCTACTGTGCATGTACAATTAACACTTTCCTATTTTATAAGTTGTGAACTTTACCTTGCCTTTTTTCTTCCGAAGGTGTTATCTAGAAACAGACCTTTATTACTTCCTATTCCTTGATGTCATATGGACAGATTTTATGGCTTGGTATTACCTTTGTTTAATTAAGAACTTCACAGTAAATTTTTAAACTGTTCTTTTATTGTTTAAGAGGGACCCTTTGCGAGCTTGCTGTGCCCTTTTGCGGACTTGTACTGGCCCATTGGACTCAGTTTATGCTGCCTGCTTCATCCTTGCGGGCATACGCTTTGTGGTCTTGTTCTGTGGGCTCTCTGTTTTTAAAATTTCTCAAATCTGGCCCCTGTCTCTCCATACCCAGAGCCTTTATTATTTCTAACCTGGATTCCTGGGTTAGTGTCCTAACCCATCTTCTTATCTCTAGTATTCTTCCCTCTTGAATCTCTTCACAGTATTGGGTCTCTTCACAATGTTAGCAGATTTATCTTTCTGAATTGCAAGATGAATCACATTACTCTCATTTAAAAAAAAAAGTATAGAGAAATCTTACTACTCAAAAATAACTAATGTTATTAAAGTGCTTTAATTAAATATGTTTATATGTATGCTACTCAATTTTTGTCTTTAAAATCTCACCTATAATTGAATCTTGATTTACAAACAGCATTAGAACATCCAGTTTATTATAAGGAATCTACTCCTTTTGAGTTCCACATCGCAAGTAGCTTCCTGTCTTAGGTAATGAAATGTGCCTTCTGCCCAGACACTCATGTGCTCTAGAAAAGAAGCCTGAGACCCAGTCTGTCATAGTACTGTGTCAGACCTTTGCTTTATTTGCGACCATTCACTTAGCAGTATATGCCGCTTCATCTGTTACAGGCCTTTCTCTAGAAATGGAGCAGTTTAAGTTTGGAAAACTTAGAAGAGCCAACAACTTAGAAGACAGGGATTGTTATTTTTGGGAAGCAAAGATGTCTTTTTTTAGGAGTAACTTCTTATCCCCATGCCCATCTTCCCACACCTCCTGTAGCCCTTGGCATAATTAATGTGAAATTTGCAGGAGTAGCTCTCCCAGACTTGTCCTCCGTCAAGCCATCTTTTCTGCCTCTCCTTGTATCAGGGGCCCTGATACAAGGATATTTCCACTCTCCACTCGCACCACATCAAGATTTGTGTTATACAAGAAATGTGTCCTCATATATCTTTCTCCTTTTTGCAGTATATTCTTTTGGTAATTGTCCACTTGTATTTTTGTGACTCATCTCTCTCTAGGAAATGATCTTGGCCTACAGTGTATAAAGTGAGCTTTTGCTAATAAAGTCACTTAAATCAACTGTATCAACTGTTAGAATGTTTGAAATTTACTGTATTTGGGTTTCACCTTCTAATCTAATTCTTGTCTTTGGGAGTGTTTAGACCATATCATCATAATAGACTATCTTTTATAGAGAGTGTTTTCTTCCATTTCTCCAGTTTCTATAAGTTCTCTTCACAAGTATTATTTGCTACCTGTTCTTACTTACTTTTTACTTTTAGATCACAGATTCTGCTGGCCATATTCTGTACTCCAAGGAGGATGCAACCAAGGGGAAATTTGCCTTTACCACTGAAGATTATGACATGTTTGAAGTGTGTTTTGAGAGCAAGGGTAAGTAAATAAGTTTTCCATGAATTAAGCAGCATCTTCCAAGTAAGTTAGAGCATGAACTTTTTCTCTCCTGGCCTGGGCAGGAAGAGGAAATGAAAACTACATTTGCTGGGGTGCAGAGACATTACTTTGTCAATAAAGGTCCATTTAGTCAAGGCTATGGTTTTCCCAGTGGTCATGTATGGATGTGAGAGTTGGACTATAAAGAAAGCTGAGTGCCGAAGAATTGATGCGTTTGAACTGTGGTGTTGGAGAAGACTCTTGAGAGTCCCTTGGACTGCAAGGAGATCCAACCAGTCCATCCTAAAGGAGATCAGTCCGGGTGTTCATTGGAGGGACTGATGCTGAAGCTGAAACTCCAATACTTAGGCCACCTGATGCGAAGAGCTGACTCATTTGAAAAGACCCTGATGCTGGGAAAGATTGAGGGCAGGAGGAGAAGGGGACAACAGAGGATGAAATGGTTGGATGGCATCACCGCCTCAGTGGACATGGGTTTGGGTAAACTCCGGGAGTTGGTGATGGACAGGGAGGCCTGGCGTGCTGCGATTCATGGGGTCACAAAGAGTGGGACACAACTGAGTGACTGAACTGAACTGATATACATATAAGTGAAAGTCGGTGAGTAGGTAGAGTTCTGCATGTGCAAGAGTAGGCATTTCTTGAGTGCTATACTTGGCTTGAATAACAGAGTTAAATTTTGTATAGATGCTAGAAAATAGTGTATTTATATGCTAGTGACATGTTTTCTTAGAGGTTAGAAGTAGGGTCTGTCTGACAAATCACATCTCGTCAGAAACACTTTTGATCTCCAGGGCACTTGATGTTTCCCAGTCCTGGTGTCTTGCTGTGGCTTCTTCTGTGCATATCAAGGCCAAGAGTCCTTAGAAACTTCTAGGCTTATTGATTACCTGATGGCTTCTGCGCATGGTGGTTGGTGAAAAAGCAGATGCTTCTTCACTTCCTGTTCTGCAGCTTTCAGGACACCAGACTCTAAAAACTGTATGCATTTGTACCTGTCATATTACTTGGGACCCTTTGGGGCTGCAGGACAAAAGGAACGAAATTCAAACTGGCTTAAAGGAAGACTGTGTGACTGTGAGCCGTGGAGTCTACAATGTGGTCCTGACTTCAGGCACGACAGTATCTTGGGGTTTTAATAGCATCAGGGGCATTTTACCTCATTTTTGGTGCTTTTTACCTCCATTTGACTTTATTCTCAGGCTTTCTCCATAGGGTAGCAAAAGGACTTCTGGCAATTTTACATTTATACAGTGTTCAGAACATAATGATCCTAGAAGAAGAACAGGCACCTTAGCCAGCAGCACCAATGGATTCCCAGGAATAGCAGAAGAACTAGCAGCCTTTAACAGTTAACCAGAAACTGACCCCTTGACCTCAAATGGGTCAGTTTAGTCTGAAAGAAGTTCTCCCAAAGTAAATGGAATAATAGAATGGAACACTGAAAGACTGTGATAATGATTCCATGATTGACACCCTTCTCCCTGCCTCTTGCCTTGCCAGTTCCAGGATGTCTCAATAGTATTCTAGATGGTTGTACTGTTCTTACCTCAAGACTCAGACATCTAAGACTGTACTCATGACCACCTCTTTCAGACTAGTTCCCTTTATTCATCAGTATTACCACTGTCTTTCCAGTTATCTGGGCTCGCATTTTTGAAATTACATACTTAAGTCTTTTCTGGTCTGTCATCAAGTTGTGTTGATACTTCTTTCAAAATACCTCCTATATCTGCCACCACACAACTCTGAACTCTCATCTATAAAATTGTGGATTATGTCAGTAGCCTTCTAACTAGTATCCCTGCTTTTCATACATCCAAATACTGCCACCAGATTTATCTCCTAAAACTTGCATTATATCAGTCCTTCTTTGAAAGCTTTGTAGCTGCTTTGTAGTGGCAGTGATGTTCCTGTTCTGTAGAATGAACCCCAGAATCATGAAATTTTCAAGCTAGATGAGATTTTAGGCACCGTGGCTTTTAATAGCTTTTATACTTTTGCTCCATCCAGCCTTATCTCCCTCTGCCCATCAGGCTGCAGCCATTCTGGTTCATTTTTCCCTCTAAACTTGTCACATTTGTTCATTTGCTGGAATACCCTCTTCCTATATTAAACATAAGTTTACTTTTAGAATACATCCCGCAGCCATTCTGGTCTGCTTAATATCTCAATCAACTGATTTATCCATCGCAGTTCTAGGTGTTGGGGAGATAGCAATGAATACAACAGAAGTCTCTGCTCTCGATGGAGCTTACATTTTCATTGGATCAAATAGACAGTAGGCAAATATAAGTCAGATGGTCATGAGGGCTTTGGGGAAAAGCAAACACCTTGAGATGCTGAGCTTGTCTCAGAAATAGCAAGGGGGTAACTGTGGCTTCCTCCGAACAGCGCATCACTCGCTACTGAACAGCGCATCACTCGCTACTGGAGATACACATATCTCACACACACCGCCTTGTGTTGTTTAAATGTCTTATGTGTATATTTTACACTCCCAATTTTGAGTTCTTTGAAGGCAGAGATCTTTTGTTTTAAATTTCTTATATGCTGATGCCGTGCATGTAAATGTCTAGGAACTAGTTTTAAACTGTGTGTGTGTGTAGTCAACACTCAATTTCTAGTTTTATTTGAGTTTATCCATTTGTTTATTCTGTTATGAATATCTGATACCCCGTGGTCTTTGGAGCACCTTTTAAAAGCTTGTCCATTTGCCAGGTAAATGCAAAGAGAAATTACTAATGGGTCTTTTTACAAAGGAGACCCTTTAAAGCCATGATGTCAGCTAAGGGGATAGGCTGGCTATTCTGTGCAAGAAACTATGGTCTGGACTCCGATGGTCTATGGTTTTGTGGTTTCACTTGTGTTTGAATAATGCTGAAGCTGTGCTGTGACAGAGAGATTGTGGGAGAAGTCTGTTAGGAGAGTATCTTGATCATTTGGAACAGGTGGAGCTATGAGCTGCTTGGATTTCACTTTTAAATAAGGAAAAAGAAGCAAAAAATTTGGATTTGGGAGAGGAGACCTCTCTGAGGGACCCTTTTTTGTTTTGCTTTCTTTTGTTCTTGGAAACCTAATTGGTTTAATGCTCAGAAGGGATCTGTGATTTGGCTTAGTTTCTTTTTTTTTTCTAGTATTTATTTATTCATTTGACCGGGCCTTAGTTTTGGAATCTTCAATCTTTGTTGTGGCATGTGGACTTTTTAGTGGTGGCATGTGAATTCTTAGTGGTAGCATGCGGGATCTAGTTCCCTGACCAGGGATCAAACCCGGGGTCCCTGTGTTGGGAGTGCAGGGCCTTAGTCTCTGGACCACCAGGGCTTAGTTTCTTGATCCTACCTATTCAGTCTAACTTTATTGCTTTCGACTTGATCTGTCTGGTTTATCCAGAAGAACATCTTTACTGTCCTTTAAACATGCTGCACTCTTTTCTCCCTTCCTGGTTATTCATTTTTGGTTGTGCTGGGTCTTTCTTTGTTGCTGCTCACAGGCTTTCTCTAGTTGAGGCGAGTGGGAGCCACTTTTTAGTTGTGGCGGGTGGCTTCTAATCCACTGCACCACCAGGGAAGTCCTCTATTCCTTCCAATAGCTGAGTCTTTGCCCATGTGTTCCCTTCTGCCTAGATACTTTCTTTATCTGCCTTCAGGTGTTGACGTCTGTCCACAGCTAATCTCTTCCCTCTTCTAACCTTTGCTCAATAGCCGGGATTATCTGAACCATTTTTGGTTTTGTTTTTTCCTTAAAGTTTTAGACTGCTTTGTATTTTCACTGTGCTATTATGCATATTTGTGTCTTAGATGCCCATCAAATTATTTGAAGGCAAGGATTGCAGTCACCACCACGGTCCTAGCGCTTTGTGAGTTCTCAGTGAGTTGCTTTTTGAATTGATATTTCAGAAAATCTCCAGTGTTTCTCAGGGTACAGTACCATTCTCTATGGCTTATGGTCTCAGGAACCACAGTGCTTAAATGGCACTGTTTCCCAGAACTCCTGATTTCATGCAGGTAGTTGTTAGTTTTATAAGTAATCAGGTGAATTCCACAGGATGAGGACTGAGCAGTTTTCTGGGGCTTTTTGCAATCTTTCCCTTTCTCCTACTTGATAAGGATAGAATTCTTGTTGATCAGATTACCATTTCTCATGGGAGCGTTGCTCTGTTGGTCCTACTATATCCCAAATGGACTTTTCTGTTTGTAAGAGGTATCCCTGAGAATTGTATTCTTACTATTGAGTTTCTTCTTGGGCTCCTCTAAGGGCTTTGTGGGGATAGTCCTGCACCAGTTTATTTACCTGTTGAAATGGCCTTACGTTGACTAAAACCTTTGAAAGAAGTGGAATAGTAGACAAATCCTGTGTACTTTTCAGTACTCATATTTATGTTAAGTAAATCCAAGCTCAGCTTATACCTAGTAATCCTCTCAGAATTTCGCAGGCCTTTTTCAGATGTGGAAATGTGCCTGTTCAGCCTGCGTGGGTGCCCACTACCTACTGGTCTGTATGCCACGGTGGTGCACGGCTCTGACTCTGGTTTCCTAACCCAGTGAGTCTGTGTGTGTTCTCTTCTCCTACTCTGTCCCCCTGTTCTACCAGCTGCAGGATCGTGTGTCCCGCTCCCTCAGAGATGTTTGCCAGCAGCATGTTCTTGTCGCTTTCCGGCACCCCACACACACAGAGGCTTTGTCTGGAATGCTTGTGATTTTTAACCAGAGCCAGGAATTTTCTGCAGCTGAGTAGGGGGAGGAGTTGCGACTGTTTCCCTCTATTGAGAGGGTAGGGGTTAGGGAGAGGGAGGGCGGGTGGGTGATTTCCCGGAATTTTAAATATTCCTCACAATGAACCCTTTGATTTCTTTCTCAGGAACAGGGCGGATACCTGACCAACTCGTGATCCTAGACATGAAGCATGGAGTGGAAGCAAAAAATTACGAAGAGGTACGTCCTGCTTAACAGCCAGTGGAGGCAGTAGCTTGCCGTTCTGTGAGGTTTCTGTGACCTAGTCAGGCCAACAGGCTGTGCTTTGCCCAGAAGGCTGTGGTTTTCTCAGCAGTCATGTGATAGCCAGCTTGATATAAAAAAGTTGTGTTAACAGCCTTGAACAATAATTCTGGCTGTGCTGTCAGCCAAATGACTGGACCAACTGTCCCATAGAAATGTTGGTGTGATAAAACACTCAAGCACATGCCAGAAGTGCTCTTGAGACAGAAACCAGATATATATTTAGAATTTCTAAAAGCTAGAATTCATTAATGTTAATGTTCAAGGTTAAGAAAAGTGATTTTTTTTTTTATTCCTATGGTTTTTATTCCCAGACTGACAGCTATGTGTAGGTATAGCTAGGGCATAGATTCAGTGCTCTTTAGACTTGAACAATTGTGTTGTCTTTGAGAAACACAATAATCAAAAGTAGCTTTTAATTAAAATAATTTCAAATTTTTCAAAAAGAGAGCAAGATGGAAGGAAAAAACTACAAGAGACTTGGAGTTTTGCTAACAGCATGTATTGTAGAGAATAAAAATAGGCGTTTATTTGGGTGGTAGGGAGCTGGAAGTGTGCTTAGAATTAGGGGAGGGGGACTGGGCTCTTTTAATCTATTGTGAGAGACTCTGGGGCAGCACAAAACGCTTCTTTAAATGAAGAGCACCTGTGAAAACCACAAGACCTATTTAAGACTGGAGGATTGATCTTTACAGAAAGATAAGAGTGTTTTTTACCCGAGGTCAGTCTTTTTATGAAAGTACCTGAAGGCATATAGAAGAGACAGGCTACAGGAAATGTAAGTGGATTTTGAAGAATGTAAACTGAATAAACAAAGGAAAGTTGTTTTAAGTGATTTAAGGTAATTTTCTAGGAATGGTGGAACCGGAGAGGTTGTTCTGTCTTTGGTCAGAATTTGGAAGGGAAATATCCTAAAATGGAAGAAGATTGGAAGCCAGTGGCTGGCTCTGCAACAGGAGGTAGTAGTATAATAATTGGGGCTCTCCAGGTCTTTCCTCTTTTTTCTTAGTTCATGCATTCAACTGAACAAAACTAGACTGAATTATTTGTAGGCAGTAAATCGGAGCAAGTGATGCAGTTGTGAATGGAAGGCAATTCCTGGTAGAGACTTTGGTTGCTTGTTTCTGTCTCCAGGCTGGTTTAATTAAAAGAAATAAAGCCAAGAGCTTTTTTGTTCAGTGAACTTAAGAGTAAATTGAAAAATCCTTTTGAACTTTTATGAGTCAGAGGAATCCTAATTGTATTTAGTAAGTTAAAGCACTGTTGTATGATATAAAACACTACGAAAAATGTTGTATTATTATGAGGTTGAAGAATAGGTAAAAGAATTTTCAGTTTTTGAATACTGCTGTTATATTCTCACCCTCAGATTAGATGCTAGACATAGCTGCTGCTTCTCTGAAACAGACAGTATTATTCTGAGTTGACATATACAGTAATGTGGACATCACCACTGTATAGCATTTTAGAACCCCCATACCCCTGTACCTCCTGGAATTTCCGTCATCCTTGGACTTTGTTGACACTAGGAAAGGGCCTTTATCTTTCCTGACCTTTTACTTAACCCAAGAGGGGAATCCCTAGCAGAAAGGAAACCACGGAGCTTCCTCTGCTGCTTCCTGCCTCAGCAGTCTGGCACGTCCTAAGCCTTTCTTTACGCACATGGTTACAACACAGCTCCAGATTCTCTTTCTTAACCAAGAAACTCCTCCCACTACTTTCTTCGGTGCCCTACCTCCCCTTTCCCCGACCCCTCAATCAGAAAGCAGATCAAACTGAGACAGAGGATGACATGTGATTATGACACAGGCCAAAAACCGGCCCTTTTCTCAGGCCAGGGCTAGGCTGGCTCCCTTGAACCTTGCTCAGAAATAGCTGTTTAGTTGTCGCTGGTCCGATACCTGTGACAGGAACGTGAATAATAGGAGCACTTGCTGTGTAGCTTATTACCAGAGAGCACTGAACATACGTAGAGGTTTTGAGGCGTTTAATTTCAGGCCCTTGGGGCAAGGGAAAGGCTTTATCTCCAGAGGATCGGGGCCCTTTGGCATCAGTATTTAGATTCAGGAAGGTGGTATGTTGTTTTTTTTTTTTTGGACTGGGATCAGGGAATTTATTTATTTTTTTTTCCGTTTATTTTTATTAGTTGGAGGCTAATTACTTTACAATATTGTAGTGGTTTTTGACATACATTGACATGAATCAGCCATGGATTTACATGTGTTCCCCATCCCGATCCCCCCCCCCCCCCCCGGTATATTTCTTTTAATGTTTTTTCACATTGAGTATATCTCTACCTCACATTTGTGGACTTCATAAATCTGAAATCCCACATGGTCCTGTACAATTAAGTAGTAATCATTGTCTAAACAACTGGACAGAGTACCACACTACCTACCAAATTATTATGGAGGTTTAGTTAATGCATGTGAATGCATTTGTCTACATTTGCTATGTAGACAAATGTAATTTGTTTACAAATTACAAATGTAAGGTAACATTATTTGAAGGCAGAATGGTTGACATTTTGTAAAGAAATAGTTTTGTAGCTTGAAATCTTTAAATAGAAAAAATGCTTATTTCTTCAGAAATAAAACATTTTTAATTCCCTCCAATAGATTTTAAGGATCTCTCACCACTGTCTTTTGCCCCCTAAGAGGGTCCCATTTTGGTAGAATCAGTATGTGAATTGAGCCCTTTCTTTTTAGTTTGTGGTCTGTGAACTAGAACAGCTGTTTGCAGGTACTTATTATCTAATCTTAGAAGTTGTGGGAATGAAGGCAGTTATCCCACCAGGAAGGAGCTGTCTGACATATCCTCTAACTCACTGGGCTGTGTATGTCCCTTCTTGCTTAGGTGTCAGTATTTTCAACACAACTAAAATCATGTTTTGCCTAGAGGTTCTATTAGTATACCATTTGCTACCGACAGATACACCAGAAACACAGTTGCACTTTGTGAAGCATCAGCTGAAGCCTTTTCAAAAGTTCTGTTTCTCTGAATGCCCTCATGAGGAGGAACTCTGGTTCTGCATACTAGATCCAAAAGCCCTTTCTTGATATAGCTTAAATGAAATAACATGGGTAAGCTACTTGACACATAGGCGATCAGTTCAGTAGATTTTAGCTCCCTTCTCTTACCCTGCCTAGAAGCTGCCGCATGGCTATGACAGAGTGAATAAAGGATCTTTCTAAATTTCACTCATTGAGTCCTAAGATTGGCAGTCTTTTCTGGATTTATTTTGGCATGTTGTTGACCTTCTGACCTTCGTTGAAGAAGCCTGTGATCCATGTGCCCTCGTGCATAAGTAGACTTGGCTTTGGGTGTAAGTCTGTCTTCATTGTCTTGATTGTGTTAAGACTGGGTGGTTTCCTCTTTTATTGCTATGCTTCTAAAATTTGCAGGGGCTGTGAGTGCGGGTATGGAGATAACAGTCATTTGCTGTTTTGAATTTGGCTCTCCTCATGAAGCTTCTGTCTTGAGTTTCTCAAAGTTCTACCAAGGGAAAGAATGCAGTGATTCCCTAGAGGCAGGTTCCACGTGTGTGTTTCAGGAAGCAGTCTTTCAGATTTACCACCTTCCCTTGGTATAATTAGATAGAACTCTGAGCTCTTCAGAATTCAAATCATCATTAGAGGAATGGAAGATTTGGGTATAGTTTAAGGGTAACTTTACAGTTATTTGGGAGGTATTGTAGATGTGCAGGGAAAGCTTTTTCAAATAATACCTTCCACTCCAGATGAGAGTGATAGATATTGTGGTAGAGAAAACTTTCTCCTAGGCAGTGGGTCTGGTGAAAATGAATGCTGAGTAACAGTTGATGCTCTTAACATTCAAGAAGTACTTGCTTCAGGGGACCAGCAGCACTTAATATCTGCTATAGGAAGTTGACTCCTTAAAGAAGGCACAGAATGGATACAATGGGTCAGCTTCAAGTATGTACCTTGTATCAGGCATGTGGGACTACACAAAGTATATATCATTCTGATGCTGTTGCATTCAAGATCCAAACTAGTGTGGGGGAAAAGGATAAAAAGCAAAACAACGTGGATATGCCAGTGTATGATTGAGTGTTAATAGTGTGGCACAGTCTTAAATGTGGGGCTTTAGAGAAGAGGGAATCAGTGTGGACAGTAGTGGTTAAAGGAGGCGTCATGGTTAAGGCTGGAAAGATAGGTGGGATTTGGATACACTGAATGTGTATGCTTTTGGAAGTCAGGGATTCATTTTTGCTTACATTTTATAGCAGAGCTTTGCAGTTTTGATGCTAAATAAATGCTTTGGTGACCCTGAATAGGGAATCATGAGACTATGGTACTGGTGGTCTTGGTCTTGCACTCCGAGGACTGAGTAACTTTATGAAATTGTCAGTTTCCTTATTTGTAAAATGAAGTCTCTTTTAGCCCTGGTATTTATTTAATGGTTAAATGCAGCCTGAAAGGGGAATGCTACCTCCTAGTGGAAAACCTGTGAAATAGGCTTTTGCTTTTATCAAACTTGGCAAAACACACGTCATCCTTCTGATCATGGAAGAGAAAAGTAGACTAGAATAATAATGGCCTGCCTTCATGAAACAGGTTTAATTTCACATTCTTAAAGATTATTTGAACATTAAATCAGATGTTTAGAGTAGCAGAACAGTCAGTGGGGATATTGATAGAGATTTTTTTGTTAGCTCTTTGTACTGATGTTCATCCCACTCAGAAGTCTGGAGATAATTTACTGAATTAAAGACAGGATTGAGTAGGGATTTCATTGGGGAAATGAGATTCAACTTGGATGACATGTTATGAGTAGAAGTATAGAGTAGAGTAAGATCTATACCAGAAAAGGGGTTAGGAAATTGAATGCTTAAACACTGGCCTGTGTACCATATGGAATACTGTGCAGCAGTCAAGAAGAATGGGGTCAATCTACAAACACTTAAGTTTTTAGAAAGATTTTATTAAATGAAAAAAAGGAAGCCATAGAACAACATATATATTATGGTCACATTTATAGATAACGTTTTAAATTATATTTCCCTTTGTACATTTGTAGACACACAAAGGCATAAATAGTGTGTTATCTTCTATCAAGGTCTTGAAAGATATACACTAAATTCATAACCACAGTTACCTTTAGGAAGGAATGGGTGGATGTAGGGATTGAGGAGCTGTGAAGATGGGCCTTTTGTTTTTATTTTCTTTACTTCTGAATAATTGAAATTCCTTAGTAGGAGGAATGTGTTTCTTGTTTGGGATTGGGATCAGTTTTAGGAGACTACTGAGGCTGTTCTCAGTACCAAATTTATTTTCATTCCGTCCTCCTGTTTTGGATCTTAGGCCTTTGGGGTATTGTCTCTTAACCCAAAAAAAGGATGGGGAGTTAGAAGTAGTCTTCAAAGTGATTTTTAAGAATATTATTTCCAGCCGGCAGAGAAAGGTACAGCCACAGTTTCACTTCCAGTTCCTTTTGTAAGTTTCTGTCTGCTTGTGCTTGTGCTGAGGTGTCCACTGTGTCCGACTCTTTTTGGCGCCATGGACTGGAGCCCTTCCCAGGCTTCTCTGTCTGTGGTGATTCTCCAAGCAGGAATACTGGAGTGCACTGCCAAGCCCTCCTCCAGGGGATCTTCCCAACCCAGGGATCAAACCCGGGTCTCCCAAACAGCAGGGAGCTACGGGGGGAAGCTGAGCTACCAGGGAAGCCCAAGTTTCTATCTAGGGAGCCTTAAATCACTTACCTCTATAAAGACGTATTATGCTGTTGCCTTTATACTATCACATTCAAGAAGCTTTGGAGGGGAAAGCATATACCAGGAGGGAAAATGTTAAACAGGCTAACGTTCGGCTTATTTAATTATGTGTCTTGTATCCTTTTCCTGGGGGGGTTTCTTTGCTCTCCATCTCTATGTGAGATCAATTAATAGATATATATTGTAGGTTAATGGTAAAGCCTGACATTTGTGTATTCAGCTAGGAGTGTTAGCTCAGTGTATTGACTGTTGTGTAAATCTCATACCCAGTTAGCTTTATTCTGTTCTGCATCTGTCAGTCGTGCCATTAACTCTACCCAACCTTTTATAATTATTAGAAAATGTACATCCAGTGAAAGAAAACTTAGATGGATCATTAAAAACCCATCCCCATATTTTTAGGTACCTTAAATATAAAGTCAATTTTTATATTCCTATCTTAACAGTTTCTAGTTTTCTTTTTTTTTTTTTTTTAATAACTTTGGCTTGTTCTTCAGTAAATAGAACATAAGAACACCCTCAAGCTGTTCCCATTCACCCCATGTTAAGTGCTGTCAACATTTAACAGAGAAAGTACAAGAAAGTTTCATTGGACAAAAGAGAAGAAAAAGTAGGGAGTTATGTAGAGAATGTATAGGGAATAAAGAAGCAGATGCAGAAATATTTTTTGAAGAATTCTCTGTGGTAGAAAATTAAGAGCAACTGGTACATGAGTTTTAAGATTTGGAAAGCTCTGATACTATATCCACATTTTTAAAGCAAATCATAATCTAAGATTGATAAGAAAACACAAATAGAATAGTGAAATCCTTGCTCTGGTCATATGTGCTTTCAGTTACTAGATGCTTTTAGAAGTTTCACAGTGGTCTGGGTTGAAAAAAGAAGCAAGTTTATTTCTCACACTCTATGCTCCTTAGCACACGAGGGTATCCTTGGGGATTTATTTTGATAACTGGCATTGCAGTTTGAGTTATTATCTTAGTGCTATAGTTATCTGTACTCTCTCATTCCTGTGCATTCTCTATTGGGAATTTGGTATGTTTTCTTCTTAAAATCACATTTGACTAATACTATGATGCTCACACTTATGTCTAGTAATATTGCTTATTTCTTAGACAAAAGTGAAATGTCTAGTAAAATGCTTTATTAAAGTCAGAAAAATTGGGAAATATAGCCTACCATGTTATTAGTATTTCTAAGGAGGTTTTAATCAGAATGAAAGTATAAAAAAAGTCTGAGGTAAAAACATCTAGACAGTAGGAAAGGGAAGAAGCCCAAATTTTAAAATGTGTTAGAATGATGACAGATTTTAAGATCGGTGAAACTTTTTAAAAGACTCCTCTGTTACATAGTGTTCTTGACCAGAGCAATTTTTTTAGGGAATGGGTTCATAATTCCTTTCTTTTCCAGATTGCAAAAGTTGAGAAGCTCAAACCTTTGGAGGTGGAGCTGCGACGCCTAGAAGACCTTTCAGAGTCTATTGTTAATGATTTTGCCTACATGAAGAAGCGAGAAGAAGAGATGCGCGATACCAATGGTGAGAGGAGGGGAGGGCGACTCTTACTTCTCAGTGAGTGCACCATAAAGGAGATAGGTCCCCATACTTTAAATTCTGATGTACCCTTTTCTCAGTTTTACCAAAGGGTGTGTTATGAAGGGTGATTTGCTCACTTCAGTGCTGTTGCTGTTACAGGTAAATGAGCCTTGTTTGATTTTCAAGGGAATAACATTTTTTTCTGTAATAAGCAATTGATCATATCAGTCAGCTTAGTGTATCAAATTAATAGCACTAATCTTTGTAATTTTAACATATATATATAGGATAATGAAAATTAAAGAAAAAACTCTCTGAAGTCCTACTGTAAGGTTTAGGGGCAGAGTGAAGCTAATTAATTGCCTTTTCCCCTGGCCATTTAGCCTGCTGAGCCTCACTTCATTATGTTTACACTGCTTTTTGTTTTGTTTTAGAGTCCACGAACACTCGGGTCCTGTACTTCAGCATCTTTTCAATGTTCTGCCTCATTGGTCTGGCCACCTGGCAGGTCTTCTACCTGCGTCGCTTCTTCAAGGCTAAGAAGTTGATTGAGTAATTAAGCCCAGTCTCCTCCCACCTTGAATCTTGGCCAGCAGAACATCGCTGGCAAAAGGCATCCTACCAACAGCACCGTCAAGGCACCTTGGAGCTTTCTTGCCAGAACTGATCTCTTTGATGTGGGAGGACGTGTGTTACCACCTTCACCCAAGAAGTCAAAGAGGGACTTCTTTTTAACCTGGTAGGATTTGGACTGGTTTTGCAACAAGACTATTATTAGAGTCACCTATGACAAAAAATAGGGGTTACCTAGATAATGCCAAAGCCAGCATTTGTACTGGGTTTCCTCATATGATCTGTTTGAACCATGTTTTCTTTCCTTCTCCCACTTGCTCACCAGCTTGGGCTTCCATTTTACTTGTTTTACCAACATTTGTATGACCATGTTGAACTTGTTTCTCTCTGATTGTCCTCTTTGGATTTCTGTGTGACAACACCCTTAACTTTCTCTTGACCCTTAGCCGAAATGTTTAGTTAGCTTCTGGTGATACCCTTTCATAATTTTATGTCTCTTGAAAGGGTGATGGCTGTGACACCTCATAGAAATGAGCTTTGAACTGTAGATAGCTCTTAAAGAAAATTTCACTTTAGAGAATTAAAACATTTGTGCTCAGCTGCTTGAACTTTGCTCTTTTTGTGTATTTACGTGTGTTTAGTTCCATGCAGTTTTATCACATGTATGGATTTGTGTGACCTCCACCACGAGATGCAGAACCATTTCATCACATGGATCCCTTGTGGTTCCCTTTTATAGCTGCAGTCACCTCCTACTGTAACCCCAAGCCCCAGCCTCTGGCAGCCACTAAGCTGTTCTCTAGCTCTCTAATTTTGTCATTTCAAGAATGTTACATAAATGGAATCATACGGTATATACATAAAACCTGTTGAGATGGACTTTTTTAACTCAGCATAATGCCCTTGAAATTTATCCAAGTTGTTGCATATGTCAGTAGTTTGTGTCACTTTATTGCTTAGTAGTCTTTTGTGGCGTGGGTGTACCATGGTTTCACCAGTCACCTATTGAAGGACATCAGTGTTGTTTTCAGTTTTGGGCCATTACTAATAAAACTGCTGTGAACATTCATGTACAGGTTTTTATGTGAACACAAATTTCATTTCTCTGGGATAAGTGCCCAAAAGAGCAATTGCTGGGCTGTATGGTAAACAGACGTTTATTTTTGTAAGAAACCGTCCTGCTCTTCATCCAGAGTTACTGTGTCATTTTACGTTCCCACTAGCAATGTCCGACCAGTCCAGTTTCTCAACATCCTCAGTATTTGCTATTATTTTTTTTTAAAGTTTTTTTAGTCATTCTGAGAGGCATGTGGTTTTAATTTGTATTTTCCTATTAGCAAATGATGTTGAACATCTTTTCATGTGTTCATTTGCTATCGGTATATCTTCCTCAGTGAAATACCTATTCTTTTGCCCATTTTATGATTAGATTGTGTGTTCTTTTCACTACTGAGGTTTTGTTTTTTTTTTAATTGAAGTATAGTTGATTTATGCTATTGAATTTGAGAATCCCTTATATATCCTAGATACAAGTCCTTTGTCAGTTTTGTGGTTGCTTAAATTTTAACATAACTTCTACAGAAGAAAAAACAAGTAAAATTTGCCGAGTATTCTTACATGGTAAGTCACTGACTTGATTTGATTTGTGTTCTCATGTGTTCATGAGGAAATTAAGATATATGACGTAAACACACCTAGAAGGATCATGAATCGAGTAAATACTTGAAAATATTTGTTGTAAAAGCAAAGCCAAGAATCGCTTTGGGACACATGCCTGCCTAAACGGCAATACTAATATGAATAAGAGAAAGTGTGGGCACAGATGACCATGTTCATTGACAGTGACATATAATATCACTTGACATTTTCCCCACTTCTCCCAGTAAAGTGGGTGGGAGTTTGTCCTTTCTGTAATCTCTTTTTTTGTTTTTTTTAAGTCTTCTGACTCTTACAGGGCTTGTCCCATTGCAGTGACAAGAATTATAGGAGTTAGGGCTGTGCAGCTTGCAGTTAAGAAGCAGCGTATTAGAATTAACAGAACACTGTTGTGATGACCTGGATAAAGTACCAAGGGGGAAGGGGGGCAAATTATGTTGCTAAAATCTCAGCCTGTTCTGTTAATGTTCCAGCTACTGTAAACACAAAAGGCTTTTCACCGTCTTTTGACTCCCCGTATGAATTCTTCTTGGACTTCCCAGATGGTGGTATAGAATACACCTACTAATGCAGGAGACATGGGTTCTGTCCCTGGGTCAGGGAGATCCCTTGGAGAAGGAAATGGCAACCCACTCCAGTGTTCTTGCCTAGGAAATCCCATGGATAAAGTCTGAGCCTGGTGGGTGACAGTCCATGGAGTCCCTAAGAGTTGGACATGACTTAGCAACTGAGCACACACTCAAATTCCTCCTATGTGGCATGAAAGTGGTTCTTCCATCAGTTTGTGTAACGCTGCCATCTGCTGTTGAAAAATAGGTACTGCTTCTGAGATCCTGACAGCCAAATCTCATCATAAGGGCAACAGTGTTTAGTTTCAGTGAAAGTCGCTCAGCTGTGTCCACTGTTTGCGACCCCATGGACTCTACAGTCCATGGAATTCTCCAGGGGTTCTTCCCAACCCAGGGATCGAACCCAGGTCTCCTGCACTGCAGGCGGATTCTTTACCATCTGATCTGAGCCATCAGAGACACCCCATAAGAGCAACAGATGTTGAGAGAGTCTGTGGTATTACATATACTAAACAACAGAGGCTATTACATATTACAGATACTAAACAACATCCAGACAGGGCGAGAATAACCCAACTTGTGAGTTAAGCTCCATCTTCAGACATTTAAAGGTGAAATTCTGTTTCAAACCATTAGCCAAACAAGATCCTCTTTTCCATTTCTAACTGGTGCCTTCCCCCTTTTTAGAAGCAATGAAAGCTGCTCCGTTGGTTATAGTCTTCTGACAGAGTGTCAAAGAAGAAGATAGGAGAGGAAAATATTTTATTTTGCTAATGTTTTGTTCCCAAACGTGACTGTGAAATTGAAATTCTTTCACATCCTTTCCTTTACTCATGTCAAGACTGCCAAGTTGGACATTTGTGTTTTGGGTTTAAAGTTCATTGATATTACACTTTGATTTTATCTGAAAAATAAAATTATTTGCTTTTGATAAAAGACTAGTGCAAGAGCAAATCAGCTTTAAAAACAAGGATGTTGTCTGTTTTCCTCTATTTTGGGCTCTGTTGTTCAACACAGTCTTAAATTACTGATCAGAGTGATAGTTTTAAGTAAGCTTTGTTATATCATTGTCATAAGCCCCTGTCATAAGCTGTTTTTGTGTTTTTTAGTGGAAAGAGGCATGTGGGATTTATACAGATTCACTTGTAAGTGTTGGATTGGGATTTTTGTGTAAATTTTCTCAAATAAAGGCTAGCAGAAACCATCTTAGCTGTATTTTTCTGTTACTCATGAGTATCTCTTTGTCTGGATTGACAATAATTCCTCCACATTCCTCAGTATTAAAAGTATGGCAAGGTATATGTGACAGATTAGAGAAAAAAATATTTGTAATGTACTCCAGATGGATAAAGTTTATGTGAGGTAGCATAAATTCATTATGCTTTATTTGTAAACGTATAACTATATAATATGTATATTAAAATATATTAATTTGGAAAGACTAAATAGGGTTCTGTAAGCCAGGAATTCTCTGTAGCTTCTCTGTTTTGGAACCTGCTGTTGAAGTTATTCCTACAGGGTCTTCTCCCTTTCCTTCCATTCTTAAAATACCCCTCCTAATTTAGAACCTCTAGGACTTATTTTTTTGGACCATCACATCTATGTAAAACCCTACTCCAGCAGGTAAAGGCAAGATCATCTTTCCTTTTACTTGCAGTTGAGTATTTTCTGTGAAGCTTCTTAAGAGTCAACGTGAAGTGCTTTACGCATTGACTAGCTAGCCTCCTATTTAGCCTCTTTCTCTAATCCTCAAAAAAAGTTAGTAAGTCAGTGAATCTCTAGTTTATAAAGTAGTGGTTCTCAACATTTGAAATACTTTCGAAAATGTCTCATTTCTCCCTAATACTTTAGAGAACATAAATAGTGAAGGCAGCAGAATGTTTAAGTGTGAATTTAAATGACTTTAAATTTAATGTTATTTAAATTTAAATGTAATTGTGTCAGCAGTATCATATTTGTTAAATGGTTGTGCATGTTCTGCAAATTATTATCTATTCAGTCTGCTACAGTCTCCTATAGCATAAGCCCCATGAATAATATAAATTTTTCTAGTACCACATTTAAAAAGTACAAAGGAACATGAAATTTTTTATTTTATCATTTTTATTGAAGTATAGTTGATTGGCAGTTATTTGCTGTGTTGTGTTTTTCTGCTGTACAGCAAGGTGAATCAGTTATACACTTGCATAAATCCACCATTTTTTAGATTCTTTTCTCGAATAGGTCACTACAGTGTACTGAGTTCCCTGTGCTATACACTAGGTTCTTCTTAGTTATCTATTTTATACGTAGTAGTATGTATATGTCAATCCCAATCTCCCAATTTATCCTTCCCCTGCTTTACCCCTTAATAACCATAAATTTGTTTTCTGCATCTGTGACTATTTGTTTTGTAAATAGGTTTGCTTGTACCACTTTTTTTAAAGAGTCCACGTATAAGCGATAGCATATTTGTCTTTGACTTACTTCACTTAGTATGACAATCTCTAGGTCCAGCCAAGTCACTGCAAATGACATTATTTTGTTCTTTTGATGGCTGAATTTCCATTGTATATTGTAATATCCCATTGTGGTATATGTCTACCACATTTTCTTTATCCATTCATCTGTTAATGGGTATTTAGGTTGTTTTCATATCCTGGCTATTATAAATAGTGTGAAATTAATTTTAATTATACACTGTCTAATAGACTCAAAATAGAATTTCAACATAAAATTCAATATAGAAATGTAAAAATGACTGAGATAGCTGACATTCTTTTTTCCTTATAGTCTTTGAAATCTGGTGTGCATTTTACAGCATGTCTTCATTCATACTAGCCATAATTCAAGTGGTCGCTACTGGCGACCATATTGAACAATGAAGCTATAGACTTTGCTAAGTACTTTGGCAATTTAACTATTCACTTGTTAAGATATAAAATGGAAATACCATTTTTTACCAAAAGTATTTTAAAATCAGTTATACCTTTAAAATGTTGACTATTTCTGGGCTTATGAGTATTCAAAAGTCAGATATTTAGTTTTAGTTTCATTTATATCTGATGTAATGAAGTGCTGAGCTTTAGTTTCTTTAGTTTTGTATTGTCTAAGATGAAAAAGGACATTTGTTAAGCTTTTATCTATGTATTATAATCAGAATAATTCACAATATCAGGCTAACCAAGTTATAGAAAACTGTTTCCACATTGCAAACTTTTAGTTTCCACACAAAGAAGAGTGAATTTTTAAGCTTTGGCTGAAACCTATTCAGCTTCTCCGAATGCAAGTCAACACTTGTAGCTCTAAGCAATTGTTTTTTCCATGCAACTCAAAAATTTATTGATCATCTGTTTAATGTGCTGAACGAAACTCTGGAGTAGACCCAGGTGAAAAAGAAGCAATACCTGTCCTCAAAGTGCTTTCTAATTCATAGGAGGAAGTAGATGGGATGTCTTCTGTCCAGCATGATTTCCATACTTGCTTTAGCCACCACTGACTTAACATTGTGGAAGTTAAGAAAGCTCTCACTAACCCAGCTAGTTTGTCTTGGAAAGATGCCCCTCCTAAACACCTTTCTAGAAGATTGTACTTTCCTTATAATAGCACTTAGACACCATTGTAATTGCCTGGTTTTTTTGTCTGGTTATATGGACTATGAGCTCCAGGAGAAGAGGAACCATGTTTATTTTGACCTCTGTTGTAACCCAGCACCTGCACAAGTTGATACTTAGTGTTTGTTGGATGAATGAATTGAAAATTGAAAACTATCTGTACAGTCTAGAACCCTGGAATGAAACCAATAAAAAATTTAACAGGGTGTTATCAGTCGGGCATTTTGGTTTAAGAGATGTACATATATGATAACAATGACCTGATATTCTTTCAACAAATAAATTTTAGGCTTGTTATATCAAGCACTTTTCTAGGCACTGATGATACATAGTTGTGAACAAGAGGGCAAAATCCAGGCTCTCTTGGAGCTTATGTTCTAATGAATGGAGGTAGTCAAAGTAAACAATAAATAAGACATCAATTTTAAAGGTAAACATTGTGAAGAAAATAAGGAGTGATGTGATCTGGCAGGAGAGCTGTGTTACTTTGGATGAAATTGGATGTGAAAAAGAGATTTGCTTAAATACAAACACAGTATAAGCAGACCATCATTAAGTCTGGTACACTAACAGAAAAAATGGATCCAGATCAAGAAAGACAAAAGTCCCTCCTATTCAGAACCATTGCGGAATGTCACGCAGAGTGTAAGATATCATACTTTAAAAGGAACGCTGATGAACTCTACAGAGGTCAAAGGAACGTGAGCTCATTAGCTCTCATACCCTTCACCCCATTCTACCCATTCTCTTCCTCCTGTGTTTGCTGTCACTATCCACCTACTTAAAAACCTAGATGTGAGTCTCCTGGACTCAGATTTGCTTCACCAACCATATCCCAACTGATCACAAAGTTCTAAATGTTCCTCAGATGGATTTCTTAAATCTTGCCCCCCTGTCCACTCACACTGATAGCACCTGAGTGCCTGTCTCTAGGCCTCCTGTCTTTATCTTCCGTGTTGTCATCAGTTCTTTGTAAAGTATAGCTTTGGTCTTATGCAAGGTGACATTATTTA
The DNA here is from genome assembly GCF_910594005.1 of Cervus elaphus. Classification (NCBI taxonomy): domain Eukaryota; kingdom Metazoa; phylum Chordata; class Mammalia; order Artiodactyla; family Cervidae; genus Cervus; species Cervus elaphus. The sequence continues at coordinate 16,331,409 of NC_057826.1, forward strand.
TTGTCTGAGCTGGGCACATGAACAAAAGAAGACTCATTAATTATGCTGTGGGGAAAAGTATTAATTGGGACTCCCCCCAGCAAATCAGAACATGCAGACACACAGATCATATACTCCTCTGCTTAAAAATGTCCAATATTTTCCATTGCCCACAGGAAATGTCAAATTCTATATAAATAAATATTTGAGGCCTTGTCTTCTGCTTCTATCCCACAAATACCATGATCTCCATCCACATGATCTTCTCTTAGCCCCCAAATATCCTGCTCTCTGAAAGAGATCCCGGGCCTTGTTGCTGGCTTTGACTCCCAGCTCCCCTCAATAGCTATGTAACATACAGTAGGTTACTTAACCCTCTATCTTAGCTCCTTTTGCAGTATGGGAATACTATGAGGATTAAATGGAATGACACATGGAAAGAAAACCTTTAGCATAGTGCCAGGAACATAATAAATATAATGAATGTTAGCTGTGATCTCTGTAGGTCAATAATTCCAACTTTATGACTAAAAAGTTATGTTAGAGATGTAAAGTTGCTCAAGGCACACAACTGATGGAACACGCTTTTCCACTGTATTGCAATTCTCTTAGTGACTTGAGGGCTCTGCAGATTCCCCACCTCCGATTACAGTATATGGCACTTATGGCATGAAGAATGTTGCATGAGATCATCAGGTGGTCAAAGATTTGGAAATACACTTGGAAGAAGAATGTGAAATCTGGAAAGAGAGGAGTGTCAGGAGAGTTGCTCTAAGATGTGTGGAAGACAGAGGGACCCAGGGTAGTTCTGAAAGAAATAACTGGGCCCACTAACTGAGATGACAGGAGACAAGAATTTTCCTCTGGGAGAGGGAAGGGAGGTGAGGTAGACGGGAGACCTAAGAGACAGTTCAATCCCTGGGTTTGGGAAGATACCCACTCCAGTATTCTCGCCTGGAGAATACCATGGACAGAGGAGCCAGGCGGGCTACAGTACATGGGGTCACAAAGAATCGGACACCACCTCGACTTAGCACGCACTCAAAGATATCTTTGCTGTAACAATTCTCTAAAACAAAGAGCGCTGTGCCGCGCTAGGAAGGGCTGCTTCCCCTAGTCACTGCCCTTGAGATAGGCCTGGCGCCAAGATGAGACTGGACGACCTCTGGACCTCAAAACTGTCTGGGCATCGGGCTAGGAATCAGGGGAGGGGTCTATAGACCCGAGGAGGACGCCCTTGCCCCTGTGGGAGCCATCTGGTCCCATTCGGTCTCCACCGGGTGCCGCCTACCCCTGCCCGAGGCGTCGTTTCCCCGGCCCACCTTGAGGGAAAGAAGTCTTGCCCCCGGGCTTAAAGGAACTACCGGCAAAGGAGGCGGAAACCCCGCCGGGCCGGAAGCACCCCGAACTGCTTCCGGGTCAAGGGGGGGAAGAGCCACCATGGAGCCTCGCGGGGTGGTGGGGCTGACGGGGCCGCGGGCCGGCGTCTGAAGCGGGAGAGGCGCAGCGCGGCCAGCGCCACCCGGGACACTCAGGCCTGTCCCGTCGCCGCCGCCGACGCCATGTCGGTGCTGGGCGAGTACGAGCGACACTGCGACTCCCTCAATTCGGACTTCGGGAGCGAGTCCGGGGGTGGCGGGGACTCGGGCCCCGGGCCCAGCGCCGGTCCGGCTCCGCGAGCCGGCGGCGGCGCGGCGGAGCAAGAGGAGCTGCACTACATCCCCATCCGTGTGCTGGGCCGCGGCGCCTTCGGGGAAGCCACGCTGTACCGCCGCACCGAGGTAGCGGCCCCGCTCTCCCCTGCCTCGTCCTCGCTCCGCGATCGGATCCCGCAGGGGTGTCTGTCGGGGTCCTCACCGCTCCTGTACTAGGAGTGCGTAACAGCACTGGTTTTTCTAGCCGGTCGTTTTTGTTTACCATGGGGACTGAGCAAGCCATTAAACCTTCTCTGAGCCTTAGTTTTCCCCTCTGTAAATTGGAGTTAGGAATAGCTAAGTGCCTTATAAGTAATATTTTTTAAGATTATTTTGAGCATCGAAGGAGGATACTTTGGAGATTGAGAGTTAAAGTAGTATATGAATGGGGAGTATTGTCAAAACTTCCTTTCATGCCGTACATCTCTCCAAGGCCGAGGTGGAGAAGTGGGGACAGCTTCAAAATTCCCACATCCGCGGCAGCTTCACTGTCTTTGCCAAATCTTTAAGCTCAGATATGAACACTCAGTTGGGGATTTTTCTTGAAGGTCATTGGTAAGATTGTAGCGTGTGGGCTTCTTCATCAGTGATGATCCATCAGTGTTTATACGTGGGAAGTACTTTTTTTTTTTGGTATATTTTAAACCATTCGTTCTTAACTTCAGGAGGGATAAAGGACTTCTTTGAGAATTTAATGTAAAGGTACCTTCCCGCTTATCCACTGTTGCACACCTGCAAATCCTTTGAAGAGATTCTTGGATTGCTGGTCCCCAGTTCAGAATGTATACTTATTAAAACCCTAGAGTGGAGAATCTATTTCCAAAATTGTTCATAAACTTTGATCACTAAAGTCTTAAAACTCTAGTTTCAGAATAGTTAAGCTTCTGTGGGGTTGCTGGGGTTGCTGAAGATGAGGTTCTATCAGTGATCTGTCTGCAGGTCAGGTGTGTGTTCCAAGTACTTTTAAGTCTAAAAGATGGATGAGGAGAGAGGTGGTTGCAAGATTAATGTATTATGAGTTACTGTTAGTATTCTCATGAGAATGAGGAGATGAGCTTTGGTATTCCTATTTTATAGTTGAAGAAACTAAGGTAGTATATTTAAGTGACTTGCTCACTTAAATTAGAAGCAAATCCTGGGCTGGAATGGAGGGTCACATCTGCTTGTCCATGCCTTTCCATGATTATTGCGTTGAACTTGATTACCAAGATTGTTTTAAGTTAAGTTTGATTATGCTTTCCCCAAAATTGCATAGCATTATCCATAACATCAAATGTTTATTACTTTTGTGAGTTTACAAGGGTTTAATTAGAAGCAAATTTTTCCCTCAAGAAGCATATATTTCAGTGGGAAGACATGTTAGTCTTGTTAGTAACAAATAGCATTTAAGTTGTATGTGTATATAAGTGTGAAAGAATGGACAAATATTTCAGTGGAAGGGAATTAAGGGATTGCACAGTAGAAGGTTCATTGATCTTCCGCTGAAGTTTCAAAGGCCCAGCACAGCCATTCTAAAGGACAGGGAGGGTTATTTAGGTGGGGATGCTTCTGAGCTGGGGAACATCAGTAAATTAGAGGTGTTATAAAATGGAGTGAATATTAGGAGCTGCAGGTAAGTCTTCATGAATAGAGGAAAATGTGATAACATAAAAATGCAGGAGTCACAGAACGTGACAGAGTAAGGAAAGTAAACTCAGAGCTCTTAGACATGACTTATTTTTATCTAGAAAGAAGAAATGAAAATCACTAGAGAAATCTATATAAAGTTAGAGACAACTTTAACATGTCTATTTTACAAGAAATGTCAGCCATAGATAACCACTCTCCAGTTCTCTATTTTTCCAGTAGTCTAACCATACTACAGTCCTCATCATGACTAGCAGTCTTCATAATGTCCCTCAATAGAAACCCTGAGATCTACCTCCATCCCATATTTTTTACCTGGAATTGACATTATGTAAATTAAGTGTAGAAACAACATAACATTTTGATGCTTTCCCTAGACCTGCAGTAAATTTTGATGCTCAATTGTATGCAGAATTTTTCAAGTCTCTTCATGTTTTATTTAAAGGAGAAAAAGGAGTCAGTTTCTGCCCATCTAGGAAGTTTTCTTTCTAGTCTCAGAGATCCCCGTGTGGATTCATTCTCTGCCAGGCTAGAGGGAAGCACAACACCTTTGTTGCTGTGTTGTAGGATGACTCATTGGTCGTGTGGAAGGAAGTTGATTTGACCCGGCTATCTGAGAAGGAACGTCGTGATGCCTTGAATGAGATTGTTATTCTGGCACTGCTGCAGCATGACAACATTATTGCCTACTACAATCACTTCATGGACAATACCACCCTGCTGATTGAGCTGGAATATTGTAATGGTAAGGTAGAATTCAGTGGGACTTCCTCCAGCAAGACAGTCTTGTGCTTATACTTACCTTGAGGGGGAGAGAAAAATAAGATCTATATTTACAAAGAATAAGAACTTTAAGTGGACTGCTAGAGTTTAAGAGAAATAGTTCAGGCCCAGAAGAGTTTTGAAGTGATCTACAAAATGAGGGGAGGGATTTTCCCCCTGCATACTCAAATTCTGCTTTGTGATGATAATTCCATCTTCAAATTATTTGTTCAGTTGAATTTTACACTCATTTTTCAAGGTTTTTTCTTTATGAAACATTAGTTAGGCATTAGAAGCATAGCATGGTTTGACACTTAATAGGGAAATCTTATAGGTGATATTTATTTGTAATGATTTCAGCTAAAGCTGTTCTACTGAAAAGTGGTCTAAAGACCATAGCTGACTGAAAATTATTTCTTTGAGTCCTTTTGCTTGTTTAAAAAAAAAGGCAGTATAGCCTGTTTGTTAAAAAATAGACCCTGAACCCATATCCTAAGCTTCAGTACTTTTTAATCTCTATAATCTTGCACGGACTACTTAACTTCTCTGTGTCTCAGCCTCCTCATCTTAAGTAAGTTTGCTAATAAGCAGTAGTTACCTCTTAGGGTTATTGTATTAAATGAATATGTAAAGCTCCAGCAACTTTAACATTTCTATTTTAAGGGAAAGTATACTATTTTACAGTAGTTCTTGATATGTAGCAAATTTTTGATAAATTTTGTACTAGCTGTTATCATTATTACCTAAGAGAACGCCCAAATCCCATTCTTGAGCTGCATGCTAAAATGGTCCAGGCATATTCTTCATTTAAATCTCTAAGAGAAAGCTCCTAGATTTGTCATTTATTTACTAGATTCTTGTGTATCCTGATTGTTTTCAACCCTAAATGTATGAGATTATATTAGAGATTTTTGAAGTAGCAGAAGCCTCTTAACTTCCTTTGTGGTTAGGAGGAACTAGAACGGATGGTACATTTATTGAAACTTTTGAGTTACTAAATTGCAGAGGGGAAGAAGTTGTGAAACTTAACTAGGACTACAGTAAGTTATAGCTGCAGATAGGAAATAAAGCAAACCATCATCATTTGCCATCTGTTACCTGATAATAAAAAGGAGAAGCAAATTCAGACTTAACTCTGAAGGAATGAGTTAGTAAAGGGAGTAATAATTGGAAGCAATCTAGAGTCTACCCTAAATTTTGAGAAACCTTTTCAGTGTGAAGTGGAAAGAAAAAGAAGTTGATGGTGATAGATACCTATTTTTTGTAAAACATAACCTCACAGGTATAACCCAAATCTTCTAATAGACTGAGGAAGTTGTTACCAAAATATTGCAGATTCCTTTAATAGGAGTTTTGAAAAAGAAAGTCATCTGATTTTGAAGACTTTCAAAGTAATTTCATGAATTAGGGTACTAGAGAAATGGTCTTTACTTTTATCTTTTCTAAAAATGTTGTACTTCCCGTTTTCATACTGAGTCTCTTCTATTAGGGAGGGGAATCTTTGGAGAATATTTCAGATATAGTCCTTGACAGATGGGAAGTTTTTTACCCATGTGAAGAGCTCGAAGGAAGAGGGGGGTATCTTTTCAAAGGAAGCAGAACGAGGTGGCTTGGTGGTAAAGAATCCGCCTGCCAGTGCAGGAGATGTGGGTTTGATCTCTGGGTAGGGAAGATCCCCTGGAGGAAGAAATCCAACCCACTCCAGTATTCTTCCCTGGCGAAGTCCATGAACAGAGGAGCCTGGCAGGATACAGTCCATGGGGTCTCAGAGTCAGACATGACTGAGCACACATGCACTCATGCAGAATCTTTCACTTGCTATGCCACCTGTTAAAATCCTAGTAGCTTTGATCTCTGTTAAGCAACTCAAACCTGTTTCTTATTTAATTGCAGGAGGGAACCTGTATGATAAAATCCTTCGTCAGAAGGACAAGTTGTTTGAAGAAGAGGTAATTCACATTTCTGTGAAAGGAAGCTAGAATTGTATTGTGATTCTTGCATTCTAGTTCTGTATTTACTCTTCCAACAATGAAGAGTGTTTTTTTCCTTTTGTTCATACTCCTTCCAGGCTCTGATATTCATGAGAAAGGAAACCTCTAAAAAGGAAGCTGTCTATAGCTGCTTCCTAAACGGTTTACCTCCACATCATGATTCTCTATGGGCTTTCTTTCCCGGTTCTATTACTGCATACTGGTATGCCCAGTTTTCTCTACCTTTGCGTTCTTCCTGGATTTCTTTCCACAAGTCTGCTTCACCATACTATATTTTATAACAACATTTGAACTATTTTATGATAATCTGCTTTTTTTTTTTTACCCCTACCACTTTTCTTTGCCTATTCAACCTACAAGCAAGAAATGTCAAGTCATGTTGAATCATAACCTCTAGTTGCAGTTTTCTTTGTTGAGTGTGTGTGTGTGTGTGTGCGTGTATTTATTTAAATGATATTTTTTTGTTTGTTTCTAGGCCAAGTATAATTTATTTTTTCTCTGCAGATGGTGGTATGGTACCTATTTCAGATTGTTTCAGCTGTGAGCTGTATCCATAAAGCTGGGATCCTTCATAGGTAAAGAGTGAAAGAATATGGGATAGATTCCTTTTCACCAATCCAACCCCCACCTTGAGTACCTCCCATCAGCACTATTATTTTCTTGATTAAACAGTCAAGGCTTTTCCGTTGATACTGATTTAGGAAGGAAAGAGTGAGTAATGAGGGGCATTATCGTCACTTCCTGAAGTTAAACTGTTTGTGATCTAGGAAGAGTCTCCTTAGTAGCTTAGTACTCTCAGTCATCTCTTTATTTTAGAGGTGAGTTCATTAATTCATCAGTACAGCCTAGAAGGCCACTATAAAAGTTGTATTAGACTGGTTGGAATTCACAGTAAATGTTTTCTCTGAGCAATAAAATTGGCATTTGTTTTTAATTTAAGTAAAAAGCTTATTCATTGTTTTACAATTAATTATGCAGTTTTACCAGATCTTGACCAGGGGGAAACAGCTTTCTATTCACTTCTGGCTATAGGAGAGAACCTTTATTCAGCACAACCATCAACATTACTTTTCAAGAAATTTACAATTTACGTCCATTCCAAGTGGTAAATGCTAGTCTTTTTTTTTTTTTCCAATAAAAAGACCATTAACTTAAAAAAAAAGAACATTTTCACTTCACTATACCCTTAAATGAGTCATGGACTACTGCTAGAAATTAATATTAATACACTAGGTTTTTTTTTATTGGTTTGTCCATTTAACATATTTCTTGATAGTTGTTGAGTAGCTACAGTTGTATATTGTTTTATTTTTGAAAATTATCAAAAATATTGTTCTGATTTTTTCACATCTTTCAATAAAGGAAGGCACAGGGTGAACCAGGCACAGTTTATTTGTGTTACAAATGGTCAGTTCATCTTTAGAAAGATAGCTGGTGATTTTATTTAGGTGATCTGTATGGCCTAATCATTTTGCTGCTGGGATGTGCTTCTCTTGCCTTAACAGATTTGAAACTTTGACACAACTCAGTGTTAAAATTGCCTGAATATCACTTAATTCAAGGCACCAGTGGTAATTGAAGAGGCAGTACACCTTATAGGAATTACCTAGGGCACTTTTTTTTTTTAATCTGACCTTTCAACTTCTCCTAATGACTTCAGTGTTTGGGGGGATGTGCCTATGCTGTGAGTCCCTGGAGAATGAAGTAATTCTCTGCCTCTACTCCCCCAAGTTCCCTTCTCAGTGTTAAAATGTATGAGAAAATAATGAACACTCATTTGGATCCCATAACAGCCTGAACAGTGGTAACACACTCTTTTATTTTGTACTAATTTGGGGCGAGAAGGTAGATGAGATAAAACAGTTGAGTGTATGGGTTTAATATACAGCATTTTTTCTCCAGGGATATAAAGACATTAAATATTTTTCTGACCAAGGCAAACCTGATAAAACTTGGAGATTATGGCCTAGCAAAGAAACTGAATTCTGAGTATTCCATGGCTGAGACGGTAAGTATGTGTTATCATTGACTTAGTTGGGCTTTTTTTATTTTTTATTTATTTTTTGTAATTTGGTGGTGCCACACAGCCTGAGGGGCCTTAAGTGAAGTCCTGATAACCACTGGACCACCAGGGAATTCCCCCTTGACTTTTTTTTTTTCTTTTCCTTTCTTGCACCTTGAGATATAACTGTACCTCCTAAATCTTGCATACTTTGTCTCAGTGTTTTTGCAAGTTCTTCATACTTAGAAAGCAAGTCTTTTATAAGTCATACTTTAAAAAGGAGTCTTTTCCCTAGACCCACTACCAGGTATTTATATGCTCTTGTGTTTTTTAAGAGCCATTGTCCACATAACAGCTCAGACATCATCGCCGTTTCCAACCCTGACTAAAGACTTTCTAAAAGCAATAAAATGCTTTACCATCTTTTCCAGCTTAGGATCTTCAGTAGATCTCACTTTGTCTCTCATTTAATGTTTTGAGTTTCGAATGTTAGACGTCTCTCTTTGTGTTTCCTTTGAATTTTTTCTGGTTCTGAAACCCTATATTACAAATAAAGGCTGATGCCCAGAAAACAATCTCATCCTTAATATGATACACAGTCTGCACCACAGGGCTGCCTTTTGACCTGATCCTATGAAGGACCATTGGTAAAGAGGAGACATAAATTGATCTCTGACAATAGTGATCTGATCCTTTTAGGACTTATAAAACCCAATTATTACTCTTCTGGTTTCACAGTGCTCTGTCTTTAGAAGACCTTGAAAATGTAAGTTACTAAAATTAGTTTTGTCCTGATTTTTTTTAAAATAATATTGAGATATCCCTGCAAGCAATCTAGAAACATCCAAGGATACTGATAGCCAGGGTTGGGAGTCTGCTTCAGAGACAGTCTGCTTGTATGATGTTGCTGTATTGAGTTTCTGAGGAAGTAGTCATGCCCTTGCATGGATTTTTCTCATCAAGAATAATCCAGTAAAATAAATGCCAAGTAAGCCGTCTGAAAAATTGCTTTGTTTTGCTCATGAAAGATGGCTATCAGTGTTATTAGAATTTCTTGGGTACTCATTGTCTCTCATTTCGGGAGAGACATGACCTCCATTCAGGACATTTTCCTTCCAGCACATTCTTGAACTTAGAAGATCTTTTTGAATTTGAAAGAAATTCACTATGTTAGTATTACAGATGTTAAGTTGAGTTGTTTACAGAGTTTCACTACTGTGTGTTTATCAGTTAGAACTTTTAAACCCCTTTATTCAATTACCATCTCCCACTACCGCTTTTTGTTTTTTTTTTTTCCATTGGTGAACTTTTACCAAGTATGCTTTTTCCAAGTCTGTGAAGTCTTCAGTGGTCTTTGAATGCCTAAATCTTCTGTGATCCAGGAATCACAGAGCTGTTCTGCCTCCCAAGTTACCACAGGTCTTCACCACAGAGATTGTCTGTTTATAACTGGCCCAGGACATTTGATATGAATAAGATTTCTCCCCAGAGTGGCATCAGCTCAGAATGATAACGGGATATGCTGTTTGATGGGAATGTTTTGGGATATGCTGATGAATGTTCTATAGTTATCACTAACTCCTGGGAAATTTAATTTAGTTGTTAAAATATTAATATAGTTACCTCAGAAAAGAAGTTAATTTTTGATTGCTTTCTTTGTTGTTCAGCTTGTGGGAACTCCGTATTATATGTCTCCAGAGCTCTGCCAAGGAGTAAAATACAATTTCAAGTCTGATATCTGGGCAGTAGGCTGTGTCATTTTTGAATTACTTACCCTGAAGAGAACATTTGATGCTACAGTAAGTTGATGTATTATCCCTACGTTGTCCTTGCAAATGGTCCAACTTGGTTGAGAGAATCAACTTCATTTACCCCTGAGCTTCTGACTTCTTGAACAGAAATCAACTGTAGGCAAAATAATAACCAGTGTTCAGGCACTGGCTTAGTAGTGTATTGTAAAGTACTACAGACAAGATTTATTTCCAACTTGAATTCCCCATTGAAAAATAATCATAATCAAGTAGTTTGAGCATGGTCCTTGAATCCATTGACTATAATTTTAAAACTGACTGTAGGATCGATTGTGTGATGCAGCGGTTTGGGTAAGCCATTTCATTTCTTATGCTCTAGCTACATCATTTTATAAAAGCTAAGGCAAATTGTATAATACTCATTAAAGTGTTTTGATCTTTTTTGTGAAAGATTACACACTGACTCTTAGTTTTACTAAAACTGTTTTATAAACAAATACCTTTAAGTCTCTCTTCTTCTTAAAGTAAAGCCTAGTGTTAAGTAGTGCTTCTTAAGCTTTAATATACATAGGAAATCACCTGGGCATCTTGTTAAAATTCAGACTCTATTTTAGTGTGTCTAGATCTAGTCCTGGTATTCTGCATTTCTGACAGACTCCCAGATGATTCTGATGCTTGTTCATGGACCACAATTTGAGTAGCACAAGTGGGTTCACATCCAATATCCTCTACAAACCAGATGTGAGAACTTAGGCAAATCACCACATCTCTTTGATTCTCTTATTTTGTCAATAACAAGGGAAAAGATACATATTCCCCTTATAGAGCTGCTCTTCTAATGTATATGAAAATGCAAATGTAAGATAATGCAAAGTTCTTTGGCCTTTTATGAGACCTGTTTATTTTTCTAAGTCCTGAAGTTTATTTTCTTAAGTAATATAGTGGAAGGAAAATGAGTTTTGGAGTCAGACAGACTTTGGTTGGAATTATGGCTCCATTTTTTTACTGTTTGTGTAGTCTTGGGCAGGTTACCTTACATCTCTGAATTGATGATGATAACCTTGTGTGGTGTTTACAAGAGTTAAAAAACATATGTGCAAAAAAAAAAAAAAAAACATATGTGCAACTTATGTTACATAGTGATCTCTTAGTAAATGTGGTGGTGGCATTGTTATAATAATTTCTTGTCATTATCAACTTATTATTCATTGCCTTGTCTTTTGCAGCAGAGTGTCACCTGACCATTATTAGGATATATAAATCAGGAGGCAAATTAGTTAGCAAAGGAGATACTTAAAGTCAAGAAGCATAGCTAACTTTGCTTTCCTTTTTCTTGGGAGTCAGTTGAGGGGTCAGATTATAATATACTCTTGAGTATTATTCTGTTGGTCACGTAGTCATACCTCCGTGTTGGCCAGTTGGTTTCATTCTCTCTGATAGTAGTAGTGCATCTCCAGCCATTTCTTAGTGAAGTATACTAATAGTTGTAAAAAGAAGTCAGACCTAATTTACAGCTATTGCCGTTTCTTTATATGATAATCACAGATATCTCAAAGCCCCTACTGGTAGATTGTAATGCCATCTTTATAAAACCAAGGACAATACCATAATCATTTTCTCATAGAATCCACTCAACTTGTGTGTGAAGATTGTACAAGGCATCCGGGCCATGGAAGTTGATTCTAGCCAGTACTCTTTGGAACTGATCCAAATGGTCCATGCATGCCTTGACCAGGTAAGTATAATTTGCATATTGATTTCAGTTCACTGTTTTCCCTTCCAGCCTTAGTGTCTGGAGTATGGCACAGAGGAACTTGCACAAAACCACGTCCACATCCCCAGGGTAGGATGTATTTGTGGCTGTATTCAGGTGAATGAAAAGTGAAAGTGTCAGTTATGTCTGCCTCTTTGCGACCACATGGACTGTAGCCCACCAGGCTCCTCTGTCTGTGGAATTCTGCAGGCAAGAATACTGGAGCGGGTAGCCATTCCCTTCTCCAGAGGATCTTCCCAACCCAGGGACCGAACCCGGGTCTCTTGCATTGCAGGCAGATTCTTTACCGTCTGGGCCACCAGGAGGTCCATTCAGGTGAATTGGCAATTCACGCGAGTAGTGTGCTTCAGCCAACAGATTCTCCCTTTATTAGTTTGGGAAATTGTGCTCCATTTTTTATAATCAAGATTAGTTTTTATAAACTGTATAAAATAAGAGGTAATTTAGAATTCCTGATGTACAGAATGTATATAGTTTTTAAATGTCACAGTTGCCTTGCAGTGTAGCTCTAGGTCAGTATTATTCAGAGGTATTCCAGGAACCACAGGCGTGAGAATCCCCAGGGGGTGGGCAAGTTTTACAAGAAGAAAATGAAGATTCCTGGGCCCTACCCCAGACCTTCTGGATCAGAATTTCTGTGAATAAAGCCCAGAAATCTTTATTTGTATCAGGTACTCCAGGAGATTCTCACGTTCTGTATATATTGAAATGTGAGAATCACTACCCTAACAGTTAAAACCAGTGAGGAAGGTGCATTTCTCATTCTGACATGAAAGTGCTGATGGTAATGAGCATGAAGCATAGAATGTGACATAATAGTTTTTTTAAATAAAAAGGATGATATATAGTGGTCTCTCAATAGCAAACCTACAGCCTTCTGAGAGGAAGTAAAATGCCTCTTTAGATCCCATTTTGCCCATTTCCTTTAAGTTAAAACTAACCCATTGGTACTTTTTAGGATCCTGAGCAGAGACCCACTGCAGATGAACTTCTAGATCGACCCCTTCTCAGGAAACGCAGAAGGTAAAGAACAAAGAAGTCGCTTCATTGTCTTTCTGTAGATGGGCAACTGACTTCATAGGCCTGACCAGAGTACCACAGAGAGAGGGTGGTGTTCCCTGACGTGGCCACTCTGGTGCTATTTTCTTCCAGCATCTCTGCTTTCGTCGCTCGACTTCGACCTCCCTCGCCCCTGCTAGTATGTTCTGAATCGATCCTGATGAGGCCCTAAACCCCCCATCTTCTGTGAGTTCTCTAGAGTTTGGGCACGAGAGTGTAGTAATTAAGAGAGGAAGGCTCTGGACTCAGTCACCCTTACGTTTGTATCTGAGTTCTGTCACTGTCTTTGTCAAGTTATTTAACATCTCTGACCCCTAGTTTTCTTCTCTATGAAGTGAGGTCGGCTGAGGATTGAAGGAGGCAATGCATATAAAGTGCTCAGCCCAGGGCCTGGCACAAGGTGCTCAACAGTTGTTGGATAGGAGTGCGGGATTGGACTGGGCCATTGCTTTTTAGTGCATTTGTTTAGATGGTAGGTTGTAATTGGAGGGGTCCTCTTCAGATACCTTTTGCCCATTTCCCATAGTCGAGTTTGATTGATTCCTGACAGGTTATTTTCTGAGATTTATTCAGTGTTAGAGGTCTCTAGAGGTAGAAGGAAGGCCCTTTATCCCTCACTTTTTGTAGGAGGCTTCAAACCCTAGCTCACAGGAAAAGATGTTCTTTATCCTTCTTAAATGCCCTAGTCTCTGTTTCATCCTCTTACAGTATTTTACCCTTCTTCTGCCAGTTCTTTTGAATCTTCCCAACATTCAAACCTGTACTGTCTTCTTTTTCAAGTCTTGCCCTTGGATGCATTAAGTGTATACCTAATTCTGTAATCTCTGTTCTTTGGTCAGTATCTTTATTCTGTTGTGTTAAATTAATCTTTTCTGGTTTTCCAGTTGATCTCTAGCCAGTGTTTTAGTGCCTAGAATTACGTATAACACTCCAGATGCAGCACTGTAACCTTTCATTTATGTTCTATTCGTATTCAGGCAGTCACTCTTTAGGGCTTGGTAGGCATATTTAAATTCTTTATCTGACTTATTTTCTAACAGTATAATCACTGTTTAAATCTCTTATTTAAATATTTCCATTGATAATTTGTAATTGTAATTTTTATTGAGATAATTGGAGATATACATATAGTACTTCCTTAGCACTTTGTTCTTTGATGGAAAAACATAAGAGCTTTCCAGATAAAGCACAGACACAGAGAATTGTGAAAATATTCAGGAAGCACTAAGTCCTATTTGGCTACACTAGAGGTTTTAGACCTGGCGTTCTCAGTAGCAACACCACTAGAACTTTTAAAAATTACTGGTGTTCAAGCACCGCCCCAGGTCTTCAGCTATAATTGGTTTAGGCAGAATGGGAACCCTGACCTGAAACATGGGAATTGATGGAAGGAACCCTGGAAAAGTAGGTAGAGAATCTTGAATGCCAGATGAAGGAATTTGTGCTGTATTCAGGGAATTGTATGAAAGTGTTGGATATTTGAGAGGGCAGTTCATGTGATAAGAGATGGAACCTTAGGAAAAGTTATTTAGCAATACTAATATCAGTGTTAAGTCAGTGCAGGACTGAATAAAGTGTATTGAAACTTTGGTGAGACCAATTAGGTGCTACTACAGCCTAGTTGGACAGTTGTGTGGATGTGAGAGTTGGATCATATCCTACTTGTATGGCTGTGAGAGCTGGACCAAAAAGAAAGCTGAGCGCTGAAGAATTGCTGCTTTTGAACTGTGGTGTTGGAGAAGACTCTTGAGAGTCTCTTGGACTGCAAGGAGATCAAACCAGTCAATCTTAAAGGAAATCAGTCCTGAGTATTCATTGGAAGGACTGATGCTGAAGCTGAAGCTCCAATACTTTGGCCACCTGATGTGAAGAACTAACTCATTGGAAAAGACCCTGATGCTGGGGTTGAAGGATTGAAGGCAGGAGGAGAAAGGGATGACAGAGGGTGACATGGTTTGGATGGCCTCACTGACTCGATGGACATGAGTTTAAGCAAGCTCCAGGAGTTGCTGATGGACAGGGAAGCCTGGCGTGCTATAGTCCATGGGGTTGCAAAGAGTTGGACATGACTGAACAGCTGAACTGAACTGAACTGAACTGAATAGCCTAGTTGGGAAGTAAAGCTGCCCAGAGCTAAGGTGGTGAGGCTGAGAAGGATAGGTGAGGATAAAGGGCATTGTACAAGTAGAATCTGTAGAATTTGAATATTGAAGAAAAGACAGCTGAATCCAGAATCGCTGAAGTTTTAAGCCTAACTCACTGGGAGGATTGAAGGTGCCGGTTACAGAATCAGGCGAGTCAGAAAGAAAAGCTGTATGGGGAGAAAGACGGTGAGCTGAGCTTTAGAGATGTTGAGTTTTGGGAGTCACTGGGCAAACTCGATGGAGATGTTAGCAGGTTCCTAAAACGTGCATCAGAAGGAAGTTCTCGAGGCTCTCTGGTCCAGCCTAGAACATTCCTCAGAGATAGACAACAAATGACCCCAGACTGCTGGCCACATTGTGGTTAATGAATTGTCTAATGCTAGGCCTATGTAACTGTTTGAGTTGTATCGAAGTACTTTGCTAAAAGTGTTATAGCATCATATGAGGCATATGGTTTATAGAAGATTAAGTCTGTGAAAGGTTTTAAAGAGATACTGGTGCAATATAGAACTATTATTTCTCTCATGTATCTTTGCTTTTCTTTTGGTAGAGAGATGGAGGAAAAAGTCACACTGCTTAATGCACCTACAAAGAGACCAAGGTAATGCTCAGGAGACTCTTGAAAAAAGTAATATATCTTAAATTACCACTAGGGGGTCTTTCTTTCTTGGGTCTGGACATTGTTTGATCCCAGTAAGAAGCCTTTGGCATCCTTTCAGAAGCCCAGCATCCATCTAAATATCAAATAGTCATTTCAGAGAAGAAGAAAGCTGTAATTTCACCCTCTTGCCAAAGTGGACATCATTATCATGATGAATGTTGAAAAGCTGAAAAGTGTAGGTGTTATGGATCAGACTGGTATCTGATCTGGCTGGGCTGTGATGAAGCCCTGAGGCAAGAATTGCAAAGCCTGCCATGATAGAGGGTTGGAGTAAGTTGTCAAGAAAGAACATACTTTCTCATACCATAATTGGCAGTTCTACTCAGGGAACAGACTGAAAGCATTTTTCTTTGATACAATTTTTATGTTAAATGTGCCTTTGTTCTGGGGGTTGTTGGCAGGTCAAGCACTGTGACTGAAGCACCCATTGCTGTGGTAACATCCCGAACAAGTGAAGTCTATGTCTGGGGTGGTGGGAAATCCACCCCCCAGAAACTGGATGTCATCAAGAGTGGCTGTAGTGCCCGGCAGGTGTGTGCAGGGAATACCCACTTTGCTGTGGTCACAGTGGAGAAGGAGCTATACACTTGGGTGGTAAGTGAAAGCTACATACTTTAGAACAATGACGTGCACCTCACTAGGCCCAGGATGTGTAAGAATTTTGTTGGTTGAGTATGTGCTGCAGAAGTGGCAGCATGAGATGATGGAATGGAAGCTCTTGAGAGGAGGGATTTTTTTTCTGTTTAGTTCACTGATGTGTCCCAAGTGCCTGGTACATGTTAGGTCGCTTTTAAGTGTTCTTTGAATGAATGAATGAAAGAGAGAGTGAGAGAAGGAGAGAAAGAATTAAAAGGCTCGGACTCAGGAGACTGGATTCTCTTTTACAGGTGGGTGACTTCAGAAAGTCACTTGTTTACTCTGTTCCATTATCATGCATTTCAGAGCAACTTAGATCTGTGAAGTCGCTTTGTAAACAAATGAAGTAGTGTACCATGTCAGGAAAATTCCAAGACCTCCATCAGTGATTGAAGATGGTATATCTTGAGTAGAATTTTCCTTTGTTCCCCTCTAGATACTACCTTCTCTCTCACCTTGAACATACTGCATATTTTTGCTGTCTCTTCTTATCGCCCACTCATTCCTCATTCACCTGCCAGTCAATTGAAACTACTCTTGACAAAATGACCTCTAAATTATGAAAACAAAACAGATAGGTGCCCTTGAGTCCTTGCTTGACCTCAGTATTAACATACTGGTCACTTTTCCTTCTTGCAGGAAGCCTTGTCCTCCCTTGCCTTCCACGGGAGCATGTTCTCTTGGCTTTCCTCCTGTCTCTTCAGCTGTGCCTTCTTAGGCTAACTTCATGCTGCTTTTTCATTCCCCAGCCTGTCTGAGAACCTCAGTTCTTCCCACTCTTCCTCCTTCTGGAGGAAGCTCATTTTTTCCGGTAGTTTCAGATAAGTTCTCCAAGAGGACAGGCTTTATCCCCAGTGTGTGACAGAGTAGACACTCAACTATTGTGGAAAGAATGAGTGATTTGACCTCTGTTACAGAGTTTTAATTTGCTGTTATTTCCAAATACCCTCTCACTTGAAGAACTAGCTTCTGGGGGTACTTCTAGAGGTGAGTGAAATTAGTGCTTAAAAAACATTTGTAGAAGGCCTTACAGTTGGGCTATTAAATGGGAAGAATGACTCACCTCTCTAAAACTGCTGGGAAGTCATTTAGGACTATTGTCAGTGCCTTCTAGCAGCCTCTTTGATGTAGCCAGATTCCTTATGACTTGCATATTTCAGGGAGTGAGAGATGCTGTCGTGTCCAACTCTTTGCGACCGCGTGGACTATACAGTCCATGGAATTCTCCAGGCCAGAATACTGGAGTGGGTAGTTTTTCTCTTCTCCAGAGGATCTTCCCAACCCAGGGATCAAACCCAGGTCTCCCACATTGCAGGCAGATTCTTTACCAGCTGAGCAACAAGGGAAACCCCCCTGTGACTAAAATTTGTAAAACTTTTGTAAGGATTTCCAAGAGTCTGTCCTCCTATAGAAAAAAATCAAGCTAAACTATATAAAGACATTATTTTCATCATCACCCATAATTAGTTTACCTTAGACTTGAAGGAAAAAGACAGAATTGGGAATGTGTCCTTTTAAGTCCTGATAAGATATTTTAAAAATCTTTATCTGTTGGCAGGGGATTTTTACTATCTGTCATTAAAAGATTTAATGCCCTTACCTTTTTGCTTTGTTTTTGTTTCTTAATTATCAGCTGATTTTTTTCCTACTGTTTTTCTTAATAAGAAGTGATGTTAAAGATTGATTTGCTTTCGCATGAAAAGTTTAAAACTTCACAAGACCTGTTTATTTCACAGAACATGCAAGGGGGTACTAAACTCCATGGTCAGCTGGGCCATGGCGACAAAGCCTCCTACCGACAGCCAAAGCACGTAGAAAAGTTGCAAGGCAAAGCTATCCGTCAGGTGTCATGTGGTGATGATTTCACTGTCTGTGTAACAGGTAAGCCAGCAGCAGAAAGCACCCAGGTGCATTTCAGGTGGAGTGTTGTACTTAATTTTATGCAGTTTTAGCTGGGATTTTACACAAAAGACAAGATTCCAAAGAACCAAAGGCAGTGAGCAAATATACACTTTAATAGCAATATGCCCAACTTGATATAGCATTATGGGAGTGATGAGCAAGGAGAAAGCAGGTGGGTAACAGAAGAGGTGGGATTAGGAGAACTATATTGTCTTTCCCATTTTGAGGGCGGGGCTGGGGAGGAATAACCTCACTACCTAGTCAGGTGTAGATAATACTAAATCAGGAATCAGGAGCTAAAATTTAGTTTTGGTCTTACCATTACTCACTTTATGATTGCTTGGTGCTTCCTTTTTTCTCTGTAAAATAGAGATGGCCCGACAAAATTTTAAGCCTTTTTAACACAATCATCCCACCACTTTTTAAAAACAAACTGTTACATAACAGTATGCATGACCCTCTAAATACAAAGAACTCTAGGCTTCGTAGACAGTCTGTCAGATTTCTCTGCTGCAGTCATCTGATATGAGCTCATTGTCTGAGATTGTCCTCGTTCCAGTCCTGTCCAGCTTTCTCATTAGACAAAACAAGTAATTGATTTGGTGGGTTCTGCTTTCCTTCTTCTCACAGATGAAGGTCAGCTCTATGCCTTTGGATCTGACTATTATGGCTGCATGGGGGTGGACAAGGTTGCTGGCCCTGAAGTCTTAGAACCCATGCAGCTGGACTTCTTCCTGAGCAATCCAGTGGAGCAGGTCTCTTGTGGAGATAATCATGTGGTGGTTCTGACACGAAACAAAGACGTCTACTCTTGGGGCTGTGGTGAATATGGTAGGTGCTGCCTTGACACTCTCCGATTATTCCTAGGGGCACGGCCTGACTTCAAGCTTGTGCACCTCTAAACCTGTCATGCAGCCTCTATTTAAGTGTTAATTTAGTAAAAGAGAATCTTACAGAACATTTTCATTGGGATGGGAGCCCTCACATTAATGATTTTCTTTCTCATGTGTGTCTCAGGACGACTGGGTTTGGATTCGGAAGAGGATTACTACACACCACAAAAGGTAAAATCAGAGGCAGCTTCTTCTTAGAGCCTGTCTAGGTCACACAGCGTCCAGGAATAAGTCCTGCTTCCCTGCCGCCTCCTATCAAAGTGTTTATTTCTGAAATATTCCCTATCTGGGAGATTGACAATCCAGGATTCCTAACTTAGCACTCTGTGGTCTTGTCATCTGACTAAACCATGAAAAGTGGAGAAATGATGTAGCCACTGTGGACACTCTGGAGTCACGGCGTGCTCATCAGGCAGCACTGCATCAGCATGTCCAGTGAAGAAGGCACATCAAGCTACACACATCCTGTGAGGGAAGATGCTGGAATGCAGTATGCTGTCCTCTCACCTGGCACAGCCATTTCCCTTCCTCCTCCACAACTACACACCACATGAAGTAGTTGTTTGTATTTAGGGGTCATACTGTATGAAGCATAATACCTAATTCTTCAGCACTGTGGAAGCTGGCTCTGTCAGAGCTGGCGTGGGAGCGGAAACGAGCTGAGGGAGAGCACAGTCACGTTCCCACCCTAGAACAGAGGCTCGCCCCCTGGAAGGTTGACTGTAATCAGCTATACCTTTCACTATGAACGATGTTTGTTTACATTTTAAAAATTAACTAATATATCTGGGGAACCATTCTCACTGAGTAGAATTCATAGCTGTTCCTCTTCACCTGAAAAGGCTATAGTATTGTTAGAAGGTTTGAGTTTTCAGATTTCACAGGTACACCCATCATGTCTCCCACCTTTCTCCAGCCCTGTCTAGTTAGCTACAGAGGGATATGAGTCTTCAGACATCTTGGCTGCTGCCTCAGTCCTTGGTCACCTCATTTACTGTATGACTGGGACTCCACACGGCTGAGTTCTTCTGTAACCATCATGAGATATTGTATCTCAGAGGACTAAATCAGTAATAGATTGAAGCTTCTCCTTCCCCAGTGTTTTCTGAGAAGTGTTCCTAAGTAGTAACTAAGTACCTGTTGCTAAAACTTTGACAGGAGCTATCTGTTTAGTCAACCTGCAGTTGCCTGTTTATTATAAAACTTAAGCTCCTTATTGAAAACAGTAGTCTCTAAGTTCAGTTCAGTTCAGTTGCTCAGTTGTGTCCAACTCTTTGCAACCCCATGAACCACAGCACGCCAGGCCTCCCTGTCCATCACCAACTCCCGGAGTTGACTCAAACTCATGCCCATCGAGTCGGTGATGCCGTCCAGCCATCTCATCCTCTGTCGTCCCCTTCTCCTCCTGCCCCCAAACCCTCCCAGCATCAGGGTCTTTTCCAACGAGCCAACTCTTTGAATGAGGTGGCCAAAATACTGGAGTTTCAGCTTCAGCATCAGTCCTTCCAATGAACACCCAGGACTGATCTCCTTTGGGATGGACTGGTTGGATCTCCTTGCAGTCCAAGGGACTCTCAAGAGTCTTCTCCAACACCACAGTTCAAAAGCATCAATTCTTTGGCGCTCAGCTTTCTTCACAGTCCAACTCTCACATCCATACACGACCACTGGAAAAACCATAGCCTTGACTAGACAGACCTTTGTTGACAAAGTAATGTCTCTGCTTTTTAACATGCTATCTAGGTTGGCCATAACTTTCCTTCCAAGGAGTAGGCGTCTTTTAATTTCATGGCTGCAGTCACCATCCGCAGTGATTTTGGAGCCCCAAAAAATAAAGTCAGCCACTGTTTCCCCGTTTATTTCCCATGAAGTGATGGGACCAGATGCCATGATCTTAGTTTTCTGAATGTTGAGCTTTAAGTCAGCTTTTTCACTCTCTTCGTTCACTTTCATCAAGAGGCTCTTTACTTCTTCACTTTCTGCCATAAGGGTGGTGTCATCTGCATATCTGAGGTTATTGATATTTCTCCCGGCAGTCTAGATTCCAGCTTGTGCTTCCTCCAGCCCAGCGTTTCTCATGATGTACTCTGCATATAAGTTAAATAAGCAGGGTGACAATATACAGCCTTGACGTACTCCTTTTCCTATTTGGAACCAGTCTGTTGTTCCATGTCCAGTTCTAACTGTTACTTCCTGACCTCCATACAGGTTTCTCAAAGGGCAGGTCAGGTGGTCTGGTAGTCCCATCTCTTTCAGAATTTTCCACAGTTTATTGTGATCCACACAGTCAAAGGCTTTGGCATAGTCAACAAAGCAGAAATAGATGTTTTTCTGGAACTCTCTTGCTTTTTCGATGATCCAGCGGATGTTGGCAATTTGATCTCTGGTTCCTCTGCCTTTTCTAAAACCAGCTTGAACATCTGGAAGTTCATGGTTCAAGTATTCCTGAAGCCTGGCTTGGAGAATTTTGAGTATTACTTTGCTAGCGTGTGAGATGAGTGTAGTTGTGCAGTAGTTTGAGCATTCTTTGGCATTGCCTTTCTTTGGGATTGGAATGAAAACTGACCTTTTCCAGTCATGTGGCCACTGTTGAGTTTTCCAAGTTTGCTGGCATATTGAGTACAGCACTTTCACAGCGTCATCTTTCAGGATTTGAAATAGCTCAACTGGTATTCCATCACCTCCACTAGCTTTGTTTGTAGTGATGCTTCCTAAGGCCCCCTTGACTTCACATTCCAGGATGTCTGGCTCTAGGTGAGTGATCATACCATCGTGATTATCTGGGTCGTGAAGATCTTTTTTGTACAGTTCTTCTGTGTATTCTTGCCACCTCTTAATATCTTCTGCTTCTATTAGGTCCCTTCCATTTCTGTCCTTTATTGTGCCCATCTTTGCATGCAGTGTTCCCTTGGTATCTTTTAATTTTCTTGAAGAGATCTCTAGTCTTTCCCATTCTTTTGTTTGCCTCTATTTCTTTGCATTGATCGCTGAGGAAGGCTTTCTTATCTCTCCTGGCTATTCTTTGGAACTCTGCATTCAAAAGGGCATATCTTTCCTTTTCTCTTTTGCTTTTCGCTTCCCTTCTTTTCACAGCTATTTGTAAGGCCTCCTCAGACAACCATTTTGCTTTTTTGCATGTCTTTTTCTTGGGGATGGTCTTGATTCCTGTCTCCTGTACAGTGTCACAAACCTCTGTCCATAGTTCATCATGCACTCTATCAGATCTGGTCACTTAAATCTATTTCTCACTTGCACTGTATAGTCATAAGGGATTGATTTATTTCATACCTGAGTGGTCTAGTGGTTTTCTCCACTTTCTTCAATTTCAGTCTGAATTTGGCAATAAGGAGTTCATAATCTGAGCCACAGTCAGCTCCTGGTCTTGTTTTTGCTGTCTCTATAGAGCTTCTCCATCTTTGGATGCAAAGAATATAATCAGTCTGAGTTTGGTGTTGACCATCTGGTGATGTCCATGTATAGAGTCTTCTCTTGTGTTGGAAGAAGGTGTTTGCTATGACCTGTGCCTTCTCTTGGCAGAACTCTATTAATAAACTTTTGCCCTGCTTCATTCTGTACTCCAAGGTCAAATTTGCCTGTTACTCCAGGTGTTTCTTGACTTCCTACTTTTGCATTCTAATCCCCTATAATGAAAAGGACATCTTTTTTGGGTTGCAAATCTGAAGAGAATAGAGCAACCTTTACTTCCCTGTAGTCATTCTGCTAAATGCAGAACATCACAGTTTTGAAAGAATTTGAGGATTTTTTCCTAATACAAGTTGTGTTGGGGAGTTTCCTTTTTTTTTTTTTTCCTAATTTGTTTTTTTCTTGCAGGTGGATGTTCCCAAGGCCTTAATTATTGTCGCGGTTCAGTGTGGCTGTGATGGGACTTTTCTTCTGACCCAGTCAGGCAAAGTGTTAGCCTGTGGACTCAATGAGTTCAACAAACTGGGTCTGAATCAGTGCATGTCTGGAATCATCAACCATGAAGTGAGTACCCCATTTGGTGTCCTAAATAAACCATCAGAACCTCTCTAGGTTGAAATTTCTTTGGAAATGCCATTATTGATTTGTGACCACTTAAGAAGAAAGTGAGGATCTCCACAGATACTATGTCCAGCAAAGGTAGCCAGCCACAAAAGAGTACATACTATATGATGCCCATTATTTGAAGTTTGTGTGTGCTAAGTCTCTTTAATGGTGTCCGACTCTTTGCGACCCCGTGGACTGTAGCCCACCAGGTTCCTCTGTCCATGAGCTTCTTCAGGCAAGAATACTGGAATGGATTGCCATGCCCTCCCCCAAGGTATCTTCCTGACCCAGGGATCAAACCCACATCTTTGACATCTCCTGCATTGGCAGGCAGATTCTTTACCACTAGTGCCACCTGGAAAGCCCACTGATGCCCATTGTTTGAAGTTTAAAGGCAAAATTAACTTATTATGGCAGAAGTCAAAATAGTGGTTACTTCCGGGAGGAGGGGTACTGGCATTAACAGAAAAGGTAGGAGAGACCCTAGGATGGTGGCAATGGTCTGTATCTTGGTCTGGGTAGTTTTTATGTTTATATGCCTGTAGAAAAATATATCAAGCTGTACAGTATTGTACAGTACAGTATAGCTCAATAAATTAATTGATTATAAACAATCAAGTGACAGAATTCAGATTCTACCTTGTCCCTGAAATATAAACACAGGAAGATTAACATTGTGAAAAGAAACATTTTTCCATGTATCACCTCCAAGGAGAGTTTTTAAGATTACTCTCAAATCACTGATCCTATACAGGCTTATTAAATGTAATTACTGTTACCTCCTTCAAGCATGTCATAAAATGCACTTCTAATATTAAGCCCTAGTCCCCTCTTTGTGGTAATATGAGTTTTCGTCCTTTTCTAAAGAATCATATTGAGAGACAAGTTTGTTGACTAAGTGGGAAAGAATGGAATTAATTTTAAGCAATCTCTGTTTTAAAGTAGTGATTGTGAAATGGGAGAGTACAAATTTGGAGCAGGTCTTAGGAGAGTGTGTATGTAGTTTGAAAAGACATATTCAGAATTAACATTACTTGATTTGGGTTTTGTTATTGCATTGTATTGTGAAATTTTAAACTTACATGACAAGATTTTATGCTAATCTAAGGGGATGTGGGTTTTAACAGGTTGAGAACTTTGTAGGTAAAATTAGGTCACAGTAAACTGATAGCTTAATAGGCTAGAGAGAGTCTTCAAGATTCTTTAATTCCTTGCCCTGCTTTTGTTAGCTATGCACAGTGTATAACCAAGACAGATGTCAATGATTCTGTCCTTATATAGATGCCTTCTGAGATGGAGAGTTCATGTTTTGCATACCCTAATGCAGCCATGAAATTAAAAGACACTTACTCCTTGGAAGGAAAGTTATGACCAACCTAGATAGCATGTTAAAAAGTAGAGACATTACTTTGCCAACAAAGGTCCGTCTGGTCAAGGCTATGGTTTTTCCAGTGGTCATGTATGGATGTGAGAGTTGGACTGTGAAGAAAGCTGAGCGCCGAAGAATTGATGCTTTTGAACTGTGGTGTTGGAGAAGACTCTTGAGAGTCCCTTGGACTGCAAGGAGATCCAACCAGCCCATCCTAAAGGAGATCAGTCCTGGGTGTTCATTGGAAGGACTGATGCTGAAGCTGAAACTCCAATACTTTGGCCACCTCATGCGAAGAGTTGACTCACTGGAAAAGACCCTGATGCTGGGAGGGATTGGGGGCAGGAGGAGAAGGGGACGACAGAGGATGAGATGGCTGGATGGCATCACCGACTCGATGGGCATGAGTTTGAGTCAACTCCGGGAGTTGGTGATGGACAGGGAGGCCTGGCGTGTTGCGATTCATGGGGTTGCGAAGAGTCGGACACGACTGAGCGACTGAACTGAATTTAGGAATTTAAAACTTTTGTTGTCAGAAAGTCCAGTCTCATACTAAATTCTGATTACATATTGAACTGATTTCTTTTTTTATTCTGTTAGAGATGAAAAGTTACCTGGTACCTTCTTAATAACATGATTTGCTTGAAAGTCCTTTTGGTCACCCTAACAATATTTTCAGCCTATTTTCCCTCCATTTTTTACCTCCTGAGTCTTTGTTTATCTTGTTCCAGGCATACCACGAAGTTCCCTACACCACCTCCTTTACCTTGGCCAAACAGTTGTCCTTTTATAAGATCCGTACAATCGCCCCAGGCAAGACTCACACTGCTGCTATTGATGGTGAGTTGATTTACAACTGTGTGCACAGGCCTTAGAATTTCAGGTTCTTTTATTCTATCAAGTAGTAGCTCTTCTTAACTAAATGTATGTTCTCCTTATTTCCCCCCTCATCAAGTATTATCTTATTAACAACTTGGGCGTTCAAGTAAATGTTTTGTTGGTAATCATTACAAATGTATAATGAATACATTTCTTAAAGAAAATGCCATACCTATAATTTCTGGCAACTACTGTCTCTAATTAGCACCATCTGTAAGTTTTCTTGTAAAAATTATAAGTTTCTTATAAAACTCTATTATAAAAGGCAATGCCAAAGAATGCTCAAACTACTGCACAACTGCACTCATCCCACACGCTAGTAAAGGAATGCTCAAAATTCTCCAAGCCAGGCTTCAGGAATACTTGAACCATGAACTTCCAGATGTTCAAGCTGGTTTTAGAAAAGGCAGAGGAACCAGAGATCAAATTGCCAACATCCGCTGGATCATCGAAAAAGCAAGAGAGTTCCAGAAAAACATCTATTTCTGCTTTGTTGACTATGCCAAAGCCTTTGACTGTGTGGATCACAATAAACTGTGGAAAATTCTGAAAGAGATGGGACTACCAGACCACCTGACCTGCCTCTTGAGAAACCTGTATGGAGGTCAGGAAGCAACAGTTAGAACTGGACATGGAACAACAGACTGGTTCCAAATAGGAAAAGGAGTACGTCAAGGCTGTATATTGTCACCCTGCTTATTTAACTTATATGCAGAATACATCATGAGAAACGCTGGGCTGGAGGAAGCACAAGCTGGAATCAAGACTGTGAGAAATATCAATAACCTCAGATACGCAGATGACACCACCCTTATGGCAGAAAGTGAAGAAGTAAGGAGCCTCTTGATGAAAGTGAACGAAGAGAGTGAAAAAGCTGACTTAAAGCTCAACATTCAGAAAACTAAGATCATGGCATCTGGTCCCATCACTTCATGGGAAATAAATGGGGAAACAGTGGAAACAGTGGCTGACTTTATTTTTTGGGGCTCCAAAATCACTGCAGATGGTGACTGCAGCCATGAAATTAAAAGACGCCTACTCCTTGGAAGGAAAGTTATGGCCAACCTAGATAGCATGTTAAAAAGCAGAGACATTACTTTGTCAACAAAGGTCTGTCTAGTCAAGGCTGTGGTTTTTCCAGTGGTCGTGTATGGATGTGAGAGTTGCACTGTAAAGAAAGCTGAGCGCCGAAGAATTGATGCTTTTGAACTGTGGTGTTGGAGAAGACTCTTGAGAGTCCCTTGGACTGCAAGGAGATCCAACTAGTCCATCCCAAAGGAGATCAGTCCTGGGTGTTCATTGGAAGGACTGATGCTGAAGCTGAAACTCCAGTATTTTGGCCACCTCATTCAAAGAGTTGACTCACTGGAAAAGACCCTGATGCTGGGAGGGATTGAGGGCAGGAGGAGAAGGGGACGACAGAGGATGAGATCCTGGATGTCATCACCTACTCGATAGACATGAGTTTGAGTCAACTCCGGGAGTTGGTGATGGACAGGGAGGCCTGGTGTGCAGTGATTGATGGGGTCGCAAAGAGTCGGATATGACTGAGCGACTGAATTGAACTGAGACGTTTTCTAAGTTAAATAGTACCCATTTTCCATGTTTAAAGTAGAGTATATAGGGCTTCCCTGGTGGCTCAGTGATAAAGAATCGGCCTGCCAATGCAGGGGACCCAGGTTCCATACCTAGTTTAAGAAGATCCCACATGCCATGGAGCAGCTAAGCCCGTGCAACACAGCTACTGAGCCTGTGCTCTAGAGCCTGGGATCTGCAACTGCTGTGCTGTAGGTGTTGTGTGTAGGTGTAGGTGTGGAAGCCTACACACCCTAGAGCCTGTGCTGCACAAGAGAAGCCACGGCAGTGAGAAGCCGCACACTGCAACCAGAGAGTAACCCCTACTCGCCACAGCTAGAGAAAAAGCCACTGCAGCAATGAAGATCCAGCACAGCCAAAAACAAATGCGATTGTTTTTTTTAAAAGAATATATAATATTGAGTCATTCCCTGTATCTGATTGGTCATAGTTCCCCTAACTGCCCTGGGTCTGAGATTGTATGGCAGTTTATACTTGTATATTCTTAATAACCAAAAGCTAGTCTGTGGAACTCTGCATTGTCTGCCTTTTCTCTGTTTCATGACCCATTTGTACCTGGTTATTTATTTTTGCTTCTGTCTCAGAGCGAGGCCGGCTACTGACCTTTGGCTGCAACAAGTGTGGACAGCTGGGCGTTGGAAATTATAAGAAGCGTCTAGGAATCAACCTGTTGCGGGGACCCTTAGGTGGAAAACAAGTGATCAGAGTGTCCTGCGGTGATGAGTTTACCATTGCAGCTACTGATGGTGAGTCTGTTCACATTATTTCAAGCTTGCTGGACAGATGTGTATATTTTAATTTTGGGGTGTGAAAGAGGTGGACTGGCCATGTATAGCTGGGTCATATGTTTACTTTTTTATTTGTGTTAAATTGATGGTTATGTTTTTATGCTTGTGGAGCCTCATTAACTTTTCATGTGTCCAACATAGTGATTGTTGTAAAAAGGTTAGATTTCTAGGAAATGGCAAGTTAGTACCCTTAAATTCCTGGTTTTTTAACTTTTACTTTTTTGGCACAATGTTTTAAGAATTATCAAATACTTATATGTATACCTTACCCAGCACAATGTTGGTTCCAATAAATGTTGGCTGAGTAGCTAGAGAGATGAATGTGTGTGCGCGCCTATGTGCTAAGTCTTGTCCAACTCTTTGTGACCCACCAGACTGTAGCCCACCAGGCTCCTCTGTCCATGGGATTCTCCAGGCAAGAATACTGGAGTGGGTTGCCATTTCCTGACTCCAGGGATCTTCCTAACCCAGGAGTCGAACCTATCTCTTGTGTCTCCTGCATTGGCAGGCAGATTCTTTACCACTGGTGCCACCTGGCTAGAGAGGAGAACATCATGATTTGACCTTGCTCCTAGGTTGGGGTCACTGCACTGCAGTGATGTCCTTGGGGATTGCTAAAACTTGAAAGGCTGTATACCGTTTCTCTCTCAACTTTCTGAATTGGTCTAATGGGATTTTCTTCTTTCCTTTCAGCTATTTCTTCTCCTCAGCATCTTCTTGGTGTTACTTCTGCTACCCTTTACTCCCTTTCCTCTTTCTTCTGCTTCTTTTTTTCTGTCTTCCTATATCACCTTGATTTTTGTAGTCATTTCTTTCTGGTGAATGGTGAGCAGCAAAACACATTTCATTTTCTTATCTTTTGACTCTTTTTTTCTTTTTTTTTACTATTGCTCATGCTCAGAGATGTCTTTATTTTCTTTCAGTCTGCACCTGCTATTCATACAGGAGGGATCCAGCAATAGTGTCAGATAAGTGATCTGTTACCATACTTAAGGAAGTGAACCAGCCTTCAGAGTTGTTTGTCTCAAAACAAGGGGCTTTAGGGAACAGACTGGTTAGTTCATGCTAGATAACTGCAAATGTTAGAAATAGAATGAGTGTGTCATTGAGAATTAAAAATACTGTAGCAAGTTCAGTAGCACTTTCTGACAGGGCCTTAGAGAGGGAATGTTTTTTCAGTAGATGTGTACTTCTCAGGTTAAACTTCAGAATGATGAGTTTATAATTAGATTCTGTGACTGGGCATATTACCTACTGATGTTTGTTCCTCTACTTCTCTGAATTGTACTTGATCGCCTCACTCACATGGCGGACATCAGCTGTGTGCCTACTATGCGCCAGATCCTCTTTTAGACTCTGGGAATATGGAAGTGAGTTTCAGTAAAAACAGAACTGTGATCCAGCAATTCCATGCCTGGGCTTATCTCCAAATAAAAGGAAAGGAGTAATTCAAAATTATACATGCACCCCAGTGTTCATAGCAACACTATTTACAATAGCCAAGACATGGAAGCAACATAAGTGTCCTCCAAAAGATGACTGGATAGGAAGATATGATATACAATGAATGGGATATTACTCAGCCATTAAAAAGAATGAAATACTGTCATTTACAACAACGTATATGGACCTAGAGGGTATTATGTTTAGTGAAATAAGTCAGAGGAAGACACACACTCTATATTAGCACTTACATGTGAAATTCAAAAATAAAACAAATGGATGAGTATAACAAAACACAAGCAAACTCACAGAGTGAGAACAAACTAGTAGTTACCAGTGGGGAGGAAGAAGTGGGGAAGAGCAATATAGGGGCATGGGATTAAGAAACACAAACTGCTATGTATAAAAAATAAGCACCAAGGATATATTGCATAGCATAGGAACATATAGCTATTCTTTTACAGTAAATTTAAGTGGAATATAATCTATAAAACTATTGAGTCACTATGTTGTACATCTGAAACTAATAAAATATTATAAATCAACTATACTTAAATTAAAAAAAAAAAGTCTTAGCTGCTCTTCTCAGGGAATTCATAGTCTAGTAGGGTAGGGGAGATGTACATATAAACAGATTAGTGCAGTCAGGTAGGTTCACTGCTGTGATTACAGTGTCCGGCTCTAAAGCTTGAAGTGTCCAGGGCTCAGTCCTTCCCTCCCTTTATTTTCTGAGTGAGGTTATTACCTTAAATCCTCCCTTGTACACTGATAGCTTTATATAAACATCCCTGACTCCCAGACTCACTAATTCAACAGCCTCTTGACTTAGAATGTCTAAAGATAAGGTGGCTTTATAGTCCAGTCTTCCCAGATTGGTCCTGATTCATGCCTGTTGTCTGAGCTTAATTGTTAATAGCACCCCCTTTTCATTAAAAAGTGTTCTGATTTGGATAAGAGGCAATGAACATCTCAAACAAACTTACTGTATTCCAAAACAAATTTCTGATTTTTTGTTCAAATCAGTTCTTCCTGCAGCCTTCCTGTTTTGGAAAACAGCACCTCTGTCCTACACCTCACATTCCATCCATTAGCAAATTCTATAGATTATCTTTGAATATATCCAACCACTTCACTACTACATCAGTTCATTACTACAACTGATCTCCCTACTTCCACCCTTGGGCCCCTGCAGTCTGTTCTCATGGTAGCCTGGGGGATCCTTTTAAATACCTACTGTTAAGTATCTTTATTGGTTTCCTATCTCAAATAATAAAAACTAAAGTCATTGCAGTGGCCCACGTGACCCAGACTTCAGTCACCTCCTGATCTCTTCTGTAGCCACTGTCCGCTCCCTTACTTTGCTCCAACTGCAGAGGAGCAGTTGCTCTGTGTTTGTGATACTCACCTTACCTACATGGAGCTATGTACTTAGCTGTTTTCTCTGCCTGGAAAGCTCTTCCCCTGGATAGACGTGGTTCCCTCTCACTTCAGGAGGTCTGCTCAGGTATCAGCAAGCACTTCTCTGACTACACTATCTAAAGAAATGATACTCCACTGTTATGGTTTATTTCCACTTTTCTTTATTGTTGATCTTCCTGCAAAGCACTTAATACTACCTAAAGTAATTAATCAGTCTCTCCCTACTGGAAGGTCAGTTTCACAAGGGCAGCGACTTTGCTTTGTTCACTGCTGTCTTCCCAGGACCTCAAGCAGTGCCTGTCATGAAGTAGATGCCCAATAAATACTTGAATGGATGACCAAAAATGTTGAATGAGTGAATGAATGAATGGCAGTATGTAGAAGCGATGGTCATTTTTACGTCGGTGGCATCAGAAATTGTTTAGGCTTTATACAAGGGAATAAACGGGGGCGAAAAATCTTTTTAGCTCTAGAACATAAAGGTGGGGAATCCAAAAGAGTTGGGAGGCCAGTGTTCTGTTCAACTTTCTGCTATTTTTTTTTTATAGATAATCACATTTTTGCCTGGGGCAATGGTGGTAATGGTCGCTTGGCAATGACACCCACAGAGAGACCCCACGGCTCAGATATCTGCACTTCATGGCCTCGGCCCATCTTTGGATCTTTGCATCACGTCCCAGACTTGTCTTGCCGAGGCTGGCACACCATTCTCATTGTTGGTAAGGGTTCCACTTGTTGGTTAGGATGGCTTTGACAGAGGATAGACCCACACCTAAGTTACTGAGGGTCACGCTCTTGCAAACAAAAGTGTCCTAAAGAAAAGAAGCTACTTCTGTAATCTAACAGTGATCAGGTGGTAGGAACAGAACATTGTTATTTCCTGAGCTTTGTCACTTGCTATCTCATGAAAACTTTGGGCTCTGCCCCCTTAACATAGAATTTGTTACTTCTGGTCCTCCACTAATTAGTTTACCTGTAATCATGCTTTTGTGAGAAACATTCAGTACACCTTTAAAAAGAAACTAAACCATAACTGTTTTCTGCATAAAGATTCCTTTGTTATGAACTAAATTATAAAGGCCTGTGTAAAGGTCTACAAGTTCATTGTTTTAGGTCAGTGGTTCTCAACCTTGGCTGCACATTAGAATCCCTTGAGTTTTTAGAAATCCCATTGTCCTGACCAATTAGATCGGAACCTCTGGGTTGGGACTAGGCATTGCTACTTTCTAAAGCTTCCCAGCTAATTCCAAAGAATAATTAAGGTGGAGAATTGCTGCTTCACACAGTGATTATAGTCAGAGTTGCTAGTGGTGCTTGGCTTCTAATACTTATATCTAAAATAGTAGTTAGTTGTCTGGTGTGAGAGAGAGCAGTTTTCTCCTAGATTGAGTCCCTGTCCAAGTCTTGTCACTTCGCCTGCCTCTGGCTGCAAACAATGCTTACCTACTGAATATTTTTCCTCAGAGAAAGTATTGAATTCTAAGACCATCCGTTCCAATAGCAGTGGCTTATCCATCGGAACTGGTAAGTAGTGGTATCTCAGGTTCCAGTGGTTTTCTCAGGTGCGAGTCTTTGGGTTGAATTCCATGCAGTCTCCCCAAAAAAAGGAAATAGGAAATATCTTTTGGAAATGAGGAGCACAGTAATTAAGAGGGAAGAGCATATTTTGGTAGATTTCACAATAGATTATGACTTTTACTTTGTGGTCAGGGGGAGAGTACGTCTTTGCCACCACACATGTGGGAGTAATTATGTGGCTAGCCCAACACTGTAATGTGACTTATGTACTGTTCCTTTTCCTTAGAATGCTAGGGGCCATGTGTTCTGTCCACCCTTTACTTCTATGGTGTTCCCAGGGGTGTTCTAATCTGTAGAAATAGTCCTTCAAAACAGGCCCTCAGAATTAAAAGTTGGCTTAACTTTCACTGTGGTCAGGAAAATCAGCCTGAAGGTCTCTAATACTTTTCCTTTGGCTGCTTTCTTCATGGTTCCCTTATTTAGGGCCTTCCTAGGAAACAATCTGTGTTCCTTTTGGTTTTCCATTTGCTAGAGTACCTATAGTCCTTGATGTCTCAAAACTGGATATTTTGTGGAATCAAAACAGATAAAGACCCAGAATGAAAGCAAATTAATCCTCCAAAAAGACAGCTGCAAATCTGATCCAGACTTGTTAAACTCTTGTTGACATAAACACGCATCATACCTATTATTAGTTTTCTTTAGTAACTCATTGCTGAGCATCTGTTTGTCCATATTAATATCTGTTACAAATGATAAAGTATCTTTTTGCTAAACACAGCTGTTCTGTTACAGCTTTATTTTACTGGAACAGTATTTAAAGGAAAAACATAAGATTAAAAGCACATGTCCGTTATCTGGAAGATGTAAACTCCGTAAGAGCAGGGGTTTTTGTCTTTTTTCTTCAATAATTTTATCCACATTGCCTAGAAGAGTGCCTTGCAAGTGGTATTATAATTAGTCAGTAAGTGTTTGTTGATTGAATGTGTTACAGCCATCCAGTGGAATATTATATGTGTTAAAATGAACAACATCCACACATATTTCCATAATGTGAAATGTAGAAAGCAAGTTACAGCAGTCTACATGCCTTTTTATAAAGTTTAAATACAAACAGAATAAATAATATATTGTATAAGGACACATAAGTGTGTGATAAAGTTTTTTTTTTTCTCAAGAAGAAATAAAAAATACAAAATTAATCAGAGTAGTTATATCTAGGTGGGATGCCAGAGAAGGAAGGAATTCACAAGGTAGATAGAGCAATATCCTTGTTCAGTCCTGTCCTGTAACTCTTTCTGCAGCAGTGGGAATGTTCTGTATCTGTGCTGTCCAGTGTAATAGCCACCAGTCACATGTGGCTGCCAAGCGCTTAAAAAGTGGCTCTTGTGACTGAAGAACTGAATTTTTAATCCTGTTTAAATTTAAATAACAAAATATGGCTAATAGCCACCATATTGGAAAGTAATTGTACTTTCACATAGTAGATTCATATATGTTTATTTTGTTAGGCATCAAAACTTACACATGTTAGAAATAGTCTTATGTATATGTCAATGGTAATATAACTTTTACTTTTTGTAATATACTTTTTTTAAAGCCATTAAGACAAAAAAGCAAGCTTCAGAGATTATTTTGGCGTCCACAGTTCTGCCGCTTTCATACGAGCACAGTGTGGCACCGTGCAGTCCTCAAACCAAGTTAGCTGGCCGTCATGAATAAATAATCCTTTACATTTAACTTTAGAAGATACCGTGCAGTTCTTTTTTTGTTGTTTTTTGGCAAATTTCTTAGTTATATTTTTCTTTGGCCCATTTGAAAATTCAGTTTCATTTCCTGTCTGTGCATCAGCTCATCTTCATTAAAGGTAACTTGGAATCTGCTGCATGACATGAAAGAACCAGCCATCGCAGTTTTTGTGTTTGTGTTTGTTGTTATTGTGCTTAGTTGCTGAGTTGTGTCCAACTCTTCTGCAATCCCAGGGACTATAACCTGCCAGGCTCCTCTATCCTTGGGATTTCCCAGGCAAGAATACTAGAATGGGCTGTCATTTCCTTCTCTAGGGGATCTTCCTGACACGTTCTTTACTACTGAGCCACCTGGGAAGCCCTCATATTTTTTAAATTCTTGCAGATAGTCATTAAAGAATTTGAT
The DNA here is from genome assembly GCF_910594005.1 of Cervus elaphus. Lineage (NCBI taxonomy): Eukaryota > Metazoa > Chordata > Mammalia > Artiodactyla > Cervidae > Cervus > Cervus elaphus. Next base: position 16,365,478 of record NC_057826.1, read on the forward strand.
GAATTTAATGGTTGAGGACTTCTCTATTCAATTGTTTTCCCAGAAAAGGAATTAATGGTGAGTTTATCTGGCAACTTTAAGAGGTGTTTGGCTCAAATGTGAAAAATCTTTTGTATTCAATATATAAGATGAACCTCTATGGAGGATGTTGGAGTCTGAACATTTAAGGTGTGGATGCAGTGGTTGGGGTCAGTATTCAGTAATCCTGTAGAACACTGATAATCTGCTGAACATAAATACAAGCAAGTTTGGAAAGTAGAAGTGAATACTGTCATAAAGGTCCTGATGCACAATACCTTGTGTAAAAAACTAGAAATTTAGTCCTAGGTATCTGACTTACACCGTTGCTGTTCCACTTCACACAACTCTAGGAAGCTCTCCAGGGCTTGGTGGGGCTGTCAGCTTGTAAATATTGCTGCATAGCAAAGCTCTCTATTTCTGTGCTGTGTATCTGTCAGTGGTTCAGAGCTCCAGCCCAGGAGGTGGCAGCGGTGGCGGAAGAGAAGAAGAGGACAGTCAGCAGGAATCTGAAACTCCTGATCCAAGTGGAGGCTTCCGAGGAACAATGGAAGCAGACCGAGGCATGGAAGGTCTCGTCAGTCCCACCGAGGCCATGCGGATCAGCAGTGGGGCCAGCAGCTCCTGTCCTGGCTGGCTTCGAAAGGTAGTTCCTTTGGTGACAGGAACTCTGTAGGGACTAGAAGGATCTCTGTTTCCCATGTCCTGCTCAAGTGCTTTGCAGCAGGCATCTAGGGTTCTGATTTCTACCTGAGCCGAAATCATCAAATCTCTAATCCTTTTTCTTCCTGACAAGAAAAGATAAGGTGGTCTCATACCTGTATTACTTAAGTGAATGGAAATTAATGTAACCTTCCTTGAAAGAAGTGTTTGTAATGCATGTGTGCAAAGATTAAACTTGTAGATTTTGTACTGTGGTTCGTAGAAGTAGGATATTGGGGTCGTTGGAATGCCTTACAGTAGAAAAATGCCTTAACAGTGGTTACCTGTGAGTGATGGAATTACTGGTGATTTTTATCATGTCCCTTTGCCTGTCTACATTTGCATATTTTCTACAGTCAATATTTATAGTTAAGGACTTCCACGGCAGTCCAGTGGTTGAGACTTTGCCTTCCAAAGCAGGGGGTACAAGTTCGATCCCTGACTAGGGAGTTAAGATCCCACATGCCTAGTGACAGAAATAGTATTGTAACAAATTCAGTGAAAAGACTTTACAAATGACATTAAAAAAGAAAAGCTTCTTTAAAAAAATTATAATTAAGAGAAATTTTAAATTTTTTACCCCCCCCCCAACAAAAAAGGGAACCTGTAAATGTAAAGCCCCCTCTGTAATAATATTAAACTTGATAGCTACTTAGGAATGTGAATGAAAGAAGCGGCACACAGTTCTGTCTAAACCTTTAGCAGCCTGGCAGTTAGCCTCACTGCCATCACCTTAGAGCTTCCCAACTTACTGAATAGCCTTTGTTGACTGAATGTGTTGAGGCATCACACTGAGTATCAAAAAGTGTTCTTGAATTTGAATTCCCTTCACTATCAGCTCCTCAGAGGAAGGACTGGCAGGATGTTGACTGACAGGGCAAACTGTGTTATAACCACAACTGTCCTGCTCCACTAGAGGGTGCCGATGACACGTCAGAGTGAAAGCTATAGCAGGGAAGAAATTCGGACGAAAGTGAATGGCTCAGAACTGATAAGGTTCTTTCTCTCATACATAGGAGCTGGAAAATGCAGAATTCATCCCTATGCCTGACAGCCCATCTCCCCTAAGTGCAGCTTTTTCAGAATCTGAGAAAGATACTCTGCCGTATGACGAGCTACAAGGACTCAAGATGGCTTCCGAAGAGCCTTTGGAACACAAGCCCCCAGCAGGAGCCTGGGTAACTGAGCTTTTGCCTTAAAGTCAAGACTAGATAAACAGTGGCTGTAAGCTCCGCCCCATTCTCCTGGCCTTCCTGTCTCCCCTTCTAGCTTCATTGTTTCCCAGCTGCCCAGCATCAATTCACACTATCTGTTCAGTAGTGCTTAAAGCCTCTATGCAAGGCTAAACTGACCTCTGTGGAAAGTATTTACCCTTTCGTATTTCTGACAGGTCCACACCTTTCGATACCAGATGATTGTCTTTCTTTTCTCTCTGCCTTCAGTTGAGTTCAGTTCAGTTGCTCAGTCTTGTCCGACTCTTTGCAACCCCATGGACTGCAGCATGCCAGGCTTCCCTGTCCGTCACCAACTCCCGGAGCTTGCTCAAACTCATGTCCATAGAGTCAGTGATGCCATCCAACCATCTCATCCTCTGTCATCCCCTTCTCCTCCTGCCTTCAATCTTTCCCAGCATCAGGGTCTTTTCAAATGAGTCAGTTCTTCGCATCATGTGGCCAAAGTATTCACCAAAATATTTCAGCTTCAGCATCAGTCCTTCCAATGAAAATTCAGGACTGATTTTCTTTAGGATGGACTGGTTGGATTTCCTTGCAGTCCAAGGGACTCTCAAGAGTCTTCTCCAACACCACAGTTCAAAAGCATCAATTCTTCAGTGCTCAGCTTTCTTTATAGTCCAACTCTCACATCCATACATGAGTACTGGAAAAAACATAGCCTTAACTAGATGGACCTTTGTTGGCAAAGAATGTCTCTGCTTTTTAACATGCTGTCTAGGTTGGTCATAGCTTTTCTTCCAAGGAGCAAGTGTCTTTTAATTTCATGACTGCAGTCACCATCTGCAGTGATTTGGGAACCCCCCAAAATAAGGTCTCTCACTGTTTCCATTGTTTCCCCATCTATTTGCCATGAAGTGATAGGTCCAGGTGCCGTCACTTTAGTTCTCTGAATGTTGAGTTTTAAGCCAACTTTTTCACTCTCCTCTTTCACTTTCATCAAGAGGCTCTTTAGTTCTTTGCTTTCTGCCGTAAGGCTGGTGTCATCTGCATATCTGAGGTTATTGATATTTCTCCTGGCAGTCTTGATTCCAGCTTGCACTTCATCCAGCTCAGCGTTTCTCATGATGTACTCTGCACATAAGTTAAACAAGCAGGGTGACAATATACAGCCTTGGAGTACTCTTTTCCTGATTTGGAACCAGTCTGTTGTTCCATGTCCAGTTCTAACTGTTGCTTCTTGACCTGCATACAGATTTCTCAAGAGGCAGGTCAGGTGGTCTGGTATTCCCATCTTTTTAAGACTTTTCCACAGTTTGTTGTGATCCACACAGTCAAAGGCTTTGGAGTAGTCAGTAGAGCAGAAGTAGATGTTTTTCTCTCTGCCTTAGAAATTCCAAAATTCAAGTCCAGTCTTTCATGACACTGTGAGCGTAGATTGGAGTTTTAAGTATAATAAATAATACTTTTAGTCTATTGGGAGAGCAATGCATTTATCCCCAATTTTGGTAGAAATCAAATTGTGGTAACTGTCTCAATAAAACTGTAAACTGGGGATCATCAAACTTTTTCTAAAGGACTGCATAGTAATTATTTTAGGCTCTGCAGACCATGTAGTCTCTTGTAACCACTCAACACTGACATTGTAGCACAAAAGCAGCCAAAAGTAACGCCTAATGAATGGGCATGTTTATGTTCCAATAAAACTTTATTTACAAAAACAGGCTGTAGGTTGGATTTGGCCAATGGCTATTATTTGTTGACCCTTTTTTAAAAGTACAGTAGAAGAAGGGAGAAAAATCCAGGCTAGCATAATTGAAAAGCTTCCCAGAAGAGGACATAAAGCCTTTGAAACTTCAAGGTAAACATTTTTATTCCACTGTCAGTTAGCAGTCTTGAATTGTTTTGGTGATGCAGCTTATTGAACACCTCTTAAATCTCTTCTCAAGTATGATCCACTATATTTCATGAATATTGACCCTTTGAATCATGGTGTCCTCACTGTGATCATACTTGTTCCAAACCAAATTGTATATTCTCCCACAACTTTAAATTGGTAAGATATCAGTGACTTTAAATTATTTCACAGAGTCCTCCAAAACAGACGATTTTTCTTTTAGCTTACCATAATGCAACTGAGGCACTGAGAGCTCCCTTGCTCTGTGATGTTAAAACCAGCTTCTACAGTAATCCCAGAAGTTTTCTGTTTCTCTTACATTGACTTCATGTGTGTGTGTTTTTTCTTATTACTTTAAAAGTAAAATCTGGTAGCACATAGAAGGGACATTGGATTAGGGAGCTGTAGCATACGGGCAGAACCTCCTATGACCCTTTTTCTCCTGTCTCCCTAGCCACCTCGGCTGACTCCTGCAGGAACATGTGCTGGGAAGGGAACACCCGTGGCTCCTACCTGTGCATGCAGTTCTCTGCAGGTGGAGGTTGAGAGGTTGCAGGGTCTGGTGTTGAAGTGTCTGGCTGAACAGCAGAAGTTACAACAAGAAAATCTTCAGATTTTTACCCAGCTACAGAAGCTGAACAGTAAATTAGAAGGAGGGCAGCAGGTGAGAGCATTAAAAGAATAATTCAATTTCTAATTTTGTTTTGAAGAATCACAGAAACAAAACACCAGTCACTGAAATAGACTTACTTCTTTGCAAGTACTTATTTTTTGACAGTGTAATTTTTGTAATTAATCCCAGAAGCTCGGTCTGTCTTTAGGCACCTGGATTGAATCATCTCATCACCTAACTCCGTTGTCTTTTTGTTACCTTTGTTTTTTCCTTTACTTATTATGAAAAATCTTAAACATTGCAGTTCAGTGGACTCACGTACATCCACCATCTAGATTCAACAGTCGTTAATATGTTGCTGTGATTGTTTCAAATGTGTATATGTTTAAATATGTGTTGGTATTTATCTGTGTGTATTTGAAATAGGATTGTGTGTATATGTGTATATTTTTTTTCTTTTTCTTTAGCTAAACCATTTTCAAACAAATTATGCAAGTCATGACGTAGCTGCCCTAAATACTTCATTACATACATCCAAAAATAGACACTCATGCTTCTGGAGAACCATAGTACTATTATCACATTTAACAAAAATACTACTAGTATTCTTAATTTTCATCTAGTACTCAGTTGACACTCAAATTTTCCCAGATTTCCCACACACAAAAAAATGTTCTTTATAACTTTTTATCAGACCAGCAACCAGTTAAGAACCTCCTTTGACATTATGTTTCTTGTTTCTTTTATGTAGAACAATTCCCTGCATTACCACTCGTACCTCTGTTTTTAAAAAATTTTTCATGGCATTGGTTTGTTGAAGAAACAGGGTCAGTCATTTAACAGAATGTTCTACATTCTGGCTTTGTCTTATTTTCTTGAGATGTTACTTCACTTGTTCTTTTGTTACCTTGTCATTTCTGTAAACTATAAGTTAGACTTAAGGCTTGATTAGATTCAGGCTAAGCCTTTTTGGTAAAAAAACTTCACTGGTGTTGCTGCTAGCATCATTTTTAAAGGGTCATAGTATTGCTCTGTATAGAGTGAACTAGGATAGGGAAATACTGTGAACCATTGGCTTTTTCCTTTATCGGCTTTACACGTTTGCACAAATTAGTTTGTTTCTCTGAGCCCTTGTTTTCACCTGAAAGAAGAAAATAATACCACCTACCCTGTATGGTTGTTTTGAGGATTAAATGAAATAATGTCTGTGACGGTATTTTGGAAAGTAATATACACAGTTGAGGTAAGCATGAAGTGATTCACAGCGGTAGCAGGCAGGAGGACCGTTTTGCCTAGGGCTGTTAAGAGTTTTAAAACCAAAAATTCTGCATCCCAGAAAATCCTGCAGCCCTGGGCAAATTGCAACACTTGGTCACCCTACATGCAACAAGTGTCCAGGAGTGGCCTTTACATAAAGTCCTGTTATTCTGGTAGTATTATGGGCTCACGAAACTGTGGCTGCACATTCTTAAGGGGTTGGCATTGAAAATGTAGTCCTGAGCCGCTGTAACCAGGTGGCAGTTAACCTGGAACTGTGTTTTATCTGGACAGGTGGGGATGCATTCCAAAGGAACTCAGACAGCAAAGGAAGAGACGGAAGTGGATCCAAAGCCTGACTTAGATTCAGATTCCTGGTGTCTCCTGGGAACAGACTCCTGTAGACCCAGCCTCTAGTCTCCTGAGCCTGTCTAGCCTCCAGGAAACTAGGATCCAAAGACCTTCACAGCACACTTACTGAACACAGAGAGCGCTTTCCTGGCTTCATTCACTTGCAGACAAGGAGCGCGAGGCGGAGGTTCTGAAGCACTTTCCATGTACACTTGGAGAGTAGCACTGCCTATTAGGATCTAGGAGTGGTTTTGTGTTGGAGAACGGAGGGCCCCATGGCCCTGGCTTTGTCCTCAGTGACTGCCATAGCAACAGCAGCTCTGTACCTCATCTGGTGATCCCACCTTTGAAGAGGAGACACAATGCTCACGTTCATTTTGCTGCTAGCAGCTTATATCCCACTTATCATTTTCACCATTAATTGGAAGCTGCCTTGGGAATTCAGTGCCAGGCATTGCACCTCTGGGTGGAGGAGGTTAAAGTGTAAAGCTGGAGGGGGCTGGAACCAGGTATGGCCCATCCAGGGTCATCTGGAGAGTGGTGAAGTGTTGTAAGCCCTCTCAGGAGCCTTAGTCCAAGAAAGTATGTCTGGTGGAGTAAGTCTCCAGCTTGTTTTCAGAAAGTTGAATTACTTTGTGCAGCTGAATGCTTTAGGAGGAACAATGGGCTTAGATTGCTTTTCCTCTGAGAGTTGAGTGGAACTTGTTCAGTGAGGAGCAGAGAAAGAAGGGCAGGTCCCTCCTCGTCACACAGCAGGAGTGTCAGGGTGGGATTTCCTAGCTTTGGGAAAGCCTTCTGAGAGATGAGGCGTCTCGTAGAGAACTGAGTCCATGGGGCAGAGGGAATGGACTTTGGAGGAAACCATGAGGGGAGGTCCTCCTTAGCTGCCTCTGCTTGGTATCTTCGAGAGGACCTAGAGTGACTTGAGTCTTCTCCTCTGAGGAGGCTACTTGTGCCTCTACCTTCGTGGCTCTTAGGGTTCTAATCTTGACATCAGCAGCCCCAGCCACTCCCTTTCTGTATGTCTAGTCAGTATTTTTCCCCTTTTGGTGTTTTATCATATCAGTGAATCTGTATCATCTTTCCTACTTGAGTGGCCCAGAGCCAGCACCAAAACCTGGTAGTCCCTGAAGCCTGACAGAACAGGAGGAACCTACCAGTTTTTGAGAGGAATTTTGGCTGAGAGCTCCCTTCTGATCCCCGTGTCTTCATGTCATTGTAGACAGGAGCACGCCAGCTCTTCCAAAGAGAGCAAGTGTCCTAGAAACATTTGATGGTTTTACTTAAGGAGGCGAGCTTTGTTTCCAGCTCGCCTTTACATGAGCTGCCTTGATGACCGTCACATCCTACCTCCTTAGAAAGAGCTAAAATGATTTGTTTCATTTTCCCCAACCAACAAGTAAATGTTTGATATCTATTTAATATTTTGGAAGGACCTGTGCAATGGAAATTTTGCCATTTCCCTACAATTGGTGGTGTAAAGGCTGCTGCTCCAGGAAAACCCCACAGCTGGGGATGGGCAACTCTACTCAATGGGATCTTCTTTGGTTTGATATTCCCATTGTTTTCTCAATTCTGGGAAGCCTAGTACAATGGTACTAATGTAATCACTGAAGCCTTTTCTTAAAATAAGGGAAGGGGCCAACCCTGGATTAAAGTTACAAGTTCTGGGGACTTGGGGGGTTTGCAACAAACCCTAACAATGGGTTTTGGTTCATCATGTAAATGCAACTTTTTTTTTTTAAAGGACTGACTGGCCTTTCATGTTCCTGTATCCCTTATGCTCACCATCTCAGCAGGCCTGAGAGGCAGGGTCAGTTTGGGTGTTAATCATGAGTATTGCTTGTGCCATGGAACTGAGGGACATGGGCACGTTGCTGAGACTGTGGGTGAAGAAGCACTGAGGGAGGGTGGGAGCCCTGGCTCCGGAGCGGGAGTCGCTCTCCAGCAGTGGAACACTGGGGCCATCTGCTCTAGCATGTTCCCTTGGGAAGTCTTGGTTTGCTCTTAATCTGGATGAGAATCTAAGTTCTGTGCCTTAGAGACAATTTGCACTTTCCCAAATTGTGCCTGGGACAGCCACATGATTTTTCCCACCAAAAAGCTATGCATACAGAAACCAGTTCATAGGTGGCAGCCATACATCAGATAAGAAGTGAAAGGTGAGGCAGCAGAAATGCCTTTAACTGGTTTTCTGTAGCTAATTTTAAATTGTGTCCTGTTTTTCTTCTTTATGTAGTGCTAGGTGTTTTAAGTTTTCCAGTAGTATTGCTTTTGCATTATAGTATAACCTGAGTTACTCCTTTGCTCTGACATTGTTGCTGAAGAATTAGCTTATTGTTAGCCAGATGTTTGAAAGGTTGAGGGTGGAGTGGTTTGGCATTTCTGTTTTAAATAAACATTTCAACTCTCCATCAGTGCTATGCCTCAGTGAGCCTGCACATGGACCTTAGTCACTGGGGATCAAACACACAGACTCCAGGCCTTCGTGAATCTTTGATTCAGTGAGTCTTTATATAAATAAATAAATGCAAGGGGCATTTGCAAAGAAATAATCTTTGCTTCTTTCCAATTTGTTTTTCTTGGTAATAGAATCATTTTTGCTGCTACAACTTTCTTCCCCCGACCCCCAAACTTCTAAAATATAGTGCTTTAAAGCGCAGAAGGAAAAAAAACATGAGCCATTAAAAGACGAAGGGTGATGTCTTGTACTTATCTCCTCAGTCACAGTGGGCTTTTTCAAGTGATACTGCCAGTTTATGTTTATAAAACTGTTTTCCCTCAAGAAGGCTGAACTGTATTTGGTCTCTCTGACATAGCACAGCCAAGTTATAACTTCTCTTGGCTGAACACTTCACTAAAGTTAAAAGCAAGAACAGACCTAAACTCACATTTCATTTGATTTTGCCATATATTTGGAAACATTCATAATAGAACAACTCTGGTGCAAGGATGTATTGTAAATAAATTATTTCAAATGAGCATCCCTGGGCCTCCAAAGTAATATTATTCATGATAGTGTCAGGGCAGAGTGGCTGTAGTCAGGACTGCAAAACGTGTTCCTTCCAGCCACAAAGCAAAAAATCATTTATCGCTGCAGTGATTAACCATAGAGATAATTTAGTGGTTCATGCTGATCATTAAATCTCACAGAATCATGAACATTAAGGAGGAACACACTATATCATTTCTCTGCTACCTCCTGTGTAGCTGTGAAAAGTGACAAATTGATGACCTACAGCAAATGTTGGCCAAAGGTGAGGTGTTGCATTCAACAGACTGCTGTTAATACTGTCTCAGCGTGTCTGCATATACTTTTCAACGAAGTGAGTCTTACTGTGAGATTTTTTTCCCATTGCTTAACCTTTTGAACTTTAAAAATTTATAGCGTCTACTTACTAAAGGTTCTTGGATACAGTAGTATAACACAGAGACATTAACAAGCAGCATTTATTTATCCTCTGTCATCCTCTGCTATCCAGGAAGAGACTTAGATAGAAAAAGTGTTCTTACTTCTTCCCAAAGATCCAATCAAGCTAAATTTAAAAGGCTAATGGATATTCCTGTTGTAATCAAGGCCTAAACATTTTGAGATGGAAGGGAACACTAGGGCATTAACTATTGTTTATCTCTCTAGCAGCATAAGAAAGTGCTCCCCACACACACATTCCTTCTTCCTGGAGGCCCCGGCCTGTGACCTTGTAACATCATCCAGGGGTCCTGACCAGACAGACAAGGCAAGTAAGTGAAGCACGGGGATGGGTGCTGCTCTGCTCCGCCCCGTCTGGAAGGAGCAGCTCGTTCTGAACCCCAGTCGGTGCTGAGCAGAGCTGCAGGCCCAGGGTTTCCAGAACTTCCAGTTTTTCAAAAGATGCTTCATATCACCGTTTTTAAATGTCAGATTATACTTTTAATGCTGTGTCAGTCAAAACACACCTGTGAAGCAAAGCAGTCTACAGGCTACCACTTTGTGACCTTGGCCACCACTCATTCTCATCATCTATTGCTTTTACTGTCAAGTGTGAAACCTAAAAGTGGGTACCTTGTTAAACTTGCCAGGGAACTGTATATATTGGGTTAAATATCCGGTGTTTCTCTGTGAGGTTTCTTGAAATGACCAACCAGAGGCCCCATTATGTTATACCTCTTTTTCTTTGTAACAGGAAAAGCATAAAGCATTATATGCTGTTTTTTAAAATATATATGATTTTGTTTTCAGCCTAGTGTCCAGCAGCTTCACAGCTAATGCCTTAAAGATGGGCATATCAAATTGGTCTGATCTGTTGGCCCAGCCACTTGGCGGAAGCTGCAGAGGAAACGGAACAAGAGTGAGCGGCCGTCTATAGTTAGTAAACATGGCTTTATGGTCTGCACAGCGCCCTTTGCCTGGACCAGCTTCGTTGACTTTTCTCCAGTATTTTAAACTAACAGTTTAAGTAATGCTCTCAGGACAGTAATCTTATTAGTATTTCAGATTTGTTGTGCTCACTTCATTCTACCTGAACTGATATTTCCCCCATCAGACACTGCCTTATCACTTCTCCTGTTTGACAAGTCTGAAAGTGAAGTCACTCAGTCGTGTCCAACTCTTTGTGACCCCATGGACTGTAGTCTACCAGGCTCCTCTGTCCATGGGATTTTCCAGGCAAGAATACTGGAGTGGGTTGCCATTTCCTTCTCCACTGACAAGTCTAGGACTCACTGATTTTATGATTTAATTTTAAATTCCCCAAACCTATTTTTTCAATGCCTAATTATGAAGGTTACTTGCAGTAGGCACGATTCTGCTGAGAAAATTTTAGATCTGGCATCTTCTCCTTCAAAGTTTACTTTCTAGAAGAGAGGTTTACTGTGATATAATCAGTACAGACATGTGACACTGAAATGTCCCAGCTTGCTTTGAGGGTACATTTTGCTGCGTCATTTTAAAAGTCATCAAACCAAACTGATTTGAAAGCAGAGCGCTAGCAGCAGCTGAAACTAAAGTTCCTTCCTTCCTTTTTTTTTTTTTTTTTTTTTTGACATATGAAATCCATTAGAAAAGAGACACAGTGTGCTTTCCCCCATCCCTACCCTGTAAAGTACATAAAGATGAGGTTCCCTTTATTACACAGCCCAGCATGGGGAGGGTTTAGGACATACTGGCGCCCTAACCTGACATACCTGCATTGACTTTCTGCCAGGAGCATGTACCAGGAAGGTCATTTGCCTTAGAGCAGAAGTGTATTTTTTATAAGAGATGCCATGCATGATCCTGTGACACCAGTGAGCCAGCTTCTTACAAGAACAAGAAGAGTTAACCGGGACCACAGACATACATGCAGAGGCAGTGGCAAGAAGGCACAACAAATGCAGGCACTTAAACTAGCACAAACCACAATCAGGCTTGCGAGAAGAGAGCTTTAATGTAGCCTGCTCACTGCTCTTAAGTTTCTCCAGCCATCAGTTCTCAGAGCAATTACATCAGGCACATCAGCCGGAGGTGGAGATTTAATGGGAAGCTGAGGCCTCCTTTTGCATCTTGCTGCTTAGCAATGGGTCTCTCTTTCTTCACTGATCTCAGCTCTGTAGGCAGATCTGGGATATGTAAAAGTTTTAGTTCTTTCTGCTCTGCATCAAATCACTCTACTACTTACTGCTTGTGAGACGCAGAAGCCTTCTGGACCATCGAGGAGGTTTCCACTGTTGTCTGCTCAATTGTAGTGCTTTCTTGGAGGCGGAGGACGGTTCTTGATGGTCTTACACTTGGGGATGTGCCGCTCTGCCACCTTGGGAGCAAAGTGGCGGCTACAGTGAGGGCACTGAATATAGTCTGGATTTTCTACAGGCAGGATGGGAGGCAGGTCTGAGGGGTTTCCACCTTTGGCAATCACCTGCTGGAACTCTCGAGCCTGACGGAGGGTACGGATGAAGGATTCATGCTTCTGTCTCCAGTTGCTCTTCCGAGGAGGTTTGGCCTGTAAGTTGAAGAAAGACTAATCATTTAACTTGGTGTCTAGGTCATCCCTTTCCTGAGTCTCCGTTAGAATTATAGTAAGGAAGTTAAAAGGGTGTTAATACACAAGGTCAAAGAGAACAGGAAAGGAGCAACAATAACTGACTTGCCAGAGTGGAGATACTTAAACCTAAGGGCCTGCAAAGGCAAATATCACTGAGAGACAAGCTGGTTTTCCCTGAGAGGCTTAATGCTTGGAAATACAGGTAGTGGAAAGGGGGAGGTACAGGGCTGAGAATAGGCTGGCTCCCATGGCTCCTCTCCACCTTGCAAATCCAAGGGCCCAGCACTTCCGACACCCTCTCTGGAGAAATTGAACAAGACAGGTTTCAGACTCAGGATATCCAGGCACAATGGAGAACAGGGTTATCTAGGAGCTGAAATGGGATTAAGGGCAAGTTGTACATGATATACTGTGTCCCCCACCATCCTCCAGAGTACCAGGCACACTGGCACCCTCATAGGAGACGAGATTTCTCTGGATGCATCAAGCAGTTGATAGAGAAGTTGAAATGCTGACTCTGAGCAACCGCACTTAACAGGCTCACTGTTTGATAACCCTAATATGAAAGCCCTCAATCAACAAGCCCCACTTAAGCTTAAATATGAATGGACACACAAGGATCACTAGACATTTGAGTAAAGCTCTGACTTTAAACTTTGCTGACTTCAGACTATACTACAAAATTACAGTCATCAAGACAGTATGGTACTGGCAGAAAAACAGAAATTTAGACCAATGGTACAAGATAGAAAGCCCAGAGATAAACCCATGCACCTATGGGCACCTTATTTTTGACACAGGACACAAGAATATACAATGAAGAAAAGACAGTCTTGTCAGTGGTGCTGGGAAAACAAGACAGCTACGTGTAAAAGAATGAAATTAGAATACTTCCTACCACCATACACGAAGATAAACTCAAAACGGATTAAAGATCTAAATGTAAGACCAGAAACTATAAAACTCAGAAAAAAAGCAGAATACACTGACATAAATCACAGCAAGATCCTCTATGACCCACCTACAGTAATGGAAATAAACAAAGGAGGTCTAATTAAACTTAAAAGCTTTTGCACAGCAAAAGAAACTATAAACAAGATGAAAAGATAATCCCTCAGAATGGAAAAAAATTAGTTATAAATGAAGCAACTGACAAAGGATTAACCTCCAAAATATACAAGCAGCTCAGGCAGCTTAATATTAGAAAAATAAACAACTCAATCAAAAATGGGTAGAAGACGTAAACAGATATTTCTCCAAAGAAGACAGATGGCTAAGAAACACATGATAAGTTTGCTCAACATTGCTTATTAGAGAAATGCAAATCAAAACTACAACATATCACTTCACACTGGTCAGAATGCTCTATCTCTGTGTTCAGTCACATCCAACTCTGCAACCCCATTAACTGTAGCCTGCCAGGCTCCTCTGTCCATGGGATTTTCCAGGAAAGAATACTGAAGTGGATTGCCATTTCCTCCTCCAGGGGATCTTTCCAACCCACAGATTGAACGGAGGTCTCCTGCATACGCAGGCATATTCTTTACCACTGAGCTACCTGGAAAGCCAGAATGGCCATCATCAAAAAAATCTACAAACAAAAAATGCTAGAGGAGGTATGCATAAAAGGGAATCCTCTTGTACTGTGGTGGGAATGTAAATTGATACAGCCACTAGGGAGAACAGTTTGGAGATTTCTTTAAAAACTAGGAATAAAATTACCATATGACCCAGCAATCCCACTACTGGGCCTATGTACCCTGAGAAAACCACAATTCTAAAAGATACATGTATCCTAGTGTTCAGTGCAGCACTATTTACAGTGGCCAGGACATCTAAGCCAGGAAGCAACCTAGATGTCCCATCAACAGATGAATGGATAAAGAAATTGTGGTACATATATACAATGGAATATTTCTCTGCCATAAAAAGGAACAAATTTGAGTTGGTTATAGTGAGGTGGATGAACCCAGAGCCTGTTATACAGAGTGAAGTAACTCAGAAAAACAAATATTGCATATTAACACATATATGTGGAATCTAGAAAAATGGTACTGACGAACCTATTTGTAGGACAGCAGTACAGACGCAGACATAGTGAACAGACTCGTGGACAAAACGGGGGAAGGAGAGGGTGGGAAAAGAAGAGAGCAGCACTGAGACACACGCACTACCACGTGTAACACAGAAAGCCAGCGGCATCTGCTGAAGGATGCAGAGGGCCTAGCCGGGTGCTCTGTGACAGCCTGGCTGGGCTGATGAGGTGGGAGGTACGGGGAAGGTTCAAGAGGCAGGCTGTGGCTGACTCACGCTGATGCGTGGCAGAAACCAGCACAACACTGTAAAGCAATCATCCTCCAATTAAAAATAAATTTTATTTAAAAGTTATAATATCAACAAATGAGTATTAGAAGAGATTTTGTCTGTGAAATGAGAATATATATATATTATGAAAAAGTAATGAGAAAACCAGAAGTAACTATTATATATTAATACTGTGCTAACTAAAAAACAGAGCTGTTGTACATAATGTCAAAAAATTACTCAGAAAAAAGAATTAAAATGGAAGGTAGAAAACATCAGAAAATTAGAAAGCCAAACTAGAAAATCCAACACCAACCAATAGGAGTTCCAAAAAACAGGACAAGGAGGAAATTATTAAATAAATAAGACACTAAGCAGTCCTAGAAATAAAGGTCCCTACCCTTGAGATTGAAATGGCCTATGCACTACCCAACACAATCACTGTAGAATTTCATATTAAAGAGAGAATCCTATAAACTTGGATAAAAAGCAAAAATATATAGATTTCATATAATGGAGAAGGAAACAAAATGGCATCAGATTTCTCAACAGTAACACAGGATGCTAAAAGCTAGTAGTAAACTATCATAGAAGTTCTAACAGAAAATAATTTCCACCTCGAATTCTCTACCTGGCCAATTCATCAGTCAAAAATAAGACCATTGTATAGATATTTTCATTCATCCCATGACAAGAAAAAAAAACATGCCTCCATTCACCTTTCTTAATAAGCCTCTCCAAAGCAAGGAGTCAAGCAAGAAAAAGGAAGACATAAGATGCTGGGAACAGAAGAGAAGCAAAGAGAAGGTTCAAGACAACAGGTCTGCACCAGGCCTGGGGAAGAACCAGTCTGGACTGGAGTAGGAAGAAAAAAACGGGAGGGAGGTTTCGGAAAGAACAAGTCAAATGGATAGACTATGAGAAATGTTTGAGCAGTTACAAAAACATTAACTGGTGTCTGAACCTGGGAGGACCGTTTAGGGGGAAAAACATTTGAGATAGGTATGTAGGAAACCAAACAAATTAAAACATGAGTCAATTATTAACTCAGTACATGTGGGCAGGGGCAGATTCTGTTCACTGAACAGTGAGCAAAATTTATGTGATTATTATCACATAAATAGCTGACTACTGGTTTAACCCAAAATTGTGATTTCACTACAACAGAAGGACAGAAGTGGGAGGAGAGGGGATATGAACCTACAGTGTCCATAAGTGGAGGTGAACAGATCATGTGCAAAACTGATAAATCAAAAAAATAAGTATATTAGAAATAGACATTCCAGAAGCGTCACCTATCAGAACTGCCTGGGGGGGACAGATGAAAGGTGAGAGAGGGATGAGGCAGAAGACTGCTGATCTGCACTACAGGTCACTTAGGAATATGTGATTTTTTAAATGTATTCAAATATTAGATGAAAATAAAAGTTAATATTAAAAAGGGGAAAAAAGGCAAGTAGCTACTTGGTGATGAATACAGGAAGAGATGTTATCAAAAGGAAAGGAAGGATCCATCAGGAGAGACAAGGTAAGAGAATCAGTGTTAGAGATGGCATCTAGCAACCTTTAGAATTAAGGAAAAGTTCCTCAACCATATGATACTCACACTTTAATTCTTCATTGTACTGAAGTTCATTCACTTAACACTTATGAATCACAAAGCACAAAGATGTAGTCTCCTACACTCAAATGCACGATGTACAGTAGAGAGACCGGAAGTACGAGTCTATTGGGAATTATGTGAATAATAAAGGAGAGAAGAAAAACCATCTATTCTTGTGAGTACACAGAAGGAATGACAGACACAAACCACTCAGCTTGCAGAGGCACCAAGCTTTGGGAAAAGACTCAGGACAGTCAAGGAGGGGAGTGCATCTCAATCCAGATACTTTCTGCTATGGTATCCTCAACACAACATGTTTCCTCAAACAAGTTTCCACAAAGCCAGGGCATCTAATCTCAGAAATCCAATTGTTTTGCTTCATTGCTATGCTATTTGGGAATTTAAGAAATACAAGATTCTTTTTGGCTTTGGCCAGAAATAAACCACTGCAGTGGGACAAAGAATTCCCCAGTGGATTATTGGGTTGACCAGAAGGAAAACAGGAAAGAACAGGAACCTGTGATCATATCATTATCTGCAAGAGCAAAATGTTGACTTCTCATTGGCAACAGGATTTCAGGGAGATCATCGATAAACATAGAAATGACTTTCTTGTAGTCATTTCCCATACTAAAAGAAATAACTCTAACTGCAAAAAACATGTCTTAACAGCCATCACATAAATGTGAGTTTTTAAAGGCCCCACAAATACACACATAAACTATAAACTGCCAATGGACAAGAAGTGCTAGCGCAGCAGTGGGGAGGGTTGGAAGGAAATGAAAATAGAATAATGCTTTCAGAGTTTAGAGACA
Source organism: Cervus elaphus (assembly GCF_910594005.1). Lineage (NCBI taxonomy): Eukaryota > Metazoa > Chordata > Mammalia > Artiodactyla > Cervidae > Cervus > Cervus elaphus. Next base: position 16,382,209 of record NC_057826.1, read on the forward strand.
GGGCTTTGCGATCATGTGGTCTAGGCTTTCCCACATTTTGGTCATTTGCAGACCACTTTCACTTTATCCTCCTTACTATTTTTCTTTAAAGTCAATATTCCTAGAAATCAAGGGCTTGTTTTGGTTTACTTGCCTAATACACATTAAAATTACTAAAATAAAAAGTGTTTGTCAGCATGCCATACTTTGAGAAACACTTATTTACAATCCCAGTGGTGTAACCTTGACAACGTATAACCAGACAATCTTCTCCTGATCTGACTGTCCACATGTGCTTGTGAAGTTCTCCCAAACGTATGGAAGCGTCTTGAAGTCACTTTTTACAACCTAGTTATTCTACAGTTAGGAATGTTCACCAAAAATAAAGTCTGCTATCCCAGAAAAAAAATCACCCCTAGGCATATATCTGAAGAAAACCATAACTCAAAAAGATACACACAACCCAATGTTCACAGCAGTACTATTTACACTAGCTAAGACACGGAAGCGATCTAAATGTCCATCAACAGAGCAGTGGATAAAGATGCAGTACATATACACAATGGGATATTGCTCAGCCATAATAAAAGGATGAAATAATGCCATCTGTAGCAATATGGATGGACCTAGAGATTGTCAAAATGAGTGAAGAGAAAGCCAAATATCATGTGATACCACTCATGTGTGGAAATTTTTTTTTAAATGGTACAAATGTGCTTGTTTGCAGAACAGAAATAAGAGTCATGGATGTAGGGAACAGACTTGTGGTTGCCAAGGAGGAGTTGGGGGTGTATAAATTGGGAGACTGGGATTAAGATATACACACTACTGTATATAAAATAGATAATAAGGACCTGCATGCAGTACAGCACAGGAAACTCAATACTCTGCAATGACCTATCTAAAGACGAGTGTGTGTGTATAGACATAGAGATATACCTATATATGACTGATTCACTTTGCTATACACCTGAAACTAATACAACATTGTAAATCAACTATACTCCAATAAAAATTATTTAAAAAATAAAGTCCTCCACCTTTAGATTGTTTATACTCTAAATGGGGAGAAAAAGAATTCCAAACTTAATCATGTGTTTCATGTATATCAAAATTAGCCAAACTTGGAAAAGTAGATAGAGTTCCAGGAGTGGTAACAAGTCCTAATTTGGGGTGATGGCAGAATATATTATAAAGAATGAGGAATTTTGTCAGGGTTCATTCTCTTAAATTTTCTACAGTAAGTGTTTATTACTTATATAATCAAAATGACATATTTTTTAAAGTCTAGATTTTGGAATCATTCTGACCCAGATTTATATGTGGCCATTTAAAGCTGTTTGTGATCGTAAGCAAATTAACCTGAAACTTGATTACTGAATTGATAAAATAAGATAATGAAATCTTCACAGGGCTGTAGTGAGGAACATATGAAAACCTCCCATCACTGTGACTGGCACACAGTAGTAATCAATAAATCAAATGTGAATTCTTTCTCCCTATAAGATACATGACATCTTTCTAAAGAAAATGGATGAGGACATAAGAGGCTCTTAAAAATGATCCCCACTCAAAGGCAAATCCATAAGGCCCTTGTTACCTTGACTGAAGCTGGACCCTTCCAGTTCAAGTACTGCTCTAGTTCTGTGCCCTTGGCCCGGGCCCTGGAGGAGTCAAACACTTTCCTCTTGGAACCCTGCATCCTGCGGCAGATGCTGGAGTGTCTCTCCAGCCTGAGCAAGAGAAACTTTCGGCCACAGTGGCTGCACTCGCCCAGTTCTGGCTCTTCAGTGGGACATCTGGAGCCTGAAGAGTCTGGTGCCCTGGATGAGCTAGAATTGCTGGTGTATCTCCGCAAAGTGTTGAGCGGTGCTTCTGGAGCTTGAGAAAACTTCTCCTTCAATGGCCCTGAGACTGGGTCTCGGATTTTGTTATTGCTTGCCACCAGTATTTCCCTTTTGAGCTTCTGAATTCTATAATCAGAGAAATGGAATGGACTAGAATTCTCTTCAGATTGTCCCCAAGTTTCGTCTTCTCCTGTGTCTCTGTTGAAGACCTCCTCAGACCCGAATGCTGGAGAGAAGATAGGTTTGTACGTGGTGATGCTATTATCTTTAACTCTTCTCCGGGAGAGCACCATTCTCTGTAGCTCTCTTTTTTCATTTTCCTCAGCCTGTTCTTTTTCCTTCTGGATCCTTCTGAGTTCCTCCTCCGTCTTCTTCAGCTTTTCCCTCAGAAGAGTCTCTTTTCTGCGGATTTCCTCCCCTAAGCTCTCCCCTGCAGCTTCTAGTCTTTGGATTTGCATCCACTCTGTCCTGCTGGCATTTGCCATGACCCTTTCCTCCTGAGTGGCAGCAACTGGACCAACCATCAATGAATTCACCCAGTTCCTTGAACCAAAGCTACTGTACGAATACTTTCTTGGCTCAGGGGTTCTTGGAGAAGCGTTCTGGTCCCCATCAGTGCCAGCCTCACCTGTACTATGGGACTTCCGATGAAACACTGGTTTCAAAGGGTATGCCCGGTCCACCCCCACTCGCTTCTTTGTCAAGGGGATGAATTCCTGGTCATTTGTTTTGGGATACCGGGACCGAGAGTCTGATGTGTAAAACAAACCCTTGGCTTGGCCCTGGGGATTGCTCCTTGGATCGTGCTGGCTCATTCCAGCACAGTGGGGATACGAATAGCTCTGGGCTTTTGTGCAGGTGTTCCACTTGGGGTGAGTGTAGAGATTATCCAGCATCAGTTCTTGGTTACTCAAAAGCTTCTGCTGGAAATTGTTCCTCGGGTGCCCTGCAGAGGACCGCTGGGAAGAGTCACTTTTTCTATAGGGGTCTTGCTTAGCTGAATGGAGCTCTGGAGCATCCCTTTTATTATGTGGGAGCATAACGCCCATAGGCAGAGGCAACGCCAACTGGAGACCAGCCATTCAGGGCCTGGACTGAAGCCTAGGGGAGAGTTAAACCAGACATATGTGAGGAGTTTGTCTGAGGTTCACCTCCACTGCTAAAGTATAACTGTTTCTACATCTGCCTACCCACATTTTCCCTTAGACTTTTTAGGGACACTGGTGCTGGGTCCACCAGAGCTTTCATTCAATAAGCATTTGATGAACGCTTACTGTGTTCTGTGGGTGCTTATTAGGTTCTGAGGATAGAAAAAGGAGTGTGACACAGGTGTTCTAGCCACCTACCTTTCCTTTATATCACTATCAGTCTCTGCCATACACAGTGATGCTCCCGCACACACAATAATACACTCCATAGCAGATGGAAAGAGTTACTGGATTGAAAGTCAGTTTTTAGGCCTGTGAAACAGGAGAAGCAGCTTCCCCTCGCTGGGGATTCGCCCAGAGTTACAGGACTGGAATTCGGGGGACGCAGGACTCTGAGTCCAGCCCCATCATTTTATAGGCGAGAAAACTTCAGCCCATTGGTAAGTGACCGGCACAAAAACTCCCAGGGCTTCCCTCCTGCTGGAACCGAGCTTGATCCTAAAGAGCACAGAACCGGTTCAGGGCATGCAGCAGGTGCCTGGCTGCCAAACCCTCACCCAAGAACCACACGATCCGGCCACCGCGGGTTTAGATCGGAACGCGGAAGTTGCGTTCTGTCCTGGAGGGTCATCCGGGACGTCCCCGACTTGTGACTCCGCTTCGGGGACAAGCCCTCGGCTCTTCAGTCCGTCGGGCCTTTGGGAGATCAAGGCGCTGACCCCATGCCTTCCCGCCCTTCCGCGTACCTGAGGCTCTTTTGGAGGCGGCTCCCGCTCAGGGGAAGCCGCAGGATTCAGGCTTCCTGACCACACGCCCTCCCGCAGCCGCCGGCCGCGCAGGCGCTCTCAGAGGGCGGCTGTTATTCCCGTTGCCTGGAGACGGGGGCACGTGCTCATGCCCAGCCCAGCCCCACCGCTGGGTGGCGGAGGGGGTGGGGTGGGGAGGGGGCGTGCGCAAGCGCAGTCCGCGCACCCGGGGCCGCCGGGGCCGCGGGCGCGGTCCAGCAGTGTCACTAGACGGGGTGTCCCGCCAACTCTTCAGCTCCGTCCAGCCCTGCCCTTGGGGAACGTGGGTAGGGGGTGGGAGAGGCTCTTCTGGGGCTCCATCAAAGAGCTTGTATTTTGCCCAGAGCGATGCTCTCCGATCATGGGGTGTGCCCTTCTCTGGCAAAAGACGGAGCGCCTAGATCCGCCCTCCGGTCAGTCTGCCGCAAGATCCCGGTGTCGGCCCTCCTCTTAGCGGGAGTGGGCATGCTGATCGCCTTTCTTGGCACGCTCGGCTGCTTGGTACGGGCCCCAGGTACGGCTGTCGACTCTTTCTCCATGCTTTTCCTCGCACAAAGTTTGGAGCTTGCGTCAGATTTTAGCAACTCCGCTAGGTTTTGCTACGCAGTCTCTTTCCGGGGAAGTTTTTGTAGCCAATCTCATTATTTTGATATTATGTTTTCCTCTCATGTGGTAACTCTGGCCCTGTCTTCTTAGGGCCCAAGAATGACTCAGACAAGTGTAATGATAATGAAGCTAACCACCAGATCCAAAATACTCAGTGTAACCTGGTTTCAACCCTAAAGATATTCCATAACTCGTTAACATCAAAAGAGAGTTTATTTGTCTTCATACTTCAGTTCATTTGTGCAAGCTGTTTGAAACAGGCAGCTTACTCTTTTTCCCTTGTAACTACTTAAAAAGATTCATGCACATGGAAAATAATATAGACAGCAGTGGTCAGTATTGCTACTTCAGCATGTCATATTGCAGTTTTTACATGTTATAAATTCCTTGGTGGCGCTCCAAAGCAGTCTTTTGATGCCCTGTTTTCTCTCCTAGTTGTCTCTCAACTGCCTTCTCTGTGTATGCATTTCCAGACGTTTCTCACTCTTTTCAAGGTCCCAATTATCTCAGCATGGGGCTTGCCTGTCATTAACTCCCAAAGCTCCTCTTTAGCCTGGCAGAATTTCCCAGGGTGCCTCCTTCCATCTTGACTTTTTTCCATCTTGTTTCTGAGGAAGAAAAAATCTTTGTCTTTCCTTGAGTTCTCTTGACTTAGTCCCTTTCAGTACCTTCCAGGAATTGACTCACCATACCCATCTATCTTGTTAACTTCAAGTTGTATCCATCCACACACTCTTCTTTGGTTTTAAAATATGCTTAGCTTTGCCTTACAAAAATAAAAAAAAAAAAAGCTTAATTTCCCTTGACCTCACCTCTCACCTTACTGTTCCAATCCTTTCTCCTCCACAAGACTTCTTAATAGAAAGCTTTACATTTGCTGTCCCCACTTCTTTGACTCTCCCTCATTGTCTAGTCCATTGTGGTCTGGTTTCCTCGTCTCCGCTTTTAACTGGCCAGGCTACCAGTGACCTTCCAATGACCCTAAAGACAAAAGCTGCTATTTCTTCAGCTTACTCATTTGACATTATTGATTTTTTCTCTCTGTTGGAACTCTCTTCTCACTTGCTCGTCTGTGCCTTCTTGGTTTCTTTTTTCATGTCCTTTTCCCATCTTCTTTCATATTCTTGCGTTTACATCTTTTCCTCACCTGCCTCCCAAATATAGTTGTTCTCCAAATCTTATTTCTCATATAAATGCAATTTCAGACATTCTCTTTCATAATGATTTCAACCAAATGCTGAAATTTCAGTTCTCACCTGTTTCAATGGCATCTAGCTTAGTTCTCTCCCTTAGTTACAGACTCAAGTTTCCAAATGCCCACGTAGCACATGCACATGAATGTTCCTCGGGTATCTCAAAGTCAATATGACAGAAAACAAACTTGTGATTACCTCCCTATTTCCCAAGCCACTTCTCCAGTGTTCCCTCTCATGCTGAAACATCAGTCATCTTCCACTCCCCCCTATTTATCACCCCTTCTCTCTAACTGGTCAGCAGGCTCTGTTGAATTTATTCTGCAGTGTCTTTTATATATGTCCCTTCCTTTTCATTTCTCCTACCCTAGGTGAGTTTCTTCACTTCTCACTGGGACAGCACCACTCTCCTGCTATACATCTGCTTCTTTTGGCTGTTCTGAGTCTTCACTGTGTTGTGTAGGAGCTTCTCTAGTTGTGATGTGTGAGTTTTAGTTTCCTGACTGGGGATCAAATGTGTGTTGAGAGGTTAACCAGTGGGTTCCCAGGAAAGTCCCTATCCTAAATCCTAAATACATCTGAACCTATCATTCTCCTACCCAGTGGCTTCTTCTTTACCTACAGGATAAAGTTGAAACATGCCTTGCCTCCCCAGAGTCAACCCTAGCTGTGTTTTAGGGCTACCTGGAAAGCTGTTTTTCTGGAGGGAAGGCCTGGGTATCAGTCTTTTGTAAACTTTCCCCCAAAGTCCTAATGTACAGCCAGGGTTGATATATACCCAGTAGTATATCAGTAGTATATACTGGGTAATATACACCCAGGGTCCAGCCACATCTGACTACTTATACTCTCTTACCTCAGTGGCCTTACTCCAACTCCATGTACTGGAAGGTGGTAGAACATAGCATTCAGTACAGAGTAGGCTCTGTACTCAGACTGCTTGGAACTAAATCCCAGCTCCATCACTTATTCTTTGTGGTTGTGTAACCTTGGGTAATATGCCGTTTCCTCCAAGAACGCTTTCCCAGTCTTGCCAGCCAGAAGGAATCTCTCTGCTCCTTTGTGCTCTCATAATATTTTTTGTCACAGGGCTGGCTTGTCATGAGCTCTCAGTGGATGTTCATGGAACTGAATTCTCATGTTGTGCATTGCATTGTCATCATTTGCATGCATATTTGTCCCTTACCGAAATAAAAAGCTCTTTAAGGACAAAGATTATATACCATCCATCTTTATATATTCTACAGTGTGTATACATGTAGGTAGTCAATAGTTTAATGCTACAGAGAAACTAGTTTTTTTTTTCCATTTATTTTAGAAACTAGTTTTTTTTTTTAATAAATTTTAAAGAGATAACATCAGCCAGTTACTCTGTTCAGCATTATTTTCAAATATTGCCTAGCATGACAATTCAATCCAGTTTCCAACCCCACTCCCACCCCCACACCAGCACTGAGGTCATATGACTCTGCAGGATCTGGACCCTCACTTTGTAGTGGAGAACTAATGGAATAATGAATCTCCATGGCCTGCAAATCCATCTCACCTTGCCAAGTCTGCCAACCTGGCATATTTACACATGGAGTCTTATGGAGGGATGTAAGGTGCACAGCACTCCAAAGAGCAACAGTAAGCACCACAGTTTACCTTCATTCACATTCTTTATGTATATGTGTGTGTGTATATATATATATATATAACTTTTTTTGTTTGTTTATTTTTGACTGCACTAACGCTTCATTGCTGTGCTCGGGCTTTCTCTAGTTGTGGCAGGTGAGGGCTACTGTCTGTTGCAGTGCAAGGGCTTCTCATTGAGGTGGCCTCCCTTGTTGCAGAGCACAGGCTCTAGGCACTTGACCTTCAGTAGTTACAGCACGTAGACTCAGTAGTTGTGGCTCTCAGGCTCTAGAGCACAGGCTCAGTAGTTGTGGCACATGGAGTTGGCTGCTCTGTGGCACGTGAGATATTCCTGGACCAGGGATCAAACCTAAGTCCCTTGCACTAGCAGGCAGATTCTTATCCACTGCACCACCAAGGAAGCCCCATATGCATTCTTAATCATAGGATATCTGGATATAAATGCCTGCAAGGTGACCTTTGGGTTTCCCTCATGGCTCAGACAGTAAAAAGTCTGCCTCCAGTGCAGGAGACCTGGGTTCAATCCTGGGTGGGGAAGATCCCCTGGAGAAGGAAATGAAAACCTACTCCAGTATTCTTGCCTGGAGAATTCTATGGACAGAGGATCCTGGTGGGCTACAGTCCATGAGGTCACAAAGAGTCAGACATGACTGAGTGACTGATACACACAAGATGACCCTACTTTTAACAATCATCACCCACAACTCCCCTTGACAATTCCCTTCTCTCCCTAAAGAAATTCATGCAACTTGGTCACTTGGCTTAGGTTGACTGATTCAGTTGTGATTCTGGAGCCCTGGTTTATTTTGTTTGTGCTTGTGATTAGTTGCTTTCGATAAGCATTGTTTAGAGTTTTCTTAGTAAGGTAGACTTACTTAGTAAGGTAGACTTAGTAGACTGGTGGGCAGCTTCCAGAATCACAGTGGGAGAAATAACCTTGCATGCGACCTCCTATACTCTTGCTGCTGCTACCAGTTCCAGACTTAGGCATGACCCAGAATTGGAGGAGAACTGAGGAAAAGGGCAGAAAAGTTTTATGTCTTGAATTTAATTTTTTTGTTTTGTTTATGATGTTTAGTGTTTGTCGTCCATCTCTGTCTCCATAATTTAAGCTCCTCCAATCCAGGGATCCTTTCTGTTCGTTAATGTGTGGCAAGCACCTAGAACTGTGCCTGGCACACAGAGGCTCTCAGTAATTATTTACAGAATGATTGGATTTATCTCAAGTGTTTCTTCGTCTTCGTCCTTCTCCCCAAGAGAAACTTTAAAAAAAAAAAAAAAAAAAAAGAGGTGCGCTTAGTGACCAAGGTAGGATGAGGACTCGGTCAGTGGAGTCGTGGCCGAGACCCTGGACAGATCCTTCCCAACCCGAGGATCGGGCGCTCCTAGACACGCGCCTCCCGAAATCCCACCCTCTAGGCGGGCTCTGGGCCGAGCGCACCGTGCGTGATTGGTCGGTGGAGGTGATGGACAGGAGAGACGGCGAACGAGGAGCCGCCCTCTAAGCTTCCGGGCGCAGCGGTTACGCGGCTGAGGGGTGACTGTTGGCCTGGTGGTCTGCCGGGTAGTCCCTAACGCTTGAGAGGAAGACAAGGAGGGTGAGCCTGGGATAGGGACCCGGGGCGTGCCCATGAGTTCGATTAGCTCTCAAATTTAATAGGAGGGGGTGCTGGCGGCAGCGTGGAAGACAGGTCTGTGGGAAGAGGGAAGGATGGAAAGGGAGCGGGACCGGGGATGGGTTGTAGGGAGGTAATTGGATAAGCAGGTAATTGCCCCAAAAGAGGCCTCTGTGGGCAATCGCGACCCGAAGCTCCCTTGCAGGTGTCTTCCTGTTACTTCAGACACCCGCGCTTATACGTATCCGAAGTACGGGCACCTTAAGGTCAGGGAGGGGTCGCAGTGGTTAAGGATGTAGAGGTATGGGTGTGACTCTTTCTGCCTAGGGATTGGAGACCCTGGAGTAGGATAATGAGCCCTTTACTTTTCTGCTATCCTGGTCTCTGACAGGTTTGAGCATGAGCATGGCAGAAGGGGATACCCTGATATCAGTGGATTATGAAATTTTTGGAAAGGTGCAAGGAGTGTTTTTCCGCAAGTACACTCAGGTATGTGGCCTACCTACCTTATCAGCATGGGAACAAGAGACATGTTCCCGAAAAATATTCTTTGGAGAAGCTGGCTCTTTGGTAACTGAATGGCAAAGAGGTGGTTTGTGGAAGAATAGGTATGAAAATGCTTTGCAATGGGTAAACCACAACGCAAATGGAAGCTTTTCTGTGTGCATGCATGCTCAGTCGTGTCCGACTCTGCAACTCCGCAGACTATATAGCCTGCCAGGCTCTTCTGTCCATGGGATTTTCCCAGGGAGAATACTAGAGTGAGTTGCCATTTCCTCCTCCAGGGGATCTTCTCCACCCAGGTCTCTTGCATTGGCAGGTGGATTCTTTTACCACTGAGTCACCTGGGAATCCCTACTGGAAGCTTTGTCTGCTGTTATTATTGGTCTAACAGTGGTATTGAGTACCAACACACATATGGATGAGCTTCTCTTTTACAAAGAGAAAGGGCTTCTCCAGTTCTCCCTATTGGGGCATCATCAAAACAAATCACAATTCTTACAGGAAAGTTAACACTGATCAGAGATGACATTTAAATGACTGTAATTTATGTAACTGCTTCCTCTGTAGCTGTTGCATTTTCTTCAGACCTTTTTTTCTCTTCAATCCTCTCCCATTCCTCTACTTAATTCCTTAATTATGCTCATTTTAGGTTTTAAAGAACAAGTACCTTTTCCAGGGGAGGACTTCCCAGGTGGCTCAATGGTAAAGAATCTGCCTGCCAATCCAGGAGATGTGGGTTCTATCTATTCCTAGGTCAGAAAGATCCCTTGGGGATCCCTTGGAGAAGGAAATGGCAACCCACTCCAATATTCTTGTCAGGGAAATCCCATGGACAGAGGAGCCTGGAGGGCTACAGTCCAAGGCGTCACAAAGAGTTGGATACAACTTGCCGACTAAGCAACAACACCTTTTCCAGGTGAACTTTTCTAATGAAAATACTTTATTCATTCCAGGGTAAGTAATAGTAACACTGAACATGGAGCCTGGTATTACTATGACATATTAGTAATTGAGAGGATGAACAGACTATTGACAGCCTCTGCCTTGACTTCACTAATCTTCCCTAATGACAAAGATGAAATCTTAGTTTGCCTTCTGTCTTCTATAGGGGAGTATCAGGCTATTGCCTTCCCAGTGTATCTCCAACCCCAAAGATAATGAGTTAAGACTGCAGAACTTGCCAAAGCCACTTAAAAGTTCAAACCTGAATCTTTGAAATGTGAATGTTAAGTGTCACTACCTCTTTTTCCAATGATTTGCAAATCAGTTCCTCCTGGCCCCTGCTCATGTATGAGTGCCTGTTGGAAGAAAAGAATTACTGAAAGTCATAGCAAGGCTATGTTTCAGATAGCTTTGCCTCCAGTCATGTAGGGTAGGCTTCTCTGATAGCTCAGTTGGTAAAGAAGCTGCCTGCAATGCAGGAGACCCCGGTTTGATTCCTGGTTTGGGAAGACCCCCTGGAGAAGGGATAGGCTACCCAGTCCAGTATTTTTGGGCTTCCCTTGTGTCTCAGCTGGTAAAGAATCTGCCTGCAATGCGGGAGACCTGGGTTCGATCCCTGGGTTGGGAAGATCCCCTGGAGAAGGGAAAGGCTACCCACTCCAATATTCTGGCCTGGAGAATTCCGTGGACTATATAGTCCGTGGGGTCACAGTCAGACACAACTGAGCAACTTTCACTTTCATGTAGGGTAAGTTCCTGTGGCTTAATAAATGGGTTAAAAATTAATGAAGATTAATAAAAGTTGTTGAGGGAAAAGGAGCAGATGGCAGGAGAGCCCATCTTTATAGCACCTCCCACCCCTCAATGTAAAGAGATAATAAAAGAATGCAGAAAAACAATTTTTAAATATTTATTTATTTGGCTGTGGCGGGTCTTTTAGTTGCAGCTCACAGGATCTTTGTTGAGTCCTGCAGATCTTTTGTTGTTGAGCTAGGACTCCCTAGTTGGGGTTGGGGGGGGTGGGGGTGGGTCGTGTGTCTTAGTTGCTCTGGGGCATGTAGGAAATTAGTTCCCCTACCAAGGATCAAACCCGCATTGCAAGGCAGATTCTTAACCACCCTACCACCAGAGAAGTTTTCTTTATCCCTGTATTATTTATTAACTCCTGCTCTAATCTTTGTTATTTCCCTTTTCTGCTTGATTTGAGTTCAGTTTGCCCCTCTCTTTCTAGTTTCTTAATGTGGAAGTTCTAGGTTATTGGTTTGAGGGTACCTTTTTTTTAGATTGAGACTAGAATTGGTGATTATAATCTTTAAAATGTTTGCAGATGACTGTTCAAGAGGAAATATGGTTATGAGGGAGGATCAGCTCTTGGGAATTTTCTTAGGAGAAAGCACTACTTGCTTGTTTAGATCTATAGTCAAAGCTGAACATGAGTCAGCAATATTGTGTTACCATTTAAAAATAAGAACAGAATCCAGTGCACAGATAAAAAGCCATAGGAAATCCCTATTCTCAACATCTGTCAAAGTTGGGAGTGTTTTGTTTACTCTCAGGAATTCAGATAAATCACGCTGCAGTTTAAAGTATTGAACTATTATAACCTCCTGCTCAAAACCTCCACACAATCATTCTTATAGCAAGTTACCATATAAGGTAACTAAGAACGAGGCACAGACCACTCCCCTGGGTTTACATGAAGTAGAAGAGAGTGCAGTTGTTGCACAAAGTCAGTGGGACATGGAGTCTTAGTCAAATCCGTTCTCTATTCTTTTTTAATGCTTCAATCTACAACCCTTAATCATGTTGTAGATATCTCTTGTTTTTCTTGATTCCTTAATTTCCTCCATATCCTTTAAACTGTTATTTGACCGAAGCCTCTTTTGTTCATTATGGAAACATGTCTTTGCTTTGAACATAACTGATTTGATGAATACTTCAGTTCCTCATCAAACATACTTTTGCTCTGCATAACATTTTCTTTGGCCAACTCCAGCAATGTCCCATATTTACTAGATCACTAGTCCAGCATTTGGACATGCAGTCCTGTTAACTCCCATTTTCTTTTGTAATCCAACTCCTTCTATTTAGATAGAATATAACAAACAATAACTTTTATAAATCCTTAGTTGGAAATTTTACAAAAATAAAATTGCCTCTGAAACATTGCTACTTTCCCCCAATTTTCAGTTATTTCACAGTTAATGCTTTATAGGAAAGAACAATAAAAAGTCTAAGAAAAGAGCAGTTACAATGATTAGATGTTTTTCCTAAGCTTATTCAACATTAAAGGCCTTGTGATTATTTAGACAGAAGAAAGTCAAGTGAAAACAATAGTTAATGTGGTCTTATGAAATGTAGTTGTTTAGAGGCTGATCACCAGCAACTTTTTCCTTCTCTCAGAGGATGAGAGAAAACGGGCTTTGAATGCAAGGTAAAGACCTTGGATTAGACTGTTTCTTTACAGTGAGAACAATGGAATGATTTTCCCAGGAAATTGTGAAATACTCTCTAATGATCTTTAAAGATACTTAAGTCATTGGACACTTAATGGACACTTAATCATCTGGGTTTGTTTAGGTATGGTCTTGGCTAAAGAGAAACAGAAGGATCGGATAACTTTATGCTTTTTTCTATTTAATATATCTATTAGATTCTTGATTAGGAGAAGGAAAATGAACAAGATATATACCAGTATCCTAACAAAAATCAGCCTTACAGAATCATTTTGAAAACATCTGATTTGGTCTTAAATCTTTAGTACTTAATCAAATTGACTACGCAGTGAAAAATGCTGGTGCCTGGGTTTTATAGGGTGGAAGAAGGAAATGGAGTCAAGTGGTCAACACTTCACATTAAGATCAGCAATGAGATTCTCCTTGCTGTAGTTCTGTTTTGACTGTTCTGGACAATATCAAATTAGTTTCAGTGGCTTGATTGTAGGCCAAGGTTCTGGCAAGAGACTGTAGTCTCGCTTTGTTTTGTTCAGTCTCACTGGATTTCTCCTCTTTGTCTTTTTCTTTCCCTTAGGCTGAGGGTAAAAAGCTTGGATTAGTAGGCTGGGTCCAGAACACTGACCAGGGCACAGTGCAAGGACAATTGCAAGGGCCCACCTCCAAAGTACGTCATATGCAGGAATGGCTTGAGACAAAAGGAAGTCCCAAATCGCACATCGACAGAGCAAGCTTCCACAATGAGAAGGTCATCGTAAAGCTGGACTATGCAGATTTCCAAATTGTGAAATAATGGCCTGCATTTAAATTTTCCAAGATACTGAGTGGTTTTGTTTTTCATTGTTAATAGAGATAGAACTATTCTGTGTTCAATATTAGAATTTGTCAATAAGTTATTTTAGCATGTTACTTGCTGGTTACTGTGTATTATATGTGTGATGAAAAGAATTAAAACTATACACAATTCTAATCAATAAAAACAGAACCTTCTGTGTAAGATACTTCTTTTCTTTTTTGATGAACTTCATTTTGGGCAAAATAAGAGGCATTTACTCTGTGAACATCTTTGGGAAGAGAACTTTGAGGTAACTTAAGGAAGTCTGAAAGAAAAAGCAGTTACTTTTACTCATTTCTTTTTAATAGTTTCCACGAAATTTTCTTCAGGAAATTGTACCTAATAAGAACAAAAATCCTGGGACTCCCCTGGTGGTCCAGTGGCTAAGACAGTGAGCTCTCAATGCTGGGGCCCTGGGTTTGATCCCTGGTTGGGGAACTAGACCCCACATGCCACAACTAAGACCTTGTGCAGCCAAATAAATAAATAAAAATAAATATTTTTAAAAAACCCAAAATCCTAAAGTTCAATTTGTTAGCTGTCCAAATGATATCTGGGTTTCCCTGTTGGCTCAATAGTAAAGAACCCGCCTACCAATGCAGGATATCCCAGGTTCAGTCCCTGGGTCGGGAAGATCCCCTGGAGCGGGAAAAGGCAACCCACTCCAGTATTCTTGCCTGGAGAATCTCATGGACAGAGGAGCCTAGCGGGCTATTACAGTCCATGGGGTTGCAAAGAGACACGACTGATCACAGCACATACACAAATGATATCTTGGACTAACTATTTTACATTTTCTGGAGTTTCTGCTGTCATTTCTGTCCTCCAGGTAAGGCATTCACATAAACTGATGCTATGGGTTAAATTATGTTACCCTCCCACCCCTGCCAAATTCACATGTTGAAGTCCTCTCAATACCTAAGTATGCGACTACATTTGGAGAGAGGGCCTTTATAGAGGTAATTAAGATTAAACAAAAACAATACCCAGTTGTGGATGGGACTGGTGATAGAAGCAAGGTCCAATGCTGTAAAGAGCAATATTGCATAGGAACCTGGAATGTTAGGTCCATGAATCAAGGCAAATTGGAAGTGGTCAAACAGGAGATGGCAAGAGTGAACATTGACTTTCTAGGAATCAGCGAACTAAAATGGACTGGAATGGGCAAATTTAATTCAGGTGACCATTATGTCTACTACTGTGGACAGGAATCCCTTAGAAGAAATGGAGTAGCCATCATAGTCAACAAAAGAGTCCGAAATGCAGTACTTGGATGCAATCTCAAAAACGACAGAATGATCTCTCTTTCCAAGGCAAACCATTCAATATCATGGTAATCCAAGCCTATACCCCAACCAGTAACGCTGAAGAAGCCGAAAGTGGAACGGTTCTATGAAGACCTACAAGACCTTTTAGAACTAACACCCAAAAAAGATGTTCTTTTCATTATAGGGGACTGGAATGCAAAAGTAGGAAGTCAAGAAACACCTGGAGTAACAGGCAAATTTGGCCTTGGATGAAGCAGGGCAAAGGCTAATAGAGTTTTGCCAAGGGAACACACTGGTCATAGCAAACACCCTCTTCCAACAACACAAGAGAAGACTCTACACATGGACACCACCAGATGACCAACACCGAAATCAGATTGATTATATTCTTTGCAACCAAAGATGGAGAAGCTCTATACAGTCAGCAAAAACAAGACCTGGAGCTGACTGTGGCTCAGATCATGAACTCCTTATTGCCAAATTCAGACTTGAGCTGAAGAGAGTAGGGATAACCACTAGGCCATTCAGGTATGACCTAAATCAAATCCCTTATGACTATACAGTGGAAGTGAGAAATAGATTTAAGGGACTAGATCTGATAGACACCCTGATGAACTATGGACAGAGGTTCGTGACATTGTACAGGAGAGAGGGATCAAGACCATCCCCATGGAAAAGAAATGTAAAAAGGCAAAATGGTTGTCTGAGGAGGGCTTATAAATAGCTGTGAAAAGAAGAGAAGCATAAAGCAAAGGAGAAAAGGAAAGGTATTCCCATCTGAATGCAGAGTTCCAAAGAATAGCCAGGAGAGATAAGAAAGCCTTCCTCGGCAATCAATGCAAAGAAATAGAGGAAAACAACAGAATGGGAATGACTAGAGATCTCTTCAAGAAAATTAGAGATAGCAAGGGAACATTTCATGCAAAAATGGGCTCAATAAAGGACAGAAATGGTATGGACCTAATAGAAGCAGAAGATATTAAGAAGAGGTGGCAAGAATACACAGAACAACTGTACAAAAAAGATCTTCATGACCCAGATAATCACAATGGTGTGATCACTCACCTAGAGCCACACATCCTGGAATGTGAAGTCAAGTGGGCCTTAGAAAGCATCACTACGAACAAAGCTAGTGGATGTGATGGAATTCCAGTTGAGCTATTTCAAGTCCTGAAGGATGATGCTGTGAAAGTGATGCACTCAATATGCCAGTAAATTTGGAAAACTCAGCAGTGGCCACAGGACTGGAAAAGATCCGTTTTCATTCCAATCTCTAAGAAAGGCAATGCCAAAGAATGCTCAAACTACCGCACAATTGCACTCATCTCACACGCTAGTAAAGATGCTCAAAATTCTCCAAGCCAGGCTTCAGCAATACATGAACCGAGAACTTCCAAATGTTCAAGCTGGTTTTAGAAAAGGCAGAGGAACCAGAGATCAAATTGCCAATATCCGCTGGATCATCGAAAAAACAAGAGAGTTCCAGAAAAACATCTATTTCTGCTTTATTGACTATGCCAAAGCCTTCGACTGTGTGGATCACAATAAACTGTGTAAAATTCTGAAGGACATGGGAATACCAGACTACCTGACCTGCTTCTTGAGAAACCTGTATGCAGGTCATGAAGTAACAGAACTGGACATGGAACCACAGACTGGTTCCAAATAGGAAAAGGAGTACTTCAAGGCTGTATATTGTCACCCTGCTTATTTAACTTAAATGCAGAATACATCATGAGAAACGCTGGGTTGGAAGAAGCACAAGCTGGAATCAAGACTGCCGGGAGAAATATCAATAACCTTAGATATGCAGATGACACCACCCTTATGGCAGAAAGTGAAGAAGAAGTAGAGCCTCTTGATGAAAGGGAAAGAGGAGAGTGAAAAAGTTGGCTTAAAGCTCAACATTCAGAAAACTAAGATCATGGCATCCAGTCCCATCACTTCTTGGCAAATAGATGGGGAAACAGTGGCTGACTTTATTTTTTGAGCTCCAAAATCACTGCAGATGGTGACTGCAGCCATGAAATTAAAAGATGCTTACTCCTTGGAAGGAAACTTATGACCAACCTAGATAGCATATTAAAAAGTAGAGACATTACTTTGCCAACAAAGGTCCGTCTAGTCAAGGCTATGGTTTTTCCAGTGGTCATGTATGCATGTGAAAGTTGTACTGTAAAAAAAGCTGAGCACTGAAGAATTGATGCTTTTGAACTGTGGTGTTGGAGAAGACTCTTGAGAGTCCCTTGGACTGCAAGGAGATCAACCAGTCCATCCTAAAGGAGATCAGTCCTGGGTGTTCATTGGAAGGACTGATGCTGAAGCTGAAACTCATGCAACGAGCTGACTCATTTGAAAAGACCCTGATACTGGGAAAGATTGAGGGCAGGAGGAGAAGGGGACAACAGAGGATGAGACGGTTGGATGGCATCACCAACTCAACGGACATGAGTTTGGGTAAACTCTGGCAGGTGGTGATGTACAGGGAGGCCTGGCATGCTGTGGTTCATGCGTTCGCAAAGAGTCGGACATGACTGAGCGACTGAACTGAACTAATCTCACAATCCCCTTAGAGGTCCACTCTCATTCCATTAGAAAAATACCAAAAAATGTCAGCGAACAGAATCTTGTCCTCATCTGTAAATTAAGAATAGAGCTATATTGATTCTTCATCTTTTTCAGCTCTGAAATAACTACAGATCTTTAAGATGGAAAGCTCTGGATTAATATTTTAGTGTCTAACATAAGCCTGCAGTTCCTGGGGTGACAAGGAGTCGGACACGACTGAGCGACTGAACTGAACATAAGCCAGGCACTGTTCTTGCCATGGGGATACAGCAGCAAATAAAAATAGACAAATATCTACATTCTAGTGAGTAGACAGATGATAAGCAAATAAAATATCATGCTTAGTCGTGCCTCTTTGCAACCCCATGGACTGTAGCCCCTGAGGCTCCTCTGTCTATGGGATTTTCTAGGCAAGGATACTGGAGTAGGTTGCCATGCCCTCCTCCAGGGGCTCTACCCTACCCAGGGATCAAACCCTTATCTCCTGCATTGGCAGGCGAATTGTTTACTACTGCAGCACCTAGGAAGCCTCTGTTGAATTAAATGGTAGTACGCACACAGGAGATATGAGAAGGGGAAAAAGGGAAAAACGAGTAAAAATTGCTAGAAACAGCTTTTCACGCCATGCTAAAACGGGATAAGGACTGGAAACTTCGGTGTACCAGTGAGAACAGACCTGGGGACACGGGCGTTTCCAAGCCGGCGATACCTGGTGCGCATGCGCATCGGGGTGTCACGGACTGGAGGGCGTCCTCCGCGCGGTGCCTCAGAAGCGCATGCTCGCGGGCTCGCGCGTGCACGAGCCTCACGTGTACGAGCCACACCAGCCAGCGAGCGCGCGCCCGGCGTCCCAAGCGGTTGGTATCAGGGAGTTGGGGAGGTACGATTCCGGGTGACTTGGCGTAAAGCACGCGACCAGAGGACGATTCTGGGCCACTCGAAGGGCCTTGGCGACCGCTGCGGGCCAGCCTTACGGAACCAGCGCGCGAGGGGCCTGGGAGGCCTCCTGGCCTACCTTCAGCCGGGTGCCCGAGCCTGGGCGGGCCGGGCCGGGGTTTCCGGTTGCCAGCTGGGAGGGGGCGGGGGTGGAGCTTGAGTCTGACTGCCGCGGAGGGTGGGGTGGGATGCGGGTGCGGCCCTGCTCCTCCTCCAAGCTTTTCAGCTCTGAACCCGGATCGAATCGTCCCACTTGTCACAGGAACCCCGAAAGCCTCATAATTAGGAAATCGGATATCGTTGAGTTTTGGGTACCAGTAGGAATACTTACTAAAGCTTGACCTCTCATTTTTTGCCGGCTGCAAAGTACATTATCTTAGAAACCATCAGATCTGCAATTAGAGCTCTGATTTTCCCCGTTTGAAAAACAAGCCCTACCACTTGTGAGACGGTCCAGCCCATGCTGCTGTCAGCTATGAAGGGAGGGGACCTTTCATTGAACTATGATTTTTAGCTGCAAGAAAAAGTCTCGTTTGAAGATCCCCTGGCCATCATTATCATTGCTGAGGTAGTTTGGAGCCATCTGTAAAGACCAAAAGTGTATTAATACAAAATAATAAATCATAAGTAGTAATAGGTAAGGGCCTTCTGAAAACTTAGTAATACATGTACAAGATTTAAAAATCAAATGATAGAGAAAGGCTTAAAAGGCAAAGGAATTTTCCTGCTCTACCCGTTCCCATTCTTAGTCTCTTTCCCCTGAGATAACTACATTTAACCAGTAGTAATTATTATAATAATTATCGCTCCTTGATATAATAATTTTATTTCATTTCCTCCTCTTCCTTCACCCTAATTAGTACAGTGTCTTAACACTTCATTAGTAATTTTTTTCTAAAAGTCATGGTTATTGTGTAATGGATAAATGTTATGAAACTAGCTTGGACATTTTTTTCAGGAATAATTTCTAGCTAATGTTTCTTAGCGGAAATTAGGCATCTGTTTTTGGTGAAGTGATTGGCATTTTGAACACTTTAGGGGTCAATTTCAAGTGTGATTATGATTTCACTTAGGGCATTTGGGATTTAGAGAGGAGCAGTAAAAATTGTGAAATTATGAATACTGTTTTGGATGTTAAATCTGCTGTGCCAAATCTGAGCTGTTTGATCTGCCTAGAGATCAGAAGTATAATTTTTGTTTCGTTAATAAGAAATTTCGTTTACCTCAAATATTTCTTTGTAATGCTTGAGAGAAATGGTTGATGCCATGTAACTCTGAAGCTTTAATTGTGTGTGTGTGTGTGTGTTTTGTTTTCTTCCCATAGGCAATTATTTCCAGTCAGAAAAGGGAACCACTGCCTGGCATTCTCACCAGCTTTCTACCTGCCATGATCAAATGCTTGTCACTTGAAGTACAAGCCAGATTGCGTTCTGGTTTGGCTATATGCTCCTTAGGCCAATGTGTTGAGGAGCTTGCCCTCAACAGTATTGATGCTGAAGCAAAATGTGTGGCTGTCAGGGTGAACATGGAAACCTTCCAAGTTCAAGTGATAGACAATGGATTTGGGATGGGAAGCGATGATGTAGACAAGGTGGGAAATCGTTATTTCACCAGTAAATGCAACTCCATACAGGACTTGGAGAACCCAAGGTTTTATGGTTTCCGGGGGGAGACGTTGGCCAGTATAGCTGACATGGCCAGTGCTGTGGAAATTTCATCCAAGAAAAACAAGTCAATGAAAACATTTGTGAAACTGTTTCAAAATGGGAAAGCCCTGAAAGCTTGTGAAGCTGACTTAACTCGACCAAGTGCGGGGACAACAGTCACTGTATATAACCTGTTTTATCAATTACCTGTTAGGAGGAAATGCATGGATCCTAGACTGGAGTTTGAGAAGGTTAGGCAGAGGATAGAAGCTCTGTCACTCATGCACCCTTCCATTTCTTTCTCTTTGAGAAATGATGTTTCTGGCTCCATGGTTCTTCAACTCCCTAAAACCAAAGACATATGTTCCCGGTTTTGTCAAATTTATGGACTGGGTAAGTCCCAAAAGTTAAGAGAAATAAATTTTAAATACAAGGAGTTTGAGCTTACTGGCTTTATCAGCTCTGAAGCACATTATAATAAGAATATGCAGTTTTTGTTTGTGAACAAGAGGTTAGTTTTAAGGACAAAGTTGCATAAACTCATTGACTTTTTATTAAGGAAAGAAAGTATTATATGCAAACCAAAGAGTGGTTCTGCCAGTAGGCAAATGAATTCAAGTCCTCGGCCTCGGTCTAACCCAGAACTCCATGGTATCTATGTAATCAATGTGCAGTGCCAGTTCTGTGACTATGATGTGTGCCTGGAACCAGCAAAAACCCTGATTGAGTTTCAGAACTGGGATACTGTTTTGGTTTGCATTCAGGAAGGAGTAAAAATGTTTTTAAAGAAAGAAAAATTATTTGTGGAATTATCAAGTGAGGACATTAAGGAATTTAGTGAAGATAATGATTTTAGTTTATTTAGTGTCAGTCTTCAGAAGCAAGTGTCCTCTGATGAGAAGTGTGGCCAGGTCAATTTCCAAGAAGCATGTAATAATATTTTGGATTCCTACGAGATGTTCAACTTGCAGTCAAAAGCTGTGAAAAGAAAAGCTCCTGTAGAAAACGTAAGCACACAGAATTCTAGGGATTCAGAAGCTATCAGGAAAGAGACAAATGATTCATTTTTGTACACTTACAAATCCAATGGGCCAGCCCATTGTAAAATGGCAGAGTCATCTTTGCAAAATGAAGACAGTGCTTGCTTACAGTCAAGGAACTTAGAACAAGAGACAGCTGGAGCATCAGAATCGGGAGAAAATAAGAAACATCAAAAATATTGCTTGGAACATAATTCTCCAGAAAATCCATGTGGAACCAGTTCAGCAATGTTTGGAAGTCCTTTTCAGACATTATATCACTTTGAGGGGAGTGGAGAAGATCTAGAAATACAGAAAGTAAGTACTACTGTTAATAGCATGGATGCCAACATCCTGGAAAATAATAGAATTCAGAATCAACCAGAGAGATTTAAAGATGCTACTGAAATGGAATGCCAACCTCTGTCTTTTGAGACAGCATTATCAGGAGAACCTAGTGCTCAGAGAGAGGAAGAGAAAAGGAAAAAACCTAGTACTTGCGGAAGAATAAATGTTTTTCATTATGGACAAGTTAAATTATGTTCCACTGGCTTCATAACTCATGTGGTACAAAATGAGCAAACTAAATCAACTGAAACAGAACATTTATTTAAAAATTATGCTCAACCTGGTCCTGTGAGTGCCAAAGAAACATTTGGAAATAGAACACTCCATTCAGTTGAGACTCAAAACAGCAAAGATTTAACCAGCACTTTAAGTAAAGAATTTGCTCAACTGCCCAACGAAAGTCTCTGCAGAACAAATCGAAGTTATGGGCTAGAGAACAAACATACAGCAGCTTATAAAAATTTTGCTATTTTTCGGGAAAGTAGTAAAAAATCACACACAGGTGGCTTATTACCTGACACATCCTCTTTCTCTTGGGGTAGACATGTTTCAGATGGTAGTAAGAAAACAGACAAGTTGATTGGTCCTGCCAAACCCATACCTCATAAGAAGCTAAGCTTAAATTCACAGCTAGGATCTTTAGAGAAGTTTAAGAGGCAATATGGGAAGGTTAAAAATCCTCTGAATACTGAAGTGGAAGAAAATAATACTTTAGAAATCACTACCAATCTCAGTCCTCAGGTTGAACCTGACATCCCATTGAAAGACAAAAACCACTTAGACAACTCTGATATCTGTGAAATCACTACTATGAAATATGATTCCAATAGTAGCTGTCAACCAGTAAATCACATGTTTTTTTCAGAAAAGTTTCCATTCTCCAAGGAATATGATTGTTTGGAACAACAGATGCTTTGCTTAACAGAAAGCACTATAACTCCACAGGAGTTACCTCATTTTAACAGGAAATTTTTGGATGTTCAGAAGTCGCCTGAATCACTAGCCTCTAAATTATCCAGATTGAAGGGTTCCGAAAGAGAGACTCAAAAGATGGAGATGAGTCATTTTAATGAATTGCCACAATTAGATTCCAGTAGGAAAGATGGTGACTTGTCCAGTGGGTTAACCCTAGATTCTTGTAAGTTATTTAAAACTGAGCATAAAAAAACAGAAAGTGACAACATCCCAATGTCAGACTCTGTCGCACAAGGTAATCTCTTCAGTAAAGACAGTGAAACATATTCTAACAACAATACCACTGAGAAGATACCAGGAAATCCTTTGGTACTGCCCTATGACCATGCTACAGTTACCAGTAAGGATTCAGATGTTCCTATAGCTTCAAAACAACAGATTGGAAGTCCTGACTCTCCGAGTAGAATGTTAATGAGTTGCGTGGAAGATTCCACAGCTAACCAAAATGGAACTTGTTTTCAGAGTGAGGGATCCATAGCAAGAACTTGTTCTGGAAATGAAGAGTCCAACACTTGTTCTTTGGATTGGCAGCAGCATTTTGATGTAACTCTGGGAAGAATGGTTTACATCAACAAACTAACAGGACTTAGTACATTCACTGCTCCTACTGAGGATGTTCGGGCTGCTTGTACTAAAGACCTGACAACTATGGCTGTGGATGTTCTGCTGGAGAATGGTAAGTATATGGCGTTCACTGGCATGAGTGCTTTTGAAGGTGGAAATAATGGCTGAGGAGTAAGATAGTCATTATTCAAAGAGATTTTATCAACAGAACATTTTGAAGTTTAATTATAAAATGTGTTTTATTATATATGAAAACTCTCTAGTTCCAATATTATTTAAACATAAAATTACAATGAAAGAATGGTATAGAATGGAACTGTAAGTATATATATGGCTGTATGTGTGTACAAGAGGATGAGACAATGTTTAATGAAAATGGTGCTATTGATAGTTGAGAATATCTGCAGTGTTTCCCTGGGGACTTCCCTGGTAGCTCAGCTGGTAAAGAATCTGCCTGCAATGCAGGAGACCCCAGTTCGATTCCTGAGTTGGGAAGATCCACTGGAGAAGGGATAGCTACCCACTCTGGTATTCCTGAATTTCCCTTGTGGTTCAGCTGGTAAAGAATCTGCCTGCAATGCAGGAGACCCCAGTTCGATTCCTGGGTTGGGAAGATCCACTGGAGAAGGGATAGCTACCCACTCTGGTATTCCTGAATTTCCCTTGTGGTTCAGCTGGTAAAGAATCTGCCCGCAATTCGGGAGACCTGGGTTCGATCCCTGGGTTGGGAAGATCCCCTGGAGAAGGGAAAGGCTACCCAAAAATTCCAGTATTCTGGCCTAGAGAATTCCATGGACAGTCCATGGACTGTTTTCAGACTCAGTCCATGTTTCCATGAACTCTGCACCTTTCCCAGGTAAAGGACTAGAATGATTCTTGTAGTCATCCTAGATTTCCCAGTAAAATCTATGGCTTAGTACAGTAGTATACTTATAAACTTAAAAAAAAAAGGACTTGACCATAAATTTTTTGAAATGTAGGTTAAGTATGTATTTTTATAATCATACTTTTCAAATGTACTTTATTATAATGTATATGCTAATAATCTTGGTCTGTATAAGTGGCCGTTATTCAGAAAAACAATAATGTGGCTTTTAGATCAGACCACAAGGCCACATCAGAGCCTAGGCTAGGACTCTGAGTTCCCAGGTCTCAGTCAACATTAAAAGTGACATTGTTTTGGCAGCATGTTGAGAGCCAGATGTTGGGAGATGGTAAAACTGATTTCCATCTGGCAGTAATCTTGGTTTTGCATCAGGAGGATAAACATTAAATGTTCATTTGTATTAAGTCTTGAATGTTGCAAAAGAATGTAAATTGTATGAAGGTAGTTCCAAATTAACTTATCATTTCTCCCTAGGATAAATATCTCTAGCAGGAGGCTCTGATTCATTTAAGGTTAAATAAGACTTTTATTTTTCAGTGGTTTCCAGTTTTTTTCCCTTGTGAAAAAAAGTAATCATTGTAGTAACTTTCAAAGTATTAAATAGAAAAAAACCCTTTTCTTCAGTACTGCTCCTGAGACTATCACGTGGCTCTTAAAGACACACGTGTTTTTCAGTGTATGTAGTTTTGTGTCCTGATTTATACTGAATGCTAATCAGAGGTAAATCTAAGGCACTGGCACCTCATCTTTCTGAAATACAACTGCTTCTGATATGGTAACAAAAAATAACTGAATATTATTAAACTGAGATGGTTGTTTCTAAAACAAAAGGGGGAAAT
Organism: Cervus elaphus; assembly: GCF_910594005.1. Taxonomy (NCBI): domain Eukaryota; kingdom Metazoa; phylum Chordata; class Mammalia; order Artiodactyla; family Cervidae; genus Cervus; species Cervus elaphus. Next base: position 16,406,804 of record NC_057826.1, read on the forward strand.
CTTGGCTGGCCATACTGAACATGAACATCTGCTCCTGTTAAGTAAATCTAGATGTCTAAAATGCTTCAACCTACTTAATTTCTGGATTAGCAGGTCTTATAGTGAACCTTTGAGAGTCACGTTAAGTCAGAGATTCATAAATATTTGGGGTCTAGGAGCTAGTTCCAAGAAACATGGCTTCTGAGCACCCTCCATTCACAGGTGGGGTGAGGGTTGGCTACCATTCTGTAAATGGCTGGTGTGTAGCAGGTCATTAGGACATGGTTGAGCCTCATGTAAAAGGTTACATGAGATGGACTGTTAAGAGGTAGATTTAACTGCACAGAAGAAAGGCTCTACAAAGGTAATTTTAAGGAGTGGCTGTCAGGTCTCCAGCCCTGGTAGTTATTTTTCTTTAAAATGTCTTCAACTCTGTCCTTTCTATTGACAGTGACACACTTTATTTCACCTCACACTTATATTATTCTTAGTTAATCTCTCTCCATTTTTTGTCCAACAGATTTATCTTTTTGAAATAATAGTTTCATCATGTTTTACTCCTGTTCAAAGCTGTCAAATTCGGTATTGTCTCTAAAACTCAAATCTGATCATCCTCAGAGAGGAGGGCAGAATTTGGGTGACATCTTACTGGGCATTGGAATTTAAATTGAGAACTTTTCATTCATTCATCTCTTTATTTATTCACTCATTTGTGATCCATACCATGCTTGGGGCTGTTACATTGCATATTGACTGGCTTTACTTTCAACTGTCCACAGACTGTTGGGGAGGACAACCATCCAAACATATTAATAGGATGAGGTAAATGTTATAATAGACACATACGTATTGCAAAAAAGAGTATGTCCATTGGGGATCTTTTCTAGGTCTTCATTCTGCCTGGTATAGATGGGTAATAGGACTAAGCACTAGGGCAGATTCCTAAATTAGCAGAATAATTTCATTAAAAAAACTTCTGACTCAGTCTAGTGTTTACTAGTCTGCCTTATGTCTTAATTCAGTTTGTACAGAAAGAGATTTTATGAAACTATTATTTTAATAGTGTATATTTTGAGTTCAAATGTCTAGATTTTTTTCTTTTTTGTATTTAGGATCTCAGTACAGGTGTCATCCCTTTAGAAGCGACCTTGTTCTTCCTTTCCTTCCTAGAGCTCGGGAAGAGAGGCCTGTGATGAGACAGAGTAACAGAGGTAGGGGCACTAACAGCGCCAGAACACCTAGTACATGCTGTGCCACCCAGCTCGAGGAGAACAGAGCAGGGCTGTGTGGTCGAGCTTGATCAGTGCCAGCTGTGCCTTCCTGGAACCAGGAATTCCCTGTGGTCCTGTTTCACAGCAGAACTAAGTTAATTCAGTGCATGCATTTAGATCAGAAATTACTTTTCCAGACGAGGGCAATGCTGGTTGATTAGGCACAGTCTGTGGTGTCTTGTGATTGAGAAAAATGTTTCTTATTTTTAAAGATTGGAGTTGACTCCATATTGCAGTAGTTTTATATAAGCAAGATTCTTATCTTCAAAAAAAAAAAAACAACCTGCATTTATAATTTTTCTTTTTGTTGATTCTAAAAATAGATAAGGTATATTTTTACCTCAAAAAGTGGGGCTACTAATTTGAACCAGTTTCTTGTGGACTTGTATTCTGAAATATCTCTTGAAAATAGTTTATAGAAAAAGCTATAACGCCAGAAGAACAGTCATCAAGTTTAGTTTAAGAAATAACGGATAAAAACAGTTTAGAGATACAGCCAACACTTCACATGTGCAGAATATGGGAACGCGGTGTCTGATCTTTGGTCTTGAGGCTGCACTACACCAACCATGAGACACCATGCACCCTCTTCCCTGAGGCTCTTGATGCCAACTTTACTTGTCCCCTTTTGCTCTAGCTACTGGGGACGATGCCTTTGGTCCTGAATCGCTTCAGTCTTTGTTCTCAGAATGGGACAATCCAGTATTTGCTCGTTATCCAGAGGTAGGTCTGCAGCACTTATTCTTTGCATGTTATTTTAAAATTTGAATTTCATTTAAATTGGAGGTGGGCATGAATGACTATATTGATTTGTAATTATGAAGGGAAAGTGAGCATGTTTCCAAATAATGTATTTGGAAATGAATATTTAATGTAGAGAGGAGGAATCAGAATTCATAGCAGTTTGGAAGCTTGGACACTTTGGATGATACTTTAGACCTGTGTCATCAGTGTGTGAATAGTGAGTGTGTTTACCACTCTCAGAAACCCTGACTTGCAGCTTTGGCCAAGTATTTAAGGTGATGGTAATAAAAACTGTTATCATTTGATAAAGTGCTTTTATCTGAATCTTCATTACTGGACCTGAGTGTGCACCCTCTCCTCAGTGGGTTATCACACAGTGTGCTTTCTGTGTGGTCCTGAGGCTGCAGAGTGGATGAGCATTTGTTACTGATTCATCAGTTAAGATGTCTTTAAGGACATGCTTATGAAGCACAGGCAGATTGTTATTCTGAAAGGTATTGGGTTTTTGTCAGTAATTTTGTGTATAAACAAAAATTATTATTCAAGAGTGAAAACTCATAGAGCCCTTTGAATTTTTATAAGTTCTCTAAATTCAACCCACCTCTAATAGGTTCTGTGAAAATGAATGTTATTAAAGCACCTTGAGATCTTTGGTAAAACAGTTCTGCAAACATAAAAGATTACAACGTAAATGACATTTGTTCTGGGTCTTTCTAGGTTGCTGTTGACGTAAGCAGCGGCCAAGCTGAGAGCCTAGCAGTTAAAATTCACAACATCTTGTATCCTTATCGTTTCACCAAAGAAATGATTCACTCAATGCAGGTAAAAGGTTGCCTTTGAAATCTCATTTATATATATAAATATATAGCCTAAGCTAGGCTAACTCATGTGAAATTGGATTTATTTAATGATATAGACCACCCTGATCAAGGCACATGTGTTCTTTTTAATCTTACTAAAACTTTTATCATCAGAAGGAAAAGCAAAGGACTAATTATAATTGCTATTGTTCAGTTGCTAATCATGTTGGTCTCTTTGCAACCCCAAGGACTGCAGCATGCCAGGCTTCCCTGTCCTTTACTATGTCATAGAGTTGGTGATGCCATCAATTACAAAAAAAAGTGTCCTTAGTGGGGTGAGCAAGTTTGGAGTGATGAATTATGGATTCAGGCACACAGTTTCAAGGATTATATATTGACTTTCTGTACTGACAATAATTTGTAAGTCAACTAAGTAATGTCGTTGACTTATAAATTTGGGCTTTCCTGGTGGCTCAGATGGTAAACAATCTGCCTGCAATGCAGGAGACCTGGATTCCATCCCTGCATTGGGAGGATCCCCTGGAGAAGGGAATGGCAACCCACTCCAGCATTCGTGCCTGGAGAATTCCGTGGGCAGAGGAGCCTGGTGGGCTATAATCCATAGGTTGCAAAGAGTTGAACACAACTGGGCAACTAACACTTACTTACTTAAGTAATGTAGAGACATTGTCCTTAAATGTGCAATGATGCCCCTTTTAAATGGCCCTCTATTGTATGAGGCTGCAAATGACATGGCTTAGGAGATTCCAGATTGAAAAGTTAACACAAAGGACCCTTTTTCTAGTTTGCCCTCTCTCTACACCACTCAGGCTGTCCTCATCTTCTTATTTTCAGTGTGGAAACAAATTAGAAGCTGAGACCAATCTAGGTAGAGGGGAGCTACCAAGGTCTACAGCCACCAGTGGCTATTAACTTACTGCCTTAATGTACCAACTCCTACAAAAATGGTTTCCATTTTTTGTATACATTTTTTGCATACATTTTCCAAATTTTTTTCAGCCCTATTTGTTAGCAGTCTCTGGTCATATTAGTAATTGTCTGGTCACATTACCTGTTATTAAGAGTCCTTCTGTTGGGAACATTTAAAGTCTACTCTGAAGTTTTATTAACATAACCCTATGAGTTGCTTCAGTCTGTTCCCTTGTAGTCTTTCCTTTTGTCTTATAGTTGCTCTACATGTCTATTCTTTATCCCTCCTAATGACGAACCTTGAACTCCTGCAGGTTCATCAGCAGCTCTCCTCAGTCTTAGATATGAATGTTATAATGCAAACACCTTTAAATTAAATGTGATTTTGTCTCTCTTTATGCAGATAAGCCATTGTTAACTTATATTTAGTATTGTACCACTCACTTGAATGTATGGCAGGTTCTCCAGCAAGTGGATAACAAGTTTATTGCCTGTTTAATGAGCACTAAGACTGAAGAGAATGGTGAGGCAGGTAAGAATCGGGTTAGTTTTAGTGACCAGCTGGTCTTCTCACAGTCTCTTTTTAAGGTTATTTTTTAATACATGATACAGTTTCAAATTTGGCCAGATTAGGAAAAACCAATCTAAATTATGAAAATACATCATGAAACAATAGTTTTAAAGTACATTTAGTTTTATGTGCATACACATAGATGTGTGTGTGTGTGTGTGTGTGTATGTATGATACATGTTAAACTATTAAGAATGGTTACCTTGGGAGTGAGAATAGAAATGGGCAAAGGGGAAATTTCATCTTTTACTCTTTGAAATATTTTATATTCTCTAAATTTTTAATAATGTTTTAATACAGTTGCTTTATAATAATAGAAAGTTTATATGATGAACTCTGTTAGGTTTATGAAGAGTTACATATAATCTCTTGGTGACCTGCTTTAATAAAACAATGATAATTTGTAAATAATAACATTAACTCATTCAACAGATGTTGATTGAGTACCTACTACATATGAGGGACTCTGCTAGAGATACAGTGGTGGGACACAATATACAGGCAAGAGAAACAGATAGTTACACAAACATTAACATTTTACCTTTAGCGTTATGGAGGAGAGAAACAAGATGCTGTAAGAACCTGTATTAGGAGATTTGATTTAGTGAGGAGGTCAGAGAAGGTTCTGTTGGTAAGGAGAGATCTGAAGTGTAAGTTAAGGAGGTAAAGAAGGGAGGGAGAAGTATTCTGGGCAGAGGGAATAACATGCAATTCGTGCTTCCGTCTCCTTCAGTGAGAGGAAGCAGGGCAAGCCCTTGTGTGAGAGCAAGGAGATGGGCTAGAGATGTAGATCACAGCCAGGTCTTAAAGCCCATTTACAGGCGTTGTCTTCATCCCAGTACCAATAGGAAACAATTGAAGGCTTTTTGTTTTCTTTTTTATTGTTTGTTTTCACAGTGGCACGTGTCACATCACATTCGATTTTTTTTTATTCAACTGTGCTGGGTCTTCATTGCCATGCACAGGCTTCTCTTGTTGGGACTTGCAGGCTTAGTTGCCCACGGCATGTGGGATCTTATTCCCTGACCAGGGTTCGAACCCCTGTCCCCTGCATTGGCAGGTGGATTCTTAACCACTGGACCACCAGGGAAGTCCCCACATTTGCATTTTGAAAATACTGCTCTGGCTGTAGTATGGAGTGTGGAGCAGGTGTGGAGGTGGAGACCTAGTCGCTCCAGAGAGAGTGTTAGGAGGATGTTGCAGTATCTAAGAAATGATGGGGAGGTGGCCTAGAGAGAAAGATATTTAGGAGATAAGTCAGTAGGACTCGGTGATGGATTGGGCATAGGGAAGGGATGTCAAAGAAGACTCCTGGTTTTCTGACCTCTGTAGCTGGATGACATTACAGGACCAGGCTGAAGAAGAAGCAGGCAAGGAGGGTGGTGAAAATCATGAGTTTGGTCTGAAACACCTTTGAAATGTTCAAGAATATATCAGGAATGTGGTTGGATATTACACCTCTAGCAGAGACTCCGAAATCTGTGACATGGAAGAGAGACTAGGGAGGGTGAAAGCTTTTTTTTTTTTAAAACTGGGAGAGCCTTGAGCTATTTACAAGGAATGCTAGATCCTGTCTGGTTCTGGAAAAGGCCTGAGTGCCTGAGAGTCCTGAGCACCCCTGCAGGAGTTGGCATCTGATCGGTAGGCCTGCAGGAGAGAGCTTCTGAAGTTTGAAAGTGGTTCATTCTCTTTGCTTTTCAAAATGTTCCCTTTTATCTTGTTACAGTATAAATTTATTTGATAAATATCATCATAGATCAGGGGTAAAGTAACCAAAAATTATCATAATTATCATAAATGTAGAATTAGTAAATGTCAAAATCTAGTAGTCTTACTATATCTAGAAAGCGAATAGATTTTTTTCCCCTAAATATTTGATTACCTGAAATTCTTTGTTGTTTAATACCAAAATCTCTACAGTGGCACCTGAGATGGGTATAGCCACTAAATCTCCAGATATTTAAATGTCTCTTGCAATTCCAGGTTGTCACTGTGTTGATTGGCTACCACCAAGAAGTATGTATTAGATTAAAAAAGTTTTTTTAATCAAAATGAGTTTTTATTGCTCATGAATACCAAAAACAACCTATCCCTATAATTGTTTTATTTTAGTATTTTCACTAATTTTTGTAATGGACATAGAATTGTTTTAAATTATAGTGAAACGAATGCCATATAATGGCATTTTTATTGCCTCTTTCCACCTATAATTATGATACTCTAAAGAATAAGGATTCATTCATTTATTCTGTAAATATTTATTGAGTGCCTATGATGTGCCTGGTGCTGTTGTACATGCTGGGAATATAACAGACAAAAATCCTTGCCCTTATGAAGTTTCTATTCTGTTATTTTGGAATATCAAAAATATAGCTCTGACATAAGTAAATTACTTTTCATTTATTCTGCTTCATTCAAGGAATGGAAAATGTCATGAACATTTTGTAGACTATAAGTCTTCCCTCCAGAGTAAGGTGCAGGATTGATTTCTTAGAGTTCTTGACTTTTGGTAATTTACACTGGTAATTTACACTGGCTGTAGTTTTGAGTTTGAGGTTACTCCCTCATAATTTATTATTTATTCCATTGTTTTGCCCAATACAGCATGTTCAGTATTCATCACAACCAGCTGCAACTCCTCCTATCCTCAAAGGAGCTTAAAATTCAGCATTTGGGGGCCTGTTTTGTGGTGGAAAATGCTGTCAGAAAAATTACATAATTTTTTTTTTTTTTTAAGTCTGAAGCTCTTTTGCCATGAATTTGATGGTGTCATAGAAACAGTTTTTTTATCTTATTAGTAGAAACAGGAAAAATGGACATTATCTCGTTTGATCAAATTCAAGAGGAGAACTCTCATTTCAGTATAATCAGTAACAATAAACGTCAACCCTTTGGCCAAAAGTAGTAAAATTACAAGGTAAAATGTACTAATGTCATTGAGAATCAGTCCTCCTGTCAGTGAGAAAAGGATTTCCCTGTAGGTTTGGCTTTGGGGTCAGGACAATCTGTTTCTTTTGTTGCACTTGAGAGTGTAAAACCTGGCTACTCAAAATCAAGGTCAGTAAATGACATCACATGGGAGTTTGTTAGACTTGCACAATCTCGTGTCCCATTCCTAACCTACTGAATCAGAATCTGCCTCTTACTAAGATCCCCAGGTGATTTGTCTATTCTTCAAAGTTTGTGAAGCCTGAGTCTAAAGCAAGGCACACTGTGGCCTGGGGGGCCAGATCCGGACAGCTGTTTCTGTAACATCCAGGGCGATAAGAATGGTTTTTATTTATTTTTTTAAATTGACATATAGTTAATTTACAGTGTTACATTAGTTTCAGGTGTACTACATTTTTAACTAGTTGAAAAAAAGCAAAGGAAGAGTTATATTTTTTAACACATTAAAATTATATGAAATTCTATGGCCAATTCATGTTGATATATGGCAGAGGCCATCACAATATTGTAAAGTATTATCCTCCAATTAAAATAAACAAATTTTTAAAAATTATATGAGATTAACATTTCAGTGTCTATAACATTTATTGCATCACAGCTACAATATTCACAGATTGTCTATGGCCACTTTGATTCAGAATGAATATTTGAATAGTTGTCTCAGAAACCATGTTTCCAAAAGCCTAAAATATTTACTGTCTAGCCTTTCACAGAAAAGAAACTGCTGACCTCTGATCTAAAGTGTAGTAGAATTACACTCTTCATGGGTTCTGGAGTAGCTTGCAAATCAAGGTTAGCTGATTAAAAAATATGTAGTTTAATGATCCTTCATTGTATCAAATTTGAATTAAAAAGGCAAAGTCAGTATTTAAACATTAAATTCACACATATTTTAGAAATGAAATGCTAATGAACCAAAGAGTTTATCATCAGAGATACATTTGTTTTAGTTTTCCCATAATACTTTTTAGGAAATAAAAGAAGCAATTGTTACTGCATAGTTTGTATGCTTCTCTTATGCTTATGTTGTTAAATAGTTTGAATTATCCTTTCCTTCCTCAACATAACATGATTACTTTAATCTTGACCTAAGAATTTGAAACCCAGTGGTGCTTGCTGGTCTTCTAGGTGGAAACCTGCTAGTCTTGGTGGACCAGCACGCTGCCCACGAGCGAATCCGATTGGAGCAGCTGATCATTGGTAAGGATCTGCTGAGGCCTAGGAAAGATTCGAGACTCCCCAGTGGAATTAATGTGCCTGAGTTTGCCTAACGTGACTATGGTGAAAAAGATGAGTTGTATGTTTAAAAAAAATGAAAAAACAAACTATAAAAAAATGAAGCTGAAGCCTGTTGGAGTGACTTTTCCAATTAAGATAATGTAGTAGTTCACTTTACTAATTCAAACATGTGGATCTCACTTACATGGTCAAAGGCATATTTGCCATATACTTACCATCAGCCCTAAAGATGAGGCTACTTTATTACAACATTCAGCACAAAGATATGCCCCTCCACATGCCCATGTAATCATGGTTTACCTTCACAGTTCATCAGGCAGAGACCACCAGCAGCTCAGAAGGCCCAATATATTTTGTTTCTATTTTAAAATTTAATTTGTTTTTGAATAGGTAGTGTAATTGAATAGGTTCCAGTCTGAAAAGTACAAAAGGGAATAAAATAAAGTTTCTTTTCTACCCTTGTCCTTCATGGCACCTAGTTTCTCTCTCCAGAGGCAACCTGCATCACTAATTTGTTACGTATTCTTCCAAAGTCATTATGTGCTTTTTAATTTTTGCTACCCATTTTTTCTCATCATGAGCCTGTGTGTCCCCAAGATGATGTAAAATACCCAGGAAATCGTTACTCCTGTGGTCAAGTAATAAAAAAACCAAATGGGTGAAGACTTCAGGAGGTATTTCATGGACTAGAATGGCAATGATGTCACTTTTCACTTTTCCCTATAAAATGAAGACCTAAGAGTTGGGAAAGATACAGTAAAAGCAGTGTTAGAAAAACTCGCTTGCTATAGGCCCTGGACTGTTTGAGAATAGTAGTAATTCTCATCAGAGACTGGGCAGTCCCTCCGAAGGAAAGGAGGCACCTTCTTGAGCCTTGGGTTGTGCTGTGCTGTGCTTAGTCGCTCAGTCTTGTCCGACTCTTTGCAACCCATGGACTGTAGCTTGCCAGGCTCCTTTGCCCATGAGATTCTCCAGGCAAGAATACTAGAGTGGTTGCCATGCCCTCCTCCAGGGGATCTTCCCCAATATTAGTCAACCTCTGTTATTGAAATCACATTTGTTGACTACCTACAGGATCACTGAATTGTTCATTTGAATGTAACATTTAAGTCTTATATTTCTTATTTAAGAAAATACTGCTAAAATGAGTAGACAAACTAGATATTTACTAGTTTGACTTTAATGATGGAAATTCAGAGCCTAAAACCGAACATTGAACATGCTACTAAGCACTATAAAAATCCCACGACTGTGTCTTCATTTTTATCTGAATTTGCAAGACTTCAACTTCTTGCTCTTAACCTGTTCACCTTTCTCCCAATAGATTCCTATGAGAAGCAACAGCCACAAGGCTTTGGTCGAAAAAAATTACTGTCTTCCACTGTAAGTCCTCCACTAGAGATAACAGTAACAGAGGAACAAAGGAGACTCTTACGGTTAGTACCACCATGAGGCTGTGATGTAGCTAAGGTGCATCCTCACAAAAATTCTGTGAGATGTAAACGTAACTATTGTTCCTTTTCTCAGATGAGGTCTACATGACTTGTTCAAGGTCATAGCAAATATTAAGTGATGGAGCAGGCACTCAGAGGCAGGTTTCTGACTCCAAATGCTGTTCTTTCCACTATATCACAGATGTTGAGTAAAGGGTATAGTTTCCCTGATAATTCTTTCCAGAAGTTGGCTTAGAGTACTCTTACCATTCCTTGGAACAGTCAGTATTTATGCTGTGCTGTTTCTGAAAGCGAAGTTACTGCAGTAATTGCTTCCATTCTGCTTTGCCTTGGTGCATTCTAGATTCTTAGTGTTCATCACCATAATCGTACTGGGAAGAAAGTAAAACCCCAGGCCCCAAGGAACGGGCCAATCATATAATGAGTCACAAGATAGGGCATTTTCCTACTTTGGGGCAGCATAGATTATTGGAAATGAAAAAGAGAGAATTGTCTCTAAATTTATTTAATGTGGGGAATATGAGACTGCCAATAAATCTTTTTCTCTGGGGCATAATTTATATTAGAGGCAGATCCATTTATTTACATCCTGTTAATCAGAACTTCTCAGTTCCTGGGGCTGTTAATTACCTCCCTGCTTTAGTGCTGATTCAAAACATTCGCAGCCCTTTTGTGTCAAACTTCTTTAAGTGCCAGCAAGGAGTAGTTAGCAATCCCTCAGCAGAGAATAAGACACAGAAGCAAATTGATTCAGTGGAAAAGAGGGGAAAAAATAAAAGTTACTATAATTCAAAAAGGAAATTTGATAATAAAATCCTAAACAACCATAAGTGTGAGGAAAACAGTGCAAGTTTTAAAGCTCATGGCAGCTTTTGAGAAACTATCAAGTATTTGGAACCAATACTGAAATGTGAATGAAGTAGCTGTTTTACATTTAAGCTTCTCTTTAGGTGTTACCACAAAAATCTTGAAGATCTGGGCCTTGAAATTGTATTTCCAGACACCAGTGATTCACTGGTCCTCATAGGAAAAGTACCACTCTGTTTTGTAGAAAGAGAAGCCAGTGAACTTCGAAGAGGAAGATCTACTGTGACCAAGGGCATTGTGGAGGTAAGACACAGCTGCAGATGCTGAGAAAACTGCTGCTTGCTAATAACCTCCTCCTTTGTTTAAAAATTCTCCATATTCATCTTTTATTCAACAAACATTTATGAAATACCTGCTGTCTGCCAAGTTCCAGAGATTCAAAGATGAATTAGCTCAAGGTGAGGAAGGATACTTAAATTACACTGCAGTGAAATTTGGCCAGCAGAGGTATGTTCAAAGTGTTATGGCAATACAGAATATTTACTGTGCCCAGGAGAGTGGAGGTCAAGGAAACTATCAAAAGAAAAGCCTTTTTTTGTTTGTTTTAGGAAAAGTCTTGTAGAACAGTGGGAGCCTGCCAAGTATAGAAGAGGGGAGGTCATTCTCCACAGATATCAGAGACTTGAAGCAGATCCTGTGCTTAGGGAGCTACCAATACACATGGCTTGTATTAAGACATACACAGGATAGTGGTGGGCTTAGATGAGCCTAGATAGGTGGTCAAGGCCAACTGATCAAGGGATTCAGCATATTCAGCTAAATAGTTTGCATTTTATCCTGTAGGCAACCAGTGAAGAAGAGTAAAGTATACTTTAGCATTGCACTTTAAATACTTACGTGTTTTTTTAAAACAAACATGATTTATTTTGTATTTGTTGTCTTTTCTTTCCTGTTTTCTATTAAAGTTTCCTTTATTTCTCTTGTTTTCCCCTCTCCTGGTTTAGAAGGGGAATTTTAACTTGCATCCTTAACTCAGTTAATGGTAATTTGTTCTTCTGTTCTCTTCCTAAACTGTACATAAAATCACCACCTTTTATCTTCTAGCACTCGTCTCCCACCTGTCCTTTTTTCATGGTGTCCTTTTTTTATTCATTGTGATTTCTTAATTGCTTCTTTAGCTCTTTCAGTTTGGAACACAGGCAAATCCACATCAACTCAGTCTATCATTTTTTCCAGACACCTGAATTACTGTAGTAACATCTAAAAACAAAAGGTAGAAGATAGATTTAGTGGATAAACTGTGAGATAGATGGATTTAGGAAAGATTTGAGGTAGAGAGCACCTGAGGGGCTAGTGCCCTGGTGCCAATAGGACAGGATGAAGGTTTGACTTAAGTCAGTAGCAACGGGAACAGAGAAGATAGACGTATATGAATGAGACATAATCTGGAAGGCAGCATCAAGAGGACCTGCTGATCAAGAGAATGTAAAAGAGATAAAGGAGAAAAGTAAGTAATGATTCTGAGGGTTCTCACTTGGTCGACTGTAGGGATGGCGCTTTTGACAGAAAAAGGAAATGGAGGAGAGTACCCTTGGCTGAGGAGTTAGACCCTGAGCCTTCAGATGAAGATATGCAGTGGATAGACAGGCCAGATCCAGCACTTGGGAAAGAATTCGGGCTGTAGAATCTGTTTGGGAGTTAACACTATAGAGTTATATGGCCCTTGAACAGCATGGGTTTGAACTGTGCAGATCCACAGATACACAAATTCTTTTAAAAAAATATACCCTACCCTACTGCAGGATCTGTGGTTGGTTGAGTTCCCAGATGTGGAGGTGCGTCCACGGGGGGCTGACTCTAAGGTTATACAAGGATTTTCTCACGTGAAGAGAGCTGGTGCTCCTAACTCCTGCATTGTTCAACTCCCTTGATGGTCAACTGTTTATATTTTGATAATATCAGAAGCTGGAAAAGCGTCTAAAGGACATGAGATTGTTCCAGGAGAATATGAAGAAGAAAAAGAGAGCAAAGTGCGGGGCCTGTGGAACACCAGCATTCAGGGTGTATACGTTTTGGCAGCAGTCTGGAATGCTAGTGCTAAAAAGAAGAGACCGTAAAGGATGACTGAAAATATTTGGTGAGAGAAGGAGGAGGAAAACCAGGGAAAAGTAATACTGCCACCGCGAAGGGGAATTTTCAGCAAGAAGGCAATGGTCAACAGTGGCCAGAGAGTAAAGCCTGAGGAGTTGGATTTGGCTTCGGGGGACGCTGCCTGCCTTGAGGAACCCGTTCTTAAGGGTCGGCAGGAGTGAGGGGAGGGAGAAGGGGGAGCTATGGAGGCCATTCTCCCAAGGACTCTGGCTACATCCAGAAGAGACGGGGAGACAGCGACAGGTGAGGCGTGTCGGGAAGTATGGGGGCAGGGCACCCGTGGAGGAAAGAGTTTTGTCTCTTGTTGGACAGGAGAGACTTGAGCAGGTGTGTTGGCTAAGCATGAGAAGACGTTTGAGAGGAAGAGGCAGCTGACGGGCCAGCTGTGGGATCACCTTGACTTGAGCCTTCCCAGAATCGCCGTTTGATCAGACCACCTCTGCCTGGCTTTCAGCAGGGGGCCCCTTTCTTCCTGCACAGCTTGTTTTCTCCAAGGCTTCTCTTCCAAACTGTCTTAAATCCAAGAGATAGGATCTGCTCGAATCTTTTATTGTAATTCAATCCTTAAGTATTTAACGAGAAAATTATAATAAAAACTTTCCCTAAAGTGACTTCAAAGATGACTGGTAAGAAGTTTACCTCAGACTGAAACAGGGCTTATGGTTTCAGCAAATCTTGATTATGTTAAGTCAGGCTGATCAAAAGAGATTTTGTCGATTCTGAAAGAAGCTGGAAAAGTTCTGGCATCTTGAAGAAGAGGTAGTTACTTGGATCCTAGCAGTTGAAAGATCAAACCAAGACATCTTTCTATAAAGTTCTACCTTACAGCTTAATGAATGTGCCTTTTAAATATTATTCAAATTATCTAGCATTAATTGAACCATTGAAATATGAAATGAACAGAGAGTAAGATCCATTTCCCCTTCCCCAGGCTTACAGACTAATGTTTTACAAGTCCCAGATAGATAAGCAAAAGAGAGAATAGCAAAGAAGTTAGGATTGGATCTGTAACCACACTAAATTTTGTTAGCGGGTCAGGTATAATGAGACATCTATTTAGGTTTGTTTGGGAAAATGCATGGCTTTTAAAAAATACATAATATCTACCCCCTAGTTCTTGGTAACTGCTCATTTATAAGTATGGTGTCCTAGTGTCTAAATGAGAGAGGCAAGAGAATTTTCTGAGTCTGGTTGAAAAAGAATCTATCATGTTGTAATCTTGTGAAGCTATTTTTTTTTAACTGTACCACTTGGCTTGTGGGGTCCTGGTTCCCCAACCAGGGATTGAACCCAGGCCCCAGCAGTGGAAGCACTGAGTCCTAACCACTGGGCCACCAGGGAATTCCCAGGAAGCTGATTTATACATTTTTAGGAGTAAAGAAATCCTGTGTTTTCTTATAAAGAAATTATTGAATGTGCCATATCGCAAAACAGTTTTTAACCTCCAGAGGTTAAACAAATTAATAACATGAAATAGTGTCTGCTTTAAATTTCTTTAGTCCTTTCATAAATATTAACATCTGCAGGGATATTCTTACTGCAAAGGCTACCCTAGGGACAGAGATATGCAAAGGAGGAGAAATTTCCCAACAAAATGCCTCAAAGAGTAAGCTTTTTGACCTGAAGGGAATTATTGCACACACAAAAATGCCTCTGGGAACTAACTACTTATGTTTCTGATATCGAAGCAAGTGTTACACTGAGTGCACAGTTGTGTTGATGACCGTTGTGTATTCTGTTTATGTGCCATATTAACGTGTTCTAGCCAAGGTAATACAAACAGACAACCTCGCAGTAAGAAACCTCCCTGATACTTAGTCAAGTCATTAGCCTGCCAGTTACATAACCTCATGAGTTGATGAGCTATCTCTGGAGAAAGCTTCAGTAGCTAAATATATTCTCCACTGAGCAAGAGTTCTTTCAGTTGTCTTGGTATTTCATATTCAAAGTGCCGTACAACAAATACATTGTTTGTATCTAAGTGCTATATTGCTGGAGCTCTTTTCTTCAAGAGGCATATTTTTAAAGAAGGAAATTGGGATATTTTGTAAATTATCAAAGGGCAGTTATAACATAGCAATAGATTCATGTCTGTTGTCCTTTTCTCTTTGTAGGAGTTTATTCGAGAACAAGTGGAGGTAAGCTTTACTTTCATTTTGGGGTTCCACACAGAGGCACCGCACACAGAAGGCTCCATTGTTCCACTGGCTTTTCCATTAATGGATGTGTTTATGCATTAGCTACTCCAGACCACAGGAGGCATCCAAGGGACTTTGCCACTGACCGTCCAGAAGGTGTTGGCATCCCAAGCCTGCCATGGTAAGACTCTCAACACACCAGCTCTTGAGTGCCTTTGCATGCTAAGCACTGGCAGGGTTCAGCAGTTATGAAAGAAGTACACGATTATCATCTGCCTCTTGAAAGGTACAACTTAGATCAAGAAACAATACACTAAAAATGAACCCTAGAAAATTATTTTTACAAAGCAAAATTTGTTGTTGTTGTTGTTGTTGAGTCACTAAATCGTGTCCAACTCTTTGTGACCCTGTGAACTGTAGCCTGCCAGGCTCCTCTGCCCGTGGGGTTTCCCAGGCAAGAATACCAGAGTGGGTTTCCATTTCCTTCTCCAGGGGATCTTACTGACTGAGGGATTAAACCCACGTCTCCTGCATCGACAGGCAGATTCTTTACTACCGAGCCACCAGGGAAGTCCACAAAGCAAAATACCAACATATATAGTGGACCATAATGCAGACTGATTTATATGAGTAGAGGAGTAACTCACTCCTAGAGGAGATGCACTTTTGAGTCAAATTTTGAATGAGCTGAAGGACGTGGATTTAGAGGAAGGGAAGGTTTAGTACAGGGGAAGAAACAGCCTGTGCAGAGATCCAAAGGCAGAAACAAATCGGTTATATGAGGAGCAACAAAGAATACCAGGAAATTAGGATGGTGAGGAAGCGTAGAATCCTAGAAGTCACAACAAAACCTTTAGACCTTATACAAAAGGCAAGAATCATTGAGGGTTCTTGAGTAGGGTAATATGATAAAATAGAGAAAATGGTGTTGGAGGAACTTACTTTGGGGATCATGAATCCCCTATAACTCTCATTTGACCACAGTGGGATCTCCACTCCAGACACCCTCCCCATCCATTTGATCTCCCCGCAACCCCCATCGACCTTCCCCTCTCTTCACTTCCTGTCTTTTCTGGCCTTATAACCTCAGTCCCTCATTAATTTGTCTCCTGCAAATACCACAGATCCCTTCCCCACTTTATCCTATCTTTACTCCTTGTGTCTTCTCCATCCCCAATTTGATCATCTCTACCTGCAAAGTGTATCTTCAGGTGTCTAATGCGAGCTGCTTCCACTGCCGCCTCCCCGCCCCAGGACTCAACGATTCTTCCCCTGTTGAGTCCTCTGACTTAGTATTCCCATATGTATCCTGGTTTCCCTTCAAGCCATTCTTCCCACAACACCCAGAGGAAACTTCTTGAAACATAACTCCGAGCGTGTCCTTCTTAAAGAAACATGACGGTGACTCCCCATCGCCCTGAGGATGAACGTGTTATTCTGACTGTGGCCTGCAGGGGTCTTCAGTTTCTTCTCACAGTACTCTCCACCTCGACCTTCACATTCCAGCTGGCTTCCTTGGTCTTGGTCTTGTTGCTAAATTCTGCACTGGCCTTTTTCTTCTGTCTGAAATGCCCTTCTGCTCATTCCTCAATTAGCTGTGTTTTTCTTAACCCAAGGTCTCAGATTAAATATCATTTTGCCACAAAAGCCTTCCCTGACCCTCCTAAACCAGGTTTGGTCTTCCTTTATATATATTCTTTGATTTTCTATATTTTATAGTACTTACAATTTTAATTATTGTGTAACTGTTTGTTTAATGTTTGTCTCACCTATTAGAGAGTAAGCTTCGTGGGGGTGGTGATCATCCATCTCATTCATTGCCTGGCAGAGCTCCAGCATAGAGTAGATACTTAATATTTGTTGACTGAGTAAATTACTGTAGGCATAAAGGCAGTTTCTGACAGTATGAGAGTTTAGAGTAAGAAGATTATGACGTAAACAAAAAATCAGCAAATAAAATGGACATTGTAGGGAAACAGATATCTTGGTGATAGACTGGCTCTGGATGGAAGATGACCTTGATTTCACAAACTTAAGAAGTAGGCAAAAATATTGCTTTTACCTCTCTGAGAAAACTCTGAAAGCAAAGTCCTAACAAGATAAGAAATGCCTGCTTCAGGGATTAGAAAGACAACTGACTCCATAAGGAAAGTTGAGAGACAAGTCAGTCCTGAAGCCTTAGTTTCATCCATGGAAGTAAAGGCCGATTTCAAGCAGTATTAAAGTCACATGAGAGAAGTCTAGGAACATGTGTCTCTCCCCAGAGATTTAGCTCTCACCCAGGGCCAGCAGGGTTTCCCACCATACACACCATACCCCTGGTTTTTGTCTTTTGTTTAGGGGCCATTAAGTTTAATGATGGCCTGAGCTTCGAGGAGAGCTGTCGCCTTATTGAAGCGCTGTCCTGGTGCCAGCTGCCGTTCCAGTGTGCTCACGGCAGGCCCTCCATGCTGCCGTTAGCTAACATCGACCACTTGGAGCAGGAAAAACAGGTACAGAAATGACTTAACAGGAGACTAGCTCCTGTGATCCAAATGTAATCTGTCTTAATCCTTTCCCCAATACAAGAGTTTTGAAAAATACTGGAAGTTTTTTCGGAAGTCTCACCATTTCATCTTCTAGCTCAAATTCAAAATGGAGTTTAGGCAGAACTATCTGATTATACATATGATGCCTTCGTATTTTTTAAGCTTAACACATGTACAGACTAAAGCATCCTAAACACCCGTTGCCTACAGGCTCTAGGTTTTCTGAGATAGAGAAGTTCTCTCTGGGACCACAGAAAGTTGGCCAAAACAGCAAATTCACTGCCGGCAAATGTAGCCTAATGAGCCAGTTGCTTGATAGTATTGGGTTGGCCAAAAAGTTCCTTTGAGTTTTTCCATAACATCGTACAGAAAACCCCGAATGAACTTTTTGGCCAATCCAATACTTGCTGGAAATGGTAGCCATCTCCAGGGATCTCTAGAATAATGATTTGAGGATCAGGCAAGGAACCAAGCTTAGGAGATTTTCACATTATGTTTTGGCCCTGATTACTCAGCAGTCCAAGAACAATGATGTGGATAATTCAATAAAGGCAGCAAGTGGTTTAAATTAAAGAACATTTCTATCCTTGTTATAATCTTAAATGAAACAGAACATGAGAGCATAATAGGAATGTCCGCTTTCCAAAACCTTTTATTTTGCTTACTTTTCCTGCTGAGGGCTGTATAGTCTTTTCTTGCATGGAGTTTTCAGGTACTAATGTTTTCTGATTCATCTAGTCCATTTTACTCCATTAAGAACTTTTTGTTTCATATGACAGTGGAAAAATGAAAGAAGTTTTGTGCCCATTCCTGAAGAGATGTGCCTCTAGACTTAGTTTTCAGTCCCACTTATCCTAAGGAAATCTAAAAATCTTTTCTGAATCCAGAAACTAGAAATCTAAACTAATGTGAGTAGCCGTAATTAGGAAATACTTACATGCTCCTTGGCTTTTCATACTGCTAACTCGAGTTATTCTTTCTTCCCACAGACTAAACCCAATCTTGCTAAACTTCACAGAATGGCTCAGGCCTGGCATCTCTTTGGAAAAGGAGAAGGATGTGATATGGGGCAAAGCCCGCAGGCATCCATGCCTCCTTGTGAGCTGCCAAGAGAACAGAATTACTGTCTGTAAAGAACCAAAGGGATGCTGACTATAGGCCTTTGAGCAGAGAGCGTGAGCAGCAGGCACTAGTCGGGTCTTGACTGAATGGGCCTGGGGCCCTGATCAGCATCTCCATCTTCCCTGAGCAGGTGATCCCTCCAGTTGAGGAGCCAGATGGATTTCAAGCCTAAAGACAGGTCATTCATTGGCATCCATGGACACAGGAGGTTGCCCTCTAATATCTGCATTTTGTAATTTATAAAGAGGATAAAATGTAATGATTAATTGTCTGATTGTCTGGTTGGTTTGTTTGCAGAATTTGGGGGTAGTAGGATGGGGGTTTTCGTTTTGCTCTGCCACTTTTTTGAGCCTCATAATTTGCACCCGATGCTGAACTCCCTTCCCCTCTGGCCACCTCCACTGCCCGCCGCTGCTGCTTCACATTCTGCATCTCGGCCTTAAAGAGTTTCTCCATGCTTAAAAATGTGCCTGGCAGTCTTCCACCAGGCCTGTAGTTAGATTATTTTAAGGGTAAAAGCAATTGATAAAGAGAAGCGAGGACAAGGATGGAACAGAGAAACTAAAGCCCTGCTGCTGGTTTTTGTTTTATTGCCTCCTTGAAACCTTTTAGGCGGGCACCAGCCCAGCGTGGCCAGAGCTGCGCCTCAGGCAGGCCCAGGCCCCCAGCTCTGCAGTCTCCACCTGCCTGCAAGAGAGCTGTCAGCTCCCTCTGTCACATGCTTGTTGATCATACGAAAATTCTAGAAACAGGCCCCCTGACATCTAAAAATGTTGGAACTGTATTGGTGAGGGCTGTAGCCTGTGGTGATGTAATAAAATTACAGATTTAAGTGGATGAAGAGGGAAGATCATGAATGCCAGGTCTAAGATTTGGCTGTAGTTCCGCAGCTGCCTCCAGCTGGTTAGCCACCCAATAGGTAAAAGGGAAAACAGTAGAGGAAGCTTAACCATCAAATACATGGACGTAAAGCCAAGGAACTCTGCCTTCCTCCTGTGGCTGCACTGTTCCCTGCTGGCGGAAGGTGCAGTCCAGGCTGCCCTGGCTGATGACACAGGGAAACAAGAACCCAAGAAGGCAGGGGCAGAAAAGATAGGAGCCCTTGGCGAAGAAGCCTCGGCCAGGTTGCATCAGCAGTTTGCTCCCCCTCCCCGACAGTAAAAGAGCCACGAGATACACAAAACATTTACTTTTCATAGTGTGGCTCAAATGCCAGCAAAATGCACGGTTTAGTTGTTCTGAATCCTATGATTTCTTTCAGCCCAAGTTTATCACCTTGACCCAGTTCATGAATATTCTGAATTGTCTGTACAGTCTCAAAACTGAAATAAAAAAAAAAAAAAAAACTGAAATCAATAATGAAGTTTCAGACTTCCCTGGTGGTCCAGTGGTTAAGAATCTGCCAGCCAATGCAGGGGACATGGGTTCAATCCTTGATCTGGGAAGATCCCATGTGCCAAGGGGCAACCAACTCTCAGTAGAACAACTACTGAGCTCACACACCTACATTCTGTGCTCTGCAACAAGAGAAGCCACTGCAATGAATAGGCAGCACACCGCAACTAGAGAGTAGCCCCTGCTCACCATAACTGGAGAAAGCCCACGCACAGCAACGAAGGCCAAGCACAGCCAAAAATAAGTCATTAGTTTAAAAAATTTAAAAAATAACAATAATAAATGAAGTCTCAAGTTTTGGTAGTCCACAAAATGCACAAATAACAATTTCACCTGAATCTATTTTGAGGAAGATTACCAATAGAAGTCTTTGATAAAAGACATAGGTATGATTATTTGATAGAACCGATTCTGTTCATAAGTGAAAAGTGAAGTCACTTAGTCATGTCCGACTCTTTGTGACCCCATGGACTGTAGCCTACCAGGCTTCTCCATCCATGGGATTTTCCAGGTAAGAATTCTGGAGTGGGTTGCCATTTCCTTCTCCAGGAGATTTTCCTGACCCAGGGATTGAACCCGGGTCTCCCACATTGTAGGCAGACGCTTTACCATCTGAGCCACCAGGGAAGTCATATTAATAAGTAAAAGAATATAAGACAAAATAATAAATAACCCCCCCTCTCTCAGAGACTGATATTGTTCATATCCCAGACCAGTAAAATGGTGAAAGTACTGTGAGCTTGTTTTAGAAAAGATTTTTTTGTACACAAAGTATCTCTCTTAATGTGAAAGCAATTTTCATATCAAAAATGCAGCATTAATTCTTTCAACCTAACCAGATACATTCTCTACACTTTTTCAGGAGACATGTGTTATTTTGGTCCCTTTCAAATTGCATCTCGGTTTTTTTATTGCGGTACACCTATCTAATGGCCCCATAATTTCATTTGGGACCAGGACTGATCTTTCTGCAAATGCTTGTTATGCTACTCTTAATCCATACTTGTCCCACCTTTTTAGATGACTTGATTTCTGGTTAATAAGACTCAAGAGACTAAAGTACTATAAAAGGAGGGGAAAAAAAAAGCAAAAACAAAGCTAGTAATATGTCTGGGATGGGATGTGTTTTGAATGGGATGCCATGTGATGAGAAAGATGTTGCAATGAGAATTTCTACTTTTGTATTTCCTGGCCAGCCTGCTCACACTGGTCTTTGTAGCAAATGGAGTGATTTTCTTCCTTTTTAAATACAGGAATCAGATTTGTCCTCATGGAAGAAAAATTCACTTGCCAGCAGCCTTGCAGTGAATCTTATGGGAGCGATGAAGTAGCGCATTCACAGAAGGTTTAGGGAAAGCCTTCACTGGTTTTCAAGGGGATCGTTGTAGAATTATGTAATTGGACCCCGGAAGAATAGGCGCCACTGTCTAAATATGGCCCTTATTCCTCTAAGTATGTATAAATGATTTCATAAGCTGGGAGGTATGACCTTAGAAAGGAGAGTGTTTTCAGGGCCTCAGCCTCCAGGAGCAGTGGGGTGCTGTGGCCTCTGGACCTCTGCCGCCACTCCCCAGAACTTCATGGAGGTCAGCTGTCCTAGGTGTTTTAAAAATCTTTTTAGGTCAGACCAATCTGTAGGATAAAAAAAAAGTCTTACTATACCTCTTATATTAGGATGATGGGGTGCGATTTCACAAGGTTTTGCTAAAAATCCCAAACTCTGTGTTCTTGAGCAGGAGACTAGAAAAAGTTCTCCAGAAATCATGTAACCAGTCATCGTGGCCAGCCTGACTCTAGCAATGCAAGAGATAATTATTCTTTCTTAATAATTTTTATTAATCTACACATCTTTATCTTTACACAGCAGAAATGATTTATAACAAAGAGTCAAAATGCTGATCACATAGTTACATCAATCTAGTATCTTTAGTTTCACATAGCAGCAATCATAACAAAAGGGTAAAAACACTGATTATGTAGTCACTATATACATGTTATCCTTACTGTTTTTATCCCATCACATTCAGGTAATAAGAAAATGAATTTGTTATTTCCAAAATTTACCTAAAACAGCCAAGGTTTTATAATTCCACTGAAGTTTCAGAATTCAATTAGACACAATACAAAGTGTTCTCTATCTTAATAATTTATACACACAGTAGCACGCATCAGCACAAAATCAACCAATTAGCAAAAAACATCATTACTTTTATTGCCTGTTAGCATTCTGTTAAGTTTTTTTTAATCAGGTGCCATATTACAAATAATATTTGCATAATTTACTTGAATTCTTGGCAATCCATGAAATAAGGTGGTAATTATCCTCCCCATTCTACTAAGTGGGAAACTAAGGCTGAAAAATATTGTCTAACATCACACAGCTAATAAGTAAAGCAGAGCATGGTATCCATGTTTTCTGGCTCCAAGAACAATGCTGGCTACCATTTTCTGAGGGCTCACTATTATACCAAATGCTTTGTATACGTGATCTCTAATCCTTACAAAGTCCCCTTAGGAAGCTAATATCTCTCTCTTGCATTGAGACTTCTTAGCCTCAGAGATGTTAACAGGTTTGCTGAGCATGAGAATTCCAGCCCAGGTCTGTTGGACTTCACATTGCACCCTCCTTCCCATTATTACCCCACACTGCCCAACATATTTTTAATTTATTAGGGATTTATCAGATTGTAAACCTGGGGTGGTTCAACTTTGTTCGATTCTGGTTGGTGGAGGAGGCTTTGTTAACTTCAGAGTAAAACTTGAGAGATGAGAAGTGCAACAAAACCATTCTTGAGAGTTCCTTTTGTCAGTAACACTCATCAGAAGTGCATTGGGAAATAAAGGTGTATACCTTCAAGACGCTTAGCTTCAGTTAGGGAGAGAGACAAGGAAACTAATTAATGTGTGTGCCATGTGCTCAGTTGGGAATGGCTCTCTGCGACCCCATGGACTGTAGCCTGCCAGGTTCCTCTGTCCATGGAATTTTCCATGCAAGAATACTGGAGTGAGTTGCATTTTTTCTCCTCCAGGGGATCTTCCCAACCCAGAGATCAAACTGCACATCTCCTGTGTCTCCTGCCTTGGTAGGTGGATTCTTTACCCACTGAGCTATCAAGGAAGCCCGAAACTAATGATAGACTATGGTAGCTTCCTCTAGGTGTAGGGATCACCATGAGTTACAGCTATGTCTTTATTATTGAAACAAAAGGTGATAATTCTACGGTCAGAATTAAGATGGCAATAGAAGCTAGTAAAGAAAGCTGAGCACTGAAGAACTGATGCTTTTGAACTGTGGTGTTGGAGAAGACTCTTGAAGAGTCCCTTGGACTGCAAGGAGATCAAACCAGTCAATCCTAAAGGAAATCAGTCTGAATATTCATTGGAAGGACTGATGCTGAAGCTGAAGCTCCAATACTTTGGCCACCTGATGCAAAGAATTGACTCATTGGAAAAGACCCTGATGCTGGCAAAGACTGAAGGCAGGAGGAGAAGGGGACGATAGAGGATGAGATGGTTGGATGGCATCACCAAGTTGATGGATATGAGTTTGAGCAAGCTCCAGGAGTTGGTGATGGACAGGGAAGTGCTGCAGTCCATGGGGTCTCAAAGAGTCAGACATGACTGAGCAACTGAACTCAACTGAGAAGCTAGTATCAGAAAAGCTCAAGGTAGGAATTCCCTGGGCCGTCCAATGGTTAGGACTCTCTCACATGCTCTCACTGGGTTTTATCCCTGGCCGGGAAACTAAAATCCCAACAAGCCATGTGGCCAAAAATACATGAATTTTTTCTAAGACAGAAATTTGGCAAAGCTTAAAGTGTAGGCTAGAAGGAAAAGGAGAGGCTAGGGAGGGGGCTAGGGCAAATTCCAGAACCCAGGTGGGGAGGTGGAACTCCTTGAGTAGCTGAAAATGAAGAGGATCTAGCAATCAGACATCAGAGCAAGGGAAAAGGTCAGACACAAATCAACAGCTGGGATCTGAGCCTAACAGACAGTAAAAAGAACAAGGCAACCCTAACAGGTCAGAGCAGGAGGGGGCTCAGGGCCAAGTTCTGGAGATGTGTTGGGGGCTGAGGAAGCCATGCCAAGGGAGAACAGACGCAGCCCATCATTTCCTAGACAGCATTGACAACCACCAGCTTCAGTGGAAGCCTCAGCTGGGGGCCAGCACCAGCATCCCTGAAAGGAGGGAAGAGCAGTTTCTGGCACAAAGAACCAGGCTCTCCTTATCTGTTTTCCACTGAAGTGCACCCCCTTCCATCAAAACCCTTTACACAAGCAGGCTAACAATGAGAACTGACTGCTGCGTTTGCCACTGTATATCATGCCTGTTTTCACCCCTTCTCAGCTGAAGGTGTTCATCAACACTGAGATGGCAAAATGTGGGCTCAGAAGAGAGGAAAAGAAGGAAGCCTGGGAAACCAAAAATCTGGATAATCTGCACCAAATAAACCCTTCCTCCCTTCTATCCCTCCATTTATTCATTTATCATTCAGTAACCTCTAGTGAGTCCCTTCTAAACGTATTGATGCAGAAATAGTGGAGGCAATAAAAAAAGTTATCCTATGGTTTAGGACTTATCAAGCCTTAGAATCACTTTCATCCCATACCCATTTGTCACAGAGCACTCAGTTTTATCTAGAAACATCTGATAAAGCTCAGGCAACCTGATCAAAGACTGTGGAAATCTGAGTATCTAATATTTTGCAATCTATCGAGCCAGCAAACTAGCATGACTCAAGTAGCGGTGTGAAGAAGCTGGATTTGGCCAGATTTTCCCTGTACAACTTGCCTGACTAAACAGTTTGCTCATATTTACTTTAAGAGAAAAGAGTATCCAACTGTGATTTAAAAAAAAAAAAAAGAAAAGTTGGTCTGGAGTTAGTCTATCATTAGTTTATCACTGCCCTTGGTCTATCATTACTTAAATATGCTACCACCTCTCTTTAATAGTAGTTAACTGTAGAATTTTACATATAAATTATGAATCTTGTCAAGTTTTTAAGTAGCTTCCTTCTCTAGGCAGGTCTTAATTCTAAATGAAAATAACATGCCTGCAAATACACTACTGAAAGGCCCCTTCTTGTCATGGCAGTACTTAATATAAACATCAGGAGATGATCATTTCAAGTGCGGTTAGGCTTGAAGGCAGCCCCGCGTGTTGTGAAGGTTGAAAGCTTAGACCATAGCTCTTTATTAATAGTAATTGCTTAGCCATTGTGCAACATCCTGGAACAACTGTTTGGTGAATGAAAGGGTAATTCAGAGCAAAGTAGACCAGATAAGAAAAACACTTCCAAACCACATTTCAAAATAGCTTCTTTGTGTCAGCTGGGTACATGTCTGCAGAGTAGTTTTTGCGAGGACGGGTGGATAGTATGGAGCCTTTACAGTAGTGACATCCCCATCTGGTACTATCTTTATGGCAAAGCATGCTGTTGTACTGAGGTCTACACATGTGGTGTCAGAGTCAGGGAGCTCCGGGGTGAACCTGTGAGCCGGGCAGCCTTCATGAACCCAAAGACTGCTGCAACAGCTCACATTGAGAAATGGCTTTCAGGCACATCTGTGAAACTTACGATCTTGAGAGTACCGGCATTTCTTTTGAGGTATCACTTTACACTTCAGTTTTTCTTGGTAGAGTATTTTTCAGAGACTTCTCTTAGGAGGCTATATTAGGAATTTCTGTTCCTTATTTGAGTTCCAGGAACTTGTGCCTTTCCTGCCCGCCGTCCAAATTGGAAGATACAAACCGTGGGAAAACATGTCTTTACAAACTCTATGGAGTGAGTGATCTAACTTGGTTTATTTAGCATATTCAGGAAGACTTTCATGTCCATGGAATCCCTGATTAATTCTAAGCTACCACTGTTTTTAAACGAGCTTCTGAGTTCTGCTGCAAAGGCAGGGGTGGGAAGCAAGTTCAAACAAAGGTTGACAGGTAGTAAGCTGACAAGAACACCTCGGTGTCCCCCTGCTTAGATAAGGTTCTCCCTTTCCAATATTTACTCTTCCTCAAGCAGGAAAAGGGAGAGAAAGAAATAAAAAAGCGAGGTATATAAATAGCGCAGTGGGATTTGCTTAATTGAAGTTCTAAAGTCCAAAGAATCCACATCTGTGCAGCTCTGTCGCAGGCGCTGTAAGAGCCGGCTGCAGACAGCAAGCCTCTACCCTGGTGACCTTCGTCCATCTCAGGGATGCCTGGGAAGGATGCTGGTGCTAACTTTAGACCCAGAGACTAAGATGCACAAAGGACAAGTATCATAACAGACTTTCAGAAACAGATTTAAATCCCTCCTGCTCTTCCTCCAGAGCACAGTCACATTCAGGCAAGCCGCTGTTAGGATGGGTGCCTTCAAAGACTTCTCGAAACGGGTAGCTACAAGCCACTTTACTGAGAAAGCATGCGGTCTTAGATGTTTTAAGAAATAATTGACAACAAAGACCTGCGTGAGCCGGGCTCTTCTGGGTCAGAGAGCTTTCAGGTCAGTTCTTTAGACTGACTCTTTTCAGTCTTGCCTTTTTCCTCTCTCAGGGTCTGAAGGCAAAGATCTGCCCATGTCAAGTAGGATCAGAGTAGAGGCCTTTCCCTCATTGTCTACCTTCTGGCCAGTGTTTACCAAAACACAAATATCAAATCACCTGGTAAAATCCCTTGAGATGCTTGTTAAACATGCAGATTCCTAGAACTTCCACCTTCTGCCTCATAGACACTGATGTCAGAGGTTGACTTTGTGACAAGCATCCCAGGGGGGTTCCCTTGCACACTCGGGGGATCTTGGCCCAGAGAAGAAGTTTGCTTTGCACCATGCTTTCCAAACATGGCATCCAGATCATCTGACCTGAGGAGGCTTTTTGAAAACATAAATCACTAAAGTAGCACACATGAAGAATAGAAACAATATCCTAAATAAAATCAGAAACTATCCTTCTGCTTGCTACGGTTTGGTGTTAATTCTTCCAGATTTTTATCCTGTGCATCCACATAATTTGTTTTAAGGAGCTAAGGGTCATTTCATGCAGATTGCTCTGCAGCTTGGTTTTTTTCCCCAGCTTGCTTTTGGTTAATAGAATATAAAATAGACTTGTTTATATATCTATCCCATGCATTAACACAAGGGTCACAACTCAGATGCCCATAAAGGTTCAGCAGACAATATAAATGAGTTTTGCAAACCTGGCTTGGAATTGTAGAAAACGGGGTTCCCATTTACTAGAATTAGAAGCTATCCACCTATAGTCAAATTGTTGCCATTTGGGAATGCGGGCCCAGAGTTCACCAAATCTTCAGGAGACGGAAGAAATCCGAATTTATCCAATGTGTAACATCCAGATTTTAAAATACTGGTAACTAATTCAAATTAAATACCAGATGAATCAATCAAAATGTTTTTAATCCAGACACTGATCTCAAGTCACCTTTTGAAACCTCTATTGCAATGTATACATCATCAAGTAGGTCACATTTAAAAACCTTTCTTGTTTTTAACTAACAGAATACAAAATGCTATATTGCTGGACCCTTAGGCTGTGACATTACAGCTGCTACAATGGACATTCTTGCCTATGTCTCTCTGTGCTTGCAAAAATAAATCTAGAAGGTTGAAAATTTCCCTGGAAAAGGTTGCACCAATTTGCAGTTCTATTAATAGTTCACGAGGGGGTCCTTTTCCGGGACGCTCTAAGCATATTCCCAGGACACTCTAAGCCAACCCAGAGATCAGACACAGTAGGTCTGAGATGGAGGCTGAGAGTGTATATTTTCTTAAGCTCCCAGATGATTCTGATGATCAGAGATTTTGGAACCACTGTCTTGGATTATTAACGAGTTGTTTGGGACCATTTCCAGTGAGTTATAAAGGAAATCATAAATACTTTCATCTGAATTTCTGTTTCAGGCTGTTACCTCTAATTACTGCCCTCTATGAAAACACCAAAGGGCTCTGCTGCTGCTGTTTCAGGCAGTTCAGTCGGAGCAGAACAATAAATAAACCAACTCAGGAACCTTCAAGCAGCTTTTATTGGCACGGCCTCGGAAAAGGTGTGGCAGTCACTTCTGAGCAAAAACCTGTAGCCCAGCAAGTCTTCGGTGTTGTGTTTAAAACACCACTGAACCAGGAAGTTTAAGTTCCTGAAACAGATACTCCAAGTCACTAAGAGGCTCCAAAATCAAGAGATCAAGCTCTGCTGGCTCTGTAAGATCCAAGAGACAAAGAACAGTCCTGGAGATGCATCTCAGTTATGGGATGACCGCAATGGCAGGAAACAGATTCAGGTTTTCTAAGGCTGACTCTTGTTCGCTCCCCCATTACAAGGAAGATGCATTTCAGTCGTGGCACAGAAATCTCCTCTCCGTTCTGTCTTTGCCTAAGCAGATTCTGCTTAGGACGAGTGGTGGTTATAGGATGTGATCGTCAGGATGGTAGAGTTCACTCATCAGGCGGTAGATGTAGGAAGGTGCATTCCCACCAATGTTGGAGATAAACAGAGTAATGAGCTCTGGAGGGACGTAGTCAAAGACGGGGCAATGGACACTGACCTTCTCCAAGATGTCCCCTGAAAGGCAATCACACGAGCTAAAGACAAAACCGAGGCTCCTGTTCTAATAAGTATCTCATGGATTCTAGGCTCAATAACACAGGGATACTTGCCACCCCAAGGAAGGGAAGCTGTAGCAAAATATAAACCAGAAGAAAAGACGTCTGATCATGATCTGCCCTGTGTCTACGACTCTCCAATACCTTCCCATAGAAAGGCAAAAAAAGTTTCAAATTCGGGATTGCAGCCGTCAAGATTTGGGCCCTCCCCACTGCACTACACTATAGGCCGTATCGCTCTCCCTCTTGCTCATTACTCTCCAGCCACATGGCCATCTTTTCCAACTGGCTAAGCATGTACCTAACTCGGGTCTTTTGCACCAACATCTGGAAACTCTTTCCTTCACCTTCACGTGGCAGGCTCTATTCCTTCAGGAATCAGCTGAAATGCCATCTCATTAAGTCCCTTCCCCAGTCTAAGGTAGTCCCCTAGTCACTTTCCATCATATCATCCGTATTTTCTTCCTAAAACACTTCATGCCCTGACATATTCTTGTCTGTCTTTTGCAACATGACTTAAACTCTGGGGGAGCAGGGCCCATCTGTGTTAATCACTGTTATATCCCTAGTGCCTGAAATAGTGCTGGATACACAGTGGGTGCTCAAGAGTCATAAATCTTTCTTGAAAGAATGAATGTTTGAATAAATGGTGAAGTTATTAAATTTCCAAGAAGAATTAGCACTCCAGGTACTATGTTTTGCTCCCGGAGGATGTTAAAGACCATGCAAACTGTTGATGAGGCAGCAAGCTCACTGAGCAAAGCTGCTGCCTTCAGAAGAAGAGAAAAGGTCACCAACACACAAAAGTGTCCAGACTACAGGCAAGTTTTATAAGTAACATTTCAGAGCCTGCTTCCTTTAGCAGTCACATCACCAAAATGACTCCCTGCAGCAACCAAAATCAAGTACACTTTCTGATTGGGCTGTTGCCTGTATTTCAACTTGCAAAGCCAATCCCAGTCAATGCCGGGTGATCCAACCCCACATAGTCCCCATAAGTCAGCTAAAATATATTAGTTTCAGAAGAAAATGAACATGGATTAGGTCAGGTCTGCAAACACTCTAAGTTGCTAAAGAGAACAGTCCCCACAAGAAGTATGATTAATAAAACACAGCCCAACGACATTCAATCCCATTGACCACCAAAAGACCAAAACAAATATATACAAAAATCCAAAACACACCAACTGCGTGTGCCATACACATTCAAGCAACTTCTGTACCTTCTGTGAAAGGCAGGACTTCTTCAGGAGCCACGAACTTGTGAAATGAATCTTCTTCATTGGGGAACTGGAAAAGGAAAAATTAGGAAGAGAAAAAGAGAGATCTGACACTTTGACTTTCAGGTATACACCCAAGAGAAATAAAAAGACATCCAGACACTTGATTACAAAGGCTTATTGCAGCATTACTTACAAAAGCCAGAAGGTAGAAATAACCCAGATGCTGATCAACAGATGAATGGATGATTAAATTGTGGTATAGCCACACAACAGAACATTATTCAGTCACAAAAAAGGAACAAAGTACGTGCTATAACTCAGATGAACTCCCAGAGTATTTAGAAATCAGAAACAAAAGGGTCCATACTGTATGACTTCTTTTATGTGAAATATCAAAATTAAGCAAATCCATAGAGACTCAAAGCAGATTAGCAATCACTAGGAGATGGGGAAAAGAAAGAAGGGAGTGATTACTTAATGGGTACAGAGTGTTTCTCTGGGATGATGAAAAAATTCTGAAACTAAAGAGTGGTAGTTGCACAATGCTGTGAATGTACTAAATGCCACTGAACTGTACATTTTAAAATGGTTAATTGTGTATTATGTGAATTTCACTTCAATTTTTTAATAAGTAGACACCTATAGATAGGTTGTTATTTTCAAAGCAAGTAGTTTCTATCACTGGTAAAATGACTCTTTACTTAGTAACTGCTTGTGTTCAGGCTACAGAATACAGTTCCTGGAATCATGACAAATAAAAACCAATTTCTATGTTTCTAGTTTCAACTTGCTTGGCATTTTCAGAAATGGTCAGGGTGACAGGGGAGAGGTGGCAATGTAGACAAAGGGCCTTCCCCAACTACATGTTATCCTGACCTTACAATTTTGACCTCCTAAAGCTGAAAGGTTGTAACTATCAATGGCTCTTCCTGGATCAAGACTACTGTGACCTTTTCCAGTCTCCACTGGGTCTAATCCACTGAGTAAATGCGGAAAAAGAGAAGTCCCAGAGTGAGAAGGTTGAAGGTTAAAGAGTTCAAACCTATACTTTGACTTCCTTCTGTTGGCTAGAGACAGACAGACATACCTGTGGGGAAAGCTTGAACATAGGAGCACAGACGATGAGTGGGGTGGAATGGTGTTTTGCTGCCAGAGCTAGAGTATGAGTTCCTGCCACAGCTCGCAGGGCACCGTTGGCCAGGATGGTCTTTGTGCCAATGATCACCTTTGGGACAGGAAGAAAGAAGCGAGCCATCCTGAGAACAGAGCCTTCAACAGGCCATTGGGCATGAGCGCCTGAATGCTTAGCCCCCAGTCTTGGCAATTAGCAGGGGGTGGGCGTGGAGGTCACACACCAGGAGAGGGAAAGGGATTCTAGGTTCAGACCACAAGTTCTAGTATAAAAGTGGATTCCCAAGGGAAAAATGAACACAGTACAGGACAGAAAACTGCAGTGTTTATTGCTCTTAGCCCTGTCTTCTCTGGAAATCTATCTGCCACACCTCCTGAGAAGTGGGAAGCCTTTCTTCTACCATCCACCACTACCAAGCTCTCTGAGCAGAAGTGGGCAGCTCTCTACCAGATCTCTAAGAGGCTGACATGATTAGCTTAGTCCCATTTCATTCCTTTCAATCCTTTAACCAAAATGAGGTGCCTCCAAGGGAGGACAGAGAAGGAAATGGCACCCCACTCCAGTACTCTTGCCTGGAGAGTCCCATGGACAGAGGAGCCTGGTAGGCTGCAGTCCATGGGGTCGCTAGGAGTTGAACACGACTGAGTGACTTCACTTTCACTTTTCACTTTCATGCAATGGAGAAGGAAGTGACAACCCATTCCAGTATTCTTGCCTGGAGAATCCCAGGGACAAGGGAGCCTGGTGGGCTGCTGTCTATGGGGTCGCACAGAGTTGGATATGACTGAAGCAACTTAGCAGCAGCAGCAGCCAAGGGAGGAATAAAGAGGGGGGATCAATATTAATAGAATAAGAGACTTAAAAGGTCCATGTATGTGTTTTCAAAAGGTACTAGAAACTCTCCTCTCTTCTTATAGATATTGGGGCCAGGGAGGGGGGGGCAGATATTAATATTTTAAAGTATAATCTTCATAAATTTGACGTAATATAACTCAAATGCACCCACCTTGTTGACTCTTGACATAACAGCAAAAATGGCAGCATCAGTCATGACAGTTGTCTCAATACCTGCTTTGGACAAATTGACTGCCATCTCATGACCCTGCATTTGGAGAGAAAGGCTGATGCTGAGAGGAAGAGTGGGAGAGAGAGAAAAAGCTTTCAAACATAACTGGATCTGGGGGACTGTGTGACACTGGGCATATCCAACATGCAACTTCCAACAGGTAACTAACTCATCTGGTAGGTGTTCTCTGGGAAGCGACAGGAAGCCCAGGGGAAGCTAATTAATGTTTATTACTCCCCAGCAGTGCTGGGACAGGCACAGAACTGGAAATACAACTTGCTTGTGTAACTGGGCAGAGTGCACAGGACAGCTCCTGGCTCATTATTTTACAACATCCTTGCATCCTTACATATTTCCTTTCTGGAGACCTATTATTTACCTGAAGACTGACTGAGGTCAGACCAAGCATCAGTCATCCCCAAGGTTATTTACCCTATTCTGATTTCTGAAAGAACTAATATTTATCTTTTCTTAGGCCAAGTAGTTCACTCAACTTCCTTAAATGAATACTTTAAGAATGTTCACAGGATCAACAACGTGAAATTCTCTTCAATGTTTTACTCTATCTCCTCAACATTTGAATCGCATCAATTCAAAGACGGCTTGGAGCCCACCGACCTCTCCTTTATTCTCTCCTCATTTTAAACTTTTCTTAGCGGCTCCAGCAGTCCCCATACCTGACAGAAAGGTGCACACTCTGCCACGATGACATGGAATTTCCTCTTTCGGGCGGCCTCTTTGAGGAACGCCTCCACTGTGCGGGAGAAGCCGATGGTCATGATGACCTCATTGGAGTGGATGTGCTCCAAGGCCTGGGCTGCGATGTTCTCTGTTGTCCCTTCTGCAAGAAGCCAGTTTTGCATGGAAAATACGACACAGCCATGCTACAACACAGACTTGAACAGAAAGGGACGTGTGCCCTTCTTGTACACTGCCCACCTAGCAGAGCCTGGTAACACATGGTCAATGGACTAAACATGAAATGTCCTATTGCCTTAAAAGCCCCTCCCTCCAGGGTTTTCTATCTCCCAAGCTCTCAGCCTACCGTCTCGCCCAGCAGTACCCCTACTCATCAACTTACTCCCCTCACCCCTAGCCCGCCCCAAAGCTAGTTCTTTACAACTGACTTTGAAGACAATGAATTTAGGCAAGAAATGTCCCATCTGGGAAATTGAAAGTGCTGACAGTAGGGTAAACAGAGCTTCCCTCTAAAAGAATTCCTCCTCCAAAAGGTGGCCACAACGCCTCCACCTGACAGGGAGGACACAGAAGAAAAACAGGGGAGGAATTTGGAAGAAGCAGCTCAGTGCAAGCAGCTCAGCGCACAGACAGACCCAGTTTCTTCCTTTCCTGGGAACACTCAGGGCAATAAATATCTGGTCTCCGAGGTCACAGAGACAGGGGGGATAGAAGTGGCTTGTGCGTATGCATATGGGTATGTATGTGTGTGTGTGTCTGTAAAATTTCAAGAAGTTGAGTGAAAAAGGGTTTATCAACTGTGGTTTTCAGAGGTTCATCTTAAAAAATAAAAGCTCTTCCCAAACAGCCTCTGCCACAGTGGATTTGCAGTGGGGTCAGTCTGTAAAGAAATGTAGAGAGGGTTATCTTAGTCTTGCCACCTATTCCAATCGTTCATAATCAGGATGAGGGCAAACCTCTGAGAACCAGAAGACTGGTTATCTCCCATCTCTGCTTATGAACAACTTCCAGGGTCTTCTGTTCCCTCATCTGCCTGCAACTTGTCCTGTACACCTAAGGATCAGGACTCACCCAGTTCCACCAGCAGCTCATTAATTGCCTCAATGATGTTGGACTGGAGTTGAGCATAATGGGAACGGAAATCCTCGCTCAGGCCCCCGGATGTCAAGAGTTTGTGCAGAGACTCCTGCTGATCGCTCTCGTCGCTGCGTCCGTGGAGTCTACGAAGGCAACAAGACCCAAAGGAGTTGGGGTCAGAGATGTGGTCATTTAAGTAACGACAGCTGCTCAGCTCCAACAAAGGCTCCAAGCAGGGGGAGAGAGGGGCCCGTGCAAAAAGCTTCACTGGGCCCAAGCCCCGGTTCAGGATGTGGGCCTGACCTGCCATACTCCTCCCGGATGATTCTGAGCACTCTCCGCACCATGTTGCCCACGGTGGTCTCTGAGGGTTGCGCGGCCGTCATCCTCCGGCCTTCTCTGCGGATCAGTTCCATCAGCTCCCCTACAGCCCAAAGAGAAAAGGTGAGGGCGAGAAGCGCGCGGCGTGGGGCCTGGACGACTTTCCGCCTGGGGATCGGGATCAGAAAGGGGCGAGGCCTGCCTCACCTGCATTGCTCCAGCGGTGGTCCGTGATGATGCGGCGAAGCAGTCCCAGAGTCTCCCGGGCCATGTCCTCGGAGCTGCGCCGCCCGCCGCCCCGCTTCAGCGCCTCCACGAAACTCTCGATCCTCTCGGACAGCTCCGAGCCCTTGGCGGCTGCCCCTGGCATCTCGAAAGAAGCCGCCTTGCCGGCGGAATCCACACCTGGCAGACCTCCGAGCTTGCACTTCCGGGACAGGAGAGGTCGGCTTCCGCTCTGCTAGAAAAAAAACTCACCCTTGGGAGACGACTGGGCCACGCCCCTCCCTGCTAACTCCCGCCCCCCACCCCGACAGAGCCAATCAGACTCTTGGAACTCGATGTGTTACGTTTACCGCCAAGCGTCCGCGGGCCTCGGAGGTTAGAAGGCTTGACGGTTGACGCCACCAGAGGGTGGCTAGTCCCGTTGCTGTGGAAACAGCCAGTCTGAAAGGCCCCTACCACTTCCCGAGGCTACGCTAGAGAAGTTGCAGGCCTACTTCCCGGTCCCTCAGCTTCGGTGACGACCAGAGTGCGGCTCCAGGGTCCGCTCCCCCTAGGGCAGACGCCCCATTATAATGCTGTTACATTGCATGATACTGGTTCGTTTGCGCCTCTGTCTCTCTAACAGATTGAGCTCCCTCATGGCAAGGACTTTTTTTTTTCCTTTGCCTTTTCAACGTCTAGCACATCTCCTCACAGATGAGGAGACCGAATATCCACCAATAAGGAGATTCAGAGTTAATATGGGAGCAAAGATGATGTCTTTCCATCTGGACAGACTAGAGGGGAGTAAAACATATAACACGATCGTTTACTTTTGAGTTTACTAGGTATTGGACACTGTGTATGAATTGTCTCATCTAATGCATCTCTATGAGATAGGTCCTCTTATCCTAATTTTACACATCAGAAAACAAAGCTACAGAATTTTAAGCAATTAATAAGGGGATGCGTTTATATTTAAATCCAGTTGTGTCTGAACCTAAAATCTGTGTGTAATGAGAATCTCTATTTCATTAAAATACATTCTTAGAAATGGAAAAAAAAAGAAAAAGGGAAACCTTTGGCACGCACTTTTCTAAGACTTTTGCTACAGTTGACAAATTGCCTTGCAGAAAAATATATCAGTACCAAAATCAGACAAAGATAATACGAAAAAAAGAAAATTAGAGACCAGGGTCCCTCCTGAATGCAGATACAAAGAGCTGCAACAAATTATTAGCAAACCAAATTCATCAGTACATAAATGATTCATGTAAGGACTTCCCTGGTGACCCAGTGCTTAGGAATCCACCTCCCAGTGAATGCAGAAGACACAGGTTCAATCCCTGGTCCAGGAGGATCCCACATATTGCAGAGCAACTAAGTGGTGTGCCACAACTACCAAAGCCTGCACCCTCTAGGGCGGGAGAACCACAACTACTGAGCCCCTGTGCTGCAACTACTGAGGCCCATGTGCCTAGAACCAGTGCATCACAATAGAGTAGCCCATGCTCACCACAGCTAGAGAAAGCCTGCGTGAAGCAATGAAGACCCAGCACAGTCAAAAGTAAATAATAAAATTAAGATCAATGTATAATTATCAAGTATAATTTAAATCTGGAAGGCAAAGCTGTTTCAATATTTGAAAATCAATTTGAGAACTCTATGTTAATATTCTAAAAAGTAAAACCACATGACCGTTCAATTGATGTAAGAAGCATTTGACAAAAATCAACAGCCATTGAGTTAAAAACAAAAAACCTTAAAAAACTAGAAATAAAGAGGAACATCTTCAGCATGATAAGGGCCATCTACAAAATCCTGTACCTAACATCATACTTTGTTGTCAAAGAAAATTTCTCTCTAAGATCAGAAACAAGGCAAGAATGTCCACTTTTACCACTCAAATTTAAACTCAAAGATCCAGCCAGTGCAGTAAGACAAGAAAAAGAAATTTAAAAGCATACAGACTGGAAAGAAAGAAAACTAACAGAAAACATCATTGTCTTCATAGAAAATCCCAGAGAATCAACAATAAGAAAAAACTTCCCAGAACTAATTTAGCAAAGATGCAAGGTCAACACACAAAAATCAATCATATTTCTATATACTGTTAATGAATAATCAGAAACCAAAATTGAAAGCATAATTACTCCCCAAAGCCATCAAGTATTTATCAATTTACCATGTTAAGTTTAAAGTGTCTGAAAAGTTGTATCAATTTACAGGCTTGCTAGCACTTATCATGTTCTGGCCAACCTTGGATATTGTCATTATTTTTCCAGATATAAAGACATTAAAAAATAAGATATGTACTGTTTTATAATACAAAAGAATATGTGTGTGTGTATATAACATGTATATGCAAGTTATGAAATGACAATGAATACCTGTGAGCCCATCTGTCAACTTGAAAACTAGAAATCTCAAATTCATAGACACAGGAAAGTGGAATGGTGGTTGTCAGAGGCTGGAGGGAAAGATTATTTATTGTTTAATGTATAGAATTTCAATTTTACAAGATGAAAGGAATTCTAGAAATGGATGTGCATTTATATTGTATAATAGTGTAAGTGCATTTAATGCCACTGAACTGCACACTTAAGGGTTAAAATGGTAAATTTTATGTGTATTTTACCACAATTTAAAAAATAAATATGTGAACTTTTAAGAAAACACTTAAAATACTGCCAATACCATCACATCATGTGTCTGCTCTTCTCCTAATCCATGTCCTTGCCTTCTACCACACTCAAGGATAACCACAAAATTTTGATTGATATGCCTTTGGTTTATAAAAAAAGTTTTATATATTTACAGCCCCTAAATAACAAAGTGCTTAATTTTGCTTATTTGGAATTTTTTATAAATGGTATTATAATGTAATCTTCTACAAGTTGCTTTCTTTTTAACTCGATATGATGTTCCTAAAATATCCCTCCATGTTGCTACATGCGTCTATAGTTCTGTTTGCACTGCTGCATAATGTTCCGTCATGTGACTATACCACAATTTATGTATTCGTTTTCCTTGAACAGATATTTGGGTTGTTTCCAGTCTTTCTGGAGGGTGAGAGAATATAAACTATAAATATTCTTGTGTATATCTTGGCATACCTACAAGTGGAACAGCTAGGTCATAGGCTATGTGAATATTCAACTTTACAAATAGTGCTAGTATTCCAAAGTGGTTACATCAATGTATGCTCCCTCCAGAAGTGTTTAAAGAGTTCTAGCTGACCTACTCCTTACCAACACTTGGTATTATTTGTGGTTGAGGGAGGTGGGTGGAATCAGATAGATATAAAAGGATGTATCATTGGCATCTTAATTTGTTTTTCTTATTACTAATGAGGTTTTTTTTTATATGTTTATTGGCCATGTCCTTTTTCTCCTTTGTGAAATATCTGTCTTTTACCTACTTTCTTTAGACAAAGAAAAAAAAAAACTTTTCCTAATATATTTGTAGGAGTTCCTTATATATTTTGAATACTAGTTTTTTTCCCCCTTAATTTATGGCTTGTCTTTTTACTCATTTTGAGATGTCTTTGAACAAAGTTCTTGATTTTAATATGATGAAATGTATCAATCTTGTCTTTTATAGTTAATGCCTTTTGTGTTTTATTTAGAAAATCCTTCCCTAATCTAAAAGCATAAAGATAATCACCTGAATCTTCTTCTGAGTAATTTTACAAATTGCCTTTACACATAATTTTGAATTACTTTCTATATAGGATGAGAAATGAGATGTAATTTTATTTTCTTTCTTCAGTGATTTTCAGTATTATCATGGTAATTTGTGAAATTTCTATATTGTGAGAGTCTGTTTTGGGGCCCTCTGTTTGTTCCTATTGCTAAATTTGCCTGTCCTTGAATCAATATTACATTATCTTAATTACTACTATCTTTTTTTTTTTAAGTCTTGCTATCTGGTAAGATAAACTCTCTTACCATATTCCTTTCTTTAAGAGTGTCTTTAGTTTGGGGCCTTTGCTCTTTCATGTATATTTTAGAAATAAAATATCTGTTTCTCAAAAATAAAAACCCACTCTATTGAGATTTTGTTTGGCATTGCTTTAAATCTCTAAACCAATTTGAGGACAATTGACATCATTAAGATACCAAGTCCTACTATCCATGAACATGGTATATATCCGCATTTACTTAGGTCTTCTTTAATGTTGTCCAGTAAAATTTTATAATTTTCTTCATTTAGGTCTTGCACATCATTTATATAAAATTTCTTCTTAGGCATTTTATATATTTGTCTGTATTGTAGGTGATTATCATTCTTTTTCATCATTTCCAAATTAATAGAGAAATACAGAAACTACTTTTAATTTGTACCCTTTTGCTCATTAATCATGAAGAGCCTTTTTTCATATTTATTTACCATTTGCTTTTCTTCTCTTATGAAGTACTGGTGCATGTGGTTTGCCCATTTTTCTGATGTGATGTATAGCAGACATTCTGGTTGTTCATTCAATATCCATTTCTCTCTTTTTTCTTATTAAAAAGAACTTATTTTGTTTGGTTTCTACCCACAGGAAAGGTGGTTTTAGCTAATGAGTAAATCTTGATTGATCTAAACCAAGCATAGCCATTCCATTCTCCTTTTTTTTTTTTTTTTTAAATAGATTGGTATAGAGCAACCTATTTACTAGCCAGTGGAATGCAAGGGAAATCTGTTTGGCACTTCTTGGAAAGGTTTCCCTGTTCTAAAGAAAGAAACAGACAAGACTACTTAGCCTTGTCTATTTCTGGACTTCTTGGGTGAGATTCCTAGAGTTAATGCAGCTATCTTGTGACCCTGAGGTCTGAAGACTGAGAATAATGTTAACATGCTAAGGATTCCAGAACAGAAAAGCTGGAAGAACCTGAACTCTTGATAATGTCAACACTTAATGGCTATTTTACATATATTAGCTCTTCATCCTTAAACCTATGAGATAGATACTATTAATATAGCCATTTTCAAAATAGGAAGCTAAGGCATAAATAGGATAAGTAACTTGCTCAGTGTCCCACACTCAGTAAATGGAAGGGCCAGGGTGTAAACCCAACAACCTAGCTTCAGAGCCTTTACCATTTGTCTATGTTTTGTGGTAGCTTTTTAAAGTTATTGTGTGAAATCAACAAAATCAGAAGTTGCCCTACCTTTGGAGTTATTATATGACGTCTAAATTTCTCTATTGTTTATATAATTTTAATTGGAATTTTATATCATTTGCAGCCCAAAGCATCTTGATTTGGGGCATTTCTTTTTTCTAGGTGACTTATAAGATCTATTTAGATATTAAGAATGCTAACTGTTTGATTGTAATTTGTGTTGAAACATAACTGCCTAATTCTTATATACTGCTATGGGATTGTAAATTGAAACCTTTAGTAGGACAATTTGAAAAACAGAAAGCAAAATACTTTATAATGTTCATCCATACCCTTTGTTTTTATTCGCTTTATTTTTTGGCTGCACTGCACAGTATGCAGGCTCTTAGTTCCCAAACCAGGGATCAAACCCACACCCCCTGCTATGGAAGCTTGGAGTCTTAAGCACTGGACTGCCAGGGATGTCCCTTCATTCATACCCTTTAAACCACTATATCTATGTATAAAAGTTTATCCTGAGGAAATAATCAGAAATAGACACAAAGATTTTTCCACAATATTTTTCATTTTATTATTTATAACACAAAAATAAGAATACTCGTAAAATTCAGGAATTCCTAAAATTTAGATTGATATTATAGTATGGAATAGCATGTTTTAGAAGTATATTTAATGACATTGTTGTTTAGTCGTTATGTTGTGTCCGATTCTTGTGACCCCTCTGGACCGTAGCCCAACAGGCTCCTCTCTTCTTGGGATTTCCCCGGCAAGAATACTAGAAGTGAAAGTGAAAGTAGCTCATCTGTGTCCGCCTCTTTGTGACCCTGTGGACTACCCAGTCCATGGAATTCTCCAGGCCAGAATACTGAAGTGGGTAGCTGTTCCCTTCTCCAGGGGATCTTCCCAACCCAGGGATTAAATCCAGGTCTCCCGAATTGTAGGCAAATACTTTACTGCCTGGAGTGGGTTGATATTTCATTCTCTAGGAGAGCTTTTTGATCCAGGGATTGAACCCATGTCTCCTGTATTGCAGGCAGAGTCTTTACCACTGAGCCACCTGGGAAGTCTTATTTAATTAAATAGAAAGTGTTTAACGATAAGGAAAATTGTTGACAACATATTGTTAAGTTTAAAAAAGTAGATTGCATACAGTGAGTCTGCAAAATAGTTTGGCAATTCCTTTCAGAA
Organism: Cervus elaphus; assembly: GCF_910594005.1. Lineage (NCBI taxonomy): Eukaryota > Metazoa > Chordata > Mammalia > Artiodactyla > Cervidae > Cervus > Cervus elaphus. The sequence goes on from NC_057826.1 coordinate 16,447,497, forward strand.
CTGAAGATGGACTTATAATACAACCCAGGAATTATACTCTTGCTCATTTATCCCAGAGAAGTGAGCACTTCTGTCCAAATAGGAAGTTGTACATGAATGTCCATAGCAGCTTTATTCATGATAACCCCGAACTGAAAACTTAGCCAAATGTTCTCCAGTTGATTAATGTTTAAACAGACTGTGGTATTACACATCCATACCATTGAATACAGCTCAGCAGTAAAAAGAAACAAACTATTGGTGTCTACAGCAACTCAGATGAATCTCAAGACAATTACAATGAGTGAAAAAAGCCAATCCTAAAAGTACTAATACTATCTAATTCCATTTGCTTAACATTCATGAAATTATGGAGATAAAGAATGGGTGCTTGGTTGCCAGGAATTAGGAATGAATGGGGGATGGGATGGGTTTGGCTCTAAAGGAGTGATGTACAAAGGATAGAAGAATTGAGTTTCTTTATTGTGGTGATGTAAAGCTACACATGAGTCCATGTATGACTAATGAAATCTAAATAAGCTCTATGAACTGTACTGATGTCAATATACTGCTTTTGATATTGACCCACCATTGTATAAGATGTTACCTTTGGGGGAGGCCGAGGAAGACTGCATGGGCCTTGGTGTACATGGCTTTCAACCTCCTGTGAATCTACAATTATTTCAAAATAAATAAACAAAAACTTCATAAACCAGGACCTACAAAATAAAAACATCTATTATTATTTAAAAGAAATTCATAAAGCATTACCTTACTCTAATTGTTTAAATGACTCAGTGCTAAAACAAACTATAAAAGAGACTTTATTTAAGAGCTGTGATTTCTCAAAAAAACAGGATAAAAAATAGTATATTTGGTGGGAGCTCAATTTCAGTTAAAATATATATGTTATTTATATAAATTTTACATAAAAATATGCATACATATACACATATGTACTTCAAGCACATATATGTACCATGTAGCTTTATCTACATATCTATACATTCCTATATTTATTAGATTGGTGCAAAGATAATTATGGTTTCAGACTCTGAATTTTAAATCATTATAACTAGGCTCAAGCACATCTTTATTAACCAAAATAGGAACTATTGAAATCAACAAGAAATAAGTTTGCTTGTTTCTGTTACATAAAATCCGTGCTTCAGAATTCGACAAACTCTTGGAAAGCATTTTCTGCCTCTTGCTGGCTGTGGAAGCATTTTTCCTGCAAAAAATTTTTGCGATGCTTGAAGAAGTGGTAGTTGGTTGGCCAGAGGTCAGGTAAATGTGGCAGATGAGGCAAAATTGTAGACCAGTTCATTCAACTTTTGAAGCATTGGTTGTGCAACGTGCAGTTGGGTGTTGTCGTGGAGAAGTCGGCCCTTTCTGTAGACCAATACTGGCTGAGGGCATTGCAGTTTTCGGTGCATCTTATCGGTTTGCTGAACATATTTCTCAGATGTAATGGTTTTGCCGGGATTCAGAAAGCTGTAGTGCATCAGATGGGCAACAGACCACCAAACAGTGGCCATGATGGTTTTTTTGGTGTAAGTTTGGCTTTGGGAAGTGCTTTGGAGCTTCTCAGTCCAACTGCTGAGCCAGTTGTCGCCGATTGTCGCATACAATCCATTTTTCATTGCACATCACAATCTGATGGAGAAACGGTTTGTTGTTACAGAGAATGAGAGAAGACAAGACCTCAAAATGACCATTTTTAAAAGCTTCCAGGCAGCTCACGAGGCGCCCACTTATTGACCTTTTTCACCTTTCCAGTTTGCTTCAAATACGGAACAACCATAGAGTGGTCGATGTTGAGTTCCTGGGCAACTTCTCGTTAGTTACAAGAGGATCACCTTCGATAACAGCTCTCAGTTGTCGTCAGCTTCCAATGGCCAGCCAGCCGCTTCGCTCCTCATCTTCAAAGCTCTTGTCTCCTTTGCAAAAATTCCTGAACCACCACTGCACTATATGTTCATTAGCAGTTCCTGGGCCAAATGCACTGTTGATATTGAGAGCTGTCTCTATTGCTTTACGACCCGTTTTGAACTCAAATAAGAAAATCGCTAAAATTTTGCTTTTTGTCTAACATCATTTCCATAGTTTAAAATAAATATAAAATAAACAGCAACTAATTCTTTAGCAAAAAAAAATAAAGTGAGAAATGTGCATTAAAATGACCTATTATATAACTGCATGTATTTAGAATGTATTCCAATATCAAATGGCAAATCTCAGCAATGCAAGACCGTAATTACTTTTGTACCAATGTAATGTTTTTCTGTATGCAGGTGTGTGTGTGTTTGTATGTGTGTATGAATGACATATACCAAGATGTTAACAGTGGCTATCTCTGGGTGTATTGGTAGCAGGTTTATCAGTTCAGTCACTAAGTCATGTCTGACTCTTTGCAACCCCATGAACCACAGCACGCCAGGCCTCCCTGTTGATCACCAACTCCCGGAGTCCACCCAAACCCACGTCCATTGAGTCGGTGATGCCATCCAACCATCTCATCCTCTGTCGTCCCTTTCTCTTCCTGCCCTCAATCTTTTCCAGAATCAGGGTCTTTTCAAATGAGTCAGCTCTTCGCATCAGGGGGCCAAAGTATTGGAGTTTCAGCTTCAGCATCAGTCCTTCCAATGAACACCCAGGACTGATCTCCTTTAGGATGGACTGGTTGGATCTCCTTGCAGTCCAAGGGACTCTCAAGAGTCTTCTCCAACACCACAGTTCAAAAGCATCAATTCTTCAGTGCTCAGCTTCCTTTATAGTCCAACTCTCACATCCATACATGACTACTGGAAAAAACATAGCCTTGACTAGACGGACCTTTGTTGGCAAAGTAATGTCTCTGCTTTTTAATATGCTGTCTAGGTTGATCATAACTTTCCTTCCAAGGAGTAAGCATCTTTTAATTTCATGGCTGCAATCACCATCCGCAGTGATTTTGGAGCCCGAGAAAATAAATTCAGCCACTATTTCCATCGTTTCCCCATCTATTTGCCATGAAGTGATGGGACCGGATGCCATGATCTTAGTTTTCTGAATGTTGATCATTGGCCAACTTCTTCACTCTCCTCTTTCACTTTCATCAAGAGGCTCTTTAGTTCTTCATTTTCTGCCACAAGGGTGGTGTCATCTGCATATCTGAGGTTATTTATATTTCTCCCAGCAATCTTGATTCCAGCTTGTGCTTCTTCCAGCCCAGCATTTCTCATGATGTACTCTGCATATAAGTTAAATAAGCAGGGTGACAATATACAGCCCTGACGTACTCCGATTTGGAACCGGTCTGTTGTTCCATGTCCAGTTCTAACTGTTGCTTCCTGACCTGCATACAGGTTTCTCAAGAGGCAGGTCAGGTGGTCTTGTATTCCCATCTCTTTCAGAATGTTCCACAGTTTGTTGTGATCCACATAGTCAAAGGCTTTGGCATAGTCAATAAAGCAGCAGTAGATGTTTTTCTGGAACTCTCTTGCTTTTTCAATGATCCAGCGGATGTTGGCAATTTGATCTCTGGTTCCTCTGCCTTTTCTAAAACCAGCTTGAACATCTGGAAGTTCACGGTTCACATGTTGCTGAAGCCTGGCTTGGAGAATTTTGAGCATTACTTTACTAGTGTGTGAGATGAGTGCAATTGTGTGGTAGTTTGAGCATTATTTGGCATTGCCTTTCTTTGGGATTGGAATGAAAACTGACCTTTTCCAGTCCTGTGGCCACTGCTGAGTTTTCCAAATTTGCTGACATATTGAGTGCAGTACCAGAGACCCCTTAATTGCCTCAGTAATAACTCTTCTGTAGTAATATTCTGGGCAACTAGCCACCCAGAAAAAAAGACTACATTTCCCAGTTTCCCCAGCAAGCAGATGTGCCCATGTGACTACATTCTTACCACCGACCGGGACAGTATGGACACCTTGTGTTGCTATTTCTGAGAATCTTCCCTAGGAGTAGCTGTCATGGGTCCTTGACCTCTTTATCATCTTCTCCTTCTTGCTGTCTTCCTGCTCTGCTCACTTAGATTATGAGGTGGCAGGCCTCAGTGCAGGGATGGCAGAGTAGTGAGCTGGAAGGAGTCTAGGCTTGGCAAAGTCTCTGGAGAGCAGAAGTCCCACGCAAGCCTGGACTTTTGGACTTCATGTAGCTTTGAGCAAAATATACTTCAGTCCTGTTTAAGCCATTGTTATCTTGGGGTTCCTATCAGTTTCAGTCACACCCAATCCTAACAAATACAAGAGTAGTTTTTTTTTTTTTAATTTATTTTTGTATTGAAGGATAATCGCTTTATAGACTTGTGTTGTTTTCTGTCAAACCTCAACATGAATCAGCCATAGGTATACATATATGCCCTCCCTTCTGAACCTCCCTCCCATCTCCCTCCCCATCCCACCCCTCAAGGTTGACACAGAGCCCTTGTTTGAGTTTCCTGAGACATACAGCTAATTCCCTATTTTTAAAAATAGTTTACATATGTTACATATCTAGTTTACATATGGTAATGTAAGTTTCCATGTTACTCTTTCCATTTTATATGTGTTCTGTTCTGTATTTTCAAAAATTCCTATAATACACACAACCCATTTATAAACAGAAAAAGTTATTTGTAAGAAAGAAAAGTTATTTGTCAGGGAAAAAAAAAAGTCATCAGGCCCATTCTCTCAACCAGGAGTGTGATTATGTTGACCAAATCTTCCAGATTTTTCCAAAGGATCCCAATTTCAAACATCCTAGCTAATTGTCTGCATAATTATCAAATTACCATTTTCAAATTTAATTTGGAGAATAAGGTGCTGCGCTGTGCTCAGTCGTGTCCAACCCTTTTGTGCCGCCAAGAGTGGTCTGTTCACCAGGCTCCTCTGTCCCCGGGATTCTCCAGGCAAGAATACTGGAGTGGGTTGCCATTTCCTCCTCCAAGGGACCTTCCCACCAGGGGTCAAACCCGTATCTTCTGAATCTCCTGCATTCCAGGTGGAATCCTTACACCTGAGTCCCCAGGAAAGCCCCAGAGAATAACATGATTATGATGATAATTCTCAACTGGTTGGGGGGGGGGGGGTTGGGGGGGTTGCTGACCAAAATATTTGTGTCTTTCTCCTAGTGTTCTAAAGAATCTCTTTTAGGCCATCGGATCACTTCCTTTTCCTGAAGGGCTTTGACTCAGCACTCGGGCAGTGAATGCACTATTGTTTTTATCCTTCTTGGATTGTTTTGGTGGATAAGTCATGTCTCTACACAACCTGAGAACAAGTGCTATTGTAGTGGACACCTGTTGTTTTTATCTCCCCTGTACCTCCTTTCCTTTGGGAATTGCCCCTCCTCATCCCATGTCATTCAGGTGGAAGTGTCAATCCCAAGGCCTCCTGGTACCCAGCGTGGCTCCTCACCACAGGGATGGCACACCACCCAGGTCTGGTCAGTCACCCACTTCCATGCTGACTGATTGTGCAAAGCCCTTCAATTCTTCGCTGTGATTTGTCATACAGACCCCAGAAGAGAGCAGGTTTCTATCTTCCTCGTCTGCTGTAGGGAAATTGGCTCAGGTCTATCAGTGGCCAGCTTTCCTGCCTCATAGAGAAAGCTTGTCTGCAGGAGAAAGTCAGGCAACTGCTCCAGGAGAAACAAAAGCAAGCAGAACCAAGTCCTGGAGTGAGAGGAGTGAAAGGGGAAAGAGAAAATAAGCTGATGATTTGAAGCAAGCTGATGTAGGCCCTTAGATTTAGCCAGTCCTGAAGGCAGTCACCCTTGGACTTCACAACAAATTCCTCTTTGGCTTAACTTTTGGGGTTGCTAGAGTCTTGACTAGGTTTCTCTTTTGTCTCCCAACCTTATTGTCAGCTAAGGTAGGCGTTTATTATTATTTGATTGATCCTGTTAGACTAGAAGCTAATCTTGGTCTAAATATGAATGTACATTTTTTTTGGAAACTGGCTCTGTTCTTGAGATTCCCTGGCACTTAAACATGATTCATTCCTAAGAATTTGGAGGGAAAGTCTAATGACGACACAGTAGTAGTCCCAGGGCATGTGATTAGAAAAAAAACAAAACACACTGTTATTGCTATTAGGACTGGGTATTAATAGTTGCTCTTCATAGAGCAACATATTCAGTATGCAATAAACATTTATTCAGCATATAAATAAATATAAGCACCATGTTGCCTATTGGAAAACAGCCCCCGTAGTAGGGGAGACTCTAATAATAAACAGCATCACCCCTTACACTTAGAGGATCTTGCCTTTTAGTCAAAGATATTCATATTCCTTGCCTCTCTCGGTCTCGAAAGAGCCCTATGAAGTGGGCTGGCTCTGGTCAAGAGATCAGTCATTCCACAATTGATAGGTCCGTTCTTTGGATTTGGAAGTCATGCAAATCTCAGTTTAGATCTTAGGTCTGCCTCTCTGAAACTAGGTGACGTTATCTGTCAGGGGAGATGATAATGGCAGTGACATTCGATAAGGGTGGTCATTTTAAAGATTAGTGTAACTGCACGCTAAGTTGCTTCAGTGTGTCCAACTCTGCGACCCCATGGACTGTAGCCTGCCAGGATTCTTTGTCCATGGGATTCTCCAGGCAAGAATACTGGAGTGGATTGCTGTGTCCTCCTCCAGGGGATCTTCCCAATCCAGGGGTCAAACCTGTGTCTCTTATGTCTCCTGCATTGGCAGGCAGGTTCTTTACCACTAGCACCACCTGGGAAGCCCAAGTGTAACCACCTGTGAGTATTTCAGAACAGCTACAGACACTGCATGATGGTGTAGCCCAGACAGGAAGCCTGGGTCCTGGGTCCCAGCACTTCCTACCATTCTTGGTGCCTCTGTGACACTCAGCCACTAACCTGCAGGCAGAGGCTACTGGTGGGTCACAGGGGCCCAAGGCCCACCCTCTCCCATCTGGCTCCCCTCCTTCTTTCCCTGGAATAGTTTCTATCTGATGGTTTGATGGTTTGATGCCTACAGCAGGAACATCCTTAACAACACACAGTTGTCGTCTAACTCTAGAGGGTAATTTGATTGACTGGTTCCTGACCAGAGTGGAGAAGGGAAAGGTGAGGGAGCTTCTCAAGCATGCTGTCCACATTGTGCAGAACCTGGTGGGTGGGGAGAACTGAACTGAGTACTGAGATCAGAAAGATCTTTCTAGTCTCAGCTTAGTTTCCTTCTTTGGGCTTGGGTAATAAAAATCAGTGTCCTCCACTTATTAAACACCACACCTACCTTGTGCCAGAGACTATTATTATAATTACATCAAAACCATCCAAGACTCTATAGGGTAAATGTTAATGTCTTTATTTCACAGTGGAGGGAGCCGAGGCTCAGAGAGATTGAATTCAATGCCCAGGCATGTAGCCAGTGGGGCAGAGGTTAGGTTCTAACCCAGGTTTGTCTTCCCCAGAGATTTCCACAGTGTCTCCCAGTTCCACAACATCTGTACCCTTCATGTTAGAGTGGAAGTCAGGGGGCCAGGCTCCCACCAGTCTCCGAGGTCTTCAGGATCTTGGGGATATAAAGTCCTGTGTCCCTACCCTGTCACATGTTTAAGGAGCTGAAGGATGAGACCAGAGCCAATGCTGAGAAAGCTGTGTGGCAGGCCTCTGAGAGCTGTGCCCTGGCCTTGCTAGGATGTCCTGCACACACCTGAGGGCACTGGGGGGTGGTTAGTGGAATCTCCCCGTCAGCCCCTATCCCCTGAAGGGAAGGCTGCATGGAAACTTCCCAGGGCTCACAAGCCCTAGCCTGGGGTGGATGGATCCATGAAGCCCAGTGGCCAGTCACACCCCGTGGGAAAGCCTTGGCCCTGGCCTGCCTGGGAGCCACGGCGGTGCCGCCTCCTGCCCACGGCTTGGCTCAGCGGGTTCCCAAGTGGCTTGACTTCCTGCCCCCTGATCCACCACCAGACTCCCTCACCATGGTCCCCAGGGAGCTAGGGAGGCCACTGGCAGAGTTGGCTCTCAGTCCCGCAGGACTCCCAAAGCCTGTTCTCCCTACACCTTGGAGCCAGATTTCCCCCCAGGGAAGCAGGAGAGGAGACCCTCCAATTCCCCTAGGTCTCTTTGGGGCTGGTGGGCCCCATCCCCACTCCTTCTGCTGCACGCTGAGGCCCCAACTCTGGGCTGCAATAACAGGGCTTTGGGTATGGGCTGTTGTTTTTGCAGCTGGGCTGGGGCGGAGCAGCAGGGGGAAGGCTTCGCGGGTACCAAACATCTGAGAAAGCCCCGAGCCCACATTCCCATTAGGGCTGGGACAGCGCTTCAGACTAACAACTGTACTGTTCCTACAAGAGAGGCCCCTGGGCAAGGCTCAGAGTGTGGAGGGAAGGCAGAGAAAGAGGCCAGCCAAAGGGGAGCGAGAGCATAAGGGAGACCCCGGGCCTTCTTTGAGCCAACCCTTCCCCAGCAGGCTGTGTTTCTTCCCTCATTTCCAACTGCAGCTGGACGGAGCCTCTCCCGCCACCCCCACCCCCACACACATCTGGGAGATGCTGGAGCAAGCTTCCTCAAAACAAACAACAAACAAACAAAAAAAACCTCATTTACTAGGGCAAAATGTCAGAAACTAAAAAGAAAGATTAACCCATAATCCCTTTACTCAAAAATATTCATTAAGGGCATTTTGATGTATTTCCCCTATGACCTCCTTTTTTTTTTAACAGAGGTAAAATAACATAAAATTTACCATTTTTACCGTTTTAAAAAATATAGTCATTTTAAAATGTATATTTATATTCTTGTGCAACCACCATCATCGGCACTTTTTATCTTCTCACATTGAATCTCTGCATGATTAAATAATAACTGCCCACTCCCTCAAGTCCCTAGCAACCACCTCTGTCTCAAAGAATTTGACTACTTTAGGTACCTCATATAAATCATACCGTAATTGTCCTTTTCTGCCTGGCTTATTTCACTTAGCATAATGGCTCTAAGGTTCATCCATGTTGTAGTATCTGTCAGAATTCCTTTCTTTTTGAGCTGAATAATAATATTCTATATTTTCCTAGACACAACTTTTAGTGCTCATTCTTTAATTCCTTGTGTAGATGATATAGCATAATATACTTAACCAGTCTCCTACTATTGGATACTGAGATATCTTCTTTGTATGTTTGCTACTATAAATGACACTGAGAAGAACATCTTTGAGGACATTTTTTCCCTGCCTTCCTACAGCTCTGCCTGACTTCTGACATTTCAGATTATTTCCCAAGATAGAGTACCAGAAGTGGAATTGCTCATAAAAATGATAAACCCTCCTCAGTCTTCTTGACAAATATCACCCCAAACTTACCAGAAGAAACCTGTCTACTGCTCCTCCCTCGAGCAGTATAGGAAATCCAGAGCCTTTTCCTTCCTTCACCTCATATTTTCCACATTGCTGAGCACTCATGTGCCTGGCCCCAAGGAACCAACGATGCTCGTCCTTTGACTTCTCTTCCCTGGAGAAAGGTCGAGGACTCCATTAGCAGAGGCTTCCATGGTGGCCTGACGATAAAGAATCGGCCTGCCAGAGCAGGAGATGCGGGTTCAATCCCTGGGTCGGAAAGACCCCCTGGAGAAGGAAATTGGCAACCCACTCCTGTAATCTTGCCTGAGAAATCCCATGGACGGAGGAACCTGGCGGGCTACAGTCCATGGGGTTGCAAAGACAGCGACTAAACACCAACAAGGCCCAATGACTCCGCTCACAAACCATAGGCCACAGTTACCTCTGCGGTTTCCATTTTACTGACAAGGCAACTGAGTTCCACGGCCATCTGCTTCTTCTTTCAAGGCACACAGCTGGTGTGTCATAGAGCTGGGATTCATGCGCAGATGTCTCTAGCTCTGGACCCTGTGCTCTAGACTATTCCTATCTCCTGCTTCTTCTCACAGGGGCACCCCCAAGGAAGAGAGAGGGAAGGGCTGTGGACCAGTGATGGTCTATGGGGTGAGATTTGGCTCTGCCCTCTCCGCCCAACCTGGCCAAATTCGAGACCAGAGACCCTTGGCCATTGGGAATGGGGAGTGCTCTATGTCCCCAAGGGGACCTGGGTAGGGCAGGGGTAGGGGCAAGCGGAGAGAGTGTCTGGGGACCACACTGCACACAGAGTCTGTTGTGTTGCAGCCTCTGCTCTTTGGGAAAATGAGCATCATGAAGTCTTCCTGTTTTGGACAATCTGGTGTCCCAGAGACCCCAAACCAAAGAAAACATGGACTGAGGAGCCAGAGCTGCAATGCTGAAGACTGCAGGTGAAACCAGCCCTTCTGGGGTTGTCCAAGGGAGCTCTCGTAGGTTCTCAACTAGAATGCGGGTGCTAATGACCAGAACAGACTCCTTGCTTGAGGCTCCTTCAGGTTCAGTCAAGCCTGGAGCTAAGGGAATTACTCCACAGACAGATGGAAGCCACTGGAAGCTCAGAGATCTGATGCACATTCCCTGGGCTCCCGTTGCTCAACCTGGGGAACACGCCCTGAGATGAAGCAGGATAGGGGCCCGCCAGGCCTCAGGTGGTCTACAAAGCAACCTACAAAGCAAGGGAAGACAGCTCAGTGAGAACCCCAGCAGGGAAGAGTGATCTTTTATTCCAGAACAGGACTCCCTGCGGGGCGCAGAACAGAAGTCAGTAGGCGCTAGAGTCCCGGACATGCCTGCTTGACTTGGCTCGGGTCAAGAGGGCAGCCCACGGGCCTGGCCTCGCCAGCCAAAGCCAACACAGGAAATGCCAAGCAGACCGCAACAGCTGGGTACCTCATTTGTACTGGCTAGCAGGGAGCACCCGCCTCCCCAGCACCGCTGGGACTTAGCCAAGGCATCAGCACTCAGGAGATGCACAGTCCCAGGCCTGCCCTGGTAGGCCCTCCACCCCAGGGCCCGGAGGAGCCAGGCAAACACACAGGAGGCTAGCAGGCAGCGAGAGGAGTCAGGCGTTAACCTGGAAGGCGGCCCTCAGATTGCTGTTGGGATCCAGTTTCACACTCCTACTCCTTGGAGGAGAGCTGTGAGGGATCATCCCCTCCGAGACGCCCCGGGAAGGAGACTGATGGGCAGACAGTTGTTATTCACGCCACCAGGGTGATGAAGGCCACTGTAATTGGCCTCGCAGACAGGCAGGGGCCAGGCCTGTCTGCCAGCTTCCCCCCAGGGTCTGCGGGGCCAGGGAGGGGACCGAGGCACAGGGAACAGCGTGTGCTATAGCTGCTTGTGCTGATCGGATTCGTTTGTGAATTGACATCCAATCCTCCTCAGTGATTTTCTTTCCAGGGCCCCAGTGAGGGCCAGAACTGTGGAAGTGGATGGGTTTTGGGCAGGGAGGGGACATGGGTCTTCTGAGGCTCTTTTTACCTGCGCGCTAGCTGGGGCAGCCTCCAAGGCGAGACTCTGCATCCTAATTATGGCCTCAGCTTGGCCAAAGCCCACTCTGAGCCCCGCAGGGACTGCTCAGCCCACCCCCGGTGGAGGGGTCCGCTCATCTCTTGCTGGTAGTCCCCCCTCATTCCCAATGCAGGTGCGCTCTGTACTCCCAGGCCCAGCACAGTGCCTGGCACAGAGTAGGTTTGCCAAGGATCTTGGCACAGTGAGCACATTGGTGTCCTCTTTCCTAGTTGGTCTGAGTACCTTGTGGGAGAATCTCTGTGATACTCTTTGAGGTCTGAGTGGTCCTTGTGGGCACATTTTTTAGACAGTCTCAGCTATAGAGAGCTCTCGGGCCACCAGCCCTGACCCTGCTTCTCCAGGCAGCATCCTTTACACCATCTCTGATGGGCAGATGTGCTACACTTCAGCCAAGTTCTTCCTTTCTACACGAGTGTGTGTGTGTGTGTGTGTGTGTGTGTGTGTATGTCTGTGTGCACACAAGTGTGCATATCCATGTGTATGGCTGGGGGAGTCTACGTGTGCGGCCCTGGGTATATTCTTTCCTGTCCATCCCCTATGTTCCCTTCCTTGGAAATCCCAGGCAGGGAGGAGAAAAGCGAGGTGTCTGGTGTGGAGGCTTCTGGGTTAAGACCTTTTCAAAGTCTGTCTTATTTATACTTCAGTCTGAGGAACAGGTTAGGCTGGCCTCTCACAGGCCTGTCCCCTCAGCCCCCTCCTTGAGGGGGTGTCCCAAGCCATCTGAGAGTAGGAGCTGGTCCTGGCTGCTCAGGATCGTGGCTGGGATTCCTTTCCACGGGAGGAAATATCAGAGGCCAGGTACCTGGAGCCCTAGAGGGAGAACAAAGGCCCATTAGGTCAGTACCAGGGGGCAGGGGCAGTGGCCAGCACTTACCAATGGTGATAGAGGAGAAATGCCCCTTCAAGCATAAGAAGGCATGTGCCCCAGGGACACTGGGGACTGAAATGCAATCCTTCGTTCCCTTTTTAAAAATGCATTTATTTTTTTTTTTAAGAATCTTTTTTTTTTTTAATTTATTTATTTGGCTGTGTAGGGTCTTGCTTGCAGCACATGGGCTCTTTTGTTGCTCCTCATAGTACATGGACTTCCTTGCCCTGGGGCATGTAGGATCTTACTTCCCCAACCAGGGATTGAACCCACATCCTCTGCATTGCAAGGCAGATTCTTAACCACTGGGCCACCAGGGAAGTCCAAAAATGCATTTGTTTTTAATTGGAGGATAATTGCTTTACAAAATTGTGTTGGTTTCTGCCGTATATCAACATGAATCAGCCGTAGGTATACACATGTCCCCTCCTTCTTAAACCTCCCTCCCACCTCCCACCCCATCCCACCCCTCTAGGCAGCACTATTTACAATAGCTTGGACATGAAAGCAGCTTAGATGTCCATCCACAGATGAATGGATGAGGAAGTTGTGGTACGTATACAGAATGGAATATTACTCAGCCATCAAAAAGAACACATGTGAGTCAGTTCTAATGAGGTAGATGAACCTAGAGCCTTTTTTTAAAAAAAATTATTTTATTTTATTTATTTATTTTTGGCTGTGGTGGGTCTTCATCGCTATGCGGGCTTTTCTTCAGTTGAGGAGAGCAGGGGCTACCCTCTAGTTGCGGTGTGCAGGCTTCTCATTGCAATGGCTTCTTTTGTTGCAGAGCATGGGCTCTAGGGCTCGTGGGCTTCAGTAGCTGCAACTCCTGGGCTCCAGAGTACAGGCTCAATTGTTGTGGCACACAGCTTCTTTGCTTTGCGGCATGTGTGATCCTCCCGGATCGGGGATCAAACCTGTGTCTCTTACACCGGCATGCAGATTCTTTACCATTGAGCTACCAGGGGAGCCCCCTACAGGGCTGTTGCCAACTTTAAATGTTAAGGTACCTTTGTTGAATGAATGAATGAATGATGGATGAAGGCCCGGTGCACATCTGGCTCAGCATACGCTTCTCCCACCCCCACCCCCGCCAAGCTAATTCTGACTCCCTACTTACCCACTTTCTTCTCCGGAAGGGGTTAAAACAGCAGCACTTCCGAAGGAGAGTAAAGGGAGTTCAGAAGCCCCCCGGCAAGGCCTCAGCGGGATGTGTGGGGTGACATGGAGGGGGCACTGCCCAGCAGGCTGCTAGGCCAGCCCCCTCTGCTCAGCTCAAGACCTGCTTCCAATTACCCATGAAATCTGAGCTGGAAGAGACCTATTAAAGCCCCATTTAGTTTGATCCCCTTGGGGGCCAGGGATCTTTTCCGGCGACATCCCCCTCCTTATCCGACTGGGACTCCAAGCCCTTTGGATGTTATCTCCTCCTGGGTCAATATTGTGACAACTCCAGCTGTGACCCAGGCCACCCTGGAGCCAGAGCTGATCTGAGCCTGCTGTGGTGCAGGAGGGCACCAAACCCAGCTCCCTTTCTACCTCGAGGCTCCCAGAGGTAGTGGGCAATCACAGGAAGCTGCCTGCTTCTTGCCAGAACCCAGCCCAGCCTGCACCCCCCATTCCCAGCTGGTCTGCAAGTGGCCGGATGGCTCCTGGCCCACCTGGTCAATCCCAACGGGAGTTCTTACTGGTAGGGACCATCTTCCGCATATTCCCAGTCGTGCCTGGTACAAAGTCCCGTGTTTCATAACCCCCATTACATAAGAAATAATAAATAATGATGATTAATGACCTCCTCCCCAAGTCCCTGAGCTTGCCGGGGTCAGACCTCCCAGGGATGTCACGGGAACTCCAGGAGGAGGGGCAGGGAGCCCAGGGCGTAGGGGATACCCACCCTCCATCCACACCCTCCCCAAAACTTCTTCATGTCCTCTCCCATAGCCAGTCCAGCAGGAGCAACAGGAAGCCACCAGTAAACACATGGCAGGGGCCCCAGAGCCTCTCAGAAGAGGCGACCCAGCACGGAGGTGGGGGCCCAGGGTGCAGTCTCAAGTTCAATCGGCTTTGGTTCCCTCGGGGTCACCCTGGTGGGGTGCCCTGTGCCCACCAAGGCCTGCCCTTTCCTCCTAAGGCACCCTGCCCTCCGAGACGTCCCTTCAAGTTTGGGCCTCTAAGCACTGTTCCTGTGGCTGGGAGACCCAGGGCTGGCCTCCAGGGACCAGGCAGGACTGGGCTGGCCCTTTGGGGGTGGTCTGCTGGGAGGTTCTGTGGCTTCTTTCCCGAATTCTGGAGCAGCAGGGAGGGAGCGAGGAAGCCACTCTGGGGGCAAGGCTGGGGCAGCCCCTAGGAGGTGAGGGGAAGGCGACAGGAAGTGGAGGATAAGAAGGTTTTTGGCGGGAGGAGTTGGGGGAGGCATCTTGGGGGCAGTGAACGAAGGCAGCCGGGCTGATCCTCTCCCCAGTCTCCCTACTGGGCCCCCTCAGAGCTGCAGAGGACTCCCGGCCAGTCTCCTGCCTCTGACCCCCTCCACCACGTTATGAATGGATGTGGATTCTGTCTGGGGGATCTTCGCAGATGTGGATTTTGTGGCCTTGGTCAATGAGGGACGGTCCTTCCTTCTGTCTAGCCTAAGCTTCGTTGCTGCGCTGTAAACTTGTAGCTCCTCATCCCCCCTAAAGTGGGGGTTCACACAAATGGACCCTCCCTCAGCCCTAACTTGTGGCTTTGTTCCTCTGAAGTTGACTTCCCAGAGGAAAGAGGACTGCGGAGCCCTGGCATTCCCTGGGTACTCTGGCCTTGTCTCTGTCCTCACCTCCAGTAGCCAATATGTGCAACCCAGGGAGGATTCCTGTTGCCTGGGACGAGCACAGAGCCTTTACGTCTTTCTTTGACCAATCGTGTTATTTATGTATTTATTTTTGGCTGTGCTGGCTCTTCGTTGCTGTGCAGGTTACTCTCTAGTTGCAGTACTTCTCGTTGCGGTGGTTTCTCTTGTTGGGGATTACAGGTTCAAGGACACACAGCCTCCAGTAGCTGTGGCGTGTGGACTCAGGAGGTGTGGTTGCCAGGCTCTGCAGTGCAGGCTCAATAGCAGTGGGGCACAGGCCTAGTTACTCCGCGACACATGGGATCCTCCTGGATCAGGGATCAAACCCATGTCTCCTGCATTGGCAGGCGGATTCTTTACCACTGAACCACCAGGGAAGCCCAAGCCATTACCTTTTTGCTGCACCCCTCCTGAGCCCTCCTAGACCCAGTCACTGGCTATGTGGGGCACAAGGGGTCCCGAGGGCTGGGGGCCAGGGGCCAGGTCACCATGGGACCAGACCCCTGCCGCTCACAGATGCTCTTCACCATGGCTGGACAACCGCACAGGAATGCTTCATTTATCTCTGTCAAAAGTCAGGATGCAGTGTGCAACCCCTCCTCATACCCCTGGAGGCTGGGCATGGGTCGTGTGTGGAAAGCAGACTGTGTGGGCCTTGGCCTTCCCCAGTACCATGGGCAGGGCAGAGGGAAGTACACCAGGATATGGACACCGGCATGGACAGACAGATTCTCCAGCAGAATTCTCCAGAATTCTCCAGCACACGCCTTCTCTACACACACTCCCCAAAGCGCATGCTCTGGTCCATGAGTGCAGGGTCACCTGCATAAGCTCACGTGCACACACCCACTTTCACACAAGCAGAGGCACACTCATTTCCACACATTTCCAAACCCACACGTAGCTCCGTGTGCTCATGTTGCCTTGTATCTTCCCACGAAGGTACAAATATTCATCTCCATACAATGATACGCTTCATGTGGAATCACACGGAACATTAAGGGGAGGTTTTCAGCTGCTGCTTGATTTACAATACGGAATATGCCATGGAAGTCATTCCAAAGCCATTAACTCTAGAGAGCATGGGAAGAGGAACCCTGGGTCCACAAAAGAAGTTTTCTCCCGTGCCCTTTTGGGACCTATCAGCCTCCCAGGGCACGAGGAGACCCCAGACCTTGCAAAGTGGGTAGAATTTCAATAGGTAGGCGTGGTGACATGTTCCAGGAAGAGGGTCTGCTCTGAGCAGGGGAGCAGAGAAGGAGGAGTTTCAGGCCAAGACTGGGGCAAGGCTTGGGGATGGCTTGTTTGGAGTGGAGTGTTCTCTGGCACATCCTAGGGGATGGTGCAGCAGCTAGAGAGTGTAAAAGTTCTTTTGTGACGGAGAGCCACGGCAAATGTTTGAGCTGGAGAGCATCAAGATAAGAATGGCTCCTTAGGAAGCTTCATTCACTCGATGCTTGTGAGACGACAGCCCAGAGTGGGGAAATGAGCGATTCTACCTGGAGCTGATGGGGGGAGCGGGAACAGCTTCACGTCTGATGTGGGTTTCCAAAGATGAACAGGAGTGGTCCAGACAAGGAAGGACGGGAAGAAAGCCTGAAGCTAGACCTGGCAGCTGGGAAATGGGGAGGAGAGCTGTGTTATTTTTCACATGCTGCTCATAGAGCCAAGCACAGGTTGTCTTGAGGAGCTGAACACAGCATCTAGGCTGGAATCAGGAGTCCCAGCAGCTATGATCAAGTTCACCAGGACATACAAAATGAGGCCACTGAACAGTGCATGATGTTATCTTGGGGCAGGCTGACCTAACCTCGAGAGAACTCTTCTCCTGAATGAGGGAGAGCCCTGGGGTGAGTACACAGAAGGAGTCTTCAGGGCCAGTTGGCTGGCCTTCCCGAGGGACCACTCATGTCTCAAGGTCACCTGGATAGAGAACAGGTAGAACTATGGGGAACACCTGGCTCTGATCCTTTGACACATCCCCTCCCTTGGAAACCTCACTAAAGCGTTCTTGCCAACCTCTACCCCACTGTAACCCTGCCATCCTGCTGAGAGCTGTGGCCAAGAGGCCCAGTGCCCCAGACTGCAAACCCACCAGAGCGGGAAACACCACATCCCAGCTGTCTGACCAAATCCATCCAGAGGCCAGCCAGCTTGGCTGGCTGAAGTTCAACTTAGCCCAGATCCAGGAGGCACTGCTGGGAAGAGGCAAGGGCTGAAAGAAAGCTGCTGGGTCAACCCCCTTCTGGGACCTACAGTATAGGATTCCCCCTGGCACAGCCATGGGCTTGTCCATTACTTGTCCATTGCCAAGTATTTCTCCAAGCCTCTCTGTGCAGTCTTAAGTGATACAGGTTGCCTTGACCGCTGGTGGTTGGATCCCAACCTGATTGCCAAAGGCCTGGAGGTCTGGCCTCACTTAGGACAGAAGTGAATCTGGTTGAAAACCCACAGTCCATCTTGCAAATTTGGAGAAAGCTTGTCATCATGCAGAGACCCTCACTCTGAGATCAACTCCCTCCCTCCTCCCGGCCCTCCCTTCCCACCCCAGCCCTACCCGCAGCAGCTGTTGCAGCCCTTGGGACAGCCTGGGGCCACTACCACCACTGCAGAAGATGAAAGGAGGCTGGGC
Source organism: Cervus elaphus (assembly GCF_910594005.1). NCBI lineage: Eukaryota > Metazoa > Chordata > Mammalia > Artiodactyla > Cervidae > Cervus > Cervus elaphus. The sequence goes on from NC_057826.1 coordinate 16,465,181, forward strand.
GTTGTTGGGAGGGGGGAACGGTCATGCCGGGCTGCTGCCTCCTCCCTAGTTCTGTGCAGTAGGCTCCTCTCATCCTCCAGACACCCTGCTCCCTGGGCCCCCAGCCCCTGAGCAGGCTCATCGCTCCCTTCCCTCTGCTTTCTCCTCCATCCATGCAGCTCCCAGCCAGGAGACCCTTTTCTGCTGCCCATGGCCTCTGGTGCCATCTCCAGTCTGCCACATTCCATGCATATTCCCTTCTGCCCCTTTTGCAGAGAGGGGAGCCATAGGGTCCTAGAGTCAGAATCAAGCAGCAGGGTGGAGACAGCCAGAGGACACAGCCTCTGAGACAGTCGGCGAAGACATCTGTTCACAGAAGGAGACGCAGAAGTGGATGGCGAGACAGAGGCCCAGGGTCAGGTGACTCCCACCGAGCAGCCCCCATGAGGGTCGTCGTGGGGAGTCCTGGGTGGGGGCAGGGCCAGTGCTGAGACAATCTCACGAAGAGTGGGCCCGAGTGGGCCCGCCCCTCCCAACATTCCCATTGCTCTTTGACTGCCGGATCTGAGGCTCTAGACGGATCACCTGGTAGGCAGGTGTTTGGGGAGGTTGAGGATACGAGGTTTGGAGTGAGACACTTAGATCTGCCCTTCCAAGGCTATGTGACGTGGACCAAGAGCCTTCATCTCTCCACGCCTTGGTGACTTTGGTGAAAATGGGTCTGCTGTTGTACCCGTGATTCCTGTGAGACTTGAATGAGTTAGTGTTGCAAAGTATTCTGCAGAGTTCCTGGCACTGAACAACATGATCTTGGGGTTAGGCAATTGTTACCCTCATTTTCTGAGTTTTGATTTCCTTGCTTGCCACAAAGAAAGTGAAAGTGAAGTTGCTCAGTCATGTCTGACTCTTTGCGACCCCATGGACTGTAGTCTACCGCGCTCCTCCATCCATGGGATTTTCCAGGCAAGAATACTGGAGTGCCATTTCCTTCTACCTACATACCTCCCAGTGGCTATGGGGAATGAGTGGGTAGACGTCAACTCGGGGTCCCACTCTAAGCTTGAAGGCTGTGGGGCCAGGACCCACCCCTATCCCAGCCCAGTGCCTGACTGGCCACCGAGGCCCCCAGGCAGGCTTCATGCCCAGCCAGGCAACAGGTGGCAGGGCCAGCTGGGCACAGGTGCAGCCTTGTTGGGGGATGTGGGGGGGTAGTCCCCCCCCGTTTCCTCCCCAGGAATGGCTTCCCCCAGCTGCTGGCGGGATGAGCTGTGCCCCGGAGGAAGGCTGGGCGGAGGGAGCAGCCAACGTGCGTGCGGCCGGGGCTGAGTAATCGCCGTTTCCTGCTGCCACCATCAGCAGCTTCAGCCCCACTGGCCAGTGGGCGGCTCACAATGCTTGCTGGGGCAGGCGCCCAGCCACGGTGCAGGGTCACTTCCCTGAATTGTCCCGGTCTCAGGCTCTCCCAGCACACCTGGCGGGCCTGTCTTGGGGAGCCATGGGGTGCCTAGCCAGGCTGGAGAGCATCATACCGAAGGGCAGCCAGCCCCCACCACCACCACAAGGCCAGGGGGTGGGGGGCTTGGTTGGGCATGGGGTCCACAAGGGAGCCAGGGAAGGGGGGCCTGAGTTGGGCCCCAGCCCACTGTGCCCCCTGGCAGCAGTAACAGGAGTGTTTGCACAGAACTCTACACCAGGATTGGATGCGGGCCAGCCTTCTGGCAGCATCTCCCACTATCTTGGTGGGCTCGGGGTATCACAAACACCCCAGCAGAGTGCTCTGAGACAACCGAGAGGGGTGGGATGGGCTGGCAGGTGAGAGGGCGGTTCACGAGGGAGGTGACACATGTCTACACATGGCTGATTCATGTTGATGTATGCAGGAACCGGCACAACATGGTAAAACAATTATCCTCCTATTAAAAATAAATAAATAAATAAAACTCAGCAGACAGTGAGAACAAATGCAAGTGGCTAATGCTCACTTGGAGGGAGAATGTTCAACTCAACTCCCCAGTAACCAAGAAAATGTATGCAAAACAGTCCCAAGTCTTTCCCAGACCTGATGGCAAAGATGTAAAAAAAGAATGATGATACTAAGACCTGCCGAGGTGTGGGCATCTCCTCATTCTGGACATGGTAGGGAGGAATGGAACGGCTTTCCTCTAGGGAACTTGACAGTAAGCCTCAAAATCCTTTGACCCAAAAATTCTACTTCTAAGCATGTAAGGGATGCAAGCAATAAATATGTACATGAAAGTCACTCAGTTGTGTCCGACTTTTTGCAACCCCATAGACTATACAGTCCATGGAATTCTCTAGGCCAGAATACTGAAGTGGGTAACCTTTCCCTTCTCCAGGGGATCTTCCCGACCCAGGAATTGAACCGGTGTTTCCTGCATTGCAGGTGGATTCTTTACCAACTGAGCTACCAGAGAAGCCCACATGCTCATTGTAGCACTGTTAATAATGGAGAAAACATTAGATACAACCTGAACGTCCAATTATAGGTGGGTTTGAAAAGAAAAATTTAATCACACAGTGATAAGTCTTCTCTGGAACTACAGCCATGAAAAATGATGCCAGACAGCAGCATTCTCAAACATAGTATGCACAGAAATATCCTTGGGATCTTGTTAAAATGAATATTTTGATTTAACAGGTCTGGGGGTGATACCTAAAATCCTGATTTCCAGCAAGTTCCTAGGGGATGTTGATGCTGCGGGTCCCTGGACCACACATTTCAAGCAGCAAGACTATGGAATTTTTACTACTCATAGGAAAAGATATTACCAAAATATGATAAAATGAAGAAGAGCATGCTATAAGCAATATGATGCCATTCTTATTTTTAAAAAGATATGCATGCTTAGAAAGAAATCTAGACTAATAGCAAACAAAGTATTAGTAGAGGTTTTCTCTGAGTGATGAGGTTGAGTGGTTTTTATTTTACTCTTTATGTTAATTTATATTTTCTGCAATGGATATACAGTCGTCTCTCGGTATCTACTGGGGAATTGGTTCCAGGACCACCACCTGCTGATGCTTCAGTTCAGTTCAGTTCAGTCGCTCAGTCGTGTCCGACTGTCTGTGACCCCATGAATCTCCACACGCCAGGCCTCCCTGTCCATCACCAACTCCCAGTTTACTCAAACTCATGTCCATAGAGTCGGTGATGCCATCCAGCTATCTCATACTCTGTCGTCCCCTTCTTCTCCTTCCCCCAATCCCTCCCAGCATCAGGGTCTTTTCCAATGAGTCAACTCTTTAGGTCCCTGATATAAATGGCATAGTACTTGCGTATACCCTATGCATGCACATCCTCCCACATACTTCAATTCTGTAATTTTACAAATTTCATTATTTATTTATTTGGGGCTGTGCTGGGTCTTTGTTGCTGGGTGCGGGTTTTCTGTAGTTGCCGAGAAGGGGGGTCTACTCTCTAATTGCGGAGCAGGGCCTCTGGGACACTCAGGGCTTTGGGGTTTCAGTAGTTGTGGTGCATAGGCTTAGTTGTCCTGCAGCATGTAGAATCTTCCCGGACCAGGGATCGAGCCCATGTTCCCTGCATTGGCAGGAGGATTCTTCACCACCGGACCACCAGGAAAATCCCTCTCATATACTTTAAATCATCTTTAGATTACTTATAATACCTAATACAATGTAAATGCTATGTAAATAGTCATCAATGTGCAGCAAATCCAAGTTTGCTTTTTGGAAATTACTGGAATTTTTCTCCTGAATATTTTCATTTCGTGGGTGATTGAATCCTTGGATTCAGAAGCCTCGGATGTGGAGGGCTGACTGTATTTGTTTAATTAAAACAGAGTGGCTGTTTATACTGCCAGGCCACACCCTGAATGTAAGAGGTGAGTCTCAGCGAAAGGGAAAGCATTGCTGAGACCAGTTATGAAAGGTGTGTCCCTCCGTGCAAGAGCCCGCCCTGAGCTGAGAAGGCCTGGCTGGGCAGAGGCCTGGGAATGGGGTTCTTTGGACCTGGACCAGGAAGAGGATGCAAAGTGTCAGAGGAACCCTAGGTGGTATGCTTGCAGATGAGCTGTCCTCCGCAAGGCAGGTACAGGCCAGGAACGGAGGCCCCCATCCCAGGCCTTTGACACTAGAGGGCAGACATCTCAGGCTCCAGACAGTGGCCCATCCCACTTCCCTCAGTTTTTGTACCTCCTTTGTCCTTCTTTCCCCTGAGTGCCCACTGGGACCCACAAAGTGGGGACAGTGGGCACCAAGAACAGAGAGATGCCCATCGGAAGGTGAATCCTATTTCAGGGCGGAGATCAGACTCCCAGGATGGCTCTTCTAGGACCAGCCTCTGTGGGTCTGGGTTTGCTGCAATGCGGGACAGGCTTCCCACACAAAGTGATGCTGGGTTCACCTATCTGAGGACAGTGTGACTAGAGAGGACCATCAGGCATTTGCAAAGTCTTTTGTGGGATAACCTGCTGGATGACCTTGTGTGGGCGTTGTGACCTCTACCTGAGCTTTCTCAGCCATAATAGAGAGGAAAATTACCCAGAGATCTTTTGGGCTGCATAAGGCTTTGAGTTTCATATGCTTGGGGGAAAAAAAAACAAAAAACAACTCTTTGCAAGTTGTAAAAACATGTACCAAAACTGAGAAGCTTGCTTATCCTTTTTGTTCTTTTTAAGAGAGGAAATGACTTGAGCCTTCCATATTGCTCAGTGGAGCTTGCCAATGAGCTTTTGCTCCCCCGACATTACATCTGTCTTGACTATGGAATTGGAATGTTCTTTTTTCTATGCCACCGGTTCTCAAAGTATGGACAGCATATGAGATGATTTGGGGTGTGTTTAAGATGATTTTTTCTAGCCTTGAATACAATCGAGTCATAAAGTGGGAAGATTGTTCCCTTCCCAATCCTCTCTCCATGCTTCTAGTGAGTTAAAGAGAAAACCTCAGTTAGAAGTTAATATGTCTTTAACACCTAAATGTCCTTTCCAAAACAAAAAGAGCAGACCTCAGACTCAGAGTCTTCACTGGCAATATCCGGTTATAATTTATTTTTACAGTTACTTTACTATTTAAAGTAGTGATATAAAGTTTCCTTTAAAAATGTTTTATAAGTTTAAAAAAATCAGTCTAAAACAAACAAACAACAGTGTAGGCGGTACTAGAATTTGGCCAGCTTCACGATCGTGGCACGTGGTTATGAAGATACTGGTCCCTGGAGGGAGGCAGGCACCCTTGTAGGGAATGATCCCTCAGGTTGACTCTTCTGAGGCTCCACCCACCCACCCATCACTGCTTATACTGGCTCTGGTCTTAGGGGTGACTTCTCAGCTTTTCCTCCTCGTACTGCCAGGTTTTGAACATGTCAGGGCCTGAGATTGTTTAAGTCTCAGAATCTCCCCCAGAACAACCCAGTACAGGGCCTGGAACAGGATAAATATCATTCACAAAGGGCTAGAAGACTTGAGGTCAGAGGTCAGGCTTCGTGGGGCATAAGATATTTGCCATATCCAAGTATCAACTGGGAGCTGGGAAACTGAGCACTGTCCTAACTCCTACGCTCACATCTGTGGCCCTGGACAAGTCCCTTTCATCCCCTCATCTGACTGCATCATGGTATTTTTTTTTTTCTTTTTTTTTTTCATGGTATGTTTTCAGCACACTGAGTGTGGTCGAATCCAATCCAGTGTCATTCAAACCCTTTTGCATATAGAAAACGAGAAGTGAAGATGAGGCTGGAGGAACAGAGGGTGGTAAAATGGGGTGAGAGGCAGGAGGGCTGGAAAGGGAGGGTGCCAAGGACCCACCTTCACAACTTCATCTAGGGCTGGGAAGACCTGGAAACTGCCCTCTGTGACTTTGACCACAGGCCTCCGCTGCTAGTGGAGATCCCCAGGTCTGTCCAGCACAAAAAGCCTGGTCTTTGGAGTCACGTGTCTAGCACCACATGACAAGTTCCAGCTTGACTACTCACTGGCTAGGTGATCTGAGGCAAATTACTTAACCTGTCAGTGCCTTACCATTCTCAGCACTAAGATGCGGTGATGCCAAGTCTCAGGGCTATTGTGAGGATGGAGTGAGATATCACATGTGTACATGCGATCTGACACATAGCAAGTGCTCAGTAAATGTGGGTTCTGGAGAACTCTTGAAGGTTCCTGGAAGAAAGATAGGGAAGTGATTCACAGTATGTGAAGTCATCTGGAGCACTTGATTCATAATTGGGGAGAATGGGACTCCCCAAAGCTGTCCTGTTCTAAAGCAAGAACTGGAAAGTAGAGTGCAGCTGTCAGATCCACCTCCACCCCCATCTCCCACCTCCACCCCACTCTACTAAGGCAGAAGCCAGTTCTGCCCCTTTAGAGTCTCTTGGGCTATAGATTCAAGGCCCCTGTTCTTCTCCAAGATGACAGGAGCTGGAGGAAGAGGAGGATCTTTGGAGAAGCAGCCAAGTGTTCTTTGACTCATAAGAGAGCCAGGGGCCAGGGGGCTGGCTGGAGGACCTCTGTCTGTCTGCTGAAAGCTCTGCTAGACTTTCTGTCTCCTCCACCCCTGGGAATCCAACCATAAGAGGAACTAATCTGGCTCCCCTCTGCACCCCTTGCCCCCAACACAGTTTCCTTCCTGTGCTTTCTGGAAGAAGATGAGAGCTGGGAAAAGAGGGATGCGGCTGGGGAGGCAGGTCCAACTCGGCTGGGCCGCAACATCTGTATGCTTAACTGTGGCCTCCCCATTCCTGTTTCGAACTAAGAACTGAGAGGGGATGGGAGAGCACCAATTCTCCCCAGGAAGCAGTGGTCTGATTCACTCTCCAGGATAAGTCATGGAAGAATACAGCCTTTTTTCTATAAGACTCATAAAACTGTGGAATTCATGCTCTTACCTTTATATGGCAAAATGTGGAAGAGCACATTTGTTAACAGAAAACTCCAAAGTGATGACTTAAGATGGAAGTTTAATTTCTCCTCACATAAAATAATTTTAGACGTTAATAGCCAGGGCTGGTATGAAGACTCTGCAAAGTTTTCAGGGATCCAGTTTCCTTTCAACTCATCTTCAAGGTCTAAAATGTCTGCAAGAGCTCCTGCCATCATAGTTGAATTCCAGGCAAAAGCTTGGAGAAGCAAAGCATGCTTCTTTCTTTAAGGGGACTTTTCAAAGTCCAAATTCCAAATTTTCCCTTACACCCAAAACTCTTCAGAAGCCCTCAGGAGCAAAGATTGGCCAGAACTTGGTCATAAGGTCACTGCCAGCTCCAGAGACAGCTGGGAAATGAGCTCTTCTATCTGGGTGACAATGGATCTTATCTCGTCTCTTCACACAACCACTGTCCTGAGTCAAGCCTCTCTCAGCTCTATCATAAGCACAGATCTGGCTTGCCTGCCTCCAGGCCAACCCTCCACCTCTGGTCATATCATTATCTTATTTAAGAACCTGCAGTGGCTCCCTGGAGCCCTTGGAATTAACTGCAAACTCACAGTATGGCCTCCAAAGCTCTTCACTATCTGACTCCAGCCTTCCTTTCCAGCCTCTTCTTCAGGTATGGATGCACAGTCTCCCAGGCTTGCACTCTGTCCAGATCCACCAGATTCTTCTATGTCCTTCAAATAATCCATGCCTCACCAGGTTACTCCCGTTGACCAGAATGCTCTTTCCACCCTTCGATTCCTGATAAGCTTTCATCATCCAGTGAGGTGTTGCACAAGCATCACCTTCTCCATGTGAAACCTTCTTTGCCTGCTCTGTGGACCTCCTGGCAAGTCTCTGGAACACTCTTCTATGTTAGAATGCCCTCCAGCGGACAGACGTCTAAGGTTAGAGCTGCTCACCCGCATGCTACCATGGGTCTGCAGCAGAGACCCTGGACGGTTTTGTTTTGCATGGACTTGGTGTTATTTAAGACCAGAAGCTCCTCCAGCACCATCATGGTCTTGGTGTCCCCCACAGCGAGCCCAAGGCCTGGCACAGAGTAGGGCTGAATGAACGAAGGACCCACAGAAGATGCAGCTCCTTCTCTTCCCCATTGTAGCTCAGAGTCCAGCCGATTCACCGGCCTGGCCCCCTCCCCCTGAAGTGCAGAATGACAGCTTGACGAGGGACTAACACTCTAAAGGATGACATTAAAATGGAACAGATACAGGCCCTCACAGCAAACCTCATCCAGATCCACACCATTCCAATTATGAGATGTTTAGTCTATACTGTCTCCACTAACCTTTCGACCCATAACAGAGGCAGCGTCATTCCTGACGAGAACAGAAGCCCCTCACCGCCCCCTGGGCTCCTGACATCGGGGGAGCGCTGAGCCAAGACTCTAGGTCCTTTGTGCCCTGCCAACTCCTGGAGGCCGGACGGAGGACAGGCTGGCTGGCTCCCCAGACTCTGCAGCCTCTGGACATGGTGCTCTGAGGGTGAGGGGCTGGGATGGATCTTCTGGTTGCTATTTTCTTCTACTTTCCCCAAGTCCCCCGATTCCTACCAGGTACTAAGAAGTCCTTTGGTTGCTACCAGAAAGCAGGCATGACTTTTTTTCTTTGGGAGGAGTCCCTGCAGAAGACTTTTGTCACACTGCCACCCGGAAGACACAGCTGGGGCATTCAGCCTCCTTCCCCTAGGAGCATCAGGCCCTGGTTCTAGGGCCCACCTCCCTTCTAGCTTCTGGGTGGAGGCCTCCCCTGGGGGAAGGAATGGTCAGGGTTCCCAGGCCAGGGAGATTCAATATTGATTTTGATCTTTCATCCCTACATGCACACGCAGACACACGCAGACACAAACACACCAGCATCCTCTTTCCCACTCGTCGTTCCCGTAGCACTTTGCACCTGGACTCTGGTTCCTCAGAGGCCAATTCACAATGATCTGTGATTGTCTATGACTCGAGAGCATCCCTGTTTCCTTAGGTGAACGGCACAGAGAAGGGGCCCGAGGATGGGGGTGCATGGGGGTGCCCTCTCCTGTCCTGACACTCCTGTGCTATGGAGAAGGAGGTCTCTGAGGTTGACTCCACCCCCTTGGAGGTCAGAGGACTAGCCCGGAAGCCTTGCCTCCTCTGGGATGGCTTTCCTGCCATCCATGGTAACCATGGTGACTATGGGGACATCTGCTTGATGCTTAGTGGGGGTAATCTGGCCCACGTCATCCCCCTCTCCCAAGGAAACAAAGATAAAGGCTGAAGTTATTAAACACAAGGTACCAGGCACTCTGCTATGTGATCGACTTCCACTTTCTCACTTAAACCGCACAACCCAGCCACTAAAGACAGGGTTAGAAAGCTGGAAAGACTTGCCCAAGGCCACACAGCTAGAAAGAGACAAGCTCTCAAGCCCTGCCGGACACTGCCTTCTTGTACGAGTCTCCTAGTGCTCGTCCATCCTTCTCCCTTCTGCGGCTTGCCGGGCACACAGGAGGTGCTACACGGGGCGGACAGGAGCGGCCCCCTGCCCTCTGCCTTCAGGCCTCCTTGGCGGAGTGGGGGAGGAGGAGGCTGACCGGCCACACCAGCCACCCAGCTGTTGTTGCTGGGGAAGGACGGCCCCGAGCTGTCACAAGCCCTCCAGTTCTCAGAGAGCTCTGTTCCACATCACAGCCGATTAGTTATAAATTGCTTCCTCTCCTCCTGTATCACTTACACCCCAGAGAGAAAGGGGAGATTGTTCCTGAGGAGGACGGTCTCCCTGGCCCCTCTCACCAGGGCAGCTGGGACACACAATGGGAAGGAGAGGAGGGGGTGGAAGGAAAAGGCGGCGGCGTCACAGGGCATGGAACGTGGAGCAGCTCAGCAGCTGGGAAGGGACCCACCGTGTCCATCCCGGTAGGCAGCAGGCAGGCGGGGGACCAAGGCTTAGCAAGAGCCCTGAGCTACGGGGACAGGACAGGGAGGCAGTCATGGTGCAGCTCAAGGGCCCAGTTCAAGGAGAATAGCTGGTCAAAGACCCCCACCCAGCCCTCCAGCCCCCTGCCCTGGGAGGACGGGCCCTGGGTGGGTAGCCGGAGTGCAGCAGGTGCTGGCCTCTGGATTTCTCGAGAGCTTGGGTAACTCGGGGATCTGAACAAATGCCTTCCCTCAAAACAGCCTGCCGGCCCTCCGGCCCCTTTGGTTTCGATAAAGCCCAGGCTGGAGCCTGGAAGAGCCTGGAAGGAAGGGCAGTGTCAGCGAGGCTGCTGGACACGAGGTGCTGGCTTCCGCCCCTGTGCCCCTGCTGAGCCCTGACTTTGCTGTTGCCACTAAGCGAGGTCCCAAGCACGCACAGAGTACCCCTTTGTCATCCCGCTTTGCACAGCTGAGACCAGCTGGCATTTTCACAAAGGACTTTACTAAATACTAAGGGAGAACAAAAGGGAAATAATTACAGAAAACACGAAAAACCCAGCCCCGGCTGCCAAGTTCCCAAAGTACAGGTTTCCAATCCTCTGGTGATGACACGTCACCCCGAAAGCCTGGGCTAAGGCCACGGGCACCTCGCCTGGCTGCCCTTGTTCGTGGTCTCGTGGCGGGTACCATCTTGCTTTCCACACCTGGGAAACACTCGGTCCCCCATGGGTTCTACTCTTGTCTCTCTTCCAACTCGGACCTACCCTAGGCCTCCCACCAGGTTCTGGTCTCTGGCCCAAAGCATGAGCCTTGTCCCCTGGGGGCTGGCGGGGTGGTGGTGACCAACCCAGGGCAGGATTACATAGTAATGGGAGGTTGTTTTCCCACACCACCCGACCAGAGGGGCCCACCCAAGTTGTCTTGAGCATGGGGTCTAGGAGAGCTACCTCTGAAGGCTGAAGGACTTTGGATAAGGAATGAGCAGGCTTGGGACATTTTCCTTGTGGAGAGAGGAGAGAGTGCTCTGAGGATGGGCCCACTTCAACAAACATCCAATAAGCCCCTACAGTGAGCCAGGCACTGCACGAGGTGCTGGGGGCCCAAGGGTGAACAAGTGTCTGTCTTATAAGCTGAGGGAAGACAAACCAGCATCTATGCAGTGGTGATGCTGAGGACCAGGCGCCATTATGGAAGGGATATTCAAAGTGTGGAGGGAGGCTGGGTTAGGAGTGATGGTGGCCAGGGAGGCCAATAGAGCCTGAATGAAGTTCATGGAGAGAAGGAGAGAGACTCGGGGTTGAGGCTGGGGTGGGTCCACTGGCCTGGGGGCAGGACAAGAAGGCAGAGAGGCCAGCCAGCCATCTTCTTGCTGCTGACTTTGGCTTGCTGGTGGCGCAGCACACGTCCAGGCTATAAAGGGCAAAGGCCTTTGGCCCACGCTGCCCGCTGCCCCTCTCCCGGCCAGCCACAAAGCAGGAGATTCTCGTCCTTGGATACTCCGCTTCTCTCTCATCTCTGGACACCATCTGGGGCCCAGGGACAAGGTCAGAGCCACCTGAGACACCGCTCCAGAGGCTAATGATCAATGTCATCAAGGGAGAAGGAAGAAATCAGAGTTGGGAAATAGATCAGAGGGTCAAGGCTATGAAGAGGCCAGGCCGAAATGAGAAAATGAGTCAGGAAGCCAAAAGTCAAGAAATAGGGATGGGCTGGGGCAAGTGTTTCAGGCTCAGACCATGACTAATGCAAGGTGTGGGAAGCCCTGTGTCTTAGGGCAGTCTCAGGAGGCAGCCCGCATGCAGGACTAGAACCCACAGCTGCTCAAGGGGACTGCTGTCATGGTGCAATCAACATTCCTATGGCCTAGACCCTTGTGTTTACCTGTATTTACCTGCAACAGGGCCAATTCCAGGACTGGGATGATGGTTTCTCCCTCCCACACATCAGCCTTCAGAGTTAGTTCAAGCAGCCATTCCTCTCGAGCAAAGGGAAGATCCAGAAAAGCTTCAGGACAACAGCCCTACCTTCAAATTATCTGCAATCTGCTTGCAGAGAGACCTCATGGCTCACTGGAAAGAGCCCTGGAGAAAGACCTAAGCTTGATCTCCATCTCTGTTCCTTCCCTGATAGCTAAATGTCTTATGGGCCAATTACTTCAACTCCCAGCACTTCTGTTTTCCCTGGTGGCTTAGACAGTAAAGAATCTGCCTGCAATGAAGGAGACCCGGGTTCAATCCCTGGGTTTGGAGGATCCCCTGGAGAAGGGAATGGCTACCCACTCCAACATTCTTGCCTGGAGAATCCCATGGATAGTAGAGCCTGGCCGGATACAGTCCATGGAGTCGCAGACTCAGATACGACTGAGTGACTAAACACACACACACACATATAGGGTGGTGGTGAGAATTCAATGAGTTGAAGTGTTAAAAGCACCAAGCATGCTGCTTGACACATAATAGGCACTCCAGAAATATTCATTCTCTCCCTGAAGCAAAAACAAATGATTGCCACGCTCCACAGCTAAATGTTGAGTTGTGAACGCCGATGCTACCAGTGGATCTGCTCAGCACCTGGACCTACTCAGAAGACCGCAGGGACAGCTGGGGACTGACCACCTGGATGGTGATGAAGATAGGTTGTGAGTGTTGGGTGTGTGTGTGTGTGTGTATGCATGCATGTGTGTTAGTCACTCAGTTATGTCTGACTCTTTGTGACCCCATGGACTGTAGCCTGTCAGGCTCCTCTGTCTGTAGAATTCTCTAGGCAAGAATACTGGAGTGGGTTGCCATCCCTGCTGGCTCAGGTATGCACGCATGCACATGTGCAAATCCCTGCATACTGTTGTGCCTCTGCAATTCAGAATCATGAGATTCTTCATTTTCTGTCTCATGTCCAGGATGGTGAGGACTCTATTCTGTAGTGTCTTTATATCTCCAATAAAAATAAAAAGTTGAATTAGAAATCATGCCTAACAGCTAACATTTCCTGTACTCCAGGTACTTTAGCAGCCCTCACCTATGAGGTAAGCAAATTATTATTCCCACTTGAGATGGAGGAAGTCTAGGCTCTGAGAAGTAAAGGAAGTGACTTGAAGTAATACGGCTGATACGGACTGGAGTCACAATCCCGGGGAGCAAAGCCCCCAGAGCACCTGCCCTGGACTGGATGTGAGAAACGGTAAGCCTCTATCTGACCCATGGACATTTTGAAGTCTAATTGGTTTCTGCTAACCTACCCTAGCCAGTTCATCTCACAATGCAAGAAGCCAGGCGCAGAATGATACGGTCTTCAGTTTAGTGACAAAAATCTGAAGTGTGCTTGCAGGAATTGCAGACACTGCCCAGGCACTGGGCTCACCCCAGAGAGTAGAAAGGGAACTGTGAAATCCCCAGCCATCTGAGCATAGTAGGACTGAAGCAATGCGTGTTGAATGAAAGAACAAATGAATGAAAACAAACACATACATACGCACACACAAATATATGCTCCCTTATACTGTGCAAAGGTGCCTAAGTACTCAAAACACTCAGTTATAGACAAGCGTATACAGGGTGTGTGTTCGTCACTCAGTCGTGTCCAACTCTTTTGACCCCATGGACTGTAGCCCACCAGGCTCCTCTGTCCATGGAATTCTCCAGTGGGTTGCCATCTCCTTCTCCAAAGCATGTACAATACAGATACTTAAGTACACCCACTCACACACAAAACACACTCGTGCCCACAGTCACACATCCAAAATAAAGACACACATAAACACATGCATATGTGTAAACACAGATATTATGGGCAAACATATACGATCCAGATATGCCCAAACACTCATCTACTCACCCCTCATACACACGCATAGCAGCGATACCCAGACATCCTCCACAAAGACCCTGGGCCCAGGAAGGAATCTGTCTGCTCCACGAGCCTCAGCATGTTGGAACTCGTCAGAAAGTTCTTGCAGCCCCCACCTAGCTGGCTGGTGACTGGCCCCTGGCTCCTGGACCTCTGGGCTTGGGGCTGGCCAAGCAGGACGCAGCGTCTCGGGCAGCCCCACGTGGGTGGGCGGGCAGACAGCGGACGCAGAGGTCACTGGGGTGAGAGCTGGGGCTGCCCTGGCCTCTCTTTTCCTGGTTGGAATATGAGCTGTAAGGCCCGCCTCTCAGACCTCCCCCCTCTCCCACAGCCGCCCACCAGCCCCAGGCCCAGGCCAACCCATGACCCCAAGTCCTGCCAGGTTATTGCATCCAGGAAGCTGTGCGCAGAGGGTGGTGGTGGTGATGAACCCTTGAAGACACACACAAATATGCAGAGAGATGCATAGTCACACACAGCAACCGGCCCAGATATTCACATACAAAGACATGGGCAGGCATACGAATTCACAATCCCGCTGAAAGGCACATTCAGACACACTTCCAAACCCAGCAGAAAAATCACACATCACACACACAATCACACAGGCATACAGAGATATCAAGAGAACAGACCCTCACACAAGCGACATTTACAGACACCCAGACTACACAGAGAGCACACGGGGACCTTCACAACCGCACCTAAGTGCCCACACACAGGCACAGGCACAGACACACACACACACACACACACGCACACAGACCCCTGCTGCACTGGAACACCTCCTCCTTCTGGGACCTGGAGGAAATGCTGCACTCGGCCACTCTCCAACCCACATGTGGCCGGTTTGCTGGCAAGGCCTGGGAAAACTGCTTCCCACAAGAGGAAATAAGTGCTGAAGTCACAACGGGTGCCTGCTGTCTGAGTGCCTGGCTAGGAGGATGGTGCTTGGGCTGAAGAGACAGCCACATGGCTTGGCTTAGTTACACACACATACACACACACTTTGCAAGAGTACATGTGTGTGTAGGACACATACAGGCAGGGGCACTCTTGAAACCTCAGTTTCTCCATCTGTGTGCTGTGTGCTGTGCTTAGACTCTCAGCCCTGTCCGCTCTTTGCTCTGTCCACGGAGCCTGGCCGACTGCAGTCCACTGGGCTGCAGAGTCGGACACGGCTTCGTCTATGGAATAGGGCTGAGAATTCTTTCACCCTGCAGGATTATGGCGATGGTATAAGGTGGCACCATGAAGTGCCAGACAAAATCATTGCATTCCTGGGGGGTCTGAAGCGGTATCTCTGCAGAGGCCGCTAACATCAGGAGCTTTGAGCACAGGCGTCGGGCTGACCTGGCTTTCCCGCACCCGAGGTGGCCAGAGCCGAGCTGCGGTCCCCTCTCCGCGGCCCGCACTGGGTGCTGCCCGAGTCCGATGGTGCCCCGTGCTGGGCGGCGGCAGCAGGCTCCGAGTGTCGCCGGGGAGGATGCGGACACGGGTCTGACTGGCCTTCTTTCAAGTCCGCGTGGGGATCGGCCCTTTCAGGCACCACGGGCTGAGGGAGCTGGGGCTCAGATCCACGCCGGCCGGCCGCCCTCTGGCCCCGCTGGGCTCGGCCTCTCCCTGGGACTCGGGTCTGGAGCCTCGTCGGCGGTGGGCGGGGCGGCCGTGCGGCCCCGCCCCGTCCGCGGCCCCTGAAACACCGCCGCCAACAAGCTTTAAGTCCCAGAAGGGAGCTGCTGTCTGAGCGAGAAGCCGCATCACTGGCCGGCTACCAGAGAGAGAGGACCCGGGATCGCGCTGGGACTCCTGACCGGCCCTCCCAGGGACCCGCCTGCCCCACGCCGCCCGGCCCCGCCGGACTCTCTGCATCAGCCTTACCTGCGGGGGCCTCCAGAATCTCCAGGGCTTTCAGAGGATGCTCAGGTCGACCTCGGGGCAGCAGTGAGGGGGGCATCCAGCTCCCATCCAACTCCGGTCCTGCGCCAGGGGCTCCCCCTGGAGATGAGCATGGTGGTTTTCTCTTGCAACCCCCTGGTTTGGTACGTCTGAGAAGATGCCTACCATGAGACTGTTCACTTGCTTCCTGCAGCTCCTGACGGGGCTGGCTTTGCCCGCCGTGCCCCCCCAGGTAAGACTCCCACCCCCAGACTGGGAATGGGGAGAGGCGGGGCTCTGAAATCCCAGACCCACAGCGGGCACTGGCACCCTCAAGGATGTCCACACGCTTCCCAGGAGCCAGGCCAGACCCAGTCCTCTGGGAGGAGACCTCAGGCTGGACTGTCCCAGACTCCAGCCCCTGGGGGTCTGTCTTGGCGGGGGCAGGGAAGCCACAGAGAAGGGAGGGAGGTTTCCTGTCTGGCCCCTGGAGCCCCCGGTGGCTTTGCTAAAAGCATCTCTCTGCTAATCCCAGGCGGGTCCCTGGCCTTGTGGTCAGGGTCGAGGCCCTGTGACCAGGCAGGCGCCCCCGGGACCTCTGACCTGGCCTGGTGGAAGGGAAGCCAGCCCAAGAGGCCATTGGTGGGGGAGGCTGGGCCCTGTCCCCGCCAAGGCTCCGGGCGGAGCCCAGGGCTTCTGGGTGGGCTGGGGCGGGGGGGTGAGACAAGAGTCCCACTGTGCCCTCTTTCCCGGGGTGGGCAGCCGGAGGTCCTGAGTGCAGGGCCTGGGGAAGTGAGCAGAGCCCTTTTCCCAGGAGCTGGGTGAGTCTGGCTGCAAGCCAGCTGGGGCAGTGAAATCCTGACAAAGCCAATGAAGCTCCCTTCCCACCACGGTACCCCCACTGCCCTATCCCACTGCCCTGGGAGTCCCCGGCCCCAGCGCAGAAGTGGGTGGGCTGGGCAAGTCCCACGAGGGGGCAGGAGAGCCGTACCACCCTCCGCCCGCCCGCCTGCTGCAGGGCTGCTTAGAGGTGTAACTTTACCGGCAGCAGCAGCTCCTGGCGCCACCAGCTCCAGCGCCTCTGCTCCCACCAGCTGATGGCCTCCCCCTGGGCTCTGGCACCCGGCCAAGGCAAGCTGCACAGGACCTAGCTGGGCTGCCTGGGGGCTGGGTAGAAGGGAGACCCCCATAGTCTCACCAGATCTTTGGGACATAGCAGGCAAATGGGTCTCCAAAGCTTCTCTAGTCTCCCACCCTTTCCAAATGAAGAAGCTGAGGCCAGAGAAAGTGGGACCCATCCAGGCTCCCTCAAGTTGTCAGTTGCACCTGGAAAGAGTAAGCCTTGAGACGGGGCAGCGTGTCCGAGCAGCAGGTGGGCAGGAGGGTGGAGGGGGCCTCTGTGCTCTTGCCAACACACGGGACCCCAGAGCACAGAGGCCCAAGGTCACCCCCCTCACCTCTGCACCTTTCTGTCCACAGCAGTGGGCCTTGTCTTCTGGGAACATTTCATCAGAGGTGGAAGGTAAGCTGGCTGGGCGGGGAGGGGGTGGTGCAGGGCTCCCCAAGCCCTCACATCCCAGAGCTCAGCAGCGGATGGGAAAGTGTTGGCATGAAGAGTGGGTGCAGGCCAATATTAAGTTGGAAGAGACTGCAAGCTGGCTGAGGCCCTAGCTGACAGAGTTGGCAGGGCCTGAGAGATCCCCCTTGCATTGTGACCCGGAGGCCTAGAGAGGTCTCTTCCTGGGCCAGGGTCACTGGGCATCCAGAGAGCAGGGCAGGAGCGCATATACCCAGTGTCCAAACAGTTGGCTCAGAGCCCTTTCCCAGCACGCTCTAAGGGGGCAGATGGGGTCTTGGAAGGCAGTGCAGTGATGAGTGCCAAGGGCTAGACGGAGGGTCAGAAGCAGGCTGCAGTGGGCCAGCAATCAAGAGGACCAGGGAAGGGCAAGAGGACTTCCCAGCAGCCAGGCTGGAGGAACTTCAGGGACCTGAGGAGGCCTCTCCATTGATTACACACAGACAGAGTGAGTCATGCCCTTCCCGGCCCCTCCACTCCCCACCCTAGGTTGCACCAAGGGAGAATCTTCAAAGGGCAAGACATTTGCCAAAGAGACATACGTGTAGAAGGCAGGAGGCCCATGCCAGGCCCCCCGCCTTGCTCCTCCCTCCCTGCCTCTCCGAGACGTGCAGACAGGCCACACACCACTTCCCACGGAAGAAAGAGAGCGTGTAGGGACGTGCGCACACACACGCGTGGTAGACTCTGCGTGCTGGGAACACCCTCCCTCTACCGCCTGGTAGCCAGCCTCTCCTGGACTTGGTCATGCTCTGCCAGCTTGAGTCTCAGGCCCGTTGGGCACTGAGAAGGTGGGGGCAGTAGCAGTCGTTGATTTCACTGATACCTTCTCCCTAGCCCTGCTGTCCCCTCTGGGACTGGCACAATATTAGGCTTTCTGGGATTTGGTGAGGGACCCATCACTTACCTCCACCCCATGGCCCTTTTGATCCTTTTAGTATATTTTGGACAAAGAAGTCTGAGCTTCAGTTTCATCATCTGTAAAATTGGAGTGTTAGACCAAATGATATCTAAAAGTTCTTTTTCCCAGTTGGCAGGATTCTGTGACTCCATAGAGGAGTCCCAAGAGTATATATATCCCAGGGACCTGGGTGAGGAGGCTGAGAAGTCTCAATCCCTTAGGGCAGCTCCCTTGTCATCATCATCATCGATTAGGGAGCCTGTATTGTGACCAGGGAAAGAACTTTGGACCCCAGTTATCAAAACCCTGAAAATGACATCCCCTCATAATACCAGACAAGAGACAGCATGCTCTGTATTCTGCAGCCACAGATGTTGATTTTTTTTACTGTCACTATTCATGGTAATAGTATCGGCCACTTACTATAAATCCATACTGACCACAAGCTGTGAACTAGGAAAGCACTCATATTCTCCACATTTTGTAGATGAAGGCTCTGGGGCTCAGAGAGGCCCTTGGGGTTGTTGCCTAAAGGCTCAGACACCCCTCAGGACATGTGCAGAGCTGGAGTGCATGACACCAAGCCTCCCCATGGCTCACAGCTGAGCAGGCATGAACAGGGTGTCTCTCGAAGCAGGCTGGCTGTGTGCTCTGCCGGTGACCACGGAGGGGATACCTGCTGGGTTTGGGCTGGTGGTTCGTGGCTCTGCCCAGTCCTGTCCCCCCACCCCCACCCAGTGGCCTCCCCAGGAGCTTGCTCTCAGGATGAAACACTTCCCATCCGGGGATCTCCTCTGTCCTGGGTGGTAGGCATCTGTAGCCAGACCAGAAGCTTGCCCAGGGGCTGGCAAGAGAGCCCACTCATGGCCCTGGGGGCAGCCAGGGGCCTGCCTGGGCCACAGGCAACCCCCCTCCCCCACCCCGTTCCTCTCTGCAACCCTGGCCTCTGAGCAGGTCGGGGGCCAGAGGAAGTGCTCTCAGGAGCAGATGAGCAGAGCTCTTTGCTGAGGAGCTCAGCCCACATCTGGGAGCGGTCACCACATCTCTCAGCCGGCCTCTTGCCCAGCACCCTCTGACTCTCCCACACCCCCAGACAGCAGCGCCAGGGATAAGCGACCCTCTTCCTTGATGGCCACCAGGTAAGCCAGGCCCAGCCCACCGCCTTCCCCGCTCTCTCCCAGCGCCATCTGGACTATGTGGCCCAGGACGTGCCGGGCTTCAGGGCCCTGGAGCCTGGGTCCTGTTGACACAGTCCGTGTGGTGGGTGGGGGGGGGGGAACAGGAAGTCTCTTCTTCCTTCTCAGCCCTCCCGGGCTCTGCTTAACCCAGCAGTGGCCCCACAGCCCGGGTGGGCTGGAGTCTGCTTGTGGGATGATAGGGGCCTTGGGGGCCACTCCTCTGCTTTTGCACTCTTCCTGATGGCTGGTCCCGAGGTGGGACCCTGAACCTTCTATGGCACTTTGGCAGCCAACTATTCCTCTGCTGTTATTTACGTTTTCCAAGGCAGAGATTAAGCGTTGAGAGTTACGTAGTGCTCATGAAGCTTTTAGACTAAACACGCACTCATGGAGTTACATTAGGGAGCTGCTCCTCTGACCTCTGCCTGCAAAGGCCAGTTTCCTGGGGCTCTGGGCTGCCTGGCGGACATGGCCTTGCTTCCTGCTTGGGTCCAGGGAGAGTGGCCCAGAGGCCTGGAGAGGCAGGATCAGGGAGGCCTCTGGTCCCCTTCCCATTCCCGGACCCAGCCCTAGTGCCCCTGCAACAGACAGGGCAGAATGGAGCCGCAGACGCCCAGATAAGCAGGGTTTATTGCTCTGTGCCGCCCCAGCCAGCTCCACGTGGACACACCGCCTCTTGGGTATTTTCCACCGGCTTGCAGCCTTTCCCGAGGGCCTCTGCTAGGGCTGAAGTTTATTTTTCCTCCGAGATTACCCTGAGACTCATGTCCTCGCAGGCTCTGTAGAATGGACTTCAGCCCCTTCTGCCTCCTAGGAAGGGCCGTGGAAGGAAGTGAGGGGCTGCTGGGAGCGGGGCAGAGGCTGCAGGGACCCCAGGTGGTCCAGCTCCCCTGTTCTCCCCCACAAGAGGAGGACGACCATCCAGTGCAGGGCAGGGTGACCCAGGATTGGCGATGTGTCTCTGCCCGCGGTCTCAAGGCTGGGCTGGGCCGTGTGTGCAGTGCACATAGAAACACAGAGCGCCTATCAGAGCTGGGGGAGCCCTTAGCAACCATCTCTTCCCAGCCTTCTTCTTTTTCCCCAGCTGGAGAAACTGATACACCCAGAAAGGTGCAGTGACCTCCCCAAGGTCACACAGCCAGCGCAGGGCCGGGACTAGGAGCCAGTCTCCTGGCTCTGGCTATTCAATTCCTGCCAGTCTGTGTTTGGGTCCAGGCCCCAGGCCCTCCCCGAAAGGAGGAGCATCTGTTGAGAGACTCCAGATCAGGCCCCCAAAGATCTGGTCACAACCACCAGGACATCGTGGGGGTCGGGGATGTCCCTGATAATTTTCAGTGAACTATCATCTACTCAGTCAGTAATTACCTAGCCTGTGTTTACTGGGTGTTTGGGTGCCTGTCTTCAAGGAGCCTCAACTCGGTTGTAAAAATGATAAAAGCCTCCAGTGATGGAGATAAAGCAAGCCCTTGGGGCTGAGTTATGCTCAAAAGAGGAACATCTGTTCATATCAGACAAGTTGGAGAAGGCTTCAGAGAGGAGGCAGGGAGGCAGGCCCAGAGGAGTGGGTGGTGGGCTTTATTTGGTTAGAAATGAGAAGGGGGCAAGGAGCATGGACCAAAAGAGGGAATCTGAGTGATGTGGCCCTGGGCCCATGCAGGGGTGGTCCAACGGAAAATGGAGAGCGGGGATGGGCCACATTGCTGGCTGCAGTCTGGGCCACCAGGCAGAGGAGCTGGCCCAGACAGAAGAGGAAATAAGGACTAAGGGGAAGGTTCACCCTCCCTGTGGGACTCTGCAAGCCAGTCTTGCAGAACTTGCAGAGCTAACTGTATTCTGCCAATTCCTCAAGACCAGGGGAGGACCAGGTCAGGCCCTGAAAAAGATCCAGAGGGCCTGGGGATACTGCCAGGACACACTCCTCCGAGCTGCAAGGCCCCCGAGGCCAATGCCAGCGCCTGAGCTGAGAACAGAGCCGAGAATCGCAAGCCCCTAAGAAGTTCTGTTCCCCTGGGATTTCCATCTAGCAGATGAGCCGGGAGGTCAGGGGGGGTGCAGCTGTCATCCCAGAGGATTGACATCAAGAGTTCAGAGCAAGGGGAGAGCTCACGTAGGCTGGGGGCTTCCTGGAGGAGCGGGTGTGGGCTGAGCCTGGGAGGGCCTGCCCTGCCCTGGGACCTGAGCCGGCTGTCTGTGCCTCCTTGCAGTGGTGCCCTTCCAGCGAGTGTGGGAACGCAGCTACTGCCAGCCGGTGGAGAGGTTGGTGGACATCGTGTCTGAGTACCCCAGCGAGATGGAGCACCTATTCAGCCCATCCTGTGTCTCCCTGCTGCGCTGCACTGGCTGCTGCAGCGATGAAAAGATGCACTGCATGCCCCTGGAGACAGCCAACATCACCTTGCAGGTAGGGAGACGCCCCGGCTCGGGTCCCAGCCTGCCCCGCCATCCACAGCCACAGAGTCTGCCCCCCGAGAGAGGGGACCAGGAGAGGGCAGGCCAGGGTCACAGGACCCAAAGTGATACCCAGGTGTTCTTACCCACAGCACTCCTCCTTCTTGAGCCCCAGCCCCATCTTTGAGCCCCCTCTCCTCCTCCCTTACCAGCTTTCTCAGGCTCTGGCTTAGCCCTACTCCAGGACACAAGATATCTCATTGAGGTTGGGAAAGAAATCTGTTTGGATTCAAAATGTCCCTTTTTATACCAGGAGCGTTCGGTGCCCTGAGCTTTGCTTCCACACTCACACTCACAATGTTGGGTTTTTTTTCTGAGCACTTGAAACCTCAAAAATTTCCAAGCACTGTGCTTCAGAAATGTTACCTCAACATTCAATCTTTGGAGCCAAGTTATATTCCCATTTCACAGAGGGAAGCTGAGCTTCAGAGATGATATTTCACCTACTTAGCAAGTGGAAAAGCCACGATTTGAACATAGGTCTTGCTGCCTTCAGAGCATGGGCCACCTTCCTACCCTGTGCTTTGCTGATGGCCCTGGGATGAGGGGGGGATGGGAGCCTCCCTCGGGTCCGCAGGCAGGTAGGAGGGCTGTTTGCCCCGCACTCCAAGTGGAATGAGGGTGTGTAGTACAGAAGTAAGTAAGTAAGTGTTAGTTGCTCGGTTGTGTCCGATTCTTTGCGATCCCGCGGACTGTAACCCACCAGCTATCCTTTGTCCATGGGATTCTCCAGGCATGAATACTGGAGTGGGTTGCCAAGCCCTCCTCCAAGGGATCTTCCCTACCCAGGAATTGAACCCAGGTCTCCCGCATTGCAGGCAGATTCTTTACCATCTGAGCCATCAGGGAAGCCCAAGAATACTGGAATGGGTAGCTTATCCCTTCTCCAGGGGATCTCCCTACCCAGGAATTGAACCCAGGTCTCCTGCATTGCAGGCAGATTCTTTACCATCTGAGCCACCAGGGAAGCCCATGCAGTACCAAGGCTGGTGGGAAGTAGGGAGTCTGGTCCTCCCCTAACGGGTGGCCGGATGGAGTATTGGAAACCTGAAGGCCACCCCGCAGTCCAGTCACCCAACCTTTGTCTCCTCACAGCTCCTGAAGTACCGCGCTCTGGACTTGCCCTTCTTTGTGGAGATGAGCTTCTCTCAGCACATCAGCTGCGAGTGCAGGTGGGTCCACGGGTGCGGCCGGGACGGCCCCCACACACCTGGCGGCATCAGCCAGGGGTTGGCCATGCGTGCGGCAGTCTGTGCCTCCTTCCCTGTTGATGGAGACCAGGGAAACTGGGGACCAGTGACAGCCCAGGGAGCTGGTCCCAGGAGCTGGAGCATAGCTACTGAGAACTCACAGGGCCAGAGGGAGCCAGGGTCCCTCCCAAACTGGCCAGGCTTGGGCACGCTGTCTCCCTCCTCGAGCCGGGAGGGGGATGCCAGGGCCCTGGAAGAGGCACTTGGACCCACGGGAGGGGGCAACGGGATTGAGGAGCTCAAAAACAGACAAACCCTGGTAGGAGGGAAGGGGCAGAGGGAAGGAGGCACAGGCTTTCTTTAAAGTCGAGTCTCCACCTGGCAGAGCCTCTCCCCAACACATCTTGCTGCTGGTGCCCAGGGCACTCTTAGCATTAGTTACCAGGAGCAGCAGGCCTGGCACCGGCAACTGGTTCAGGGACACTCCTGATACCTCTGGGCCATGGGATGGAGGCATGGGACCGAGGTCCTGAGCCATGTCATGGGGCAGGAAGAGGGGGAGAGCCACCGTTTATGGTGCATCTCCTCTGTGCCTCGCCCAACATAGGCACCCGACCTGAGTGTGTTTCTGATTTAATCAGCAGACATCTATTGAGCACTTACTGTATGCTAGGTATGGTCTCAGATGCTTGGGATACAGTGGTGAGCAAGACAGACCAGGTCCTTGGTCTCCTAACCACCCATTTTACAGATGAGGAAACCGAGGCTTGCTATGGTTACATGATTTGCCACAGCTAGTGGGTTGACCCCAGCCTGTTGACCCCTAAACCTTCCCTTTCTCTTGCTACCTCTCATGGCCATTACCACACTCTACAGACACCCCAGTACTGCCCTGGGCTTGGTCCTGCCTGGTGTCCAGGGCTCTGGCCACTGCTCTTGGACCTATACCACTGCTAGAAGCCCTGCCTCAGTTTCCTCCCATCCTCCCTTGCCAGGGCTTGGCCATGTAACAACAGTTCAGTAGCAAATCCTCCTTAGCACAGTGCTAGACAGTGACCTTTCACCTTCCCCATCACCTTTGCCCTCATAACCTCTATGTTGGGGCAGACAGATGAGAAGATTAAGGGTACAAGAGTGTCTCTGACTGGTCCCAGATGGCAGAGACAAGACCAAACAGTCCCAGAAGGTGCTGGTACCCTGCCCTGGCTCCCAAGAGGACGGCCAGCCTAGGGCAGCCTTCCCTGGCCCAAAGCTGACTGTCACCACGCTGTCCCACACCCCCACCCTGGTTCCCAGGGAAGACTGTCGCCTTCCAGAGGGCTGAGCAACAGGGCCACCTTTCTTCTCTCTTCTGGGCCAACAGCCACGGCCCCGGGAGACAGAGCCAGGACAAGTCTGGTGACTGTGGGGCTTTCGATCACCTCCCGTCATCCTGCTCCCTCACCCTGATCCCTGAGATTGCTGCAACATCACACGTCCCCAGGGTAGGGTGGTGGCCGTTGTGCCTTGACAGGTGGCCTTGCCCCTCACTCACTGCCAGTGAGGACATTCCCAGAGGGCACTCTGGAAGGAAAGGGCACCCTGGCAGGTGCAAGGGAAGGACGTGAACAGAGAAAGGCTGCAGAGAGCAGACTCAGTCCCCAGATTTGATTCCAAGAAGCAGAGGAGAGCAGACGGGTGTGGAGAGGACCCCCAAGAGAGCACTCGCACCTCTCATAGTGGGGTCACCAGGGCCTACTAGAGTGGGAGTGGAAGCCCCCAGGCCTCTGGGCATCTCTCCCTCACCAGCTCCACGCTACCCCCTAGTGGCTTCAGCCCCAACTACAGGGCCAGCCCCAGTGATGGCCAGGGGAGTCTGGCCAGGGAGCCCCCACCTACAGCTGTCCTGATTCTCCACCATTCCTCTCTCTGTTTTTCCAGACCTCGGTGGGGGAAGACGAAGCCAAAAAGGTAAGCAGCCTGGCAGGGGTGCCAGGCTGTTCTCAGGCCTGCCAACCCCTGACCTAGCATGGGGGCCCCCAGCTGCTCTGTCTTGACGCTTTTGGCTTATTGCAGGAGGAGAGCCAAGGTCAGGGGCCAGAGGAAGAGAAAGGAGCAGAAACACAAAGACTGTCACCTGTGAGTGCGCGGGGGTGCCAGGGATGGCAAGGAGGCTGGGCCAGAGGGGAGCCCCACCCTGCCAGCATGGTCAGTGGTCGGGGAGGGACAAAGCCAGCGGTGCGGGCCAGAACCTAGAGATGCCAGGGCCTAGGAAGCCTCAGGTGAACTGAGACAAGAACCAGGAAGCCGTCCCGGCTTAGTTCTAAGTTTCTGTGTGGCCTTGAGCAAGTCACATCACCTCTCTGAGCCTAGTTTTTCTGTGTGTAGAATGAGCGTCAGGGGGGTCAAACAAGCATTTGGTCAATCTACAAACATTTACCAAGCACTTACTGTGTGCCAGGTACTTTCTTGGGCAGACCAATAATATTTCTGCCCTTACAGGGCTTACACTCTAGTGTTAGAAAGTCCAAAAATTTAGGGACTGAGACTGGTGGGCTACAGTCCTTAGGGTGGTAAAGAGTCAGACCCGAATGAGGCGGCTTAGCACACACACAGGCCAGTGGTCTAGTGGTTAAGACTCCACCTCTCAACACACGGGTTGCCGGTTTGATCCCTGGTCAGGAAACTAAGGTCCCACATGCTGCAGGGTGTGGCCAAAAAAAAAAAAGAAGTAACAGTTTTTTTTTTTTAAGTCCAAAAATTTAGCCAGGGCTACCTCTTGGAGGCCCTAGGGAAGGTAGAGCCCCTCACTGGCTCTCAGACCAGTATTTCTTTCACTCTCCCAGAGAGCCTTGGGGTCTACTTGCTTTTCTTTCTTTGTCCATGTTACCTGTCCATTTGGTTTCACCTCTGGAGAAGGTGGCTGGGATCCAGGCCTGAGTGTTGGAAGAGCAGAATTAGCAAAGGGCAACCCCGAATCTGTGAGAGTAAGCAGGAAAAATAAAGTACCTCACATGCGCAGTAACTCAGTCACACTGTGGTTCTCCAAGGCCAGTCTCCTCCCAGCAACAGGACTGTCTCCACAGTCCTGTCTTTTCCACAGATCTTCTCATGTCATGGGGCTGGGGCTGGCCAAGCCCTACCCTGTGAGCCTGTCCCTGCAGGAGCAGACACGTCCACCCCACTCCGTGAAGCTAGGGCTTCTCAGAGGTTGGTCCCTACAGGCATGTAGCCCTTATTTCTCCCCTGGTTCCAAGCAGTGACTAGGGGAGGGGCTGGCAGTCCTGGTTGGGCTCCCCAACCAGGCAGCCCCAGATGGAAAGTGTCCTGTCCTAGCTGCTGGGGTAGCAGTCTTCAAATGTTTCATTTGGGAATCTCTTGAAAGAACTTCCAAAGCCCACGTGCCCCCTTGTTCATTTTTAAGTTGACATTAACCTTTTTCATCAACATTGTAGATAGTTGCAAAGGATGTAATATATTAGTATTTTAATATAAAGCCATTATATCACTCTCCAGAGGTATCCTGTGGAATAAGCCATCCTAATTTAATATGATCATCCACTTTTTAAAAATTATTTAACAACATCAAAAAATATATGAACACTCTCCTTTAATAGCTGCATATTTCCATTGCTTCTTTTTTCCTCGAACATGACTTTCCATTTTACTTTCCCCACAGAATTTCAGCCTAATGTAATATTTTTTAAATAGTCAAACATTTTTTATGTACCACCTTGTCTTACTTATCTGCCACAACAATGGTATATGAGTTTGAATTATTTTAAATTTTCCTGTGAGTAGAAAACTCGAAATTAAATTTTTTCTTGGAATGAATTATCACAGTAATTATTAGTAGTACCCATTGATTAAAACAGCACAAATACATTATATTTTACTAGATGCTAAGCACAAAAGGACAATCAATCTTACTGGGGTTGCATCTCAATGAGATGGATGCAGCTACTTTTCAATTAGTTGATGAACCCGCCAAGAACCCGTTATCTCCTGCCAGACTGAGACAGGATTCAGCAATAATTCCATTCCTGTTTATTTTTTGCAGATGAAAAGATTGAAAAACCATGTTCACATAAATAAATAAATGGGGCTGGGTGTTACTCAAGCACTTGAACCCCTTCCAAGTTAACAATATTTGCCGAAAACCTGAAAGTGATCTGCTATAAGAATTTACTTCTCTTAACATATTAGCTGATGATTTAGCTAATCTCTTCAATTTTGTTGAAAATAGACGTGGAAACCACCCAACTTGCAAAAGACTTGGTTACCCAATAGCTCATCATATTTCTTTTCTCAACCACCTACACTGATATCTATCAAATTGTTCTTTTATTCAGTGTCCCCCTGAATCCTTTTTACCTTGAGGCAAAGTACTGTGACAGGAGCTTCCTTCCTTTCTAAGGGAGAAGGGCCTTTGGCAATGAGATGATGGGAAGCAGACCTCTGTCGCAGACAGTTTTCAGGCAGAGTGCAGGTAGAGGCTGGGAGCAGATTCCTTTAAAACCACCAATATTCACATAGGACTTGGACAATCTTCATGTGCATCCAGGGGTTCTGGTATCCTCGTTTGAAGATTGCTGCCCCAAAGTAACCAAAGGCATTGGTGCATGGAGCCAGACTGTGTTCAAAGCCGGCTTTGTCACTAACTTGCTGTGTGACCTTGGGCAAGTTTCTTAACCTCTCTGAGCCTCCGTTTGCTCGTCTGCTAAAGGATGATAGTAATTGCACCCTTCCTCATGGAATATTGTTAAGGGTAAATGAGAGAGTGCTTGGCGCAAGGCTGAGCACATGGGTAAGTGCTTGGTGAAGGCCAGTTCCTAGCCGCTTCTCAGCCTCATGCAAGCAGAGATCCAGGAGCACTGCAGGCTCTCCGTGCTCCCTGTCCAAGCTTCCCCTCTGGGAAGTCCTCCCTCCCATAGGAGGGACCCCACCCTCCACCCTGGGCTGATACCCTCTTTCTGTGTTTGGTCTCTGGCAGGTGCGGTGATACTCTTTCCCGGAGGTAACCAGTCCCTCGGAGGAGAGACCCCCCCACACCCGGCTGGTGTATTTATTACCGTCACATTCTCAGTTACCTCCTGCTGGCACCTGCCCTCTATTTATTAGCCAATTGTATCCCTGCTGAATGACTCACTCCCTCCACGGGACAGGACCCTCAGGAATTCAGTGCCTTAAACAGAACGTGAGAGAAAGAAGACAGACCCATGTGGCTTCAGCTTGAGAAGGAGCAAGACTTGTGGCTTTGTGAGGGGCAGGCCTGGCCCCAGAGGCCCCGGGGGTCTCCAGGAGGCTGGAGAAGGAAGGACTGGAGACCCACCACCTGCCCTCCCGGAACCTTGGGCTCCGCACAGACCAGCAACCCTTGCTGGGGAAGCTCCTGGTGGAAGTTGGGGGTGGAGGCCCCTGCTCCGGCCACCCTGGCCCTGCTGAGGGGGTGGGCGGGCAGCCACTCTGCACCCTGGAGGTCGGACATTCAGCTCTGGAGAACAGTGCTTGCCTGGGGGGCCTCTGCCACTCCTCGTCCCCTCGGTCTCGCCTCACCTCTTAACTGCTGCTTGTGCTGAGACATTGTTCTTTGTGGCCAAAGCATCATCATCCCGCCCCTCTCAAGGACACAGGCAAAGAGTGGGCCCCAAGCTGGACATGGAGCGAGCTGCCCTTGTGTGGCTGTCTGACCACCAAGCCAGTTTCTCTTGAATAAAGTATTCTAGTCTGAAACTGCTTTCCAGGGGAGTGTTCCTGCCAAGGCAGCAGGCGACAGCAGGAAATGGGAGGGGGACAGAGGAAAGAGGACCGTGGGCCCCAAGGCTGCCTGGGGTGGGAGTGGGGGTGGGGGTCCAGCCTGAGTCCCTGGGGTGTCTTCTCCAGATGCTTTAGGCAAAACCCTGAGGCCCACTCTTCCCATAATGAGGGGTTCCCAGAATGGAGGCTTGGCCCTAAACTTGAGGGCCCAGGCCTCAGCCACCCCTGAACACCCTCAAATTCAAGAGCGCAGTCCTCTTCCCCTGGTGCCTGCCGCCTTCCCCAGGGCCACCCTACCCCCAGCCCAATGCCCGGCTCTCAGGTGCCACGGCTCCTGGCTCCAGGGACCTAAACCGCGCCACCTCCAGCCCACTCTAGCTGCTGAATGCAGGGACTGGCAGATGCTACCTGATTTCTTCTGCCCTGGACCTCCCATCTTCCTGTTTCCTCCTGAATGCCTTGGCATGAAAGGAGGGAAAAAAATGCTTTTTTTTCCCCCCAATCCAAACCACTTATTATCTGACTCCCTTCAGCCTCCAACCCCCAAGGTATGTCTGTTTTCCTGTTGTGTTTAGGGACAGGGTGCTCCCTGTTCTCTCTGACTGCAGGCTGCTCAGATAAAGCCTCAGGGCCTGGGGCCGGAGCCCTCCTCAGGCTTTGGAGGGAAGCCAGGGACGGTCTGGGTGGGGTAGCCCTGCCGAGGCAGCTGCCCTTGGTGGTCTGTCCACCACTGAGGCCTGGGCCGCCCTGGAGGACACCCTGGTCAGAGTGTGCTTCTGGCCAGCAATCACAGAGTGGGTGTGGGCCGGCCACGCAGGACATGCTTCGTGGGAGAAAGGTATTTTCTCTTCTGCCTCTTTGCTCTTGGGTTACACCCATTCCAAGCTGTTGCCTCGGAGGGATGGATAGCTAAGAAGGGCACCCCTCCCCTTTAGTCAGTCTCTGATGGGGCCCCAGGGACACTACCCCAGCCCTTGTAGCATGTCCCAGGCTCTCAACTTCACAAGTCACCCACATGGAGTTCTGCCTCCCCACCCAGACCAGCCACCCCTGGAGAGAACTAGACCAGGGGAGCAGCCAGAGGCCAGAAGCAAAACTCTGCATCTGTGGCCAGAACCTCACAGCTGGAGCCAGTAGGAAGGGAGCTAACTGGTGCATCTGACCACTCTGGCCATCCTTTCAGGTCATTCAGGACGTAGCAGGCCCTTTTCTTCTGCTCTTTATCTCTTTGTGGAGCCCCACCTGTGTACCTAGGCACCAGGGATCCACTGGGGGAATAAAACATCCAGGACCTGCTCTCATGGATCTCATATTTGAGTGGAGAGACGGACCACAATCATGGATTCAGGATGTGGGGTGGACTTTATTGTTTTTCACATCAGAAACTGGATCCAGCGCTTAGGAGAAAGGTGTCTTAAGCACCCCTCCCCACTTTTTAAAACAAAGAAGCAGCAGTTTGGGGCTGGACACGTCTGTCTACAGGATTTATTATTAATAAGAGATGGCTGAAGTAGTCCTGTTAGGCTCAAACATCACCCAGCACACCCTTCCTCAGTCTCAGTAAGCAGAGGGCCAGGGGCAGGGGTGGGGGGAGGAGAGAGAGGGAGGGGCAGTCATTGGATACCTGGGTTGCTGGTGTCTTCCCCTCCTCTCCCTGGAGCTGGGTTTGCCATTCAGATTAGCCCGTGTGCTATCTGGCTGGGGCTTGGATGGATGGAGAAGTGAATAGCGACAGGGGACAGGGAGAGGGGACACTTCGGGACATCCAGCAGTCATTTCCCACAGGTTGGGGGGTGTGGGGAAGGTGAATGGCCATGAGCTGCCTTGCCCATGATCTCCCAAGAGGGAAACCTGCAGGTGAAGAGGCCCCATAGGCTACAGGCTGTGGGCATAGAGTTGGGGCAATCGCTGAGTGGGGGGGTCAGGTATAGACCTGAAAAAGGAGCACAATAGGGAACTGAGGAGTGGGGCAACCCTGCAGTGCACCCACAGGACAGTTGGCATCTCGATGCCTACCACACCAGGTACATGCACAGCTAGAGAGGAGATGGCCTCTTCTAAGAGGAACTTTCCCCCTAATTTCTCTTTCCTGACCCTGTGAAAAAGAGAAAAGGACTTTGGCCAGGAAAGTGGTGAGGAGTCTAAGGGCAGACCATGCCTCTTCCTGCTCCCTCAAGTTCAATCCAGGCCCTGCCCAGGAGCGAAAGGAGTTAGCCTTCAATTAGATGGACCAGCTTAAATGAGGCCAGGCCTTTAATAAATTAAAGTGACAGGAACATTAGAAGATCTGCCCAAGATGCTATTAAGAAACAGGAAAAGGAGAATCAACATAGTTCATCTAGAAGCAACGATGAGAGAAAGAAACTGGTTTGTTTGTATTCCTGCGGCTTGCTCAATAAGCAACTGATACATGTAAACAGAGAAATTAATGAGAAAATGGTCTTATTGCCAGAGTATGGGTCTGGCACATTAGAGATGGCCCTTCGTTTGAATCTGAGTCGACCTGGGTCTGCTTTGACCAATAGAGTATGGGAGAAAGGACCCTATAATGGTTCCAAGTCCTTTAAAGAGGACTGGCAGCTTCTGCCCTGGTCTCTTGGAACCCTGAGCTGCCATGTGAGAAGTCCAGCTATGGTGAAGTCACCATGTTGGAAGGAAGCCCAAGCCAGCAATATAGATGTGTGGGGAGGAGGCAGGCGGGGATCAGTCCAATTGTTCCAACTCCCAGGCATTACAGTCATCTCAAATGAAGCCTCAGACCCCCTAGAGAACAGACAGATTGGGACTTCCCTGGTGGTTCAGTGATTGGGAGTCCGCCTTCCAATGCAGGGGAAGTGGCTTTGATCCCTGCTTGAGGAACTGGGATCCTACATGCTGCAGGGCAACTTAGTCTGTGAGCTGCAACTACTGAGCCGGCACACTCCAGAGTCCCTGCTCCACAACAAGAGAAGCCTGTGTACCGCAACAAAGACCCAGCGCATCCAAATAAATAAATAATGAAATTGTTTCCCACTAAAAAAAAATATTAAAAAGAGAGGAGAGAGAAGTTGTACCCACTGTACCCTACTTGATTTCATCATTGTTGAATTATGAAATAAAATAATAACAGAGTATTTGGAGGCAGTTGTCATGCAGCAATGGAGGCTTCATGGAAATAAGGAAAGGCGATGAGACAGTGTTTGGGGAAAGTCTCCTAGACTTTCACCTTTATGGTGAAGTTATAGTCATGTGACAATTACTCCAAAGCGGGACAAGAGCCCTTCAAACAGAAAACACAGCTGATGCAAAAGCCTGGAAGGAATCCCAATGTGGCTGGAGCCTGAAGGGCAAGAGAGGAAGGGCCATGAGATGTGATGTTAGAGGTAGGCAGATTATGAAGGGCTTTGCAGGGTAAGGAGTTTGAGTTTTGTTATAATGTGAAGGGAAACCATTGGAGAGGTTCAAGCAAGGAAATAAAGTGATAATCTGCACATTTCTTGAAAGCTCACTCTGCCTTCTGTGTGGAGAATGGACCCTAGGGGCACAAGACCAGACGTACAAATGCCACTGAGAAGGCCAAAGAGAGTTTGGTCTTAATTATGCATGTGAGCTGGTTACCCTGATCATTCATTCATTCCTGAACGTTTTTTGAGTCTACTAGGACCAGGCATTTTGTAATGGATACATATGTGAAGGGGCAAAATATATTAGCACATGAAAGTCTTTCCAGTTCAGTTCAGTTGCTCAGTCGTGTCCGACTCTTTGCGATCCCATGGACTGCAGCACACCAGGCCTCCCTGTCCATCACCAACTCCCAGAGTTTACTCAAACTCATGTCCATTGAGCCCATGACGCCATCCAACCATCTCATCCTCTGTCATCCCCTTCTCCTCCCACCTTCAATCTTTCCCAGTATCAGGGTCTTTTCAAATGAGTCAGCTCTTCACATCAGATGGCCAAAGTATTGGAGTTTCAGCTTCAGCATCAGTCCTTCCAATGAATATTCAGGATTGACTTCCTTTAGGATGGACTGGTTGGATCTCCTTGCAGTCCAAGGGACTCTCAAGGGTCTTCTCCAACACCACAGTTCAAAAACATCAATTCTTCGGTGCTCAGCTTTCTTTATAGTCCAACTCTCACATCCATAGATAACTACTGGAAAAACCATAGCTTTGACTAGATAGACCTTTGCTGGCAAAGTAATGTCTCTGCTTTTTCATAAGCTGTCTAGGATGGACAGGGAGGCCTGGCATGCTGCAGTCCATGGAGTTGCAAAGAGTCGGACATGACTGAGCAACTGAATTGACTGACTAACTGACTAGGTTTGTCATAGTTTTTCTTCCAAGGAGCAAATGTCTTTTAATTTCATGGCTGCAGTCACTATCTGCAGTGATTTTGGAGCCCCCCAAAATAAAGTCTCTCACTGTTTCCACTATTTCCCCATCTATTAGCCATGAAGTGATGGGACCAGATGCCATGATCTTAGTTTTCTGAATGTTGAGTTTTAAGCTGACTTATTCACTCTCCTCTTTCACTTTCATCAAGAAGCTCTTTAGTTCCTCTTCACTTTCTGCCATAAGTGTGGTGTCATCTGCATATCTGAGGTTATTGATATTTCTCCTGGCAGTCTTGATTCCAGCATGTGCTTCATCCAGTCCAGCACTTCTCATGATGTACTCTGCATATAAGTTAAATAAGCAGGGTGACAATATACAGCCTTGATGTACTCCTTTCCCAATTTGGAACCAGTCTGTTGTTCCATGTCCAGTTCTAACTGTTCCTTCTTGACCTGTATACAGATTTCTCAGGTGTCAGATCAAGTGGTCTGGTATTCCCATCTCTTGAAGAAATTTCTGCAGTTTGTTTTGATCCACACAGTCAAAGGCTTTGGCATAGTCAATAAAGCAGCAAGAGATGTTTTTCTGGAACTCTCTTGCTTTTTTGATGATCCAACAGATGTTGACAATTTGATCTCTGGTTCCTCTGGCTTTTCTAAATCCAGCTTGAACATCTGGAAGTTCACAGTTCATGCATTGTTGAAGCCTGGCTTGGAAAATTTTGAGCATTACTTTACTAGTGTGTGAGATGAGTGCAACTGTGCAGTAGTTTGAGCATTTTTTGGCAATGTCTTTCTTTGGGATTAGAATGAAAACTAACATTTTCCAGTCCTGTGGCCACTGCTGAGTTTTCCAAATTTTCTGGCATATTGAGTACAGCACTTTCACAGCATCATCTTTCAGGATTTGAAATAGCTCAACTGGAATTCCATCACCTCCACTAGCTTTGTTCGTAGTGATGCTTCCTAAGGCCCACTTGACTTCGCATTCCAGGATTTCTGGCTCTAGGGGAGTGACCACACCATCATGATTATCTGCGTCGTGAAGATCTTTTTTGTATAATTCTGTGTATTCCTGCCACCTCTTCTTAAAATCTTCTGCTTCTGTTAGGTCCATACCATTTCTGTCCTTTATTAAGCCCATCTTTGCATGAAAACTTCCCTTGGTAAATTTTCTTGAAGAAATCACTAGTCTTTCCCGTTCTATTGTTTTCCTCTATTTCTTTGCATTGATCACTGAGGAAGGCTTTCTTACCTCTCCTTGCTATCGGGAACTTGCATTCAAATGGGAGTATCTTTCCTTTTCTCCTTTGCCTTTCACTTCTCTTCTTTTCATAGCTGTTTGTAAGGCCTCCTCAGACAGTGATTTTGCCTTTTTGCGTTTCTTTTTCTTGGGGATGGTCTTGATCCCTGCCTCCTGTACAGTGTCACAAACCTCTGTCCATAGTTCTTCAGGCACTCTGTCTGTCAGATCTAATCCCTTGAATCTATTTGTCACTTCTATTGTATAGCTGTAAGAGATTTGATTTAGGTCAAACCTGAATGGTCTAGTGGTTTTACTTACTTTCTTCAGTTTAAGTCTGAATTTGGCAATAAGGAGTTCATGCTCTGAGCCACAGTCAGCTCCCAGTCTTGTTTTTGCTGACTGTATAGAGCTTCTCTACCTTTGGCTACAAAGAATATAATCAATCTGATTTCAGTATTAACCATCTGGTGATGTCCATGTGTAGAGTATTCTCTTCTGTTATTGGAAGAGGGTGTTTGCTATGACCAGTGCATTCTCTTGGCAAAACTGTTAGCCTTTGCCCTCCATTCTGTACTCCAAGGCCAAATTTGCCCATTACTCCAGGTATTTCTTGACTTCCTACTTTGGCATTCCAGTCCCCTATAATGAAAAGGACATCTTTTTTGGGTGTTAGTTCTAAAAGGTCTTGTAGGTCTTCATAGAACTGTTCAACTTCAGCTTCTTCAGCGTTACTGGTTGGGGCATAGGCTTGGATTACTGTGATATTGAATGGTTTGCCTTGGAAACGAAGACAGGTCATTTTTTGTTTTTGAGATTGCATCCAAGTACTGCATTTTGGACTCTTTTGTTGACTATGACGGCTACTCCATTTCTTCTAAGGGATTCTTGCCCACAGTAGTAGATATAATGGTTATCTGAGTTAAATTCACCCATTCCAGTCCATTTTAATTCACTGATTCCTAAAATGTTGATGTTCACTCTTGCCGTCTCCTGTTTGACCATTTCCAATTTGCCTTGATTCATGGACCCAACATTCCAGGTTCCCATGCAATATTGCTTTTTACAGCATCAGACTTTACTTCCATCACCAGTCACATCCACAACTGGGTATTGTTTTTGCTTTGGCTCCATCTCTTCATTCTTTTGGAGTTAGTTCTTCACTGATCTGCAGTAGCATATTGGGTACCTACCGACCTGAGGAGTTCATCTTTCAGTGTCCTATCTTTTTGACTTTTCATACCGTTCATGGGGTTCTCAAGGCAAGAATACTGAAGTGGTTTGCCATTCCCTTCTCCAGTGGACCACATTTTGTCAGATCTCTCCACCATGACCCATCTGTCTTGGGTGGCCCTATATGGCATGGCTTATAGTTTCACTGAGTTAGACAAGGCTGTGGTCCATGTGATCAGATTGGTTAGCTTTCTGTGACTGTGGTTTTCAGTCTGTCTGCCCTCTGATGAAGAAGGATAAGAGGCTTATGGAAGCTTCCTGATGGGAGAGACTGACTGAGGGGGAAACTGGGTCTTGTTCTGATGTGCAGGACCATGCTCAGTAAATCTTTAATCCAATTTTCTGTTGATGGGCGGGGCTGTGTTCCCTCCCTGTTATTTGAGGGAGGCCAAACTATGGTGGAGGTGATGAAGATAATGGCGACCTCCTTCAGAAGGCCCCATGCATGCACTGCTACACTCAGTGCCCCCAGCCCTGCAGCAGGCCACCACCAACCCATGCCTCTACCAGAGACTCCTGAAAACTCACAGGCGAGTCTGGGTCAGTCTCTTATGGGGGTCCTCTCCCCCGGGTCCTGGTGCGCACAAGGTTCTGCTTGTGTCCTCGCAGAATCTGTTTCCCAGTCCTGTGCAAGTTCTGGCAGCTCTATGGTGGTTAACGGCGACCTCCTCCAAGAGGGCTTGTTCCATACCCACATCTACTGCACCCAGAGCCCTGCCCCTGCAGCAGTCCACTGCTGACCCGTACTTCCACAGGAGACACTCAAACACAGTTCTGTCTCAGTCTCTGTGGGGTCTCTGGGTCCTGGTATGCACAAGGTATATTTGAGCCCTCTGAGCGTCTGTGGCGGGTGTGGGGTTTGATTCTAAATGTGATTTCACCCCTCCTACCATCTTGCTGGGGCTTCTCCTTTGCCCTTGGACGTGGGGTGTCTCCTCGAAGTCGCTCCAGCACCACACAGCTGTTGCTCCAGCACCTACTATCTTGCTGGGGCTTCTCTGCCCTTGAACAGAGGGTATCTCACATGGGATGTCTCCTTAAATTGTACTTTGATGTGGGGAAAGGGAAATAACCAACTTCAGAAACGCCTCTTCATTTCTGTCTCACCCAGGGTGAGGAAATTGGGAGAGAGAGCTCTGTTCCACTGTGTCATTCAGGGATGGAGGCTCACTCCTGTCATGTAGTGGCCATCTTCCAGAGCCTCAGAGCTTTGCTGATTTTATATCTTCTTTCATGAAGTGTTTATTCAAAATTTTTCTTCTTCTTCACTATTGTTTTCCTCTTCCCACTGGCAAAAAGACATAATCTTTTGTTATATATGGCTATAAAATCAATATAATGAAGTCACGAAAGATGGATACTATATTATTTCCCAAGATGAGTTCACTGTTTGTCTTGCTGGGGTTTCTCCTTTGCCCTTGGACATGGGGTATCTCCTCAAAGACTTTCCAGTTTCCCACTTACTGAAGAAAATCCCATTTTGGAAGAAAGAAGGATAAAGAGAGAGGTCTTAGTTAGAAAGGCTAAGTCGTCTACCTGAGAACCAAGAGAGAGAAGGCACGATGGGAGAGGGAAATAAAAGACATCAGGGTCAGAGCTAGAGAAGAAGCTTGGTGTTTTGTTTGGGGCTTCTGATAATAAGTATGGGGTGTGAAGGAAGTGACTTGGGAAATGTTGCTACACTACTTCGCTAATGTTGAAGGCCCTAATTTTTTGTTTTGCTTTGGTTTTTTAGCTCTGTAGCTTGTGGCATCACAGTTCCCCCACCAGGAATTGAAACTGAGCCCCTGGCAGTGGAAACACAGAGTCTTAACCACTGTCCTGCCAGAGAATTCCCAAAGATGCTAGTGTTCGTGTCTTTAAATTTTATTTATTTGTTTATTATGTTTGGCTGCCTTGGGTCTTCATTGCTTTCTCTAGTTGCAGTGAGCAGGGGCTACTCCCTAGTTGCCGTGGGCAGGTTTCTCATTGCAGTGGCTTCTGTTGATGCAGAACACAGGCTGTAGGCATATGAACTTCAGTAGTTGTGGCGTACAGGCTTAGTTGGCCTAGCACATGTGGAACCTTCCCGGACCAGGGATCTAAACCTATGTCCCCTGCATTGGCAGGCAGATTCTTAAACAATGGACCACCAGGGATGTCCAGCCCTAATGTTCTTAGGCAGAAGCAGAGTCCAGTGAAAAACCTGGATTAGCTGGGTTGTACAGAGATATATACGGCTTCTTATATATATAGACATCCATATAAATATATCAGTTCAGTTCAGTTCAGTTCAGTCGCTCAGTCGTGTCCAACTCTTTGCGACCCCATGAACCACAGCACGCCACGCCTCCCTGCCATCACCAACTCCCAGAGTTTACTCAAACTCATGCCCATCGAGTCAGTGATGCCATCCAGCCATCTCATCCTCTGTCGTCCCCTTCTCCTCCTGCCCCAATCCCTCCCAGCATCAGGGTCTTTTCCAATGAGTCAACTCTTCGCATGAGGTGGCCAAAGTACTGGAGTTTCAGCTTCAGCATCAGTCCTCCCAATGAACACCCAGGACTGATCTCCTTTAGGATGGACTGGTTGGATCTCCTTGCAGTCCAAGGGACTCACAAGAGTCTTCTCCAACACCACAGTTCAAAAGCATCAATTCTTCGGGGCTCAGCTTTCTTCACAGTCCAACTCTCACATCCATACATGACTACTGGAAAAACCGTAGCCTTGACTAGATGGACCTTTGTTGGCAAAGTAATGTCTTTGCTTTTTAGCATGCTGTCTAGGTTGGTCATAACTTTCCTTCCAAGGAGTAAGCATCTTTTAATTTCATGACTGCAGTCACCATCTGCAGTGATTTTGGAGCCCAAGAAAATAAAGTCTGACACTGTTTCCACTGTCTCCCCATCTATTTCCCATGAGGTGATGGGGCCAGATGCCATGATCTTAGTTTTCTGAATGTTAAGCTTTAAGCCAACTTTTTCACTCTCCTCTTTCACTTTCATCAAGAGGCTTTTTAGTTCCTCTTCACTCTCTGCCATAAGGGTGGTGTCATCTGCGTATCTGAGGTTATTGATATTTCTCCCGGCAATCTTGATTCCAGCTTGTGCTTCTTCCAGCCCAGTGTTTCTCATGATGTACTCTGCATATAAGTTAAATAAGCAGGGTGACAATATACAGCCTTGACGTACTTCTTTTCCTATTTGGAACCAGTCTGTTGTTCCATGTCCAGTTCTAACTGTTGCTTCCTGACCTGCATACAGGTTTCTCAAGAGGCAGGTCAGGTGGTCTGGTATTCCCATCTCTTTCAGAATTTTCCACAGTTTATTGTGATCCACACAGTCAAAGGCTTCACGTAGTCAATAAAGCAGAAATAGATGTTTTTCTGGAACTCTCTTGCTTTTTCGATGATCCAACGGATATTGGCAATTTGATCTCTGGTTCCTCTGCCTTTTCTAAAACCAGCTTGAACATCTGGAAGTTCTCAGTTCACGTATTGTTGAAGCCTGGCTTGGAGAATTTTGAGCATTACTTTACTAGTGTGTGAGATGAGTGCAATTGTGCAGTAGTTTGAGGGCTATATAAAAAATAGATACATAGGGCTATATATTTCTATATAGAGAGAGATATATATAGGGCCAGGGCTTCTATATTTTTCTGTATATACAGATATATATAGGGCTAGGGCTTCCCAGGTGGCACTAGTGGTAAAGAACTCCCCTGCCAATGCAGGAGACATAAGAGACCCAGGTTCAATCTCTGGATTGGGAAGATCACTTGGAGGAAGGCGTGGCAACCCACTCCAGTATTCTTGCCTGGAAAATCCATGGACAGAGGAGCCTGGCAGGCTACAGTGTATTGATTTACAAAGAGTCGGACACAACTGAAGTGACTTAGCACGTGCATATACACACACATACAGAGACAGTTAAGATATTTTCCCTGACCCTAAAAAGAGAGTCAAAGGAATCAGATACACACAGATGATCACAATAGAAGGGGAAAAGTCCATGTAGATTCAGTAAATGCAGATGGAGTGCTATTAAAGTAGTCTGAACCAATTTACACATGGGGGAAATCAGGGTCAGATTCGCAAAGGCAGTGAGTGTGGGGAGTGTGGGGAGTGTGGGGAGATGGCTGGGGAACCCATTAACAGGTTGGAGAAAACCCATTAACAAAGACCCAGGGTAGAAAAGCCAGGGGTTTTCAAGTGGTTCAGTGTAGCTGATGTGATGCCTAAGGTACCAGTAGACAGAAAAGGCAGGAAGGGGAAGGTGGGCTGGACCCCAGACACCATTCTAGGGAATTAGGACTTTGCAAAGCAGTGGGAGGCACTGAAATGTTTTAAGCATGAGTGTGGCATGATCTTGGCACTCAAGGTTGAAAGAAAACTTAGAAATAATCCATTTCTGTCTCCTTATCTTGCAAATGAAGAAGCTGAGACCCAAGGATCAAACTGGATGTCCTGCATTGCAAGCAGATTCTTTACCCTCTGAGCCACCAGGGAAGCCCAAAAGCTGAGGCCCAGGTGTGTCCAAAGCTATCAAAGTTAAGTGAGCCAGAATTTCATGACTGACCTGTGACTGGAATGGATTTGAATCCTGATCTGAATCCAGAACCTGTGCTGTCTACCCTTCACCATATCAACTCGTCTCAGGACGGAGCACAGAGGAGAGGAGGCAGGGAGGCGAACGGTGTCTGCTCCAAATCTGAGAAGCAGGCCAGACATCTATGAGGTGGGTCCATAGAACAGGCCCCTCCACACACTCTGGTGGGAAACCAAGGCTCCAGACAGGGCGGTGACAGGACAGGGCTGTGGTGTGGAAAGATGGTTCTGTCAGCACCAAAGCCCAGCAGCTGTTTTTTCTAGAGAAAGCTGAACCTCCCCTTTCCTGAGGGGAGCCTGGAGCTCCCCTCCCGGCCTCCCACCGCCCACCCAACATTGGCTGTGACTGAGGCAGATGAGAGCCTGGTCCCTGCTGGCTGTCTGTGGGCCCCACCTCACAGGCCATGGGGCTCCAGGCCAACAAGATGGCGTGTTTCTAGTTTCTGAGGTAACTTTGTTACCATAGAAACCACCAGGCAGGGAGGAGGGTCAGGGCTTCCCCACAGAGCTGGGCAACCCCCACCCCCACCCCACCGCCTCCATTTCTCTCACTTGAGAGGGCGTCACCTGGATGACAGGCAGAGGGTCCAGCTCCCTGTCCTCATTGGACTCAGAATAGGAGACACCCCCCCCACCCCCACCCCACTCCCGACCCCTATCTCGAAGTCTCCCCCTTCTTCTCTCCCCTCTAAGGCCCCTGTCCCACCCACCCAGCCATCAGCCAGGGTCCCCCATGAGTCACCATGTGGGCCACTCGGTAACGCGAGCCTCTGCACTCACACAGCCGGGCCAGCAGCGCTGGTTGTTTACAGACATGTGATTGCCTGACGCCCCCAGCGGGGCCTGAGGTTTAGACTGTAACTGTGATATCCTCCCCTCCTTGAGCTCTTGATCCCTCTCAAAGCCGTCTCTGCCACAGCCCTCTTTCTGAAGCCTGTGAAGTCTTCTCGTTTGCCAGACAAGCTGGAAGGAAGTACTGAGACGGTGAGAAATCTGCCCAGGGAATTCCAGCCCCAGAGTCTCTGGAGGGTCTGGGGGGCCCGACAGCTGGCCGCGGCTGCCACGCAGGGTGAGGCAGAGGCCGAGGCCTCGCAGGCTCTGATCTGCTTGTGGACCGGAGAGCCGGCCCTGCAGGGTCATGGAGGGCATCACTCAGGAGGGAGGAGGGCCCAGTCAGAACCTGAGGGTGGGGGGTGCCCAGGGGCTACTGAGAAGGACTGAGTAGCCCATAAACATGAAATACACCCTCTCACCAGGCCGGGCGAGGTAAGGAGCAGGTAGGACTCTTCCCTCACGACCACGTCCTGAGTTCAAATCCAGGAAACTCTGGGTGTCTTTGGGATCCTTCTTTAGAAACCAGTCCTGGCTAATGGGGATTAGCTCCAACACAAAGGCCCCACCTGGGCTATTTCACTAAGACCATTCATCTTCATGTATGTGTAGATTGTCCTGCTGTCTCAGTCCTTCTCCCCTAAGGAAATAACATTTCGCATCCTCTTAGGAAGAGATGAATTGCTGGGAATCCCTGGCTGTCCAGTGGTTAAGATTCAGTGCTCTCACTGCCAGGGGCCTGGGTTTGATCCCTGGTCAGGGAACTAAGGTCTCACAAGCCACGGCAGCATGCCCCCCCCAACACACACACAAAGATAAGTTGTTAGGTAGCAAGTGAGTCTTAACACCGATGGCATTACCGACTCAATGGACCTGAGTTTGAGCAAGTTCTGGGAGCTGATGATGGACAGCGAGGCCTGGGGTGCTGCAGTCCATGGGGTCGCAAACAGTCAGACACGGCTGAGCAAAACTGAACTGAACTGAACTCTTAACACCAGGTATAAACCTTGCTTCTATGAGAACTTGCTTCAGTAACCTGGAATCTCGTGCTCAACCAGTAATGGCCCACCTTTCTGAGAACAACCAGGCAGCAGCTGCCTCACTCCATTGACCGTGGTTCTAGAAGGTCAACCATTCCTAAACCCTCTGGAAGCTGACCCTTTGCTGTACTCCTCAATTCCCCAAAGCCTGTGAGAGATGACCCCTCTGCCTTGCTCAGAGACTGCCTTGCAAGAACGGCTCTCCCTTGCTGTCCACAGCAAGAGTGGACTCAAAGACTCTTGTTTCAGGTAGTGAGTGGTCACATTTTCCTTTAAAACTGCACCCCAACTCCAAATCTTTCTTATAACCTATTACATATTCCTCCAAAGTCTAGAGGATGAACAATACATTTTTTTTCAGCTTTGGTATAAAGTTAGCCTAAGCTGGGGCCATAATGCCTTCCTTCTTATCCTCTGCCCTCCCCACAACATCCCAGCTCCATCCTGAACCCACATGGAGCATCCACAAGACAAACAGACTTCTCTTTTGATAAAGTGGATCACTTCCCTTGGTATAATTTCTGCCATGTTTCATTATGTCAAAAGACCCCCTCCTCTCACCCCACCAGGCATGAAGATGGGGAGAAAGGTAGAGGTGGAGGAGACTTCCCGATATCAAAATGAGATCATAACATACTCATTATGTTATAACTGGCTTCTTAAGCCTAATACGCTATAGAACTTAATATGTTCCCCCACAACAATAGATATTATTCTACAAAATGATTTTTTTAAGCACTGAATTGCTTTAGAGGAAGATGTGACCACTCATTGTCTGAAACAAGAGTCTGAGTATACTATTGTTTGCTTTGCATCACTTGGATATTCCATTATTCAACAAATTGAACTGTTGTTGGACATTTAAGTTCTTTTTGTTGTAATAAACAGTGCTATGGTGAACATTCTTGTGGATGTGTCTTTGGGTGTAAATCTTTCTCACCTTAAATACAACAACAGCCAGCCTAAGTTAAACTCAGCTTTCAATGGCTTCTTCACCCTCCAGGTGCCTCTCTATCCCAGCCTCATCCTTCAGAGTCACATGTTTTGTGAGTTGTCAAGGACAACCCACTCCGGTATTCTTGTCTGGAGAATCCCATGGACGGAGGAGCCTGGTGGGTCCATAGGGTCGCAAGACTCAGACGTGACTTAGTGACTGCAACACCGCTACATCTTCAGTCTCTTTCTTGGCCTTTCTACCCACCGCCGTGACACAGCCCTGCAAAAATGACTCCAGGGATTTCTGTGGTGCTATCAGTGTCCAGTTTTCACCTTACCCAACAGCACACACTATTCTGAGAATTAAATTCCCAGGCCTTTCCTCAGCCTACCAGCCTCCATGAGGTTGGATGCCTGCCCACCTCTCCAGCCTCATTTCAAGCCATGTTCCCTCTTTTTCTGGAGCCCAACACACGCCTTGTCTTAGTTCTGGGGGTGTGTGATGCCCCCATCAGGACTGTTGCTCAAGCTGTTTCCTCTGCCAGGAAATCTATGCCCCCACCCCCCATCCACACCCAACTCCTCACCCTTGCTGAGTAACACACACACATCATCCACCACTCAGCTCAAAGACACTTCCTCAGGAAAGTTTCCCAAACACCACTCCCCATCAAACCAGGTCTAGCCCACCATTAGAGGCTTATGGAGCACTGCCC
Source organism: Cervus elaphus (assembly GCF_910594005.1). Taxonomy (NCBI): domain Eukaryota; kingdom Metazoa; phylum Chordata; class Mammalia; order Artiodactyla; family Cervidae; genus Cervus; species Cervus elaphus. Next base: position 16,508,602 of record NC_057826.1, read on the forward strand.
ACTAGCATTAATCACTGTATTCTTCTTTTAGAAATATTTGATTATTTATTTGGCTGCATTGGGTCTTTGTTGCAGCACGCAGGCTTCTCTCCAGCTGTGGTGCACAGGCTCAGTTGCCCTGTGGCATGTGGGATGTTAGTTCCCTGATCAGAAATTGAACCTACATGACCCTACATTGGAAGGCACCAAGAAAGTCCTGTGAATCACCACGTTCTGAAAAGTAATTCTGTAATTTCACGTACAGGGTTGATAAGAGAAAGCTTTTTGGCCCACTCAATATAATATTTAATATCATTTTAAATGCATCTATTTAAAATTAATTTATTATCACAAATAATATACCAGTTTACTTTGCCCTTTAAAAACATAGAACATTACAGGTATTTTAGAGCTTTATTTGCCCACTGACCATCTCCTCTCCCAAGTCTCGGTCCCTGCCTCCCCCACTCCCTGGATAACACCACTGTTAGAAGGTTAATATGATCAGCATAGGGGTCCAGAGCTTGGTTCTGGAGCCAGACTGCTTAGATTTGATTCCCAGTGCTCCTCCTTCTTAAGTGGGTAAGACTAAGCAAATTACTTAACCTCAGTTCTATCATCTGTAAAGTAAGGATTAATAATAGTAAATAATACTGTAGGATTAAGATTCACATAAGGTGTTCCTTGTTAAATAATTGGGGTAGTGCCAAGCTTGTAGTGAGTGCTGGATAGATGTTAGCTATTACTGTCAGTGATAGTTAATTTTATGTGTCTACTTGACTGGGTCATGGAGTACCCAGATATTTGATTAAACACTATGTCTGGATCTGTCTGTGAGAGGGTTTCCAGATGAGATTAGCATTAATTGGTAGACTAAGTAAAGCAGATGGCCTTCCCCAATGTGGATGCGTACGTGCATGCTCAGTTGCTCAGTTGTATCCAACTCTTTGCAACCCTATGGACTGTAGGCTGCCAGGCTCCTCTGTCCAGGGGATTCTCCAGGCAAGAATACTGGAGTGGGTTGCCATTTCCTCTTCCAGGGGATCTTCCTGATCCAGGGATTGAATGGATGTCTTCCGTCTCCTGCGTCTCCTGCATTGGCAGGTAGATTCTTTACCCCCTGAGCACCTGGGAAGCCCCCAAAGTGGATGAACATCATTCAATCCACTGAGGGCCTGAATAGAACAATAAAGTGGAAGAGGGAAGAATTTACTCTCTCTGCCTGACTGAGCTGGGACACTGATCTGAGACTTAGACCATCCTTGTGCCTCGTTCTCAGGTCTTCAGACTCAGACTGGAACTGTGCCAGGCTTTTCTAGGTCTACAGCATGCAGACAGAGCAGCAGATCATGGGATAATTGCCTCCATAATTGCACAAGTCAATGTCTTACAGTAAGAGTATCTGTCTATCTACTGTCTATCCATCCTATTGGTTCTGTTTCTCTGGAGAATCCTAACAGTCTACAAAATATGGATAACATTTAGTATTGACTTGGTGTGTACTTTAAAATCGCAGCACTGTTTATAATAGCCAGGACATGGAAGCAACCTAGATGCCCATCAGCAGATGAATGGATAAGGAAGCTGTGGTACATATACACCATGGAATATTACTCAGCTGTTAAAAAGAATTCATTTGAATCAGTCCTAATGAGATGGATGAAACTGGAGCCCCTTATACAGAGTGAAGTAAGCCAGAAAGATAAAGAACATTACAGCATACTAACACATATATATGGAATCTAGAAAGATGGTAACGATAACCCTATATGCAAAACAGAAAAAGAGACACAGAAATACAGAACAGACTTTTGAACTCTGTGGGAGAAGGTGAGGGTGGGATGTTTCAAAAGAACAGCATGTATACTATCTATGGTGAAACAGATCACCAGCCCAGGTGGGATGCATGAGACAAGTGCTCCGGCCTGGTGCACTGGGAAGACCCAGAGGAATCGGGTGGAGAGGGAGGTGGGAGGGGGGATCGGGATGGGGAATACGTGTAAATCTATGGCTGATTCATATCAATGTATGACAAAACCCACTGAAATGTTGTGAAGTAATTAGCCTCCAACTAATAAAAAAAATAAAGAAAGAAAGAAAAATATAAATATAAATGGCATCAAATTGTAGGTAGCTTTTAGGAACTGACTGTTTTTACTCAACAAAACATTTTTGAGATCTTGCATGTTTGTACATATAGATTTAGCCCTAGTTCATTCTTTTAAAATGCCGAATAACTAATAACAAATCAATATATAAATACACCTCATTAATTCTAGTCTACACTGATATTCCACAATACATAAAATTTGGAATTTTTCCAAATTTTTTTAATATTGCAGGCAATGCTACAATGAATATCCACATATATCCTTATGAATCTGGGCTGGTGTTTTTTTTTCCTTAAATATCTAGAAGTAGAATTGATAGGTTATAGATAATTTAGGTTAAGTGTATTTCCACTTAAATAGTTCTGATTAATCACCCTCCAAAATGCATTAATTTATATATCCCTCTTTACCAAGAATATTTAAAGGTATTTTCTACCTAAAGATCTTGCTGACATTCTTTAATTCTTATAAAATTGTGAGGCTGTTCTCTTTTTTTAATTTAGAATTAGAAACATGACTTTATTTTTGTATATATTGTGAGGAAGGGATCGATTTTTTTCCCTTAAGTCAATTGTCCTAACAACTCTCATGAAGAGTTGTCCTTACCCCACTGGTTCAAAATGCTTTCCTTATCCTAAGTCAAATCCCCCTCAGATGCATGAAGTGCTTTTATCTTTTTTTTTTTTTTTTTTTGGACTCTAGTCTTTTCTTACAGAATTGGTTGACCAAAAAAAAATTTCTTCCATAAGCAGCCTGTTGTAGCACATAGTTGTCTTTAATTTCATTCAAAACAATTTTGTTGGATTGTATTGTGACAGCTGTTATATCAGCATGTGTTTTTAAAGAAACTTATCAAAATTGGTGAATTTTTGTGTAGCCATTTTAATATTGAAGATGGAAAAAGAAGGAACATTTCAGCATATGCTTTATTATCACAAGAAAGGTAAAAATGCAATTAAAACGCAAAGGAAAAAAAGAAGAGTTTGTGCAGCATATGAAGAAGGTACTGTGACTGATCAGAGTGAAAAATGGTTTGCAACGTTTTGTGCTGAATACGTCTCACTGAATGATGCTCAGCTGTCAGGTAGACCAGTTGAAGTTGGTAGAAATCAAACCTAGACATTCACTGAGAACAATCAATGTTAATCAATGCAGGAGATAACCAACACACTCAAAATATCCAAATCAAGCCTTGAAAACCATCTGCACCAGCTTGGTATGTTAATTGCATGGAAGCTTGGGTTCCACATAAGTTAAGCGAAGAAAGCTTCTTGACCATATTTCCACAAGCAATTCTCCACTTAAACATAACAAAAACATTCCATTTTTAAAACAAACTGTGACTGGAGATGAAAAGTGGGTACTGTAGAATAATTTAGAATAGAAGAGGCAAGTGAAATGAACCACCGCCAACCACATCAAAGGCTGGTCTTCATCCAAAGGTGATGTTATGTTTATGGTGAGATTGGAAGGGAGTCCTCTATTATGAGCTCCTTCCGGAAAACCAAACAATTCATTCCAACAAGTATTTCTCCCAATTATACTAACTGAAAGCAGCACTTGACAAAAAGCATCCAGAACTAGTCAACAGAAAACACATCATCTTCCACCAGGGTAACACAAGACCCTGTTTCTTTGATGACCAGGCAAAAACTGTCACAGTTTGGCTGGGGAGTTCCAATTCATCTACCATATTCACCATACATTGCACCTTCAGATTTCCATTATTTCAGTCTTTACAAAATTCTCTTAAATGGAAAAAATTTCAATTCTCTGGAAAACTAAAAGTCACCTGGAATGGTTCTTTGCTGAAAAAGGTGAGAAGATGAAATTGTGACGTTGCCCGGAAAATGGCAGGAAGTAGTGGAACAAAACGGTGAATATGTTGTTCAATAACATTCTCGGTGAAAATGAAAAACGTGTCTTTTTTTTTTAAGCTTAAAAACCAAAGGAACTGTTTAGCCAACACAGTTTTTATGTGCACTGATGCCACCTGCTTTTTTCAAATTTGTTTATTTTTTGCCACACGGGTCTTTGTAGTTGAACCCTGTCTTTCTCTATTTGCGATGAGCAGGGGTGGAGGGCTACTCTTTGTTGCGGCACAGACTTTTCATTGAAGTAGCTTCTCTTGTGGAGCTCAGGCTCTATCTAGGGCCTGTGGTCTTCAGTAGCTGTGGAACACTGTCTCAGTAGCCACCTGTTTTTAAAATTGCAGCTTTGTAGTAAGTCTTTAGATCTGGTAAAGGGGATCCCAGTTCCCATCATTGTCTTTTTTTTTAGGGGGCTAATGTAACATTTATATATACTGCATAAAATCACCATGAGATATTAGGTATCTATGTCTGCGTGTTTACTACTGTTTTTTCTGCATTAGAGCAACAGCTCCAGGGAGCCTTTTTTTGTTTTTGTTTGTTTGTTTGTTTTGTTTTATTTACCACTGTATTTCCAGTACTTAGAACAAGGTTAGGCCCAAAGTAGGCCCTCTGTAAGTTTTTGGTAAGGAAATGAAGAAACATATGGGTTTTAGAAGCATCCTGTCAAGTTCTACGAAGAGTCTTTTTAGTATCTTGTTTGAGATTGCACTGAAGTTTTCAATTACTTTAGGAGAATTGACATTTTTATGATGATAGTTATCCCATTATTGAACACAATAGCTGTCCAGCATTAGTCACTCAGTTGTGTCTGATTTTTTGCGACCCCATGGACTGTGGCCCACCAGGCTCCTCTGTCCATGGGATTTTCCAGGCAAGAATACTAGAGTGCGTTTCCATTTCCTTCTCCAGGGAATCTTCCCAACACAACACATCTCTTCCTTTTTTGGTGACTTTCAATCTCATTATTTTCTCCAGGAAAGTTCAAGTGTGTTCTCAAGTTATCATTCAGTCGAGTACGACTCTTTGTGACCCCATGGACTATAGTGGGTCAAGCTGCTCTGTCTATGGGATTCTCCAGGCAAGAAGACTGGAGTGGGTTGCCATTTCCTCCTTCAGGGGAACTTCCAGACTCAGGGGTCGAACCTGGGTCTCCTGCATTGAAGAAGGTCTTATATAATTCTAATTAGTTTATTCTTAAATATTTCATAGTTTTTGTTACTCTGATGAGTGGAATTTTAAAGTTACTATTAGACTTTCAAATTACTATTTTTTTAAACTTCCTTAAATTTATTTATTTATTTATTTATTTTTGGATGCACTGGGTCTTCATTGCTATGCATGGGCTTTCTTTAGTTGTGGCAAGAGGGGGCTATTCTTCATTGCAGTGAGGGTGCTTCTCATTGCAGCGGCTTCTCTTATTGCAGAGCAGGGACTCTAGGCAAAAGGGCTCAGTAGTTGTGGTACAGGAGCTTAGTTGCTCCTGGGCATATGGGATCTTCCCCAACCAGGGATTGAACCCGCATGCATTGGCACTCAGATTCTTAAAACACTAGACCACCAGGGAAGTCCCATCAAATTGCTATTGTTGATGTATAGAAAAGGTCTCTTGATTTTAAATATTGATCTGGTGAACACGTCAGTTGTTGCTCTGGGTTTTCAAGGTGGGTGATTGAATCACATTATCACAAATAATGGCAATATGGCTTCTTCCTTTCCAGTCTGTAAACCTCTTCTTTGTCTCTACTTTCTCATTGTATTAGTTGTCATGTCCAGTATACTATTGACAAGTAGAGGTATTCGTTCATTTCTGACTGCATTGGGGGTATCTTTCAAAAAAGGTCAAAGTTTGCTGCAATAACAAACAGTTCCAAAATCTAGTGGCTCAACACAATCAAAATTTATTTCTCACTTGCACCTCATATTCAACACAAGTCATGGGTAAGGGAGGCATTCCTTACTGTTCTTTCTCAAAGCTTCAGGCTGATGGAGGCTCTTTTTCTCCATGGACGTGCGCTTCCACAATTACTATGACAGAAGGAATTGCACACTGCCTTTGGAAGCCTCTGTCCTGAAGTAACTCATATTCTGTCCACTAGCATTTCAAGGCAAGTCCCATGGCCAAGTCTAATTTCCAAAGAAGTAGGAAGGTGTGATCCTGCCATGTGTCAGAAAGACAGCTGAGCCATGGGAATGTGTCTCATGCTCCATCATCACATGTGGTATTTGCTCTAAGTTCCTGGTAGATAGCCCTTTATCAAGTTTAGAAGTAAGTTCATGAGTTTGTTTAGAATTCGTTAAGCAAAGAATTTATCCTTATCTTGAATGAGTGTTAAGTTTTATCAACTGGTTTTATGCCATCTGTTTTATGTATAAATATTATTTTTCTGCCTTAATTTGTTAAGGCATTTATACATGATGATTCTCTGCCTAAAACATTCGCCTCCACAGTCCTTGTTAATTCTTTCTCATTCTTTGGAGCTCATTCATTCATCCAATCAATACTGATTGAGCAATGCTATGTGCCAGATGTTATTCTAGGCGCTTTTAGGACAGCTGTGAACAAAGCAGATGAAAGCCTTGCCCATGTGGATCTTACCCTGGGGGGGTGGAAAGAAATAGACACATGAAACAAATAAGTAAATTAGATTCATGCCAATAGTCCTTCTTACTTTTACTTATTTGTTTATTTATGGCTGTGTTGGGTCTTCATTGCTGCGCATGGGCTTTCTCCAGTTGTGGCAAGCTGGGGCTACTCCTTGCTGTGGTACGCGGGCTTCTCATTGTGGCGGCTTCTCTTGTTGCAGAGCACAGGCTCTAGGGCACATGGGCTTCAGTAGTTGCAGCATATGGGCTTAGTAGTTGTTGCTCTTGGGCTCTAGAGCTCAGGATCAGTAATTATGGTGCAAGGGCTTAGTTCCTCTGCCGCATGTGGGATCTTCCCGGACCAAGGATCAAACCCGTGTCCCCTGCATTGGCAGGCGGATTCTTAACCACTAGAGCACCAGGGAAGTCCCTGTCAATAGGTTAGGACACAGCAGAGGACGGCAAGGGAGAGATGGGGGTAGAGGGAGGGTGCAGTCAGAGTAAGTCTCTCAAAGAGGTGGCATCAGGGAAATGACTCAAAACAGAAGCAGAGATTACTAGGTAGGTATCCAAAGGCAGACTGTTCCAGGCAGAGGGCAGCTGCGAGCTAAAGGCCTTAGGGTGGGATTGCCATGTGGATTCTAGAATCAGTGAGGAAGCTCGGGAGCTGAAGCTGAGTGAATGACCCTGGCAAGCAAGGAAGCTGGAGAAATAGTAGAGGAGGCTGATCACGAGGGCCTGGGAGGTCATGGCAAAAACTTAAGAGTTTTTCTTGGGCTGATGAGTTTTGAGCTCTGGAAGAGTTTTGAGCAGAAGAGGTACAGAGTCTACTGTGCTTTGAAAGGATCCCCTGAGGCAGTGTTGAAACCTGCCTGTAGGGTGGCAAGGGTAGAAACAAGAAGACAGGAGGAATCCCCCTATGGTAAATCAGGTATGAGATGAAGATGTTGTAGCAGTGGAGATGGTGAGCAGTGATCAAATTCTGGGTATAATTTGAAGGAAAATACCATGATGATATTCTAATGGATTAAATGTAGATTGTGAGAAAATAAGCCAACGTGGCTTCAAAACTTTGGCCTGAGCAATGGGAAGGATGAGGCTGGAAGAGCTGAAGAGGCTTTAGGTGGATAAGGTTTCAGGTGGGGGATGATCAAGAATTCAGTTGTTTTTCTTTTTCATTATGATGATTTTTTTATTGATTATAATTCACATATCATAAAATTCACCTCTTTAAAATGTGGCTTCGATGCTTCTCGGTATATTCATGAGTTGTGTACCCACCACACTATCTAATTCCAGAAAATTCGTTGACTCCCTCAAAAGACCTATACCCACTATCCACTCCTCATTCCCCACTCCTTGACATCTACTTTCTGTCTTTATGAATTTCCCTATTTCTGGAAATTATATATAGATAGAATGGTACAACATGTGGCCTTTTATGTCTGGTTTCTTTCACTCAGCATTCTGTTTTCAAGGTTCCAGACTTGTTGAATTTGAGGTGTTTTATTAGACTTCTAAATATTTAAGTCTAGTAGAGAGGTGAGGGCTAAGGGATACAGAAGCTATACGATATCTGTAAATAGATGCACAGAGTTATTAACATATAGAATAACACTATTTCAAATCATGAGATGAAGTGCAATCCCTCATCAAGAAAGTAAGCACAGGGAGAACAAAGATGTCAAGCATCTGGGACACCTGAGCCCTGGGACCCTCAGACATCTGGAAGAGAAGAAGCCATCACAGGAGACAGAAGGAGCATCAACAGCGAGTGGGGGTCCTGAATGCCTGGGGAGAAGCCACATGGAGAGAAGGCTGTGATCCCCTGGGTCTCAGAGGCTCCTAAGAGGTCAAGTAAGATGAGGACCGAGAAATGACCATTGGGTTTAGCAACCAAGAGGTCATGGTAACATGACAAAGAGCTATTTCAGACCAATGCTGGGGAAGAAAGCCTCATCAGAGAGAGTTCAAGAAAGACCGGGAGAAGAGAAACTGGGGACAGCAAGTAGTTTCTCTTCTCCAGTGGGAAGTTTCTCTTCTCCAATTTCTCTTCTCCCATGGGGTGGTAGAGAGGGGAGAAGTGAGGCCATGAGTGTCTTTTGTATGGTTTTCAAGATGCGAGAATCAGCATGATGATTGTTTCAGATGGGAAGAAGGATGCAGTAGAAGCCAAAAATTAATGGTGGAGGAAAGAGGGGATAATTGCTGGAGGAGGGTCCTTGAGTGGGTGATGGCACAAGATTGACCCCGAGGGGAAGGTTGGCCTTTGATGGGGCACAAACAGGTCATCTACGGAAAGAGATGGGGAGATGGTATGTGGATGCAGACTTGGCCAGCAGGCAGAGCAGGAGTCTGTGTTTCCATGTTTTTGAGGGATGGAAGAAGCATGCTCTTTGGCTGAGAGTGAGGAGAGGGGGAAGGCGCTAGGAATCAGAAGGGAATGGCATGATATCTAGCAGGGAGCAAGTGTACTAGGGAAGAATAGTATAAGTCCAGGCAGCAATAGGGTGCAGGAGAAGTCTGTGTGTCCAGTTCAGAAATCACCCCCTCCTGAAGGTCTTCTGACCCCCAAACTAGGTCACTCCCCTTGCTGTGAGTCTCACGGCCCCTATGGTGCTTCTCTCTTAAAACTCTGTTCACACCTGGAATGAAATTTCATTCTTTAGTATTCTTTAGTTCTTTAATCCCTATGTCCCCTCACTTAGACTGTAAACCCCAGGAAGACATGAGCAGAGACTGTCTACTCAGTTGCTGTATCTTGCCATCTAGCTCCTCCCGCACAGTATTCTCTAAATACATATTTAAATAGTTGAATCAGTTCAGTTCAGTTGCTCAGTCGTGTCCAACTCCTTGCAACCCCATGGACCGCAGCACACCAGGCCTCCCTGTCCATCACCAACTCCCAGAGTTGACTCAAACTCATGTCCATTGAGTTGGTGATGCCACCCAACCTGTTGTCCCCTTCTCCTCCCACCTTCAATCTTTCCCAGCAACAGGGTCTTTTCTAATGAGTCAGATCTTTGAATCAGGCGGCCAAAGTATTGGAATTTCAGCTTCAGCATCAGTACTTCCAATCAATATTTAGGACTGATTTCCTTTAGGATGGACTGGTTGGATCTCCTTGCAGTCCAAGGGACTCTCAAGAGTCTTCTCCAACACCACAGTTCAAAAGCATCAATTCTTGGGCGCTCAGCTTTCTTTATTGTCCAACTCTCACATCCATACATGACCACTGGAAAAACCATAGCCTTGACTAGACGGACCTTTGCTGGCAAAGTAATGTCTCTGCTTTTTAATATGCTGTCTAGGTTGGTCATAACTTTTCTTCCAAGGAGTAAGTGTCTTTTAATTTCAGGGCTGCAGTCACCATCTTCAACCATATTCAAATAGTTGAATAAATGCATGAAATAACGAATGAGAAAAGTCCCAGAAGTGGCGCGCGTGCTTTCAGTCGGCCTAAACTTCCGAAGCAACTCCTTCTGCATCCCTGAGAGAGTCTGGACCTCCACCTCCGCAGCTCCTACCCCACCCGCCCGTCCCCAACTCCATCTCCACCCTCATCCCCATCCCCATCGCATCCCCTGCCCATCCCCAACCCCTCCCCATGCCCTCTCGCTTAGCTCCGCTTTCCCGACGCTGCTGCTTTAAGAGGCCGCAGAAGCAGAGCCGGGCGCTGATTGGTGGTTTATTCTAACGATAGCGGATGAGCTCATCTTCAACCAATGACCAGGCTGCACCGGCCAGACCCCTGCACCTGGGAGGAGGGCGGAAAGCAGCCGCCTGCGGTGCTATGTCCCCCGCGGGGACGAAGGGTAGGTGGCCGCAGGGCTGAGTCCGGCCGCGCGGACCGAGCTCCTGGCTCGGGCAGGTACGGTGTTAGCCTGGCTCCTCCTCCCTCCCCTCTTCCCTAGGAGAGGATGCCCTCACCTCTCATTCCCCCAGTCCCCTTCCTTGGCGACCCTCACGGGGCGGTGCACCTTGCGTGCAGGGGACTCGCGAACTGGATGCACGTCTTTCTGGGTCCAGACGCGGCTTTGCAGCTCTGCCTGGAAGGACCCGGCCCGTCGGGTGGACCGTGAAGCTAGGCCCTGACTCAGAGCAGCACACACTGCCGACCAGGGTGCCTCTGATCACCGGCCTCCGAGCTGCATGCCCTGGTGACTGGGCCGAATGGGAAGGGCGCGGCTTCCCTTCCTCCCCTCCTCCACCTCCTGGCCGCATCCTGGCCGGGGCTCAGCTGCCCGCTGGCTTGGCGATGTGGGTTTTCCTCCCCGCCCCACTCCGCATCCTGTTCTCTCTTCCCTCTCTCCACAGAAGTAGAAATGACCTGGGGTTTGGGCCCTGCCCCTTCCCAATGAGGCCTGAGAGAGCAAAGGCGTAGAGGCTGCAGGGAAGGATAGCGGCAGCTTTCCGGCCTCTCTCTGAGCTCTTTCCTTTCCTTTCGCCACTGCTCTAACCCTGGTGGCCACTTGTACCACTTGCTGCTCAGGGTGGAGCTGCTGTCCGGTCCTTGAAGGCCACGTGGCCTCCTGGACTTCTCAGAGCAGAGCCAGGGGGACAGAGCCATCCCCTCCCTAGGGCTGGCTGGGCTCTGACCTCATTCATCTAATTCCATCCAGAGTGGTACTGAATCTGCCAGTCAGTCATTTCATTTGCCTGCAGCCTTTAAGGCCAAGCCCTGTGCCCAGCTCTCCGCCTGGCTCCTTGGGAGTCCTCACTCCCTGGCCACACTGATCTTGGGACCAAGGGAAATGAAATAAAGCAGGGGCAATCTCTCCTGTTCGGGGAGGTACCATGGAGCTGAACCCTGAAGGATAAGTGAGATTTCCTTGGGAGGAGGAGGGAGGGGTGAACAAGGCACAATATAAGAAATGGCCTTTGGGCCCCGGGCTTTTGCTTCAGCCTCAAAGTATGGTGACCTGCATATGTTTAATGGGCACAGAGGCCCTTTGAAGGCAGCTCTGAATCACAAATATCTTCAGCTCTCTCCAATGCTCAGCACACAGTAGGTGCTCCAGAAATACTTGTTGAACTGAATTTGAATGGAAAGAATTGTAAAAACAACTCAGAGCCCAAAGCATATTTTATTGCGTTATGACCACCACTTAGGAAAGATCTGGCTTAGTGAGGGATTTTACCCCCGTTAGCTCTGATCCCTCCAGCCCTTGGAGGTGAGTATCAGTCTCCACAATACTCAGTGGGAGAAACCAGGGTACAGACGGGTCGTTGTCCCCAACTGGGTTCTTCCTAATGCCTCTGCTCATTCCAGGTCCCTGACCCAGGGCAGCCATGAGCCTCGTGGCCTGTGAGTGCCCTCCTGGCCCTGGCCCAGAGCCTGAGCCCTGCTCTCGAGCACGGTCCCAGGCTCGAGTGTACCTGGAGCAGATTCGCAACCGGGTGGCTCCGGGGGCAGCTGACATGACTAAGCACGACTACCTGGTGGACGCAGCCACTCAGATCCGGCTGGCCCTGGAGCGTGACGTCAGTGAGGACTATGAGGCCGCCTTCAACCACTACCAGAATGGCGTGGACGTTCTCCTCCGAGGCATGCATGGTGAGGCTGGGCTGGGCAGGGGCCGAGGAAGGGCTCATCCTGTCATCTGTCTATCTGTGCTGGGTAAGCAGGGCTCTGCGCTGGCCCTGCAGGACCTATGAGAAGGGCAGTAGTATTGATAAGAATAGCTTTCATTTATAAAGCAGTTCCTTTATACTAGGCGCTGGTCTAAGGGCTTTACCTGTATCAATTCATTTCTGATTCACAGTAATACAAACCACTGTGGATGCTCTGGCCTGTACTTCCAAATATACAAGAATGATTTAAAAAAAAAAAAAAAAAAAGAATGATTTTTATTCCTATTTTCCAGATGAGGAAATTGAGGCACAGGGCAGTTAAATAGCTTGCTTAAGACTCCACAGCTAAAAATAAAAAATAAAAAAAAGACTCCACAGCTATCAAGTGACAAAGCTGGGATTTGAACAGTTTGGGCTCCAGAGGCTATAAGCTTGGCCCACTAAGCCCTCCTATCCCTGGGGCTGGGCTGGGGTCCTGCCCTCTGGGTACTTGCATTCTAATGGCAGAAGATTGATGAGTTGATGATGGACAATTATAGTCCCAGGTGGCAAGGACAATGGGGAGGAAGTAAAGGGAGGGAAGAGGGAGACTGAGGCCAGGCAAGCCTGGCACAGGGCATTTTCTAAAAGTCAAAACCCTAATCTGAGCACTGAAGAATGGTAGGCATGCTGTCCAGCTGAAGAGCCTGGAGGGGGAGAGAGAGGGGGCAGGCAGAGAACACAGGCAGAGGCCTGAAGGTAAGAGGGGAGGCCTGTTCAGGGCAAAGGGAGGCATTTCCAAGCTGTGGGAGAGGCTGGCCCTGAGGCCAGTTGGAGACACCCGAGGGCCTTGATGGCCAGCCCAGGGGTAAGAGTCAGGCCCCAATTCACACTTCCGGACCCTGCACTGATGCTACCTCTCAACAGCTGGCTTCATGCCTGTCCCATGAAAACCTTTACCCTCCAGGCCCAATGCCTGTTCTGGCCTCTTTCACACTGGACATCAAAGATAGCAGAAGGTGTGTTCTCTGGGGGGCTTCTCCTTCCTCCTGTAAAAAACGGACAGGGAAACTCCATTCCATTCCTTCCCAGGGTATGACAGTGTCCAGGAGGTGGTGAGTGCCAACTGGTAAAGTGCTGTAGTCCGAGGGGCCCGCCGGCTCCCAGTCTCTCCTGCCACCATCCTTCCTCCTGCTCCCCTGCTGGTCTGCCACCCAGAAGAGGACCCAAGAACAGATGTGGGGTCAGAATCCACTGACAGCCTCAGAAATAGGCCTTGCCCTCCTGTGGGGGGCATAGCATGGGCAATGGGAGCCCAAACCCCTGCCTCCTCCCAGGGCTGGCGGGGTCCTCTTGACCCCTTCTCCCCACAGTCGACCCCAACAAGGAGAGGTGTGAGGCTGTCAAGCTGAAGATAACCAAATACCTGCGGCGGGCGGAGGAGATCTTTAATTGCCACCTGCAGAGGACGCTGGGCAGCGGAGCCAGCCCTGATGAGGTGAGGAGCCCCCAGAGGCCTGAGGGCTCCAGGGGGAGAGGGCTGAGGCCCCCACCCCCAAGGCCAGGGAGCTGCCGCCTTGCCATCCCCAGCAGGGCAGACGGTGGAGAGCACAGGCAGGCTGGCACGTGTCCCGGGGCTGCCCCCCTGCCCTCCTCCTCCTGGCTTCCTCCCTCTCTCTCCCACACTCTCCGTAGCTCATTCATATTCTAACACTTAGTGAATCATCTCCAGTCCAGTCTAGCACTCTCACAGAGGAGACACACACACAGAGGCAGCTCCTCACCCTCACACACAGCCCATACACACGCTCACCTGTGTACACACTCAGGCTGCCAGAGTGCTTTTCGGCTGGGCTGCAGTGAGTGTTTGGAGTAGACTTGAATACTCGTGTGCGTATACACAGACACGAATACCCATGTGCATATACACGCTCATGAATACGTGCATATACAAATGTGCACAAATCCTCTCCCCACATCCTGACCCAGCGGGCCCTCAGAGAGGGTTGAGAATGTACGCACACTTCTGAAGCCCTCAGGTGTGCACATTCACACTCCTTCTAGGTCTGATGCACCTTGTAAGATGCTTCTCCCAGTGCAGGTACCTAGGCCTGCCTTGGTCTTTGAGGCCTGTTGCCCGGGTTATTTCCCCACCCCTGGGAGCATCTGCCTCCTGTGGTTGGTGCTTTTGAGAGGGGTTTCTGAGGACTCCCTGGGCCTGGAAGGAGGGCTGGGTGGGGGCTGAGCTGAGAGGGTAGCCTGGCCACCCTGGACCGAGGCCAGCTTCTCCGCTCGGTCTGTCTCTGTGATGTGGGGGTCTGCCCGTACCCTGGTCCTGCCCTCTGTGGCCACTGGTCTCCTGGCAGGCCGAGGTGTGCCCACCGCAGGGTGAGGAGGCTGTGACCCTGAGGCCACCGTGGGGTTCTCTCCTGCCGTTGCAGGGTTTCAGCAGCCTGAGGCTCCGGCCCATCCGCACGCTGAGCTCTGCCCTGGAGCAGCTGAGGGGCTGCAAGGTGGTCGGGGTCATCGAGAAGGTGAGCGAGCGATGCCCAAGGTGTGGGAGGACACGACGTGTGTGACCAGGAGTGGCCGGTGCTAGAAAGGGGTCAGGGGGTCCAAGCGGAGAAGGGCAGCCAGGTCCAGGGGTACCCACCCCTCTTCCAGCCCAGCACACACCAGCCCCGGAAAGGAAAAAGTGAGGAAGCCACAGAGGCAGACAGCGCCTCTCCACTGATCCTCCAGACACAGAACCGCTCCCTCCGCAGTTGAGGACAGAAGCCGCAGGGGCACCCACCCAGCCTGTGCTGCCTCGCGTGCCCCCGCTTCCCGCTTCCTCTGGGGCTGCAACCAAGAGTCTCCCCCGCCAAGCCCAGCCCAGAGGTTCCTGGGGCAGGAATGTGCTCATCGCTAGAAACCTGCCTTGTCCAGGGCCTTGGCAGCTCTGCCCTCTGTCTCCTGGCTTCTCCCGTGGTCCCCCTGTCCGGGATTGGCTCCCTTAATTCAGGGCAGACAGGAGTCGACAGTGCAAACTAGACCTGGACACTCAGCAGGACAGACAGGTTGAGTCAAATGAGATTTGAGCCAATATTCAATTGCTCTCCGCCCCGACCCAGAGATAGCTGGAGTATTTGCTGAAGTGTTTGTTTTTTTTTCCAAACTGAACTGTTCATCAGAATCACCTGGGGGAGTTTCCTAACCACACAGATGCCTGGGCCCCATCCCAAACCCACCGAGTGAGAATTTCTAGGGTTGAACCCAGGCATCTGTCATTTAAGACTCTCATGGGGGAGTTGGGTGGGTGTGGGAGCTGGCAGAGAAAAAAGGACTGGTGTGTGCTCCTTCACACGCCGCCGAGGATGAAGTGCTGTCTGGACGGGCACCGCGTGGTCCCAGGCAAGCTCTTTGCCCTCTCTGGGCACCGGTTTTCTCATCTGGAAGTGGAGAAGGGATCCTCCCACCCGCCCGCACCCTCCCACCCAGGGGGATGTGGGAACTAAAGTGAAATAATTTTTGGGAAAAGCCTGGCACACACTAAAGTGTTTGATACAAGTTTGATGGCTGAAGCCTGATGACAAGAGTGGGTCAGAGGCAAGCAGGCTTCCCATCCCTGGCCTCGTTCCAGCGGCTGCTCCCCGGTCCCTAGAGCAAGCGCCCAGTCTGTCAGCCAAGGCCCAGCCAGCTTCCATCTGCCCAGCCCTTCCCGCCCACCGCATTCGTCCACGTGGCTTGGCCGCCCCCCTGGGCAGGCCCAGGAGGCGACAGCCACCACTGTTTGCCCGTGTGGGATCCCACTGAACCGATGGTGTCATGGAGAGGGGGGTTCTGGGTCAAATAAGCTTCAGAAACAGTGAGTTAAAGTTACATTACTTCATTGCTTTAATTCTAGGAAGTTTCAGGCTTTGAGGATGCAAATGTACACAGTGAATCTCCAAGAGGGAGGTCTGTGACAGAATTCCCCGAATTTGAATTTGTTTAACCCCAGACACACATGTGCAAAGCATTTTTGGAATCCTCTATTCCGAGGCCTGTGCATATGGGAAAAACAGATACAGGCCAAGCCCAACCGTTCTGTCTTACAAGTGCCCTCTTTTTTCCTTTATTACCCTTTCTTGGGCACTCAACTTAGCCACTCCACATCCCTCGTAAAATCCTGTGGCCTTTTCCTGTGTCATTCACAAGCCAGGAAAATCAGTCTCCCCAGTTAGGAGAGATATTAGGGCCACTGGGCCCAGGTCCCTACAGCCAGGCCTGGATGGATGTCCCTGCCTTTCATTCCATCGCTGTGCCCAGACAGACCAGGGCGGGTGGTTGGCAGAGCGGTGCCAGTCTGCAGCAGCCCTCAGACTCAGAGCAGCAAAGGTCCCCACTGAGGAAGCCTTGAGTGCCCCCAGAGAGGTCCCACCGTGAGGGTTCACAGGCCCGAAGAGGGGTAGGGGGTGGCAGAGAACAGTGAGGTGGGTAGGTCAGGGACTAGGTGGGCAGCTGGCCAGGATGCCCAGGGTCTGCTCTTGGGGAGCCTTGGTGGGCTTGGGAGACAACACTGGCTATTTGCTGAGCTTCGTCGGGGAGCCAGGCCCTGAGTCTGGGATGGGGAAGAAAGAGAAGGACAGCCAAGTCCCTTCTGTGTTTTTGGCTCAAACACAAGGGTGTTTTTAAAATTATTACTATTTATCAGCATTTAAAAATTGGCAGGTTTCATAAAGAAAGTCCAAGTTTCCTACTTCTCCTGAGAAATGAGAGGATCTGGAAATGCAGGCTCACATTCTGGCCTGTCAGCCCGGGGCCAAGGAAGGGCTGCCCGCTTTAATGAGGTGCTAGCCCTGCCCCTTTCCTGCCCTGCCCACTGGCGCACATGAACAGCCCCTGTGGACCTTCGTGCTTGAGAACCTATTTGAAACTTCTGGATTTGTTTGCTCCAGGAGGGAGTCCTCCTGGCCTTGACACTGTGGACATTTTAAAAGAAAGGGTTAATATGTTTTACCAAAGTTTTAATTGTCCTCACATCCCAAGAGCTCAGTGGGTTTTATTTTTTAAAAAAAGAGACTTCCTTTTTTAAAAAGATGGGAGCTGGCACTCAGAACTGCCTTATACCTTCCGGATAGCAATCTCACCTGGCATCTGTAAGGCCCATTGTAGTTGGCACAGCATTAAACCCACTTGGTCTCCCCGCGGGGGAAGAAGGGTTATACTGTACAGTCAGATATAGTAGTCACCAGCCACATGAAATGGAATGGAATTGTTGCTTCAGTTGTGTCCGACTCTTTGTGACCCCATGGACTGTAGCCCACCAGGCTCCTCTGTCCATGGGGATTCTCCAGGCAAGAGCACTGGAGTGGGTTACCATGCCCTCCTCCAGGGAATCTTCCCAACCCAGGGACTGAACCCAAGTCTCTTACATCTCCTGCATTGGCAAGCAGGTTCTTTACCACTAGTGCCACCTGGGAAGCCCATAAGACTATTAAAAAAAATTTTTTTTGGTTGCACCACGTGACATGTAGAACTTCCCCGAGTGGGGATTGAATTCAGACCTTCCACAGTGCAAGCGCAGAGTCATAACCACTGGACCACCAGGGAAGTCCAGTTTTAATAAAAATTAAATATTCTCTCAGTGGCACCCAATATATTTCAAAGACTTGATAGCTACATGTGGTTCATGGCTTCTATATTGGATAGATAGACAATATTTCTGTCACAGCAGAAAGTCCTCCTGCGCAGTGCTGCTGCATTTTAATCATTCTTTTACAGAGAATGTAACTGAGGCTCATAGAGGTCAAGTGACAAACCAGTGCTCTGTCTCCCATAGCACAGAACAAAAGAGGAAGGGGTTTTTTGTTTTGTTTTGTTTGCTTGGTTTAATGGGGTGGGGGTGGGGGGGAATGTCCCTTTTGCTACCCTTTTGAAATATGATGTAAAAGAAAAGAGTTTGAAACAATAAATGGGAATTTCCTCATTATCCAGTGGTTAGGACTCTGCAGTTCCACTGCAGGGGGGCACAGGTTTGATGCCTGGTTGGTGCAAGCCATTCAGTGTGGCCAGAAACAACAGTGACAACAACAAATATTGCCCTCCATCCTACTTCATTCCAAGATCATCAGCATTAATGGTTTGGCCTAATTTCTTGATTCTTGTGTGTGTGTGTATGTATTTTTTCTTTTCTTTTTTAACACATTGTTTCAGTGTACTGATCAAGTTTTGTTTCTGGCCTCCCTGACCTTCCCTGCTGGTTTTTTTTTTTTTTTTTTTTTGAATCTGTAAACGAGAAGCCTTGCCCAGGACAAGGTGGTGGGGAATCCCACTTGGCAAGAGGCAGTGGGGAATTATCCGGGGTGTCAGCACTTGTGGGAAACCGTGTTGTCCTAAATGACCCCAGAGTTCTCTCTTTCAAACTCGGCACACATTGGGCGGAGGAGCCGGGATCAGGCTGGACTCCATCTCCGGCTGTTGGGGGAGAGACCTCTAGTGGTCAGAAGGGGTACCTCACTCCTGATGCCCCAGCCCTCATCTCACTGATGACGGGGAAACTGAGGCCCAGAGCGGAAGGCATGTGCCAGGTCACCTAGTTGTGTCCCTGTTTTCAGTTATGTCTTCAAGGCTCCTGGGCCAGCCCATCTGGATTCGCATCCCAGCTCTGTGGGACTGCAGGCAACGTTACCTCTCTGAACCTCAATTTCTTCATCAGTAAAATGAATCACTAGTAATACTTGGGGTTGCCCAGGTGGCGCAGTGGTAAAGAATTTGCCTGCCAATGCCGGAGACACAAAAGACGTGAGTTGGGTCCCTGGGTCGGGAAGACCTCCTGGAGGAGGAAATAGCAACCCACTCCAGTCTTCTTGTCTGGAGAATCGGATGGACAGAAGAGCCTGGCGGGTCTCAGAGAGTCAGACATGACTGAGCACAGCAGAACAGCACAGAAATACTCACCTGGTAGGGCTGTAAGAATAAAATGAAGTAAACTAGATAAGGCCCTTAGCACAGAGTAACACTATACAGTATACAGTATAATACTATCCTATACTATAATAATCCTATACAGAGTAGTACTATACAGTAATACTATAGACAAGTTTCCCTGTGCCGATATTAATAGTCATCAGCAAAGACTATAGAGAGCATGTTATATGGCAGGCTCGAGCTGCCGCCTACTTGAGTTGTCTGGTTTAACAGCATCCTCTTAATGGCCTTCTGAAGGAGGGACTTCTATGACCCAGGGTGCTGGTCTTGCCCTCACGTGCCCCCGTCTGGGCTGAATCTTCCACCTTTCTGCCCTGACAGGTCCTCTCCTACGGCTGGGGTTCACCCCTGCCCATAGTGGAGATGAGTCTAGGGCCCAGCTCCAAACAAGGCTCTGACCCAGCAATTGCAGACCACTGCCTCCAAGCAAAACCAACAGGAGAAGGAATGGGTTGCTCACCAAAGACAGAGTCCAGAGAAAAAGACCATTTTAAAAAAGAATAAGACCATCGCACCACTCGGGGTGGGAGGCAGAGGGTGCGACCTGAAGGAGCTCGCCAAGCCCACGTGGCTTCAGGCACCACTGGGGCTACATTCTCAGAGCCTTGGCTTCTTCACCTATAAATAAGAGTTGAGAGAAGGTGACTGGCCCTGAGGTCCCTTCCAGCCATGCCACCCTCAGAACCTGCAGATGTACCACTCACCATGTGTGTGGGAAGCTCTGACTGCCTCCCTGTGCAGTGCAGGGCTCTGGGAATACAGAGCTAGCCAGCATGGTCTCTGCACTCTTGGAGCTCACAGCCCAGTGGAGCAACAGGAAATCACACACAGTGTGATGGGGGTGAGCCCAGAGAGCACTGCAGACAGGTTAGGAGTCCTGGCCCAATCTGAGGCTGGGAAGGCTTCCTGGAGGAGGTGGTACCTGAGCTAAGACCTGCAGTTTCTAACAAGGGTGGATGAATCAGACAGGTTCAATGTCATGTTGGTGGAGGAGGGCATATACTCTGTACCATCAAAGCCTGACGTCCCTGCCTAGCCTGGGTGGAGGAGCATGGGGCCTGGGCGGGGGTGGGGGGTGGGGGCGTGGAGCCCCGGGAACTAGCTTGTGCCTTGACTAGTGCCTCCTGGACCTCTGCAGGTGCAGCTGGTCCAGGACCTAGCGACTGGAGGGACCTTCGTGGTGAAGGCAGGTGCCACCCCACCCCCTGCCATTCCTCCTTCCCCTTGGGACCTTCTCGGAGCTCTTGGAAACCCCTGCCCTCTGGGGAGCCTCTACCCAGAACCCGTATGGGAAGCCCACGTTCCCTCCAGATCCCCCAGCTGCTAGTTCTGCACCCTGGGCATGTGCCCAACTTCCCAGAAACACATACACATATACTGCCTTACCCTTGGCCCAGACAGGGAGGGGAGGGCCTGCCTTCCATGGTGGAAAGAGGCTTGAGGGTCAGGACAGGAACTGGGGGGAGGCAGCTGCCCCTCGGGGGGCTCCCACACTTCATCTGGTTGCCCCTGAAGAGCAGAGTGGCCTCTGGCCAGCCCCCAGCTGATCTGCCCGGCCTGCGCCCTCCTCAGGGCCTGTCCAGGTGCCACGTGGCGAACCGGGAGCGGCTGACCATCATCCCGCACGGTGTCCCCTACATGACCCAGCTGCTGCGGTACTTTGTGACTGAGGACTCCATCTTCCTGCACCTGGAGCACGTGCAAGGTGAGCAGGCCCCAGGGGCCCCGTCAGCTCCTCAGGCCTTCGGGAGGTTGTCCTGCCTCATCCCCTTAAAATGCCGAGCTTGGTGACCAGCCACAGGCCCAGCCTGCCTGGAGGGTGAAGGCAGGACCAGCCTGCTATGGGCTTCTCAGTGATGCCAGGGGGCAGGGGACATCCTGGGAGGATGTTCACGTCTTGGGCGAATGAGGGCACATATGCAGGTGTCCCATTTGTCACCATTTCCCCCAGTCTTGGCTCTTTTCACTTTTCTAGTCTGTGCCCACCCCTCCGAGTGGCCACATGGGATGATGGTGCCAAAGCTGTAAGGACAGGAACTGGGCCACAGCAGATATTTATTGATCAGTTAGGATTTGTTTTGTTTTGTTTTCAATGAGGTACACCTCTCTGGATCATGACATGTAGTCATCACAGATCCATGTCTAGCCTTCTTTTGTTTTACTTAATTAAATTGATGACACCATTCTCCCTTTGTGCTGTGCTTAGTCGCTCAGTCGTGTCCGACTCTTTGTGACCCCGTGGACTGCAGCCCTCCAGGCTCCTCTGTCCATGGAATTCTCCAGGCAAGAATATTGGAGTGGGTTGCCATGCCCTTCTCCAGGATTCTCCCTTTGAAAAATATATAATACATGGAACACCGGAGAACCCGTCATCTAGACCAAGGACATTAGAGAATAATTTACATCTCCTTAGGGGTTAAGCATCTATTTTTGTGCCAGGTTGTAAGCCTGGGGCCCCATCACGGGTGGGTGGAGAGGAGGAGAGAGGGCATCCTGGGCTTCGGGAGGGGAGAGAGCCAAGTGAGGACCTGAAGGCAGAGGGTCTGTGCCCAAGACAGAGGGGGAGCAGGCGTGGGACAAAAACGCATCCACACTCATTTCCTCTCCCATCCCCACGTTTTCGGCTCCCTCTGCTCGGCCCAGGAGGTACACTCTGGTCCCACCTGCTCTCCCAGCCACACCCCCAGCAGTCTGGGATGGGGTCTGGCTCCAGCCTGGAGAAGACGAAGGCTCCGCTAAACTCCCACCCCAGCCTTGGGACCCCAGCTCGGGTGCCCCCGGGACACACCCGCCTGCAGGATGGAATCCCTATGAAGCCTCCGTGGACTTCTCAGAGCCTCACCCCAGCCAGGGGTGCAGCATTCGTTAAACCCCAGAGAGAGGCTGGAGGTGAAGCACCAGCCAGGACGAGCACCGCCTGCTTCTGGGACCTTCCAAAGGCCCCCGGTGGCCGCCTGCACTGCCAGGCCAGGCGAGGACCTGGCCGGAGCTCAGAGCCCACAGCCCCTTGGGGGCTCCCTTGGGTGCGGGCAGGGGCCGGCCGGGTGCTGGGGGGCTGCGGCCGAGGCAGAGGTCCGAGCCACCCCTCGGCCTCTCGAGGGGCCAGCCCGGTGCCCGGCTGGGGCGCCTGGAGTCTGAAGGAGGAGCAGGTGAGGCAGTGGGCGGCCGAGACGCTGCTGGCCCTGGAGGCGCTGCACCAGCAAGGGGTGCTGTGCCGGGACCTCAATCCCCGGAATCTGCTCCTGGACCAGGCCGGTAGGTGCCCGGAGCTGGGGGGGGGGGGGGGCTGGGAGCAGAGGAGCGGGCCCTAACCCTACCCCACCCCTCAGGCAGGCAGGAGGCCCCCAAAGCCTCGAGATTTCCCCAGAGCCAAGAGGAGGCGGACGTTATCTGCCTGTTCCCCTGGGGCACCCCCGCCCCCTACATTTTCGGGAAGGCCTTGGCCAAGCCGGCCTGGCTGGCCGTGGTTGAGCTTGGAAAGAAGACCCTTTTCCCCACCCTGAGCTCCGGGGCAGCCGCTCCTGTGAAGACCAGGTTGTCTCGGGGACCTCGGGGTGGAGGGGCCGTGCCCCTAGGGAACCTCTGCCCAGCACAGCCCACTGGCTCCTGGGGTCCCCTGCCCCACGCCAAAGGCTCCAAGATGACTAACTGCAGCTCTCGCCCCCTCTGGCTGCTCCCTGCACACACACGGGATGACAAGGCCACATCCGGCTCACGTATTTTGGCCAGTGGTCAGAGGTGGAGCCCCAGTGCTGCAGGGAGGCTTCGCACAACCTCTACAGCGCCCCAGGCAAGAAGGGAGGGGCGGGGCAGCCCGTGGGCATCTGGGTGTGGGCTGGGCCGGGGGCCAGGCACATCCCGGGGGTGGGGGTGGTGGGGAAGGGGTTGAGGGGAGACTTGCCCGCTCAGCGAGGCTGAGGACTCGTGTGTTCTGGCTCCCGCAGAGGTTGGTGGGATTTCGGAGCTGACCGAAGCCTGCGACTGGTGGAGCTTTGGGTCTCTCCTGTATGAACTGCTGACCGGGACGGTGAGCTCTGTGTGGGCAGGGTGTGGAGCCTGGCGGGTGTCACTGAGCATAGCATGGGCTGGGGTTAGCCCAACCGGTCAGTGTTGGGGGCTGAGCCTACCTGATTGCTCAAGACCTGGCCACTGGGCCCAATGTCTTATCAGCACAGGCCCCCTCTCCCCCAGCCCGGAGGCCGTGAGCGAAGGAAGAAGCAATTCCCACTCAGGCCTTGGCCACACTTTGCACCCTGACCCTCATCAGGCAAGTGGCGATAGCTAGGGAGACGGTCAACTTAGATGAGGGAGAGTCAAGCTGCGGTGCTCAGGGAAGGTTCCTGGAAGAGGGCGCCTGGGCCTGGCTCTGGAGGGAGGCTGAGTGTGACACAGCCCTTTTCCTCGGATCATCCCCCCAGGCCTCCTCTCCCCACTGCTCATACCACGTCCCCTCATCCACACCCTTCAGAGCTGTGACTCCAAGACTTTGGCTGGAAGGCCAGAGAGAGGGTCTCCGTCATCCCAGGCCGGCAGCTGCCCTGTCCAGCCTGGGTCGACGCAGAGCTTGAAGTTCCCCTCACAAGCACCTTGCTCAGGGTGGTGGGCTCAGCTCTCTGTCCTCCCCCATGAGCTCAGGGCTGCACCTGGGGCCGGTTAAATCAGGCATCAGGGAGAGGCCAAGCTCCATTTGAGCAGGAAGTGCCCTGAGAGGACGCAGTGTAACCGGAAGTTCAGAGCTGACCAGTCACTCCTGGCTGCCTCCTGCTTTGGTCCCGAGAGGACCTCTCAGGCCTCTGAGAGCCCTGGCTGCGAAACAGCCGCCCAGAGTGGTTCTCTCCTATTAGCTGGGGCCCTCCCACCTGTCCAGCTCAGGGCTCCTGGCCTTCCTCCAGGTGCCTGTCTTCCTGACCTCCAGACACACCTCTCTGCTCCCTGCAGCTGCACCCTTCTGGAGCACAGATAGGTCCTGCCTTCTTGTCTCACCACAGCCCTGCCTTGACCCTGGCAGGAGCACGCCATGGCAAAGGAGCCGCCCATGGAGATTTGCTTTCTGTAAGGAGAGAGGTTTCAGTGCTACTCCTGACAGAGTGCCTGCCCCGATGGCAACCCAAGACCGGTGCTTCCAGCAAGCTTGGAGCCACAGGGGCCTGGGTTCAAGCCCTGAAATCAGCACAGATCTGTCGACCTCTCAGAGCCTGCTTCTTGCCCTTAAAATGGGGATGCCAATTGCTTACTTTGAAGGTTGTTGCAGAAACTAGGGATCACAGGTGTCAGGCACTTCCTCAGCCCAGCAGGCAGCAGATCCAAAGCAGAAGGCGACAGAGTGATGACCGTGCCCGTGAGGTGTGACACAGGGGGAAGAAATAAAATCCCGGCCGCCACTGGAGTGTACAGACTCCTGGGGGCCGCCTCCCCGTGTCTTCCCAGGCGCTGTCCCAGAGCCACCCCTCAGGAATCCAGCCCCACACCCAGCTGCAGCTGCCCGAGTGGCTCAGTGGCCCGGCGGCCTCCCTGCTGACTGAGGTGAGGTGCAGGCGGCCTCCCGGTGGTGCCTTCTTGGCCTGAGGGTGGACAGAAGGGAGGACAGAGCCCTGTGTATGAACAACTCACCCCATGTACTAGGTGTCCGGTGTGGGAGCAGGAAGGTCCTAGGGCCAACAAATTTCTATATCTCAGTGGCCAAACACCAATGTCCGCCTCCCCCACCAGGGTAACACGGGATTCCGGGGGTCTGGCCAGCCTGCCCAGGGCTGACTGGGCTTTTCTCCGCAGCTGCTGCAGTTTGATCCGGCCCAGCGCCTGGGCGCTGGAGGAGACGGTGTCCACAAGCTCAAGGCCCACCCCTTTTTCAGTTCCATCCAGTGGAGCAAACTGGTGGGGTAGGAGGGTGTGGCGTCGGCAATCGGAGCAGCTGGATTGGTCTGGATCTCCTCTTGTCTCTTTGCCTGCCACATCCCATCAGTGGCCCACGGGCAAAGAATGCAAGGCAGCTTTGCCTTTCCTGGTCAGGACCCCACCCTTGGGCCTCAGAAGTCTCATCGCCACTGACCAGGAAGGGCCTTGTGGACTCCCCCAGCCACCTCTTGGAGAAATGCTTTCTAGTTGGTGCTGAGGGGCAGAGATCTCAGCCTGTTAGGCAGCTTGAACGTCTCCACCTGTCCATCCTCCGCCCATCAGTCAACAGTCACCTGCTGTGTCTACACCCTGTACCTTGAACTCGGACCTGCCCTGTTAAAAGGTGCCTTCCTTGGCATTAGCTCTGAGCTACTGACCACCTGCTGAGCCGAGAAATCTTGACTTGTGATCTGCCATGCGCCCCACTCAGGATGTCTCTGGAGACTCATCTCAGTATACTAGTCCCCTGGCTTCCTGGCTCCAAACCAGGGCTGTCCTAGTTGGTCATCTCAGCCACGCAACCAGTGTGCCCCTTCTATCAAAGGCTACTTCCCCAGGGGATGGGGGAGGTGGGGAAGCAGGGAAGAAGTCTGTAGCAGACATGGGGTGGAGCGGGAGGGACAGGACAACCCACCCCCTCCTGACCATGCCGCTTATCTTGTGATTACAGACCTTTGAGAGCAAAAGGAAAGGAGGGGAGGAAAATAAGGATAAGGAGGAAGGGGAAGAAAGAGGGGAAGGCACAGCTCTGCCACTTACAGAAGTTTTGAAAACAGAATAAACAGCTCCCTTCCCCAGCTAGCCCACTCACGTGGAGAGAAAGCAAACCCTGGCCCGTGGGTCTGAGCCGGGGGAACCAGGATTCTGTTTCCAGCCTGAAGCCACTTGAAGGAAAGTTGTCTCCACTAGGATTCCCTTCTTGGACACTTGTCCTGTTTACCATTTTGCATTTCAGTGGTGAGGGTCCACTCAATTCACTACCCACTGTGACTTCATTTCCTTTTGAAATGAAACCAAGCAACACCCAAAATGATTGTCCAAGCTTTTAGCCAGAAGCAAGAAGTTTCTGGTCTCTGAAGAGCTAGGATAAGTAGTTACCCCTAAAGATAATTCCCTCCCCAGATTTGGGGGCCCCCTTCTTCCTCTCAGGACCCGCCCTGTCACTGGGGTGTGGCATCCAAGACAGAAACTTCCATAGACCTCTGCCCACAACTCCTTCTCGCCTGAGTCTCCATCACCACCAGGCGGCATCTCTGACACCACCCTCCAGTCCTGGCTGTGAAGGGCTGGGGACCTGTGTTGTGGGGAGGTCCTTGGGATGAGTCTGAGGCAAAGGACACAGGGAGGTGCTGGCTCTCCCTGGCGCTTGCCCACCTCCACCCCCACTCCAATAAAGCCTGCTCTTGCCTCTGGTGTCCTTGCCTCATTAACACAATGGGAGGGGCCCTGCGAGAATGGGAATAGAGGAGGAGGAGCTCCACGATAACCAAGAGTGTGTTTGGAACCTGCTAGGAAGGAGGAAGCAGGGCTGGTAGTGAACAGCATGCCAGCCTGTGCCCCACAGAGCAGCTGTGAACCCACAGAAAAGTCCCAGCACGTAGGGGACACTAGGCTCTGTGGGACATAAAACAGGGAAGTCTTCAAAGAGGGTCATGGTGCTTGCGGGTGGGGGTCCAATCCTCACAGTGACCCTTTGAACACATGGTGGCTCCTGAGAAGACTGAATTCAAGGAGGTAAATGAGAGGACCTGGCCAGAGCCTGGTGGAGTACGCTCACAAGTCTGTTCCTTCTATTACAGTCCCCAAGTCAGGCCAGACCACCTCCAAGCACCGTACGAAGCACTAGTTGCCTCTGGAACTTCTGGGCCTCATTCATGCAATAAGTACTGCACATCTGACACGCTGCTAGGTCTTGGGTTTAGATCTGTGGTCTCAGCGGGGCTTATAGTCTGTCTCCATTTGATAAAAACAGGGCTAAATATACCTCCTTTGTAGGTTTACTAAAGATATGAAAGCTTGTTGCTCCATGCCCCAGACCTGATCATTCTAAAATTCTCTCATTGAACCCAAGTTTCTTCTACTAGCTCTAGTTCTGCTCTGTAGGAGCCACTCTGTTCCTGTGACAGACCTTCATATAAAGATGGTACCACTGCGAGCAAGGTCAGCAGGCGGGGACTGCGTGGGGAACAGCCAGACTGTTTCAGCCTGGACACTACCAAGCACTGTCACAGGTACTCCGCAACGTCAGCTCTCAGCCCCATCTGCTAGCCCTCACAGACCATTGCCCCAAGGAGGTGATCTACCCTCATTTGTTCTGGCCAACCTTGAGCAACTGGGTACCGATGTAGCCATCAACTGCAAAATGTGAAATTATGAGTCGCTCCACCTCTCCCCAGTCCATCCCAGAAATAACACGAGGCCCCACCAAAATGTAAATGTTGGCATTTGAAGGGCCTCAAGCAGGGTGGAACAAGTTTTTCTTCATCAGGACAACCTCAGTAACCAAAAGAAGTACAGAAGCAGGAACACTCTCTGCGAACATTTGCCCTTTAATTTGCATTTAAAATCGGATTCTTTAAATACTGAGTTACAAGTTCTGAATAGTGAAGACAGTAGCTGCTGCAGGCACTCAGCACTGGCTCCCACCCCTCCCCCACCCAGCCCCCAGGCCTTGCTTCTTCGCTCAAGATACCAATGGGCATTCCACGCTAAGTAAATGGCTCCGGCTTGTCAAGGGTCAGCAGCCTCAGGCCTGGATGCAGTTGGAATACAACGTGATGAAGCCCAGTAACCTTCCTGACAAGATGTGTGCATTTAACCATGCTCCAAAGAATTCCAATGTCGGTGCCCAGACCCAAGGCAGTACCTCAGAGGTGACACTGGCCTTTTCCCCACTGTGTACAAGCATCTTGGGCAGGTTTCCATCCTCCACCAGACCTGTGTTCTATAGAGGAAGAGCTGAGGGTCCACTCCTGAAGGGCACTGACACAGGAAGGAACAGAACCGCCTCTGCAGCCCACAGGTTTATACCAACGGAATTGAAAAGCTCAAGACAATCTGAGCCAGTCCACAGGAAGTCACCTTCACGCCAGTCTCTACCAGGAGCCCGAGGCTGGGACACGCTCTGTCTCCCTGCCAAGAGGTGCTAGCATCTAAGTGAGAACAAGGTGGTAGAAATGGCTCCGAGCAGCCTGGAAAGGTCGGCACAACCACAGCTGTGTGTGCTTGCGCCAAAACGGGTCTTCCTGGTGCAGTTATGACGGAGAGTGTGAGGGCAGGCCCGGGTTCTGCTCCAGTCCTGTTTATGACACACGACCTCAGAACCTGCCTCCTCCCCTGCTCTGCCCCTCCAGATCCCCCAGCATGTGCTTCCTGGGAGAGGTACACGAGGCAGCTCTTAGACAGTGACAGCTGAGAAGGCAGGCACCACCGAGGCAGAGCAGCACCCGCAGCCTGTGGTCAGCACCTCCTCACGGGGGGGGGGGGGGGGGGGGGGGGCGGGGAATTGAGCCAGGACGGCGCCGCCAGCACGGAGGCGGCTCCGAGCCTGGGAGGCAGAGCACCCTCCTCAGCATCTCTGGAGAACAGACGTTCAAAAGATAGAAACTTAATCACATGGTCCCCGGCAGTTTCCCTATAGTGTACTGGACAGGAAGAAAGCGAAATCATCTCTGTGGAGGGCTAATGGGAGGAAAGGCAGGAATAATAACAAGCATCCATTAAGGCTCTCTCTCTCCCTCAAGCCTAAGGAAATCAGATATTTGAGTGTAGGAGAGGGTGCAGAGGGAGAGAGCCTGGCAGGAACACCAAGAGAGACCTGTGACTGCTGGTTACATAGTGCCCTGGTTTCCTTGCTTGAGGCCAACAGCATGTGCCGGTCACCAGGCTGACCTGGGGCCTGTGAGGGGACAGGGAGAAGACTGGTTTTCAGTTCCTGCATGGTTGTGTGGGGCACAGGCTTCCTCCTAAAGGTCCAGTAGGAGGACTCTGGGATCCTCTACCGCTGCCTTGATTTTGCGGAGGAAAGTCACAGCCTCTCTGCCGTCGATCAGCCGGTGATCATACGTCAGGGCCACGTACATCATGGGCCGCACCTCCACCTACAGAGAAGAGAGGCCGACAGGTTTGTCTGCAGTGGGGCAGAGAAAGCCCTGATGAAGCGGGGAGATGACTAAGCACAGCCCACAGGTAAGTCCCCAGGTCCAGAGACTTTCCTACTTTGCTTTGTTGCTTCTAGATACAATGTGTTCAAAGACCAAGCCAGACCCTGAGCGCAAAGCTCCCACACTCAAAAACAAAAAGCTTAACCCAAGGAAACAGGAGTCTCCTTACAACTGTCTTTAAATAAAAACCATGCTCTGCCCTCTCACGTGTCTGCCATCTACAAGGAAAAGTTCCTCTTCAATTTTGGCTACCTGCAGTTTTTTCTTTAAAGATATAATAATAATTTTTTTTTAACTTGGGGTCCACAAATTCTCTGAACCTCTATGCAAGGTTGGGTATATGAGCATTTTCAGCAGATATCTACAATTTTTGGATTCAAGGAGTTAGGGACTTCAAAAGGTTCTAAACACAGGGGTCCCACAAAACATTTTCCTACCAACATATCTTGCGAGGCCAGCTCAAGACCCTCCGACCTCATTCCCTGACTCCCAGAAAAGCTCTAAGCATCGTCACTACAACCGGGCAGGCTGACAGCAGCTCTGCACTGCTGTCCCCCACTTCCCAAGGCAAGGACCACGCCTTCAATGGTACCCCCACACTCCCTAGAGAAGGAAGCCTGTTGACTAGTCCCAGATGAAGGAGCAAGCTTTCTCAGCTCGATGGTGCTCAAACCTTAATGTGCCTCAGAAGCACCTGTACTCTCTGCTTCACTAGGTCTGGGAATGGGCCAAGAGTTTGCATTTCCAACAAGTTCCCAGGTGCTGCTGTTCCACACACAATTTGAGAACCAATGCCTTAGCTATTAATTAGAAATGAAGAGATTCAACTTAGGCCTGAAATTACAGCGAATCTTTAACGAGCATTTAGTTAAGACTTCCCTCACCTCTTCACGTAGCTGCTGGGACATTAACGGTGATGGTTCCTACCTTGCCTCCCACAACCACTGGCCTATCAACGATGGCATGCATGCCTAGGATGGCAGACTGAGGGGGGTTGATGATGGGCGTTCCAAAGAGCGAGCCGAAAACACCTCCATTGCTGATGGTAAAAGTACCACCATCCATATCTTCAATGGCAAGTTCATTCTTCCGGGCCTAAAAACAGATTTTATAATTGAAAGGTAATGTCAACCCAGCTTCCTCCACCTAAAGGAAGTCCAGAAGGCTCACATCTGAGATCAATGGTCCAAGTTCTAGCTTTAACTGAGATGCCTGTGACTAGTTACAGGCTGGAGGAAAGGACTCTGGACCCTCCCTTTTCCGAGCAGGTTTACCCGGATGAGATGAAATCTTCACTCACAAGAGCACCATAAGCTCCACCAGAGCTGTACTTCGGCTCTTGCTCGTGACTGATGCTCTCAGGGCCACGTCCTCTTTCCACAGCAAAGGGAGGCCCCAGCTCCCTGAGCATCGCTCACTGCCCAGCCTCCCCAGGCTCTCTTCCCTGACCTGCCCCTGCAGCTCACACACACCCTTCCATCTTACCTTCTCTCCCAGTTCACTGATGGTTCGCTCAATATCGGCGTAATTCATCGTTTCCACATTCCTGATGACGGGAACGACCAGACCCTGATGAGAGTAAAAAGCTCTTTTCAGGTGTAAATTAACAGTACCCTTTATAGTTACAACTCTCTTGATTCAAGCCAAAGGTCGCCCCACCCCAGAGTATCTTAATTACTCAACGTGATTAATGTAGTCTAAAATATTTAGACTTGCAAAAGATAAAATAATGTGGTATGGTCAAAAACAGGTTTATTCTTCAAACAACTCCCTTCTAGACAAATGAATACAGAAAAAAGTCTCTCAAGAGGTCTGCTTCTTCAAATGGGTAAGAGTCAAAGACCAGAGATCCCCACTTCTTGCTCCAACATACCCGAGGGGTGGCCACCGCAACGCTGATGTCAATATAATCCCTATACACCACCTCTTTGGTTGCATCGTCAATCACTATGAAAGAGAAAACACGCATTACATAGAACTCCCCAGGCCGAGGCTAGTGAGGAAACATTTGCATTAGTACAGTAAAAATCCGAGATGCTTCGTACGGTGTGGACTGACCAGCCAGTACAAAAACCACCGCATTACAAGTGGCAGCCGGCACTCTTACTCCCAAGCCAACCAATCATAACTTCTCCCAAGTGTCCTGACTAAGCTTGAGCACAGGAGCATCCGTCTCCTCGGCAGCCCTGAGAAGGATCGGTACACGGGCTAACACAGGGTAAGTATGTGCCCAAGTTCTCGCTCACCAGCTCTACTCCAGCCCTCCCTCAGCTAATGGCAGGTTTAAAAGTGCCCCCCAGAAAGGGCAAGTTAGTAAAGGAAGTGGATGTGGGGGGATGTTGCTCATTCTGCTGCTCACTCCCAACAAGGAGCAAGGGAAGCCTCTTTCCAGAAGACTCGGTAGGAAGCGGTGTGGTCTGTCTTTAATATGCTACCCTGAGAGAGCAAACCAGTAGCTAAGAATTAAAGTCTGGTGCTCATGAGAAAATACAGGCTTGAGAATCTTTTCCATAGGAATTCTATGTTGTTTTGTAGATAGGATACCCCGGAAAAGCATATAAAGTGAGAAGGAGGCCAAGGGAACTCTGAGAAATGCCTACATGTATGGGCAGGCAGAAGAGATGCAGAGAATCATCAGGAAGCATAAGAATGGAAGAAGTAAAGAGGTTTCACATTTGGATGAAACAAAGTCCTTCCCCTACCTGAGGGCACACCACTTGGCAAAAGGGATTAGGACTTCTATTTCTAGACCTTTCAGGACCCTGCACTGCTGAGGGTTGCAAAAGTGCCCAATGTCCTCTCTCTAATCTTCCAAGGACACAGAGAATTGTCTCAGTGGAGAAGAGAACTGCTTGTTAGGTCAACATTTCAACGATGCAGGCGAGCAAAAAGTAAGGAAAATGAGCACCAAGCCCACAGAAGAGGGGCCAAGCCCAAGGCCTTCCAGTGAAGTCCACTGGCCAGAAATCAAAGGTCACCATGGAGCTATGCCAAGTACAGAAGTCGGGTCCCAAGATAACAGGGCTTGTGGGAGGGTGGGCAGCAGCCACAACATGAGTTTCCACACTGACATGAGAAGCTTGGAGAAATGGACTGGCTCAGAACCACTTGTCGCCAGAGCAGCTGCCAAACTTTGCACTGGGAAGGGAACCTGTTCTGTCCGGCTGGTAGGGAAGAAGCACTCGTGATGCCCATTCAGGAAGGTCAGTCCAGAAATCCCTAGAAAAGGTACTCAAGTTCTCACACATCTGAAATAAGACGCCTCAGTCACAGGACCATCGTTTTTGTGTGCTGAGTGTGGGGGAGCATTTCTATATTTACACACATACCTCCAGGACCTCTGTTGATTCTGGCCACCACAAACTCACCTGCATTTACCACAGGCTGCTCCTGCAAGGCAAAGGCTGAGGCCTTCACAAATGCCGACATGAAGCCTAGTTTGAGGTTATGTTTCTTCAGAAAAGCATCTTTGTGCCGAGCCCGCATCTCCTGGATGTTACTGCAAGAACACATTACAAAACAAACTGACCATAAAAGAAACCTCAATTCTGACTTTCACACCGGTTTCTAACTCCAGGTATACAATTGGGTAAAGTTTTCCCTTTCTCTGGACCATCTAAGTTCAAGTTTTGAAATATTCCACTAGAGGGTAACACAATTACTTCATTCCTTTAAAAACCTGGATCCAAAGGAATCAGATCCACTCTGTGTAAGGGCGTTTTCATGCTCCACAAGTTAGAGATTTTGTGACAGACAAAATGAATGAGTTCATACAGCGCATCAACAGCCTCACCCTGGACAAGAAAGTGACTTCTAGCTACACTGAATTCATGAGCTATCTACCCTGAAGATAGTTTTTTCTTTTCTTAAAAGCATAAAGTCCACAAAATAAGCACCATTCTTTTTCTTTTTATTAAATAGGATTCCCTGGTGGTTCAGATGGTAAAGAATCTGCCTGCAATTCAGGAGACCCAAGTTCGATCCTTCAGTTGAGAAGATCCCCTGGATAAGGGCGTGACAACCCACTCCAGTAGTCTTGCCTGGAGAAGTCCATGGACAGAGGAGACTGGCAAGCTACAGTCCTTGGGGTCACAAAGAGTTGGACATGACTGAGCGACTAACTTTTTCATTAAATATTTCTTGTTTATTTTCAAAATACCACCAAACCTAACTATGACTTGTGACATTTCTAATAAATGAAAACCAAAAAAACCCCAAACCACACAGGTGCACGTTTCATTTGAGCAAAAGCAGTCTTGACTACCTATGGATGGATATAATCCAGTGTTGTGTTAGGCTCATGAGAAAGGCAGTATATTCAAGCATCTCCCAGAGTGAGCAATTCCATCTGCTTGGTTCCTTCAAATGGGCACTAACACCCACCACACATGGTGGTCAATGCAAGGCACCAAGACATAAAGATAACATACACAGTTCTTGCCCTTAAAATTAATTTAATGGACATAGTTTCCTTGGTATTTAGAAAAGTGACCATGTGTGGACCTAAGCTTTTTAAAGTATAAGCAGCAAGGCTACTGGGAAACCTTTGCAGTGTGACCATTCTTTGTTCTTTTGGGGCTGGTTTTTCACAAACATACAACAGATGTACTAGAATTAGCGGGAAATGGCTTTCCCATCATTTTGCTGCAGAAATCTCCGTATTTATGGGAAGACAGTTCCGTGATGAAAATCGAATTTAACTTTATCTCAGGCCCAAATGCTCAGTTTTCTCTTTCTCCCTGTAATGGCTTAATCTGACATTAGCACGAAAGATAAGATGGTATAACTTTAACTCCCCTCTTTAGACCTCTTGTTTTTTAAAACGGAAGTTTTCCTAGGGAGACTGATTGGGTTTAAAATGTTTGTTTTCCTGAGTCTAACTACATTTAGTGCTAGGATTACCACCCTAAAGACATTACTGGTTCCCAAGACACAAGAGCTGCAGAAGAGGGAAAGAGAAGCGATAAACATCTCTGCTCTCAAAACTGCCCAAATGCTATTGTCTGGTCATTAAGTAGTTTCTATTTCAGAGTTCTGTCCTTGGAGGCAGAGGCTGGGACAACAGGGGAGAGGAGGAGGTCTCAGAAAGGCCCCTTATGGGTTAGCTGATCAGCACAAGACCTAAAGGGCACTCAATCTAAACCAGATTACTGGCTGCAGAGGGACCCCCGGCCATCATTAAGTGACACCTCGATTAGCTGCTGAAAGGAGATCCAACGACTGTACTTACTTTCCAATCAAAGCTGTTGGGCCAACTGCATCTTTCAAGGCCACAAATATTTACATGTTTTGTCTTAAGGAATTGGGTAGAATTTCAAAATCCAATTCAATTTGTGTACAATTTGGCCCTAATGCACTGAAACATAAGCTGCAGCCTTTGTGATTCATTAGTCAAGGTCCTTCCCTACATCCTATGGATACAAGAGAAATCTTTGGCTTGGATGACGTCTAGTCTTTTGGGGAAGCTTCACAATAGAACAGATGATGTCCAGTGAATGGACCCCAGAACCCTACTCTGTGAACAGTGCTACAGCACGCTGTCCCTAAACCATCTCCCACTCCACACTTCCCAGACCCTTTCCAAAGAAAACCATTACCCTGGTGAAATGCAGAGTAGCAGACTAAGCACTTGGGATAAAAAGAAGCAACGAGATGACCTAAAGACTTGATGATTTTACTTCCTGTATTATATATGAACTCTTACCCTGGCCCTTAAAACATTCTGAAATTTCCTACACGTCTTCCTCACAGTGATTGTCTCTCAGATGTGCCCTGTACTTTCCTATCTGTGCCAGGTCCATATTGTTAACATCTTCTGCAATGACCTTTCTCCATTATGCCAAAATGTGAATCGTTAAGGCCCCTTAAAGATCTTTTTCTCCAGGAAGCCTTTCCTGACTCCTTCCTCCACCTCGAAAACAATCTCATTTTCTTCTCCACCTCACACTTTTTGTATGTTTCTCATACTTGTTTTTCTAGATTTTACTTTGCATTTATCCAACAAGATGGTAGCTCCAGGCTACAGGTTCTTTATCACTCATCTTTGCATCCCACCAAAATATAGTGTAATATCTTGTACACAGTAAGCAATCAAAAACCATCTGTTGACTCGTAACTACATTCTCTTCCCTACACCTGTAAACAAAGTCTTCAAGAAGAAAAGTGAGTCAACAATTAGCTTACTATAGAAAGGGGCATACTGAATCAGCCCCTTTGGTTAATATTCTGAGGTTTTTTTCTTTAAAAGCAAAACTTGCTTCCCATTTCGTTATCGAAGTTGAGAAAGGTGAAAGATATGAAAAGCCTATGCCTTTCTACCCACTCAATCCTGAGTCGCTTAGGAACACACATAAGCAGCAGTCACAGTGAGAAAGAAGCAGGGTATGGCCCCCTGACTCTGGGCATGGTGTCAAATGATTCTCCATCCTGAAGGGGAGCCTTGTTGGCCTGGCTCCCCTATCTCTACTTGTTAACAGTGGTCATTAGAGTTTAAGACTATTACCAGCCTCATTTATCAGAAATCACAAGATTCAGGTATAAATCTACAAGGCTAAGTTTTTTAAATCACAGAGGAGGCAGGCATAGTATTAGGAAAGTCAGTCAGAGAATGAAACCAGTGGGTCAAGAAATAGTGCAAAGAAGTACTTCTTTCCTGTTAAGTTAGTTTTGGGCAAGTTCAAGAGTTTTGCAAGAAAAAGAGCACAGGGAGGAGGAGGACTAGAGCTCTCACCTCATGTCAATCTCATTGAAAGTGGTGAGCATCGCACAGGTGTTCTGAGCCTCCTTCAGACGCTGAGCGATGCGCTGCCGCATCCTGTTCATTTTCTCCTGAAAGGGAGAGTGGGACAAGTGTTGCCAACCTGGTGTCTTTGGGCCTAGCCCTCCCACTTAGTCTGCAGGAGCATGGGCGTGCTAGGAGGGGATAATTAAGGACCGTAGTATCTAAATACAGGAAGAGATCCAGGCTCCCTCTTTCCTGTGGTGGCTTGCTCCTCTGAGCGAGAACAAGGAAACACAGACAAAAACTACTCACTCGGATGTGCCCTGAAGTCTGATGAAGAATAGAGGCCCAGGAAATGGTTTGGTTTATAAACCAAAACCAAGTTATGGAAAGGAAGAGTGTGGTGTAGGGCGAGCCAGCCCAAGAGTCATTATAGACAAGGCAATTTCTGGTGATAAAGAGTTGCATGAGAACAGCTACTTGTGGAATGGAAACTCAGAAGCAACACATTTTTCAGGCTGTCGTATTTTTAGGAGGTATTCTCAGGCAGAGGAACCCACATTCTTGACCATATTTCCTTGAGGTTTTATGCCTGCCCCTAACTGCCACTGGGCAGACCTCAGCTAAGCATCCCGGAAGAACAGCAATAGAGCTCACTAAACCACCTCTCTGAAGTGTGGGAGGGAGAAGAAGCGTTACTAGGCTACCATCGTCTGCATATACCTTTCTCACCCACAGCACTTCAGTGGTAGCATGGCAGAGTGGGAAAAAAACCAATGGACAAGTGTTCAGAAGACCTCCATTTCTAGTCTTATCATTTGACAGTCATGTGAATGAACAAGTCACTTCCTAAACTGAATTTCCTTGCGAGGCCAAGGGAATCAGCTGCCGGCCACTCAAAGGCAGACAGGGCATACCCATATTTTATTAATCTCAACACTGCTCCTCGGCTTCATTCTTGGAAGTGGTCCTTAGAGGCTTACCCGATGTTCTGAACGCAGACCTATACCAGCTCCTGCCTCAGCTCTTGGAGGGGCAGCAGTGGGTTTTACAGCAGACACTGTAAATGAAGAGAGGGTACACTGAATCAGAAAATGAGAAACATTTACTTGAATATATGCCCATGCTTTCACACTGCACTTGTCACTTAATCTTCAAGGTATTCTGAGATATATTAGTATCATTCCTACTTCACAAATGAACAATCTGGTCAGAGAAGTTAAATAACTAGTCTAAGGTCACACAGCTATACACAGGAAGCTGCGATGCAAACTCAGGTCTTCTGATACAAAGTCTAGAGTTTCTTCTACAACACAGCCAATGAAGCCTGTCCAGAGCCATAATTAGTCTTAGACTTTGCCCCCTGAGGGAACATGGCATTAGATGAGATGTTCTGCCGTAAAAACACATGTGGGAGGCAGAGGCTTACCTGGCTTGCTAGTGAGCGGCTGTGAGGGTGAGGGCACAGGTGGCATCTGGGTGGGTACAGATGCTGCGGGGGGAGGAGGAACTGCAGACACTGCGGGTTCTGCTTTTGGGGCTGCAGCAGCAGGGGCTGCGGCTGGCTTGGCCTTAGCAGGAGCAGCTGGAAAACACGAAAAATAGATGCCATTGGCACTATGTGGAACGGAAAGCAACCAAACTGCAGATACTAAGTAGAATTTAACAGCAAAAGCTCTCTCTCTCATCAATTAACAAATGCTTCCTGAGTACCTGCTATACGTGTAAGGCTATGATACACACAGAGTGATTTAAAGCACTGTTCTTTCCCCAGGACTCCTAGATGTCCTACGTTAGATAACTGACTGAATTCAGCTGCCTTCCTGATTGCATAAATATCTATTAGTCATCAAGTTCAGCCAATACTTTCAAAGCACCTAAGTCAATGGTAATAGACTTCAAAGCAAAAGAAACCCAGCAATTTAACTTGTTGAAACACACAAATAAAAGAAACAACTTTCCAGTTACAGTAATACTGATTGTCTCCTGTGTCTCCTATTTTAACATTACATGTGGAAGAACTCTCTTAACTATTAAAAAATAAACGCTTAAATAATCAAGGACACATTTAGACTTTAGAGTTCAAAGCATTTTATCTAGAGTAACTCTCAGAAACTAATGAGGTGGTCAAGCAATGAAATTCACAACTTCAAATATTTTTTTATTTTACCCATTTGGATATCACCATCTGGGTTTATATTTAAATCAGAAGAACATCCTCTAAGAAATGGTCAGAAGATGAAATTCTCCAACTAGAAGAATCAATCTTATTCCCTAGTCTTCCACTGTATGTGCATTCCATTCTTGGCTTCTGATCTTATCCTGATCGAACATAATGATGCCATCTACCATCTTTCTGCTTAACTATCTTAACCATGAAATAGACTTTAGTAGTTACAGCACTTAACTAAAAATCAAAAGTTTTCTTTCCTAATCACTGACTATAAGATCCAATATAAATTCATTTCCTTATTTCTCATTTCTTCCCAAGAAAAATTCAACCCTCCCTAAAAAATGTTGTGACAGAACAGATGTGAAAAAACTAGTCCAAAATTCTCCATAATAGACATGATGAAACACTGCTTCTTCTCACTTTAGAATAGCGGCTCCCAGCCCTGGCTATGTATCAGAATCACTTGGAGAGTGTTAAAGACAATAACAAAAACTATGATAGATAACCAGGATCTGAAAACCCCAAATTTAATATATCAGAATCCCTTGGCCTCAGAATCTGGGTATTTGTATTATTTTTAAAGTCCCCATGTGACTCTGCTGCCAGGGTGGGGGGAGGGGACAGGAAAAAAAACATTATCTCTAAAATCTTCTTCCTTCCTATTTAAGAAAAGGTCAAGCACCAGAAAGAACACTATTGTGAGATTTATTTTCTTAATACCCTTTCTTCTAAAATTTGACATTTAAAGTTCCCACTATATATATATCTCCTCTTACTGCCTCATTAAAGGCAGTGGGAGTGCAAAATGGTATTTGATGTATCAAGGAATTAGTATATTATGCTCAGCCCCAATTCCAAGGGGGAACACTGGAGACCTTGACAACCAGGAGAACTTCTTTACCGCCAGTTTTCCTGAGTGTGAAAAGAGGAGTGCCTCCTTCTACTTTTCCCCCATCAGGTACCAAAAGAGCTTCAATCACGCCATTTGCTGGTGATGGAACCTGCACAGAGGTCTTCAAAAGGAAGACAGACAGAGAAAGAGTCCAAATTTTTACTCAGCATTAGAAAATTAATTATATAGAATCTCAAATGAGTCACAAGAGTTGCAACACAGATATACAAGACCC
This sequence comes from Cervus elaphus, assembly GCF_910594005.1. Classification (NCBI taxonomy): domain Eukaryota; kingdom Metazoa; phylum Chordata; class Mammalia; order Artiodactyla; family Cervidae; genus Cervus; species Cervus elaphus. The sequence goes on from NC_057826.1 coordinate 16,547,732, forward strand.
TGCATAAACATCAAGGCTACACTTTCAGAATAAGAGTAATCAATGCTACTGTGAAGATTCACCTTGTCTATCCTTTCTCAGAAACATTAAAGCAGGATTCAGTTAGTGTGTTTCCAAGTGATACATAAAAAACAACTGGAAACAGTTCATGTATACACACACAAAAGCTATAAAACTAAAGCTACTAAAGTACATAGTACATACACCTAGAACAATCTAAAACTAAACTTTAAGTATTTTTTTTTCTTTTTACTGAGCTATTCCAACAATTTTACAACTGAGGCAGCTAAAAATTATCTTCAAACAACAACTAAGCCCCTGTTCCTCTCATTAGGCTGAGAAACCAAGCGGAGACCATGGAAAGATGGCACCAATAGGGCAAGCCTACCTTGTCAGTTTCAATCTCACAAACCACTTCATCTTCTGCAACTGTGTCTCCAACAGCTGAAAAGACAGTCAAAGCCTACCTGTTAGGGGTGAGCAGTGGGTAACAAGAAAAGTAGCCATTAAATCCCCTTTGGCAGGTGTTACAGGACCCCTTTCCTACAGGCCACGGGAAAGTACACTGCATGTAAAGAAAAGGGTGGAGCCAGAGGTTCCACTGATTATCATGGAGGTGAGGGGAGTAAAGGGGACTTTTCAAAAGTATTTAAATTTAAGAAGTGAGAAGGCAGTAGATCTTACCTTTCTCCCACCTGACATCCCCCTCTGTGACAGATTCTGCAAATGCTGGGGTTTTGACTGTAATCACATCATCCTCTAGGAAAAGAGGGGGAAAAAAAATCACGCAGTCCATATTTCTCCTTTTTCTGCCATTAAATTCAATTGTTATTCTTCTCATTAAAATTCCATTCCTAAGAGCGGAGGGAGCTGAAGGTACTTACTGCACACAGCTGTAGTTCTAAAGAATCGAACGCTGAGGATATTACTGCTGCTAACGCTACAAAACAAACATGAAAATAAACTCCTTTAACAGGCGAATCACTCACAGTTTAGTCTAGATAAGGCATGACAGATCACCTTCCCTGTTTTTTATTTTTAATTAATCTTTATTGGAGCACAGTTGATTTCCAATGCTGTGTTGGTTTCTGCTGTACGGCAAAGTGAGTCAGTTATACAAACATCCACTCTTTTCTAGATTCTTTCACCTTCCCTTTAAACCAGTGATTCTTGACTAGCAGAGCCCATCACTGTGACCTGGGGAACTTTTTCAAAGCATACCTATCTAGGCCCCATTTCAGAGACCATGACTCAGCAGGTCTAGAGTAAAGCCTGAATGACCTGGGTGCCTTAAGTAGTAGGCCCTTGGGTGAGTGAAATGTGCTGCAGTGAAATGCCAGCTCTTCCAGAACAGACTTAACAGACTTACGTTTGCATCTCTGAAGAAAAAGACAGCATCTTGGTCCTTTGCGTAACCACAAAAGGACTCAGCTTCCTGATTAGGTTTTTTCTTAACTAAATCCAAGTAAGATAAAACTGTGTGCCTTCAGGGTACTTGCCACTATGCCAAGTAAAACAGAATTTCTGTCTATGTGATTACAGATTTAGATAAGACAGCAAGATGAAAGCAAAACAAGGTGTTATATGCAAAACAAACAAACAAACAAAAAACCCACTGAAAACTTCACAATCTCCCGTTCTCCTGCCAGAAGGCAGCACATCAGTCCACTCTGGACTCATTGAAGAGGAACCTCAAAAGAGCAAGTATTCTCTGATATGACACTAACTTGAAATAATGTAACCTGGAGAATGATATGACTTTGTATGCACAAAACCATGAACAGTGGTTACCACTGGAGAGTGGGAAATGTTGATATATAGCGTATCTGTGGTTATCTGCCACATACACACACATTTTAGAAGGGTGATTTGGACTGACGGGAACTTTCACTTTCTACACTTTCAGGACTATCTAAATATTCTACAACAAGCACCTTTACAATAAAAAGTGAAATAGATTTAAGTTGCCTTTGGTATGTTTAACTTCTATGTAAAACCAAGGGAAAATATGTGTTATTAAAAAAAATACAGAACACAAACTGTTCTGCATAAAAGTTTCCAACCATGTATAGGTACATGTTCATGGGCAAGAACTAACAGGTAATGTGTCAATGCAGACTGATCTCTGAGGACACCCAGAACCTGGCACACAGGCTATCTCTGGGAAGAGGAACGTAGTAGCACAGGAGAACAGGATAAAATCTTCTCACGGACACTCTTTTTACTTTTGAACCATGTAAATGTGTAACCTATTAAATAAAAACATAAAACCAAACATATTTTTACAATAAAAGATTTTTAAGTAAAACAGGTACCTTATTCACAGAAAAAAGACAATATACAATACAAAAACAGTTACTAGATTAGAGTAATTCCCTAATCTGTGATCCTCAACACTCTAAGTTTAGGAGTTTTTAAAATAATTTACTTTCAAATAGTTATTTGTTGTATTTATTGCATAGGATTTGTGGTCGCTCTAATTTTCATTTAAACTGTAGATAAGAAACACACTTTGACTCTCCCTAAATTATTTTTAATTTACTAAAGTATTAGATGTTAACAGTAGAAAACTTTAGAGCAAAAAGAACATTTACAATGGGACTATACCATACAATACAAAAGGAATAATTTTATAACCCGCTTTTTCCCACTTATAGAATGAACACATAACATAGCATAGCCTAACCAATCCACTGTTGTCTGGCCATTCTGAGAAACACAGGTACACTAGGAGCTCAGTACAGATCCCTAGAAATGGGATTGCTAGATCAAAAGGTACACATAGTTCAAAGACTCATGAATGCCAAATTGCCATTGTACTGCACAGTGAAGAAGGAGCAATCTGCTGACCCTTCATTTTGAAGATTCTACCTATAGAGAAAAATAGCTTGACAGCTGCTCAACAGGAAACTAAAGAGCGTCCTCTTACTACCACCCTGAAAATACTTGGAATGCAAAGTAGCATTAAGCAACGTTCACAAGCAGAAGTTAATGTGAAACACACATGGGTGGCCTCTCTCCAAATTTTGCATTATGCAATAGTAGCATTCATTCCCTCTACACTAGTCAAAGTCCCAGGACTTAAATGACTAGTCTCTTGCTTTTACTGTTTCTAAAATGCGTTAACTATGCAACCAAAAGTGAAAGAAAGTGAAGTCGCTCAGTCGTGTCCGACTCTTTGTGACCCCATGGATTGTAGTCTATCAGGTTTCTCCGTCCATGGGATTTTCTAGGCAAGAGTACTGGAGTGGGTTGCCATTCCCTTCTCCAAGGGATCTTCCCAACCCAGGGATAGAACCTGAGTCTCCCACATTGTAGGCAGATGTTTTTACCATCTGAGCCACCAGGGAAGTTGCATGCTCTTAATCTCCACAATAAATGTAACCTCCAGTCCTTCAGCTTCACTTCTATCCAACCAGAATATTTAGGAGCACCCTTCTATCTAGTCCCATAAAAAGAGGATTCCAGCCTCACTTTCATTATAATCTGAACGCCTGGTCCTGACACACTCCTGGTCCAATACTTCACATGGGGCTGAAGTTCAGGCTCACAACATAAATTAACATCAAGGTCACGTCAAGGGACTCAATATAACCAGCTTGATTACTAGGCTTGAAAGACAGGAAAGAAAGCAGATGGTCAAACTGGTGTCTTCAATACCCCGGGTCCACATATCTGTGCTCCCCAATGATACTTACACAGTCTTCCTGCTGTCAGGGTAACCTGGTCCCTGACATAAGGAGATCCCTGCAAGAAACAAAACAACTCTTAACCAACAACTCTTTATCTCATACAGGATACCTGCTGGGAATGGAGAAGAAGTTGTTTACCCCCTAACTCTGAGATAGAGCAGGATCAACAGCAGGCAATAATATAATCTATATCACAGAGTCCTGCCTCTTAAACTTTTCCACCATAGTAATTGTAATGGCAGAAAAGAACAGGTTATGTGCAACTGTGGGGAATGGGTTTGAGGAAGAAAGGGGAGAATTCTATAATCTTATTTATCTCAAAATTCATAAACTTTCATTATCCCTATATGTTTTCACGATAGAATGCCTCTATTTCCCAAGTTTTCAAATACAGTTGAAGCCTGAAAGAGACACATGAGAGCTTATCCTGTGACTACACACAGGCTAGTCAGAGAAGCAGTGGAACGTTTGGTGTGAGTTTGTTTCCCTGGTTACTTAAAATGCACTGAGCTGGAAGTCTTGTTGCCTTGAATCCCAACAACAAAGACTAGGCTCCTTCAGGCCCAAGGTCTTCAGCTTGCTCAAACTACTACACCTCCTCTCCGTTCACTGCCTCCCACTCTTGCCGAGACCTTCCCTTCTGGTCACACTTTAACAAGGTGAGAGCTTCTTTCTGCCCCACCAATTGTCCTTATTACTAATAACCGCACTGCTGCAACAGACAACTGCTCTATCTGCTTCACCAGATTATATTTTTTCATGTGTCTTGTTTTTTCAGATCAAAAACAGCTCTTTCTGAACCATGGGCGTAAGTAATACCAACTGGAAGACAATTCTCTCTTGTCCCAGCTTCCCACAAACATCCTCAAGGTTTCAGTTAAGTAAGTCACCTCTTGATGTCCAATAGCCAACGACTATAGTACAAATCCCAAACATAGCATGTATGAGCTTGCAGCCAGCAAGCAGCCCATACTGATTATTGGAATTCCAAGTCCACTTTAGAGTTTATCCTACAGCAAGTTTCATTTGTACAGTGCTTTAGAATTTATAAAAAGCTTTCACATAATGACCTCATTTTGATTTTCATCTCACACTCCCTGAAGTGGAATGACCATTGCCATTATTCTCATTTCATATATAAGTAGGGCTTTTGGAGGTTAAGTGGCTAGCCCAAGGAGAAGCCCTGAATCACAACACAAACGGCAAGAACAAGGCTCTTCCCACTGTCCTGCCAGTCTATAAAATGGAGAAAATGTTTACCGGCATTTTTCAAAATTCCAAGTTAAAGAGTTTATTACTGAGAGTCCCCTGTGAGCTAACACTGTGCTAGGTGCTTACGATCTCATGACTCTAAGGATAAAGTCCAAAAACTTTACACATTCCTGTCCAGCCCTTCCAGACAAGCTTCTTTTCCATTTCTATGACTGGTCATGTCTCCTCCTGTCTGAAAACTTAGCATAAGCAATTCCCTTTGCCTAGAATATCGTCCTCTTGGCCAACTCCTATATATTCGTCAAGACTTGGCATAAATGTCACTTCCTTGGGGAAGCCTTTACTGATGGTGCCACCTCACTCTCCACCCTCCCAAGCCTGGCTTTATCATCCCACCCTCTACTTCTCTTTCACAGTGATCACAATGTAATCATGTACTTATGTAATTAAGGGTACGTATGTACCCTCCTGGAGGGTAGCTGCTGCTGCTGCTGCTAAGTCACTTCAGTCGTGTCCGACTCTGTGCGACCCCATAGACTGCAGCCCACCAGGCTCCCCCGTCCCTGGATTCTACAGGCAAGAACACTGGAGTGGGTTGTCATTTCCTTCTCCAATGCATGACAGTGAAAAGTAAAAGTGAAGTCGCTCAGTCGTGTCCAACTCTTAGCGACCCCATGGACCACAGCCCACCAGGCTCCTCCATCCATGGGATTTTCCAGGCAAGAGTACTGGAGTGGGGTGCCATTGCCTTCTCCGCCTGGAGGGTAGACACCACCTCTATCCCTGCCACCTAGCATAGTGTCTGGCATATAGTGAGAATTCAACAAATAATCTATTCATTACGAGTAAATGATAATATGATGGGTTAGGAATTCAGGCTGAGGAGCAGACCTGGCTTGACCAATAGTTGGCAGAGAGACCTTGGTCAAGGCACTTAACCTCTCTTAGCCTTGAGTCATACATTCGTAAAATAGAGAAAATATTTATTTTACTGTTTCTTGATGAGTAACTGAAAAAAGGCACAGAAAGCACTCAGAACAATACTTGGCACATAGAATGCCCATAAGAAAATCAACTCATTCAATGAATATTTATGCCATGCATATAAAAAACTATTGGGATAAAAACCTGAATTCTTTCCACTCCTCTCTCTGCCATCTTCTATCTCATGCCACTCTCTCCCTCAACCAAAATGTTCTGGCCAAATCACCTCTTTTGCTAGTTCCAAAATATTGACAAGAGCTTTCCTTCCCCAGGGACTTTGCACATGCCATTCCCTTCCCTTCTCCTGCTCTTCATCTGGATGGCTCCTGTCACATCCTCTGGGTCACAGCTTCAGTGTCCAGCTTCATTTGTTTCCTTTTCAGCATTCATGATAGTCCATTCGTTAAGCAATTTACATATTGTCTTTCCCTAACTAGGCTGTAAGTTCCCGGAGGGTGAGAAACCGCCCCCGCCCCACCACTTCAGTGCTGTATCCCTTGTGAGTGCCTAGCAGCAGAGGTGCCTGACACTGAGTAGATACTGAGTAACTATGTGCTAAATGAACAAACGGCAGCTGTTACTAAATAGCATTTGGGGTGGCTTCCAGTGGCTAGGACTCGGCACTTTCAATCAATGCAGCGGAGGGGGGGCGGGGGGCGATCCCCGTTCCATCCCTGGTCGGGGAACTAGATTCCCAAATGCCTCAACTAAGACCCGGTGCAGCCAAATAAATCAGTAATTGTTTTAAAATAAATAAGAATCTTTTGTTTCGCTCCTCTCTCTCTCTCTGAACACGAGGCGGAGAAACACAGGCACCTGATTTCCTCACACGCGACTCTGCCCAGGAGGAGAGAACATTTTTAGGGGACGGCAAAAGGGCAGAACTTACCGGGCAGGGAACGTCTCCCTAGAGGGCAGTTCCCCTGTTGAGAAAGAAGACGTCGGTCACCCGAGACGAAAAGTGAGGAAAGAAACAGCTTTTTCAAGTACAGACTTAAAGCTGCCCCCGGGACTGCTGACAGGTGAACCTCAGGCCTCCTACCAAAGGCAAAGGCAACAGCAACAACGCGGGCGGGACGCCTGGCCTGCCAGACTATCTCAACCTTCCCCCACGGGAGTGATAACCCACTGGCTTTTTAACAGAGAAGAAAAGAGGTCCCCGGATCCAGTCGGGGGCTTCCGCGGCGCCTCCCCCCGAGCTCTAATAAGAGTCTGGTGCCCGGGCGGGCGCGGCTCTGGGCGGCTCCTCCGCCCGCGCGGACGGAGGGTGGGGTCCGGCAGGGGCCGCGGTGCCGGCGGCCGCGGGAAAGGCGCCCGGCCGCTGGGCTCCACAAGACGGCCGGGGAGGCGACAGCGGCTCCTGGCCTCCCAGCACCGCGGCGGCGGCCTCCGCGTCCCGGTGCCCTTGGTGCCCGGCCTGGCCGGCGCGCCACGCCCCTTGTCGTCCCCACCCTACCCCCGTCTGCCCGCCGGCGACTTTCTCACCCACCGGGGGTCCCGGCTCCGTCGGACCGTACCTTCTGGAAGGCGGAGAGCGAGCGGCTGAACGCCCGGGACGCGCAGCGGGACAGGGACAGCATCACGGCGGCGGAGCCGAGGGCGGGCGGACACCGGATATTGGGCCCGGCAGCAACCGGAAGCGGGGCAGGCCGCGGCACCCGCTGCGTGGGGAGGGGGGTGGGAAAGGTTGTCCGGACCGAACCACTGCCGGGCGGGACGGGGGGGTCCGCTGCAGCTCAGTCTGGGCCTCCGGAAGGCTCCTGAAACCTTCCGGCGACAGATCGCCCCGCCCCGGGGTCCCCTCTTCCCCGTATCTCCCCGCGGAGCGTTCGGATAAACTCGGCGCCCATCTCCCTTGGGACAACCCCCACCCCACCCAGGACACCGCGCCATTCTTCCCCCACATTCCCGGGGAAAAAAAAACAGAAGGCGGCGTGGGCTTCTTCCGACTCGGACCTTGGCTGACGTGCACGTGCGATCTTAACACTTCGTGTGGCCTTGGGCAGGTGACGTTGCTTCCCTAAGCCTCAGGTTCCTCAAAGATGGGGTGGGGGGGGGATCACTTTCCGGAACAAAGAAACGGAACACCGAGGAACCTCTAAAGGGCTCCCGTTGCCCTTTAACTGACCTGAAGATGTTCAACAAGCCGCCTTCTGCATCCTTATCTCCTCATCGTCCCTGCTCAAACTCTCTCCAGCCGAGCTGGTTGTTCCCCATACCTCTTGCGCGTTTTGGAGGCTGTTCATTTGTCATTCTACCTCTAGAAAATAAACTCCATGAGATTTAGGAACCTGGTCTATCTTGTTCACTTCTTGTATCTCCGGCCATTTATTAAAATTACAGTTTTTGTTGAAATATTATTGACTTGTAGCACTGTATAAATTTAAGAGCGTAACTTGATTTATGCATCTCATGAAGTGATTATCACAAAAAGTTTAGCGAGCATCATCTCAGCATTCAAAACACTAAGATCTTGTCAATCCATTCCCTTCACGTCATGGCAAATAGATGGGGGAAAAATGGAAACTGTGACAGACTTAATAAAGTCTCCAAAGTCACTGCAGACGGTGATTGCAGCCATGAAATTAAAAGACACTTGCTCCTTGGAAGAAAAGCGATGACAAACCTAGACAGCATATTGAAAAGCAGAGACATCGCTTTGAGGATCAAGGTCCATCTAGTTAATGCTATGGTTTTTCCAGGAGTCATGTACAGTTGTGGGAGTTGGACCATAAAGAGGGCTGAGGCTCTCCAATTGTGGTGCTGAAGAAGACTGTTGAGAGACCCTGGGACTGCAAGGAGATCAAACCAGTCAATCTTAAAGGAAATCAACGCCGAATATTCATTGGAATGACTGATGCTGAAGCTCCAATACTTCGGACACCTGGTGCGAAGAGCCGACTCATTGGGAAAGACCCTGATGCTGGAAAGATTAAGGGCAGGAGGAGAAGAGGGCAGCAGAGGATGAGATGGTTAGATAGCACCACTGACTCAATGGACATGAGTTTGAGCAAACTTCGGGAAATAGTGAAGGACAGGGAAGTCTGGTGCGCTGCAGTCCATGGTATCTCCAGGAGTCGGACATGACTTAGCAACTGAACAACAAATCATCTCATAGGTACAAAATCAAAGAAATTTTTTTAAAATGTTTTTCTTGTGATGAGAACTCTTAACAGTTATGCTCTTTAAAACATTCATATAAAAATAAATAAATAAAAGCAAAAGAAAAAAGATAAAAACATTCACATGTATTAATAACATACAACCTAATTTATCATGTTGTACATTACATCCCTAGTACCTACTTATAACTGGAAGTTTATATCTTCATCCAATTCCCCTTCTTCTGGTAACCCCAAGTCAGATTTCTTTCTCTATATGTTTGTTTGTTTCTGAAGTATAATGTATCCCCAGCACTTAGAACAGAGATTGTCATAGTTTAGATGTGCACTAAAAACTTCTGGGCTGAATTGGACTGCCCTGCTTCAAAGTGAAAGCACGTGGCACTCCCTCTATTCTTTAGCTCCCCCTCCCCTTAAAGCCCCAAGCTCCTGAGTATTCACTTTCATAGTTCACTTCCCTAATAGAAAAGGTGTTCTATAGGCTTCTGCTTGAATTAAGAATGAATGAATGAGCTGCTTGGTGCCTACTCATGTTGGTTTCTTTAGTTGAGTCCTCTTGCCTGGTCTTTAGGAACTTTCTGGTGCCTTCAATGACTCAAACCCTGAAAGCACTTCCACTGGAATTCTGGAGGGGTGAGCAGAAGCCCTAACTTGAAATAGAGAAAACGTCTTTGCCCTATCACTGCCCCGATCAAGTCCTCAGCATCCTTCACCTGGATTATTTTAAAAAGCTTCCTGAAAGGACCCAGGGGGCCACTCCCAAACTCTCTTAACTCATTCTCCACACCTGTGTCAAAGATGCCTTTGAAATGCAAATCTAATCCTGTCACTCCCCGGTGTAAAGTCCTTAGATTGCTTCTCCCTATCAGTGGGATAAAGTCCAAACTCTTCAGTTTCACCTGATAATCTGGCCTCTGGCTATACTTGCCCATCCCCATTCTCACAGGTGCTGAGCTTTAGTAGCTTTAGCTATTTCACTCCTTCTGAATCTTTGCCTGGGCTGTTCCTAACTCCTGTTCACCTAGGCATTCCTAATCATCCTCTAAATACCTTTTGAATCCCTTCCAATCCCATGTAGCAGAATTAACATATCTTTTCCATTTTTCCAAAGCATGTGCCTGTGTCTCTACATTGCATTGTAATGTCATTTTTACTTGTCTGTCTCCTCTACTGGGCAGAATAGCAGGAGGAGAGAGTTGACTCTGTTTTCCTGAATGCTCTGCACAGGATGCAGTCTCTGGTATTCCATAGGTACTCAATAAATACAAGTAGAATGAATACATACTGCCATGCTGACAACACTGATGGTTGCAGCTGAAGAATCCAAAAACAGTAATCAGGAGTCATGGCAATCTTCTGCAGGGGTAGCTGTTAATATTTCTTAATAGCTACTTAATTTTTGCAGTTTTCAATAATTAGTTTTTGAGATTCTCATTGACAGTTTAGAAGCTCAGGCCTGGACAATGTGGCAAAACATTTCTCCTGGAGTTTCAATCATCACCCAAGTTAATTAGATGTTACAGTATTAGATACCACACACATGTAGGAGTATACATGTGTGTGTACACACATGTGGTAACATGCAAAGTTTATCTCACAGGATAAAGGTTGAAACTAATTTTCTTGAAATTCTCATATGAGCTTCCATGGAGCACAAGGTCCAACACAATCAGCTTACACCTTCTTCTGTATTTAAAGCCTCCCAAGACACAGCATCATCTATTGGGACAGGAGTTGATGACTACAAGTTCATAAACTTGTGTTTATGGCAGGGGTCATAAAATTTTTAAATTTTTATGGTAAAATATATATTCAAAATGGCATATAAAATACATGTGTGTGATTTAAAGGAAAGGAATAAAAAGAATACCCATACTCACCATGCAACTTAAGAAATGACAAAGCCCTGTGTGACCCTCCTTGCTGGTCATCCCAGAGTTAACCCCCTGATATACTGGACTATATATATTAACCATCTCCTCATTTTCATCGCAGTTTCAGTATGCCTGTGTTCTAAACTGTACACATGTTTTTGGCCCTTCTTTAAACGAGGAAAAGATGTATTTACTTTCAAATTGTACAAGAAAAAATATGTATTTCTAGGGAGAATAAATGGCTCAGTTAATTAAAAATAAAATAAACACCACAGAGAGGACATGTGCATGCATGCTCAGTTGTGTCAGGTCTTTGCAATCGAACCTACGTCTCTCGCATCTCCTGTATCAGCAGGCGGATTCTTTACCACTGTGCCACTTGGAAAGTCCCACAAAGAGGGCAGCTCAGCCTAAATAATACACACAGACTTGTTTTTCTTTAACTGAAATCCTCCAGTATTCATAAGTGTGGCCTGAACTACACACTTACATCCTTTCTTACATTTTTCCTAATATTTACCAGATGGTAGATAGGGCTACAGCCTGGGGTCCATAGAGACTACATCCTACATTCTCTTTGTATTGCTCATGATACCCAGATTTCATCCATCTATCTCTTCATTCATTTGTAATTAAAAATAATGGATGGATAAGTACTCAGCAAATATCTAGACATTTTGGCCTATTTTTAAATGTAAAATAAATGGAATCACAGTACCTGTATCATTCTGTGGCTTAAGTCTTTCACTCAACATTATGTTTTGAGGACTTATCCATGTGAATTGAGCTTTAAGCTCATCGATTTTCATTGCTGTGTTTCACAGCATTCACTTTACTTCCCAAACTGAAGGAGAAGTTGCTAAAATTCAAGTGATGTTCGGGGGAAGTGATTTGGCCAGTGAGTTCTCCCCAGCTCTGCCAGAGAAGGGGGCTTTGGGCCCAGCAAATGACCTCCCCAATGGTTTCCAGACCTCTGCTGGAGGGAGAAGTCACATAGCTTTCCTGCAGACCTGAGATGCCATGTTTTTGGTGCTGGACTGGTTTCCGTATCCTCAAGACGAGGGACAGGGAGAAAGATGATCCCTTTGGTGCTGACTCCCTGGAGAATCTGGAAGCAGAGGTCAGGAGCGCTATGTAATGGGAGAAGCTGGATAATTCAGTCTCAAAATTTCAAGAGGCACTGTGGGTCCTTAGGCAACAGCAGAAGAGATGGCATTTCAAGAAGGTCCTCTCTGAGCTGGCTCTTCTGTGCATCTGAGTTGGGGTGGGAATGGGAGATGGCAGGGGGCAGCCAACCAGCTCCGCCCTCTATCTGCATATTCATCAGCGCCCCCCCCCCCCCAACACTGGTTGGCTGTGCTAGGCAGCCCCCACTGTCCCCAGTGCCTGCGGCTGCTTCTTCGGAGCTGGGTCTGTCAGATAGTGCCTTGCACTGAGAAGAGGTGGGAGGCTTCCCTCACCCAGCCACAGGCACCAGGCCTGCCTGGGGAGGAAGCAGGGAAACCAAAATCACTTCCTGACCATGGCTCTGTACCCAAGGCTGGTAAAGCGTGGGTTTCTCCAGCTCCTGGGGTGGTGAATCCCACCGGGCTGAAGAGCCCAGGACCAGAACTCCCCGAGGGCGTCTTCTCTGTGAGTAACACTGTCTCTTCCGTTTACCTTGCTCGAGCACTTTTTTGTATGACGATGGAATGCTTGCTATGAAAAATTTCAAATATGCAGAAAAGTGTAGAGAAAGGGTAACTATACCCATCTACACACCCCTCACCTAGATTAACCATTGTTCATATGTTGCTGTATTTGCTTCATCTCCTTTTGTTGACTGAAATACTTTTAAGTAAATCACAGACCGTGAAACTTTTCACTCCTGATACCTCATTCTCTAATACCCTGGAATGCATCTCCAAGCAGGTCTGTTTTTTTGTTTTTTTAAGATTTGTTGATGTGGAAGTCTTTATTGAATTTGTTACAACATTGCTTCTGCTTTATGGTTGGTTTTTTTGGCCCCGAGGCATGTGGGATCTTAGCTTCCCAACCAGGGATCAAACCCACACACCCTGCATTAGAAAGTGAAGTCTTAACCACCGGATCACCAGGAAAGTCCCTCCAAGCAGTTCTGAAGCTCTTCTTTCATTAGATTCTCAGACAGTCTTGAGTGAGGGGGTGATGATCATTCCTATTTTAGTGAAGCAGACAAGACAGAAAATGTGGCTTGAGGGCAAATGGCTGGGAGTGGAGCCCAGACCTACTGACTGTCAGCTCAGAGCACCCATCTCAGCCACAAGAAAGGGCCTCTCCCGCTGAGCTGTGTTGTTCTAGACAGCATGGCCACATGGCAGCCACTGTGTAACCTTGGGCATGCCGCTCCACCTCTCTGGGCTTCAGTGGACTCATCTGTAAAGCAAAGGCCTGACTTGATGTTCACGGATCGTCAGTGATGTTTTCACTGATTTTCAGAAAAGACAATGTAAAGAGTTTTGCTTTTTTTTTTTTTTAACAAAGCTAAATTTATTTGGATATTATGCCAGTCCTCTTTTTTTAAAATAGTGTGGTTTAAGATTCTTTTTTTTTTTAAGATCCTTTTTTTATGAAATAAAATGAGAATAGATTCAGTCTTTGTATGCTTATTTTTTGTGCCCTTATCTGCAAATAAAGTGTCAGCAACTCTCAAGCTGATCCTATTTTTTTAAATTTTATTAATGATTGAAATCTAAAATTCTGGAAACCACTCACTGTACCAGGGCATCCCTAAGTCCATTCCAGTGCTAAAGTGCCAAGGCTATGGGGCCTCCCAGACCCGCCCAAGGAGGAAAGGAAGCTTCAATTTAAGGAACACCTATTATCAGTGCTGGAGAGTGCAAGTTCAGGCACCGGGCATGTGTTAACACCTGCGATTCTCACTAGAAAATGGCATTGTTTGCAACACCATTTCACAGACAAAGAAACTAAGGGAGGAAAGAGGCAAAGTTAACTTGCATGAGCTGGTGAATCTGACCCAAGTCCAGCACCAGAAGACGATTCCATAATTCATGGGCACTAGTCACACAGACCACCAGGGCTTCTGAAGTGGTTCTATCTCAGTCTGTCAACGGTCAGGGCTGTGCCTACTGGGCCGTCATCTGACCTCCTCTCACCATCTCCACTATCAGCCGGTGCAGCAGGGCAAGCTACTCAGGGCTGGACCAGAGATGAATGGGTGCCTCCGCTCCTGCCCACAGCCACATGGCACTAATGCGGGGGGCCCCCAGAAGATGAAGCAGAGGTGAGGTCATATGTGAAAACCCCTGAGTAGAACATAGAAATGCTGTATGTCCTTGAGATATGCCACTTAGCACAGGTCTTAGGTGGCAGCTAAAGTTTGCTGAGCCTGCTACGGACTTGGATGGAAAGCTGTTCAGAAATACCATGGGTCAGGCAAAAATGCCAGAGAAGGCACTGGCGACCCACTCCAGTACTCTTGCCTGGAAATCCCGTGGATGAAGGAGCCTTGTAAGCTGCTGTCCATGGGACCGCTAAGAGTCAGACACGACTGAGCGACTTCACTTTCACTTTTCACTTTCATGCATTGGAGAAGGAAAAGGCAACCCACTCCAGTGTCCTTGCCTGGAGAATCCCAGGGACGGGGGAGCCTGGTGGGCTGCCATCTATGGGTTCACACAGAATCGGACATGACTGATGCAACTTAGCAGCAGCAGCAGCAGGCAAAAATGCATTTGTATATAAACATGATTAAGTGATTGTTATTATGAATCACTGGTGGTGGGCCCTTAGATCCCATGATAATCTGCTCAGGAGAGGCTGTTTCAGGATAAGGTGCTTCCTTCCATATTTCTCTAACCATATTGGGGCAGTGATCTACTAGGCTGGTCCAATCAAAATCCAACTGAGTCCAGGAAGTGAATGAATAAAATCCTGCAAAGACAAACACTAAATTTTCCCAACCCAGACCTGGAAGGAACATTATCAAGGAAACAACAATAAACCTCATATAAACCTCGGGCTGAGCATCAGTCACAGGGATGAGAATGAGTCAGTATCTCTCGGGCTTCACATGGTGCTTCTTATCTAAGGACTCCCCGTGGCCAACCTTGTTTTATTGACTGGTTCTCAGTGGCCCTGCTGGAGTCTGTCGGAAGTGCTTGCTGTTCCACAAATGTGGACACATCACAGAAGCAGAGACACACCCTGTGAGCTGCTGGTCTCACCCTGGCCTACGCTGTGAGCAGCTCTTCCCCTTTGTCCCCTTGGGGAAGAGCTTTTGGGAGATCTCGAGAGAGATCCCATGGAAGGGCACAAACTCACAGGGAGAAAGGCTCTCAGGTCAGGAGGTGATCTGTGTAGTTGAGAACACCCCAGATACTGACTGTCTTTTCAGCTGGTGCCCGTGACCTCAAACACTTCAGCTGAAAAGAAATGACACAGAGCTGCTTTCTTATGTCTGTTATTTACTTGAAATTCAACCTCACCCGCATTTTGCCCTTTCAAGTTATAAAATCCTGCATAACTCTGGAGTGATCTTAGGAGGCCTGAGTTCTGTGCTTGTGTTTGTAGCTGAATTTGCTTCTCCAGCGGGGCTTTTCCTGTCTGATGCCCAGAAATGTACGTCTGGGAAAGAAAAATGCATGTTTTGTTTGTTTGTTTTAATAGATCCCATTTTTTTAGAGCAGTTTTAGGTTCCTGGCAAATTAACCAGAAAGTACAGAGATTTCTTATATATTCTCTGCCCCTAAATATTCACAGCCTCCCCTATAAATGCAAATTTTTAATTATTCAAGGCAAGGGATCCCTTTTTTAAATTACAAGAGTGAGAACATACCCATTAAAAATATGGAAAATACAGAAAAGTTAACAAAAAAAAAGAAACAGAGAAAAAAATTACCTAGGGTTCCATCACCCCCAAAGAACCATTGCTAACAATTTAATATATTTCCTTCTCATGCTTTTTTCTTTGTATTTTTAATATGTGATTTTTCTCTCCCACTTTTTATTATACAATAATGTCCTACAAACTCTTCTCAAACATGATTTTTTAAGTGACTGCATGACATAGCATCACATAGATGATACCATACTTTATAATTTATATATATATATAATTTAACCATTCTCTAGCTTTATAAATAATATTAAGGTGGTCATTGTTACATAAATCTGTGGGTATTGCATCAATTTTCTTTTTTTAATTTTTAAAAATGTATTTTATTTTTTAATAATGTCTTGATTTTACTTCTTAGATATAGAGTCATTGACTCAAATGACATAAACATGTTTAAGTTTCATAATATATGCAACATAACTATTTCTCCCAAAATATATGAAAAATGAGCAAGAGATACAAATGGTGAGATAACGTTTTCACCTATCATGTTGGTGAAGATTTAAAAGACTGACACTGACAAAGAACTGACATGCCCAGTGTTGGTGAGGATGAGATCATATGTGTTCTTTTAAAGATGTGTTGCTAAGAGAGCAAACTGACTATTTAAAAGTATATGTACAAGTAATGCATGAGTACCTTCTGAGGAAACTTCAATTAATACAGAAATACAGTTAAAATTAAAATTAAAAATTCTCCTTCAGACCCTCATCTTTACCCCCAATCAGTTGGTACTTTTCTGGAGGGCAGGTGGGTGACAAGTATGAAAGTTTAACATACACCTAGTTTCTGACCCAGAATTTCCACTTCCAGAAATGTAACTTAAGGAAATAATATGTTCCCAAGGATATAGATAGGAGTGTTCATCTCAATACCATCAATAATAATAACAATAGCTAACACATCAGCAATTTACTATGTACCAGGAACTGTTCTAAATCCATGACATGACATTGGATCCTTACAACAGCCCTATGATAAGGGTGCATACTATGGTTATTCCTGTTTAAGTGAGAGGAAGGCTGAGTACCAAGAGGTCCCAAAGCTAGTAAGTGGCTCTAAGGATTCCGTCTGGGCAGGCAGCCCTATGTCTGGGTCACGGAGTGGCCACTCGTGGTCTCCTCTGCAGACGAGCTCCATCATCAAGCGCCCTCATCCCTGCCAGCCATGACCACGGGTTTCTGCTGAGGTTCCCACCAGCCCACAAGCAAGAGCAGGCAGCCAGCACCTCCAGCATCTCGGCCAGTGGCCACCCATGACCGCCAATGCCACCAGGGCTGCCTGGGTTTCACTTTCAGTAACAGCTCCTGCGGAGGTGCCCAGTACCAGGGAGGCCAGCCCCTACCACCCCAGTCCCCTCAAGGCCGACTCGGGCACGGATGGGCCACCTTCTTTTTCAAGAAGTCCACACCCCTATTCATGGCCACGGTGTTGAAGTCCTCAGTACCCTAGCGTCCAGCGACATGGTCACCTGTGACCTGGCTTGGAAAACCATGAGGAAGCAGCAGCCTGGTGCTAGCCCAATAAAACCAACACCAGGCCCCCGTCCAGAGTGGCCACCGCCCGCCACCGGGCTTCCTTCCAAGGCCCTAGGTGCTAAGAGCCCTGCCCCACCCCTCCCCTTCCCCCAGCTCCCCACCTCAAGACTTCACGGACAGTAGCCAGCAGAAGCAGCTCCATTCTTTAACATCCAAAGAGCAAAAATGCCAAAAAGGCAGTTCAGAGAATCTCCCTCCTTACTGTTGAAGCCACACGAGAACCTTCCCAACACCCCATAACTCTGTGCCTGGCACCAAGTGGAAAGTCAACCAGCAAAAAATTAAAAAAAAAAAAAAATCCAAGTGGATTCCAGGGTCCCTGCTCTCAACTCCTCTCTATGGCTATAACAATGAAAACAGAGGAATGTCCCTAGAAAGGGGCAGAGGAGCCTGGCGGGCTACTATCCATGGGATTGCAAAGAGTTGGACAGGACTGAGAGACTAAGCATACACACACAGGAGGAGAATTTACCAAATAAGTTATGGTCCATCCATACAATGGACTACTATCAGCTTTTACAATGCTGCTGTAGATTAATGTTCTTTGACACAAAAAAGGGAACAATGGAAAGCTACAGAACTATGTATGATTCCATTTTATTTTTTTTAAATAAATAGAATTATGAAAATTATGGAACTTTGTACACAGACAAAAAATTTGGAAAAAATGATGAACACCAAAATGTTGGCTGTGATTTTTTTTTTTCTGGGAGGCAGCGTTATAAGTGTCTTTCTTCTCCTACTAACACATTTCTGTATTTGGGAAGTAAAATGATCCTGTATTACTTTCATGACTTTCACTTTTCAAGGAAAGCAGTAAACCTATTTTTAAAGGGTTGTGACAATGGTCACATCTGTCAGTGAGTGTGAGAGTGTTACTAGTTAATTTTCAAACAGACAGCATCGCTGCTTCAAGCCACACCCAGATCCAGGGCTCGGGCAGCAGGCTGGCCCCAGCATTAGAGGTTTCCTGTTTCTTGGCTGCCCGGGTGCAGAGTTTCCATGGCTGTCCTACAGAGATGGGCGTGACCGTCTCTGGGCAACCGGCCACAGCAGTGTCTGGCTGGACTTCCAGTTTCTGACATCAAAACATTCTTGCTGATTTTTGCTTCATCGAATACACTGAGTCCCGTCCTTGACTCTAATAGCTGTGCCGTCCCGGGCACACGGACCACACCAGAAACAATACCTTCAATAACCCACAAGGGAGATTTGGCAGTTGGTGGTTCTGTGCCCTTCTGTCTGTTTCTGTCTCCCGGTCTGGCTGTGTTGGTTTTGTTTCACGCACAAGGCTCTGCGCTTGGTGTTGGAGGGATCTGAAATACCTTACCTCTAATGAGGGGACAAAATTCAGTCCGAATAAAGTGCTGAGAGAATATGTAATTGAGCACAAACCTGTCTGGTGACAATTGGTGATCAGGCACTACTTGGGGAACTCAGAGCCTGAAGCAGAGGGCGGGGATGGGGGGAGACACAATGATTGCTTCAGAAAGGAGCGGGCATTTCAGTTGGATTTTAAAAGAGGAGGAGAGGTTCATCAGGTGGAAAGCAGAAGGGCTTCCAGGTGGAGGGAACAGCAGGTGTCAAGATCTGGAGGCATGAAGCAGTTTGGTGAGCTCAGGAAACACAGCCCAGGACAGCGCAACACAGGTAACGGTTGAGGGCAGGGGCTCCAGAGGAGTTAGAGTAAGACCATGGTTACCAGGAGCCCAGACATCTGCACCTTACCGTAAATAGGAAGCTAGCAAAGGCTTGGATTCCATGGAGGCGCGTCAGCAGACCTACATTTTAGAAAATTAATGTCAATGACAATGTTGCTGAGAAAATGGAAACCATCAAAAGGGACTTCCCCCACCGAGCTCCCATCACCGCGTCTACCCACCTGCCAGCACCTGCCCACATACCTGCCTTTCTCCTCCACCACCAATGAACTGAGGGTTCTCCTCTCTAAAGTCAGCCCTCCTCGTCTGCACCACATCACATCCCCTCCTTCCTACCCAAAGACAAGGCTCCAGAAATTCTCCCCCTCTTGTCTATATTAACAAATATTATCTTTCCACAACAGCGTTGCTATTAGCCTACAAATATCCTGTGATGCCTCCTATCCTGAGAAATTATCTTTTTTTTAATTTAATTTTTATTGGCGTATATTTGATTTACAATGTGGTCTTAGTTTCTGATGTACAGTTATACATGTATACTATTCCTTTTCAGCTTCTTTTGCATTATAGGTTATTACAAGATATTGACTACAGTTCGCTACGCTATGTAGTAAGTCCTTGTTGTTCATCATTTGCTTTGTATGTAGTGGTGTGTATCTGTTACTCCCAAATTCTGAATTATCCCTCCTTCCAGCTCCCCTTTAGTAACCATAAATTTGCTTTCTATGTCTGTGAGTCTATTTCTGTTTTGTAAAAAAGTTCATTTGTATCATTTTTTTAGATTTCACTTATAAGTGATATCATATATTTGTCTTTCTCTGACTTACTTCACTTAGTATGATCATCTCCAGGCCCATCCATGTTGCTGAAAATGGCATTATTTCATTCTTTCGTATGACTGAGTAGTATTCCATTGTATGTATGTACCACATATTCTTTATTCATTCATCTGTTGACAGACATTTAGGTTGCTTACATATCTTGGCTACTGTAAATAGTACAGACATGGGGGGGTGCATGTATCTTTTTTTTTTCTTTTTTTTCCACACAGCAAGCAGGATCTTAGTTCCCCATTCAAGGATGGAATCTGTTCCCCCTGCAGTGGAAGGTTGGAGCCCTAACCACTGGACTGCCAGGGAACTCCCTGCATGTATCTTTTTTGAGTTAGAATTTTCTGCTGATATATGTCCAGGAGTGGGATTGCTGGATCATATGGTAACTATTTTTAGGAACCTCCATGCTGCTTTCCACAGTGGCTGCACAAATTTCTATTCCCACCAATGGCGTGGGAGGGTTCCTTTGAGAAACGCTCTCTGACCCCACTTCTCTTTCCAGTTACTTTCCTATTTCTCTCTTCCTTACAAAACACCTTGAAAAAATTGCCACAGTCAATGTCACCAATTCCTCTTCTTGCCTCTCCTTAAAATTCAGTCCAACCAGGCTTCCCCTGCCCTCCACTCCCCCAAAAGTGCTCTGATAAAGACTCCAAGTGACTCTGAATAACATCTGGAATTACTAACTTGAACAGTCAATTCACAATCCTTATGTGACTTGACCTCTCCCGTCTCCTAGAAACACTTCTTTCACTAAACTTCTTCCTACTTCATTGATTGCTGTTTATGTTTCCTGTTTGGGTCCCCTCTTGCCTAGCCTCTTCATGCTATTAAGTCCCAGGACTCAGACTTCAGCCCCCTGCTCCTCTCTGCCTACATTCACTCTTTGATAAGTACATCCATCTACATACCTGCAACTCTTAATTATTTATTTTGAACCCAAATCTCCCCCACTGAACCCTAGGCCTAGTTATCCAACTGCTTTCTCAGCATCCTCATTGAGATGTCTGATCATTATTTCAAATTTATCACTTTCAAAACTGGGCTCCTGATATTCCTCCTCAAGTCTGCTTCTTCTGTAGCCCTCCCCGTCTCAGTCCATGCAACTCCATCCTTCTAGGCCGAACACTTCGGAGCCATCATCAGTGATGCTTCTTTTTCTCTTGTTCCTTACATCCAATCTGTTATTAATAGTAAACCCCACTGGTTTCAACATTGACATATATCCAGGATCTGACACCACTTCCCACTTCTGTTGCTGTCACCCTGGTCCAAGCCATCTCATCTGAATTATTATCATCTAGATGATCACAAGAGCCTCCTAAGCCATCTCTCTGTTTCAACCCTTGCTCGCCATGCCTAGTTTATTCCCCACCCAGTAAAGAACAAGCCTTTTAAAACTAAGTCAGGTCATGTTGCACATAGTGTTCCAATGAGTCCTCATTTATCTCAGAGTTCACAGTTATCAACAAGGCCCTGTATACTGGCCTTCCATTCCTTACTAAGTTATTACATCTGCCTCCCTTTGCATGATTGTTAGCTCCACTTGGGCAGAGGATTTTGTTTGTTGTCACCACTCAGCCCATATTTGTTGAATGAATAAATGAATGAATGTAGAAAAAGGACCACAGTGAGAAGCTAGAGGATGGGGACCAGTCATGAGGTATTGGAATTGCCCAGGTGAAAACTTATGAGATGCGAAGTCAGGAAAACATAATGGGAACAATATGGCAGAATGTAGTTCAGAGCCATTTTTTCCCAAAATTTACCAGCCATAGTGACCGCATGTTGAGGATAAGAAGATTGGCAGGGGTCAAAGAGGCTCTCCAGCTTCTGGACTGAGCAAGAAGATAGGTGGCAGAGAGGAAAGGCAGAGCGCAGCCATGGAGTCTGGGTTTGAAAACGTTGAGTTTAGGAAATGTTCACTAAAAATAACTATAACCAAACCCTTCTTCTTTTTGGAAGCTGTGCTGTGCTTTGCTACTCAGTCATATCTGACTCTGTGCGACCCCATGGACTGTAGCCCACCAGGCTCCTCTGTCTATGGGGATTCTCCAGGCAAGAATACGGGAGTGGACTGCCATGCCCTCCTCCATAGGATCTTCCCAACCCAGAGATCGAACCCAGGTCTCCTGCATTGTGAGCAGATTCTTTACTATCTGAACCACAAGGGAAGCCTATGAATACTGGAGTGGGTAGCCCATCCCTTCTCCAGGGGATCTTCCCAAGCCAGGAATCAAACCAGGGTCTCCTGCATTGCAGGCAGATTCTTTACCAGCTGAGCTACCAGAAAAGCCCCTTTTAACTGAAAATATACATGGTTTGTGTTATTTTTGTTTAGTCCCTCTAAGTTAAAATATCAATTGTGCCAGTGTAGTGATCATTATTGCTTAGAAGGCAGCTAATGTATATGCAATGATCCACTTATGCTTATTAGATGATATGATTTAAAAATTTTTTTTCATATTATACAAATAGTGTATATTCATTGCCAAATGATCACAGGAAGTTAAATGTTTCTCTCTCCAAGAGGTGGTAAACCATCAAAACTGTTGGTAAAACTTGGCAATAGCAAATTCTTTCATTTATATTAATGTGGCAAATCAGTGATTTTTAATTTTAGTAATTTACAAATGTCTTACTTATTCAAAGCCAGAATCTTCTAATTGACCTGAGAACCTAACCTTTCAGTGGCACTTCCCTCAAAATGGCACTGCAGCTGCCATTGCCTCCTACCCTTCACCCTGGTGCTGACATGAAGTTGCCCTCGGAGAGCTTGTGTTGAGTGTCTGCCAGCT
The DNA here is from genome assembly GCF_910594005.1 of Cervus elaphus. Lineage (NCBI taxonomy): Eukaryota > Metazoa > Chordata > Mammalia > Artiodactyla > Cervidae > Cervus > Cervus elaphus. The sequence continues at coordinate 16,570,322 of NC_057826.1, forward strand.
GCCAGCCAGCTCCAAGTGGAGGCTGTGGTCAAGTCTACCAACTAGAACCCCCTGGCTCCAGAAGAGCTGAGATTTCCTAAAGTATAGAATTCCAAGCAAGCTTCAAGATGAAAAATGGAAAGAAAGCAAAATCTCTCCTACCAGCATTTGTACTCAAGAAGCAATCAAGAGTGGAAATCTGTAGAGAAAAAAGAAATTCATTTAAATTTTCTAGGAAAGGATGAATCTGCTTAAAAGACAGAGAAGTCAGTCTCTTAATGCAGGTCTTCTTATCTTTGGGGAGGGAGCTGAAGTGTGTTTGCATTAGAACACTTGGAACATTAGTAACTGAGAGCCATTCTTAACCTCAATTTCCCTGTCTACAAAATGGGAGAATTACACCAGCCATTAAGGTTGGTGTGAGATGTAATGACTTTACATATATGAATGTTTCATAAGCTCCAAGTGCCTTATACCTGCTACCCAAAGCCTCCTGCACACACATTAGCTCCTGATTCGAGTGCAGCGCACTTTGATATTCATGGGAATAAAACAGCTTTATGCAGTCTTTTCTAACATTGCTCCCTCATTCTCCCATACCTTCATCCCAGTCCTTATTGTGCTTTTTCTTCATAGCAGTTATCACGACCTGAAAATGTACTTTTTTATTCTCTCTTCCCCTGCTAGATGTCCTGCTCTACGAGAGCAAGACTATGCTGTTTTACTCACCACAGACTGCCCAAGTGTCCAGAAGAAGTCTTGATGTACAGTAGATGCTTAAAAAGCAGCTGTGAGAAGGTTGAAAGATAAATGCATGATCCGACTCTTTCAGGAGCAGGATTGCATAGTGGTCAAACAGCGTGTTCTCAAACTTCAGTTTGCTTGTTTCAGAGGCAGGTGCCCTAACACAGCACTGAGGACTTCTGATTAAGCAGGACTGGCGAGCCTACTGGATCTGCTATTTTTAACAAGTGCCCAGGGTGATTCTATTGCAGAAAGTCATTCTAAATCAAGATAAATCTTATTCTGACTCCAGCCTGACACTAACTGTATGACCTTAGGGAGGTAACTTCTTAATTCCTCTGAGCCTGTTTCCTTTATCTGTAAAATAGGACTGACAGCATTCCCACGGAGCTGTTATGAGAATTAAATTAGGTAATGGGTGTAAAGTTATGGGCACAATGCCAGTTACGCAACTGGCTGCCACAATCATTATTATGGATTATTTTATTTTTATGTCCTGGCAGGACAAGAACTTTCTCCTGGGAGGCCTGCTCTTGGGAATGTCTTCAAAGTGTGGTCGGGACCAGCAGCAGCATCACCCGGGAGCTGGCTGGGGATACAGAATCAATTGCTGCCCCACTCCAGACCTGCTGACTCAGAATCTGCCTTTTAACAGGATTCAAGCTGATCTGTTTGCACAGTCAAGTTGGAGAAGCACTGCTCAAAGTCACAGGTCCTGTTATCTCCTGTCTCTGTTTTCAGAGTCTGCCCAGGAGGTGGGTGAGCGCCCGGAATCCCAGAGTCTGAATCCTTCCTCTAAGTGGAGAGGAGAAAGCCCCAGATCCCTGGAGGTGCACCTCCAGCTGAGAGCCTCCAGAGAAACTCTCTCGCAGAACCCTGACTACAGTGTCTGTGGAGCCAAGAGATGGATCCAAACTCCAGCTTGCTTTCGGGTCCAGCCCAACATTCGACAGAACCTTGCATGGAAGGTGGAAGAAGCCTGTCCCCCAGGGAGCAGAGCAGATGCTCCCCCTTTGCCTGGAGTCAGGTCCCCGGCTCCAGCCTCTCTGACCCTAACTGCTTTGGGGATGAGCACATCCAGGCAAAGAGGGCCAGAGTAGAGACCATCGTACGAGGCATGTTCCTCTCCCCAACCCCTCTGGGGCCAGGCAGGGCCCACGCTGGGGATGGCCTGAGCTGCCCAGAGAAGGCCTGGGGGCGGAAGAGGAAGCAGAGCCTTCCCGCTCAGCAAGGCCCCCTGGAGCCAGGCCCTGCCGGGAAGCGGGGCGGCGGCAGGAAGGGGGGCCCTCGGGTGAGAGGACAGCTCCACCTGCTGAGGCAGCAGGTGAGACACCTGCGGGAGCGCGTCCTGCGGGCCGTGGAGCCCAGGGCCGCAGCCCAGGGCCCTGCGACGGCAGACCAGAGGCACGGCCCTGGGCCTGGGCCCTGGGGGGTGGACAGCGACCACCACCACTGCCCGGGGTCTGTCGGGGACCTCTCCAGGCTGGAGACACACAGAGCGTCTGAGGTCCAGTACCTGCCTGAGGGGCCCAGGTTTCTTCCCTCTGAAGCACGGGCCTTGCTGGAGAGTCTGAAGAAAGAACTGACGGGGGCCATATCCCAGGCTGTGGACTCGGTGTTACAGAAGGTACTGGTGGATCCATCGGGGCGCCTGACTCAGCTGGGCGGGAGGTTGCAGGGGCCCGTGCCAGATGGGAGGAGTGAGCCCTCGCCTCCCGAGGGCGGTGCCCATAAAGATCCGCTTCCTCTGGCGGCCTTGCCGAGGCGGGCCCAGCCACCAGCAGGGGCTCCACTGGGAAGCTTATCACTGGCCAAGTCTCTAGATCCTCCCAGGTACCCCATCTCTCCGAGAATGATCCCCAAACCCTATCAGGCTCCCCCAGCAGACTGTCCCTTGGTGGTTGCACCTGCCCACATCCAGGAGGAGCAGATTCTCGGCCAGCTACTAGGCCATGGGCCCGGGGGCCGCTGGAGGGGCGGTCTTCCTCAGGACCCGTCTGCCCGGAGCCAGCCCTCCTCGGAGGTGGCCCTGCGACCTTGGGGAGCTGCCAGACTGCGACCTTTGGCCTCGGGCCAGCAGCAGTGCCCCTGGCCCTTCACGTCCACCTGTTTGGAAAGACTGGCCCTCGTTCCCCCAGTGAAAATGGAGCCGGGTGGCCTGCAGGCTATCACGGACACGCTTCCTTTCTCTGCAGCCCACATATCCTTTTCGGGTAATCGGGGTTCTCATTTGTCCCAGCCCAGGGAGACAGGAACTCCAGACGCTGAGGGGAGGTTAGGGGACAAACCACTGCTTGGCTCGGGGAACTGCTCTGTTCTCCCGGAGGAGAGGGGCATCTTCTTAATGTTCGTTCTAGGGCTTCCGTCCCCTGTGGCTCATAGCTGTTAGGTTCCTGAGAAAGTGGTGGCCATATTCTGAGATCCAAGGGTCTGGGAGGGTTCCTTCACCTTCTTCTGTAACATAGATTCTACCACTACTGAATTAATCCTTTGGGTCTGGAAGGGTTTTGTTTATTTTTAAATCCAAATGGGCTCCCAAAATATGACAAAAACACCCTGTGGAAGGAAGAACCCCATCACTGAGACATCAGCTGCTCATACACCTTGGCAGTGGCCTACACCTAAGCAATGGCCTTACCTGAGACGTGGCTCCCAGAACCTCTTGTCTCTTCAGGCAAAAAGAGACATCTCCTTAAATGAGACATCTCATTAAATTGCATCTCCTTGTGTCTGTGGAGTCACACAAGCAGGGGTGAATAGTCATGCCCCTTCTACCTGCACCAACTAGATAACTCATGGGCAATACATGAGGGGCCAGAAACTTGCGGGGCTGATGGGAAAAGGGGAGATTTTCTTCAGGGACAAGACCTGAGGCCAGGCGAAAGGGGTAAGAAGACTTCAGTTTAAGGACTAGCTTCTAAGCTGCTGCTGAGCAGAGAGCTGGGTGCTGCATGAGTGGAGGGAGTGGGGGGTCCCCCGCCGGGCAGGCTGTGGGGCCCAGGCTGGTCTGCAGGGGGTCTGAATCTTACTGCATCATCTTTGCAGGCCTTAGGGAGAGCCCACTCAGAAGCAGGCGTTTCTCCAGAGTAACCCTCCCTCAGGAATGTAAAAGTTGTTGAAGCAAGAGAAGTGTCTTGGGTAAACATTGGGTTAGTTCCATTTCTGTGGGACTTCTCAGAGCCTTTTTAGCATGAAGTCGGATGAAAACCGCGAAGAGGAGAATGTATACAGTCCCACATGCATCTAACCAAAGAGCTCTCTTTCAACCAGCATCTTGTGAGATTAAAGTTCCTGAGAACGTATTTTGGATGTGGCTTTTTTAGTGAGCCAAGCTCACGCTGCTGCTTCTCAGGGACAGCCTTAAATTGCATCTCCCTTGTGCCTGTGGAGTCACAGAAGCAGGGGTGAATAGTCTAGCCCCTTCTACCTGGCAAGCTCTGGTGAAGGCGGCAGGATGGGGTGGAACCCACTCACGCCACACCAGGCTGGCTCTTGGTTCCTAGGCTATGAGCGCCACCTGCTGGTCACAAGTGTTGGCAACACAGCCCAAGCTTGGACACCCCTGGGTTCTTTTCCTGGCAGGCCGGGAGCAACAGCCACAAACAAACCCAATGCTGAGAGCATCTTGCCAGCCACCAGTACCCCTTTCAGGCAGTAGACACAGAGAGATCACTGTAGACAGATTTTCTTGTCAGGTGAAAGCCCTGAGTGAGAGAAGCTATCTGTGCAGGACTTTGACAAGAGGCTACTGATTAAGACTCCCTGTCAGTGTCAGGTTGTGGAAGAACCTCAAGAACTCAGTCCCCAAAGATTCTCCGCTGATCTTCCCCTGGGAAGGGTATTCTGCTATTTCAGAAGAGCACCTCCTGTGTGCCTGGACCTGCCTTGTGAAATGAGGCTTGGGCTCCGAGAGCTTCAGGGGGTTTTGGGGGGCCACCCACAGGGCCTGGCTGCCCCGATCAGGTATTGGGCTACCTTTGCAACAATTGGGGGCCCCCAGAAGCATCCTGGCCCCAATTATTCTCTCATTCTAGAATTATAGATTTATTCTTCTGGGGCCATGAAAGCCCAGAAGAGCAAGATGCTTACGTCTAAAAGAACTTTCCATTCACATGATGCCCCGGTGACCAGGTGGAACGGGTATGATGCTGAGGCAATGATGAGGGACCGCACACCTCCTGGGCGGCAGGCACTGGGACCGGCAGTTCCCCTGTGCGCTGCCACCTAGCCACAGTTCTGAAACTCAAAACGCTCTGAAAACCTCTGATTTCTTTCTCCTAAGGTCGATGGGAAATCCTCTCGGTTGCAAAACCTGCAAAGCGCAGGTTTTGACCTGCGCTGCGCGCTAAGTCGCTTCAGTCATGTCCGACTCTTTGTGACCCTATGGACCGTAGCCCGCCAGGCTCCTCTGTCCATGGGATTCTCCAGGCAAGAATACTGGAGTGAGTAGCCATGCCCTCCTCCAGGGGATCTTCCTGACCCAGGGATGGAACCCACATCTCCTGTGTCTCCTGCATTGGCAGGCAGGTTCTTTACCTCCAGCGGCACCTGGGAAGCCCTACGTGTGCTGATAGGAGGCCTTTTATAGACTATCTCACTTAGCACAATTAGTCATTGATTTTGCTGTGGGAACTTTAAACTATCTGATTAGACAGCTGCCACAGACCCTGCTGTGGGCAGTGACTAACACATCATACACACACCATATTGCCCTGACAAGATAAATTCTGAAACCTGGTATCTATTTGGCCCACTGTTTCAGAGAAGGGGTTGTGAGCCCAAGTTACCTCACCATCCTCAAGTATCCACTCTAGATCAGTATCCGAGAGGGACAGAAGCAGGCTAAGTTGCTCAGAGTCAGACAGACACATGCAGAGCCAGGATTCAAAGCCAGCATCTGACTGAAGCGCGTTTCAACCACTACACTCCACAGTTTAGAAATAGGGCCCAGAGAAGGTAAGCAGCTTGCCTAGGGTTATACAGGACTAGGTGGCAAAATCTATGATCTGAAGCTGGGTCTTTGAACTCCCAATCCAGGATTATTTCCATAGCACTTACGAAGGATAAGAAGTAGGGCTAGTGAGGCAGGGGGCAGGGGCCTCCTGGACAGCGGCCTGGGTGCCTGGGCCAGCTATAGTTGAAATCAGTTGTCTGGTTTCCTTCGGGTAAACTGACATGTCCTCCTGAGAAGCCTTCATTGTCCTAAAGCTCTCAGGCTTCAGCTCCAAGGTCACCCTGAATGCTTTCCACACAGCCCTAGGATTGTTCCTGGGAATGCTAAGTGTTCTAGCGTAAGACTCTTTATTTCCCTACCGCCCTGGTGCTAGATTTTCATGCCACAGCCCCCTGCTCTTACTAAAGGGGGAGGGATCTGTTCCCAGAGTGAGAGGCATGGGTTGGAATAGAATCGCCATACTTAATCATGGATTAAAGTTGACAATTCACTTACTCATTCCTTCATTCACCAAACATTTATTGAGCACCTACTCTGCTCCTAGCACTGGGCTAGGCACGTGGAATACAAAGATGAACGGGTAAGGCCCTTGCTCTCAAGGAGCTCACAGTCTAAATGGGGAGGCAAACATGCAATAAAAACCCCAATCACATCATTCTTACAAAAAACAGCTTATACAAAGAGCTTCCCAGGGTAAGGAAGGCCTAATTCGGCAAGGAAGGGTTTCACAGCACAGGGGGCATCTGAGTTGAGGTGGGGAGGGTGAGGGGGAGCTTCTGCCAGGCAAATGGAGAGAAGTGCAGCCCGGCAATTCGAGCTTCTTGAGCCAAAGCAAACTGTGATCTGGTACTCAGTCTGGTTAGGTGCCTGTTGGCATCAACACCACAAACTCAACAATGAGGGCCAGAAAGGGGACCATCTAGTTGATTCCTCTCATTTTACAGATGAGGAAACTGAGATAGAGAGGAGAAGTAAGTCTCTCCTTGGGGTTTTGAAATGGTTTATCTGGGGGACAGCTGCCATCTCTTCCCACCCTATTGTGATAGCGTGCATGCACGCGCACGCACACACACAGACACACACACTGAGTACAACAAATTGTATCTGCTATCACACATGCCATAGATCTTTAACACATCAAAATGTTTTTTTAAATTCTGCAACTTTACTGTACATAGATGGTATTCAGCATCTGGAAAGAAAGAAGTTTATCTGATCATACTTGCTAGAGAGAGAAAAATGGAGCAAACACATCATTCAACCAGAAAAAATTTAAATAGAAACCATAAGGAACAGGACAATTTACCATTTGGATAATTTGACAAAATCATTTGATAAACTGGTCTTAGTTTTCCTTGACCCTGGGCCAAATCCAGGAGGGCCTCAATCCTGGTCACTTGAAGAAGGCCAAACTAATGTTTTTCTTCACACGCTACCCCAGCTCCAACCTCCTGAAGGCTTACTTCCCCGATGTTCAGGTAAAGTCCTTCAACTGAGTTCCAGTCTCTGCAAAACTCCCAAGTGGCCGCAGGTGTTTCCCACGTTGAGTCAAATCCTAGGTCATCATCTGCGCACTTTAGCTCCTCTTCTTGTTGTGGCATTTTTGTCCTGGGCTGGGAAACTGAATAAACAGGGGTAACTTTGGGGGTGGGAAGGTTGGGTCTCTGAATTTAAGTTTCTGAGCTATAGTTAAGACCCAGAAACACTTGAGGAGGGAGGCAGGGTTACAGAACCAAGAGTAAATAGCATCTTTAGCCTAGTGTTCTGTCTTAGCTGGAGACACTATAAAAAAGAAAGAATGTATCGAGAGTTGGACACTGTAGCTGTTAAATTTACCTTTGAACTTTTGTGTTTCAAAAATGAGTGAAGGTGCATACAAATCAATGTGACAATAAGAAAAATCAAGCTCTGGGGGTTGGAACCAGGCCATGCATGTTTCCATAGTTTCAGAGGGCCTCCTTTACCCTGGGGGTTGGGTTAGGGCCTGCTGATACTTTGTATCTCAATCATCCCACCCCCACCCCCAGCCTTTTTTTTTTTTTTTTTTTTTGAGCTATTTCCCTCATACCCAATCGCTTGTTTCATCTCTGAACCAAGTTCTCATTTTTTGATTCATTCTGCAACTCTGAGTTGCCAATACATAGTCCTCCGATCTATACCATTACCCCTTCCCTTGGCTCTTTACCTTGCAGAGCGCACCGGGGCTGTGATGTAATCTACCTGGGTGGCTGCAGAAAATGGGACCACATGGATCTTGACCTTGGGCCCTCCCAAAGTCACATTTAAGGAGTGAAAAACCTTTATAAGTCTAGGCTATAAAATACATTTGTTTTCTACTGGGCATTACAGCTAATTCAGATTTTTCCATGTATAACTGTATAGGCTTAGAAAATAGCTGTGACTTCTGTTTTAAAGAAAGCCCTGTTTAGTGTGAATTGAAGCCACTCTTGCTAATCCGTGCTGAATTGGAAGCTGACAGTTCTGACTCTGAGCACCTTGTGACAAATGTCTGATTTCATGGAGCCTGTTGTTTGCACAGTTCAACCGCTGCATCACCTCCCAGATGATCAAGTGGTTCAGCAACTTCCGTGAGTTTTATTACATACAGATGGAGAAATTTGCCCGGCAAGCGATTTCCGATGGTGTCACAAATCCCAAAACGCTGGTGGTTCTCCGCGACTCAGAACTTTTTCGAGCTCTCAATATGCACTATAACAAGGGAAATGACTTTGAGGTAAGACCGTGCACTTGGGTCCCAGGAGGTCTGACGAGCGCCTTCCCTTTGTCACTGGAGTTTTAGAAAAGATCCCCTTCCATGTCTGTCCTTACGTCACTGAGAGCAGGGCAGCCTGGGACCCATCTCTGTACCATCCACAAAGATGAGGGCCTCCGCATCTTCTCGTAGGCAGCAGGTAAATGCCACAAATTGAATCTCCAGTCAGTCTATTCAGAAACATGGGCAGAGATCAGGTGTTATGCCGTTTTAGACAATACTCTGTAATGACCGGGTTTGACACCCTGCAAACCTTCTTGTCTTTGCACCAGGAGGCCCAAGATAAATACCGGGCTCTCGCTGCAGCACTGCTTCTTGGCCAAGGTTTTCTTTACTGCAGTTTCTGCTCATCATTTGGTTCTTATCTTTATTCTCCCTTGAATAGTTTTATCTGTGGGCCTTCCATGGCAAGTCATCTCAAATCCTTTCTGGAAGTAATAGACAATACTTAAGCTGCTCAGTCCTTTGGGGGTCCCTATGAAGGCACGCTGGTGGCACCTTAGAGGTAAAGCATCAGTGAAGGGTGAGCAAGTGGCCCAAGGGTCATCAGTGAGAGCTTGTAATCTTCCTTGCGTGTGGCCAACAGCTCTGTTCGGCTGGCATCTTGTTCTGCGGTGCCCGGTGCGTCTGGTTACTGAGCACAGTGCCCTCTTCTCGCATTTCTCATGTGACTGTGAGGTCACAAAGAGCAGTGTATTGAGGCCTCCAAGAAAGCGAAGAATTGCTGGCATCCGCTGGTCAGATGCCCCATCAGAATATGTTCAGAAACCTAAGCCTACCTGTGGGGAAAATGGGCCATGCCTCCTTTGAGAGGCTCGTGGGGGTCCAGGCATGTGGGTGGGGGGCAGCACTGCGTCCTTCCATGTGGGGGTGGTCATCTGGCAGGCAGTGGGGGCAAGCCCCCAGCCAGGCTGGATTTGGAGGCCCTGTGGGATGTCCCATCGTTAATGCTGCCAGTTTGGGTGAGGTCCTGGAACATAGTCTTGAGCCCTCTCCACCCCCAAGCCAAATGGTTGGCTTTGGAAGCAGGAATGATTCCAAGTCCTTTTAATCCAGTCCCCAAAGAAGGTGGAATGAGGTATGACAGCCGTAAGCTTGGGGGGCGGTTCTTTCCACGTGAGACACTAAGGAAAAGAATACTAAAAACCTCTTTTGAACCACAGATTTCATTTCAACCAGAGTCAGAATTTCCCACTTGCTAAAAATGTCACCCATTAATGGAATCAGCTACTGCTACAGAGGGAGTGTCCTTAATCCATTTTTTCCCAGGGCTGTCTCATCAGGATCATCATTTTAAGGTCTGTATTTGATGAGGGAGCAACGGATTCCTGGGGCTGCAAAAGTCAGGGGCCAGGAGAGTGGGGGTGCTCTGATCAGCCTGCAACCCAGGGAACTGGCAGCGTCGGGCAGTGAGGTCTGGATGGCGCCAGGCTTCACAGCCTCACGTTTTTTCTTTCTCGTGGGTCTCTTTGGGAACGCAGGTCCCAGACTGCTTCTTGGAAATCGCCAGCTTGACATTACAGGAGTTCTTCAGGGCTGTCTCCACAGGCAAAGACGCAGATCCTTCCTGGAAGAAACCCATTTATAAAATTATTTCGAAACTGGACAGTGACATCCCAGAGATATTCAAATCTTCCAGCTATCCCCAGGAACTGTTTCGGAATTAAGATCCCACAAAGTGAGGAGTGACTGGCCTGGCTTTCCTGGGTTTGGTTGTCAAATGGCAATCAGTACCTCTGTAGTCATATAAAGAGGGCATAGGGAGAAATCCCTCAAATAGGTACTATGACCGTTTTTTGATCCTTTACTTCCTTTTCCAGAATTACCAGAGGTTTAACATTAACTATAAAATACTGTAAAAGGAATACAATGGTTTGGAACCAGAACAATCTCCACTCCACTGTTTCCAGGTATCATGACCCTGGGAACCTGCAGGTGTCTCTGCATCTGTAAAACAAGGTTGTAAGGATAGAGAGATACATCTTAGAGAACTCTGTGAAATGTTTTATTACTCACTACACAAATGTTCTTTTCTTCCCCCTTCAGCTTTCAGATAAAGTTATCTTATTTGGAGTCTTTTTTTTTTTTTTTTACAAAGTGCTGTTTTTAGTTACCTATTTATCAAGCTTCACCTATGTGCAAGACACTTTCAAATGCATTACCTTTAAGCTATTTATCCCAAAAAGTAGATATTATCTTCATTTTAAAAATAGCCAAACAGAATCTTAGAACTGTGAGGTAAGTCGCCAAAGGCTAGGAGGCCAGGGCATTTGGGTCAGGAGGGGTGGTCAGGAGCACGGAGGCACCCACGACCTTCTGAGGCCAGGCTGCCCGGGGACCGCCTGGTGCTGCCGCCCGCGCTCAGCACAGGCCACCGTCCCCGGTGAGCGTCCAGCCTGGATGCGGCACTGTCTTCTGACAACCCCTGCCTGGCACTTAGGAGTGCTTTGTCACCCGGATGTCCACCGATCCTTTCAGCAAAGCCAATACAAACTTTCTGCAGGACTTGAGTGTTGTTATACATTCACAGTCATCTGCTGGAAGTTTATCAGCAGTTAAATAACCCAAACTGTCTCTAGTCGACCAATGCCTCAAGCTCCTATGTGCCGAAGAAACTGAACTTCAGGCCGTGAAAGCTAGAAAGGGCCTGAGGGGCTCATCTGGCCCAGCTTGCTTAAAAGAGGAAGGAGGAAACTGAAGCTCAGACGGGAGGCTTGTGCATAGCCTCACAGATGATGAATGGCATAACTGAGACAAATACGGCATCACACAGAAATGGAAACTCCCCTGCTCCATAAGGACCTTACAGCCCATGATCAATCTTTCACAGATAAAGGAATCCAGGAAATCAACTTTTTTTTTCTTTTCCCCCTGCTGGTCCAACACAAATGGCGACTTGCTCTGAGCATATAAGCAAGACCTCCGGAATGCTGGGTAATTGCAGCATCCCAGCTAGTCAGAATCAAGTCTTTGAAAGCATGCCAAAAGTGCACAGGCCAGGGCAGGCATCACTCAGAGCTCATTCCGACTAAAGGGTGTCTGTGATTTCATCAGCTTACTGCTTTCTCCTGTACAGAAATTACTATATCAACTACCCTACTTTCTTGACTTTTCAGGTCAGCTGGATCAGAAAGGATGAAGTTTCTAAATTATTGCTAGATGTATCAACACAAAAAGGTAGTAAAGGTGACTTTCTTTTGAATTTTCTCTTACTCCAAACATCCAAGGGGAAAAACAAAACCAAAAAAAAAAAAAAAAAAGAAAAACACTCAGCCCGAACCAGTCTTTTGGGGTTGTTTCAAGGTTATTTGTAAGTGTCCTTCAGTACATCCAACTGCACTCAGATGATCTTTGCCCTATTTTCTCCCACAATGTTCCCTTTACAAAAATGAAAGACTCTGCCAAATCTAAGTTTTAAAAGTAAGCAAGCACTGAGTATCCCAAGCAAAGGCAATCAGTTATCTGTGTTTGGAGACAGGAGAACCTGCTGTCCAGAGTGACATTACATAGTTATTTAAGACATTCATGGGAAGCAATTCCAAGTTCACATGATTGTCCAATGTGGAACAGCCACTTTCTGTCCCAAACCTGAAATTCATTAGCGTGTGTTTTAAACACCGAGCCAAGCCACCTCCAGGGCACTGAACCTTGAAATGTACAAGCTCAAATTGAAAACACGTGTGTGCCGCAGTCTTTCCAGGAAGTGTTCTCTAACCACTGAGCTAAACACACAAGAATGTATAAATACATATTCTCTGCCAACAGAAGAATTTTCTATTTTATTGTATTTTTCTGTTTCTACCAAGAATGGAGGGAACACATTTGGAGTGTAAGCTGAGCTGGTTATTGTGTTCTTTTAGCAGTCATAATATTGCCAAAGGTCAATTGTCTATTCACCTTTTCCTTCCCATTAAGATGCACGTGGGTACTATTCTCTCCCAAATTAAAACATGCTCAGTGTCTAGTCAAATACTGCGTAACTGTCCAATCCTTCATTGATGGACAGTAGGGGCTGGACTGTGGTTTAAGATTATGGCACTACTGAGGGATTAATGTCCAATTATCAATTAAAAGCAGGCAGTTAATTGGCATTCCATGCAGGAAGAGGTTCATTAGGACCCTTTATTTCAAACATGGTTGCATTTAGCATACACAACTCCAAACCAGATTCATACAGTAAATAGGCCAAAGGCATCTCCTAGGTATATAAGGGGCACCTGAACCATTTTCTTTCCATCAGAGAAAGTGTACACCTGGCAGAGATAGCACACCACTCTTTTAAAAAGTTGCATACCCCAGACCCACGGAGGTACCTAGGTCTACTCTTTAAAACGTGTCTTTGTTTTCAATGATGTAGAACCTTGAGAAATAAATAATTTAAAATAAGGCTTCCATAACATAATTTTACATGCGCCTTTAAGAAAATACGTCTTTTAAAGTCAAATCCTTAAATTGCTGAAATTTTGGTGACCAGTTTCCTGGATGAAGTGTTATCCTAAATTGTTCATAGTCTCTTTTTTAAAGTGAAGTATAGTTGATGTTTGTTAGTTCCTGGTGTAGAGCAAAGTGTAAATGCTCATCATCACTGATCCCTTTTTTGTTTCAATAGTTTAGAAGCTTTGCTCTGTAAAGCAAATTGAACATAGTTTGATGATTCATGCGTCCAAAACAAAATAGAAATCTGAAAAAATCCATTTTTTTTTTAACACACACTCTATTAGGTACCTGTATAGATTTCATGTAATGTAAGATCATTTTCTCAGGACTGAGAAAATCAGAAAAGGTAATGAAATAAAGTGGTGAGGGAGAGCTAAAGTTATAGTTCTGTCACGGTGATGCTTCTGACAATATGGCAAGTATACTTCTGGTCAGATTTAAGTATATATAACACACACTGTAAGGAATGAGCTCTGGTTACCTATTTGAGATTATTGATAATGCATGCTGAGGTAGATCATGGTACCTATACTTAAAAAGATGTACTAGGTGCTCAGCTGTAGAATAAGATAATGAAAGAAAAGGGCATTTTTAAAGGATAGACAATTCCTACAGACCAGAAGAAGCTCTTTCAGATTATATAAACTTAAATAGTACAACCAAGTGCCCAGGAGTTGATGCTCAATCATGTTGTTTTAGAAAATCAGATGTGAGGCCCCAGAGAAGAAACGGGAATGTCTGATGAAACATTGAGGACAGGTACAGATAATGAAAACAGTACAGGAACACCCACCCACCCACCTCCAAACTCCACCAGTTTCACATGTTCATACATTCCTTGAGGAACCTGCCTTCTCTGTCACTGAGTCCCTTGGGGTTGTTTCTCACAATCTTATCCTTCATACTCATAAACTCTTAGCTTTGCCACTTTGGAATTCTCCATAGTCACCCCTTAAACGTCAGATCCTAGTCTTCCCTTCAGTTCAGTTCAGTCGCTCAGTCGTGTTCGACTCTTTGCGATCCCATGGACTGCAGCATGCTAGGCCTCCCTGTCCATCACCAACTCCTGGAGCTTACTCAAACTCATGCCCATCAAGTCAATGATGCTATTCAACCATCTCCTCCTCTGTCGTCCCCTTCTTCTCTTGCCTTCAATCTTTCCCAGCATCAGGGTCTTTTCAAATGAGTCAGTTCTTCGCATCAGGTGGCCAAAGTATTGGAGTTTCAGCTTCAACATCAGTCCTTCCAATGAATATTCAGGATAGATTCCCTTTAGGATGGACTGGTTGGATCCCCTTGTAGTCCAAGGGACTCTCAAGAGTCTTCTGCAACACCACAGTTCAAAAGCATTAATTCTTCAGCACTCAGCTTTCTTTATAGTCCAACTCGCACATCCATACATGACTACTGGAAAACCACAGCTTTGACTAGACAAACATTTGTTGGCAAAGTAATGTCTCTGCTTTTTAATATGCTGTCTAGGTTGGTCATAGTTTTCCTTCCAAGGAGTAAGCGTCTTTTAATTTCATGGCTGCAGTCACCATCTGCAGTGATTTTGGAGCCAAGAAAATAGTCTCTTAACTGTTTCCATCATTTCCCCATCTATCTGCCATGAAGTAATGGGAGCGGATGCCACGATCTTAGTTTTCTGAATGGTGAGCTTTAAGCCAACTTTTTCATTCTCCTCTTTCACTTTCATCAAGAGGCTCTTTAGTCCTTTGCTTTCTGCCATAAGGGTGGTGTCATCTGCATATCTGAGGTTATTGATATTTCCCCTGGCAATCTTGATTCCAGCTTGTGCTTCATCCAGCCCAGCGTTTCTCATAATGTACTCTGTTGAATAAGCAGGGTGACAATATACAACCTTGATGTACTCCTTTCCTGATTCGGAACCAGTCTGTTGTTCCATGTCCAGTTCTAACTGTTGCTTCTTGACCTGCATACAGATTCCTCAGGAAGCAGGTCAGGTGGTCTGGTATTCCCATCTCTTTAAGAATTTTCCACAGTTTTGTCATGATCCACACAGTCAAAGGCTTTGGCATAGTCAATAAATCAGAAATAGATGTTTTTCTGGTATTCTCTTGCTTTTTAAATGATCCAGCAGATGTTGGCAATTTGATCTCTGGTTCCTCGCTTTTCTAAAACCAGCTTCAACATCTGGAAGTTCACGGTTTATGTACTGCTGAAAGCTGGCTTAGAGAATTTTTGAGCATTACTTTACTAGCATGTGAGATGAGTGCAATTGTGCGGTAGTTTGAGCACTCTTTGGCATTGCCTTTCTTTGGGACTGGAATGAAAACTGACCTTTTCCAGTCCCATGGCCTCTGCTGAGTTTTCCAAATTTGCTGGCATATTGGGTACAGCGCTTTCACAGCATCATCTTTCAGGATTTGAAATAGCTCAACTGGAATTCCATCACCTCCACTAGCTTTGTTCATAGTGATGCTTCCTAAGGCCCACTTGACTTCACCTTCCAGGATGTCTGGCTCTCGGGGAGTGATCACACCATCTTGGTTGTCTGGGTCATGAAGATCTTTCCTGTATAGTTCTTCTGTGTATTCCTGCCACCTCTTCTTAATATCTTCTGCTTCTGTTAGGTCCATACCATTTCTGTCCTCTACTGTGCCCTTCTATTTTTCTCCTCATATTTCTTCCACCCAGACTCCTATCTCCTTCATCACCGCTTCTCCTTAACTAAGTTTGAAAAGTAAACAAGCACTGGGTACCTTAGGCTAGAAAACCAGTCTAAAGCCAGAATGTCTCGAATTCCTCCACTTTATTCTCAGTGATCTGATCTGCAGTCTCCCTACCTTCACTTTCCCCCTCAACCAACACCTTTCCGAAGAAGACTACTGTGGTTAGGGGCATGAGCTCTAGAGTGTCTTTTCTAGAGTGTCTGTCTGGCTCAAGCACCTACCAGCTATGATCTCTGCGAACTGTTTATTCCCTTGGCTTCAGCTTTCCCATTTGTAGAACAGAGATAATAAAAAAGTAACTACCTCAGTAAAACTGTTCTAAGTTTTAGGTAAAGTCATCCACATGAAATTCTTGGCACAATCCGAGTGAACAGTAGGTGCTCAGTAGTTACGTTCTTACTCAGCAGTCATAAACTGTTTGCAAAATCATGAATATGTACTCCTACCAATGACAAGTAATTATTTCTTAAGAATGGCACTGATGTGTGACATTACTGACATTACAAAACATATTCTAAATTTTCTTTTCACTTCAACCATGCAGTAACATGCACTGATTTAGGGGATGATAGCATAAAACATAGCTTTAAAGTGGTATCTCCTGAGAGGTAAATGAAATCCAGCTTTAAAAAAAGCCTTGTGCTATGAACTTTATATGCATCCTCATTTACTCTTTGTAAAAACTGCATGTTGACATGCTGCTTACTAGACATATGACACGATCATTGCTATTTGCTAGTTGGTTGCTAATACATCAACCGGCTTTTCTTTTTTATAGGCCAATACATTGCTTTTTTGACATCCTTTTAACCATAAACTTTGTGACTGATGTACTGATAGCATTTCTAAAATTATCCTACTTGCTGTCTTTAGCACCTGCTTTTTAAAGCTGTATCAGTGTCCACTAGACAGTTCTTGGCTTGATTATTTTCTAAATTAACTTCTGTACAGTTATTCAAAATATCTTTGAATTGTTCCACTTGTTAAAGAGGCTGTCTTACTCCTTTCTTGATTGGGTGGGTGGGTTCAGGGAGCATTTACTGACATAACCCTAGATTTCCTCTCAATATTTAAGAGCAGAAATTAATATTTCCTTAATATTTCCTCTCTTAATATTTAAAATCTACATTTCCACAAAGATAAGCTTGCTTTCTTATTGAAAATAATCTGACGTCTCTTCTGGTTCTTTTCATTTTAGAGTCATTAAATTTGATTATTTTCTTCCTCTGCTCTTTTATGAATGTGAGTTGGTTGGTTCTGTTTTCAGGATATTTAAGACTCTAGTTTTTTGCCTACAGTTTCTAAATAAACTGACTTTTTCAAATCAAGCTTTATGAGACAATTTGTTGTTGTTCAGTCGCTAAGTCATGTTTGACTCTTTGCAACCCCATGGACTGTAGCACACCAGGCTTCTCTGTCCTTCACTATCTCCTGGAGTTCGCTCAAGTTCACGTCCATTGAGTCAGTGATGCTATCTAACCATCTCATCCTCTGTTACCCTCTCCTCCTTTTGCTGTATCGTTCCCAGAATCAGGGTCTTTTCCAGAGTCAGCCTTTTGCATCAGGTGGCCAAAGTATTGGAACTTCAGCTTCAGCATCAGTCCTTCCAAAGATTATTCAGGGTTGACTTCCCTTAGGATTGACTGCTTTGATCTCCTTACAGTCCAAGAGACTCTCAGGAGTCCTCTCCAGCACCAGGATTCAAAAGCATCAATTCTTCAGTGCTCAGCCTTTTTTATGGTCCAACTTGCACATCTGTGACTACTAGAAAAACCACACCTTTGACTATATGGACCTTGTCTGCAAAGTAATGTCTTTGCTTTCTAATACACTGTCTAGGTTTGTCACAGTTTTCCTTCAAGAAGCAACTGTCTTTTAATTTCATGACTGCAGTCACTGTCCACAGTGATTTTGGAGCCCTCCTCTCCCCCCCCAAAAAAATCTGTCATTGCTTCCCCCTTTCCCTATCTACTTGCCATGAAGTGCTGGGACTGGCTGCCATGATCTTAGTTTCTTGAATGTTGAGCTTCAAGCCAGCTTTTTCACTCTCCTCTTTCACCATACTCAAGAGGTTCCTTAGTTCCTCTTCACTTTCTGCCATCAGAGTGATATCATCTGCATATCTGAGTTTGTTGATATTTCTCCTAGCAATCGATTCCAGCTTCGGATTCATCCAGCCCAGCATTTCACACGATGTGCTCTGCATTTAAGTTAAATAAGCAGGGTGACAATATACAGCCTTGTTGCACTCCTTTCCCAATTTTGAGCCAGTTATTCTATGTAAGGTTCTAACTGGAGCTTCTTGACCTACATACAGGTTTCTCAAGAGACCTACATACAGGTTTCTCAAGATAATATTCCCATCTCTTTTACGAATTTTCCAGTTTACTGTGATCCACACAGTCAAAGGCTTAAGCATAATCAATGAAGCAAAAGGAGGTATTTTTCTGGAACTCTCTTGCTTTCTCTATGACAAAAGGATTATCAACTTGATGCTTTGCTGAACTCACAGTCTATTAAATCCCTAACAAATATCCCACAATTTTATAGGGCAGAATATATTCTTTTTTTTAAAGAATATATTCTTTATAAATACCCCAAAGCTGCTTTTGTTCAAGATGACTATCTTGGTGTTTAGATACTTCATCCCTCATCATATACCCCATTACTTCATCAGGGCTGAGCTCACTGACTGAACCAACCAGAACAACTCCAGAATTATTCTCTCCTATGGAACTCTTGCCAAAAAGACTGTTAGAAATAAGAGTTTCTATGGAAGAGAATGGGGTGCAGAGCACACATGTACACAGTTTTTGCTAGATTGTAGATTTATCTGCAAATCCTGGGAACAGAAAGCTTAACACTGGACTTACATTCCTAAACACCTTAGTTTTGCCATACTGGATGCAAAGATAATTAAAATTCCCATACCATGTAAATGGTAAATATCATTATGTATCATTCAGCTCTGGAGACAGGAATTACCTAAACAATGTGAGGCAGAGTTTAATATGTTGACAATGCTGAGAATATGCTGTTAACAGTTTTCACGTGTTAATAGAATCATGCCTATTCACTTCAAATATATCAGGGCATTTCTCTGGGAGGTGGACAGTCTTGTTTCAGGAATTAGAAAGACACACTATTTATTGAGCAAATCTCACATGTTCTAAAAATTGGCAGGAAAAGAACTTCCAAACATTCAGTCCTTTGTTGTGCCAGAATTGTTGAATTTGCCCCCAAAATAAAGATCATTAGCAGACTTTTATTCTTTGGGGTATACTTATCAGTTCACTTTCTTTAAATATAAGTGATCACAATCTACCACCTCAAAGCATAGTAACTGAGACACACATCTGTATTGATGATCCCATGGGGGGAAAAAAAAAGATCAAAAGCCATTTGAGGTTTCAAAAGCTATGTGGCAGCCCCCAGCAATACAAAGTTCTGAACTCAAGTTGGGGATGGGACTACAAGCAAAGTGACTTGTTCCATAGCCCTTAGCAGTTCTTCAGAATCCCTTGTGAAGTATTATATCATGATTATGGTAGTGGTTACACAAAGCTACACATGAAAAACTGCATAGAATTACACACACATACACACTTAAGTGCTTATAAAACTGGTGAAGTCTGAACAACCTCCATGGAGTATATCAATGCTGATTTCTTGGTTCTGACACATAAACTCTGCTTATGTAAGAGTTATCATAGTGGAGACTGGGTAAAGGATGCATGAGGACTTCGCTGTGCATTTTTTTTTTTTTTATGTGGAACACTTCACGAATTTGCGTGTCATCCTTGCGCAGGGGCCATGCTAATCTTCTCTGTATTGTTCCAATTTTAGTATATGTGCTGCCGAAGCGAGCACCATTTTTTTTTTAACTTCCTATGAATCTATATAATTATTTCAAAATAAAAAGTAAAAAAAAAAAAAAAAAAACCTACATAGAATCAGAATCTTTAAGAAAGGGTTCTACTGAAGAAGTAATATATTCTAAGGAAGATGCATATAAAAGTTCATACCCGGCACAGATTGGAGTGCTTCTAAAAGGACACAATTTTCATTTTGGTAGGGTTTATTTGGTTTTGTTCTGTTCTGAGTACACAGATAATTAGAACTATCAGCTAGTTCTGTTCTCTTTGGGATCAGGAAGAAGTCACAAAGTGATAACCTGTCCTGCATGCTCACCTCACTCCTCTGCTCAGGTCTCCTTCACTGTAGGCAGATTCTTTACCATCTGAGCCACCTGGGAAGCCCCTGTCTACAACATCCCTCCACAAATCACATTTTCCCTCTAAACTTTCAAGTTTAAGTAACATTGTACAGCAACTCCTTTCTATCTGTTGTTAGGAAACTTCACCACAGCTGTGAAAGTTCTGGCTTGTTTTCAGGCCCAGGGGCACATATGTGTTTTAGATTAAAACACACTTTAAACACTGGCTTTATTTGCTCCCAGTATAAGCCAGATTCTTCCTGTGCCTAAGCTGTTTCTTGGCTATATCAAGCACTTTTGGAAACTACATTAACTCTTTCAGGCTAAGTGGATTTTATTTTTCACTTTAGGAGTTTGTTATTAACAAACAGCATTCCTACACCTCCAAATTCTTCCACACTTGCAAAGTTACTGACAAGGGCCTTTCGGAATTGTGAGTAACAAAACTATCTTCAGACAGAGAAAAAGTTTAACATCCCCTTTGGCCTATGAGTCCTCAAACCTGGCTGCCCACCGGAACTACCTGGTGACCTTCAGCCTGAACTCTGGGCGTTTTAACAGATCCCTGGGGTAACTCTTACATGCAGTTTGATAACTACTGCTTTTAGCACACAACTCTTCACAAACAACACTTCTCATATTTCATCATTCTTCCAAACATGCATAAAGAAAAGAGTAATCATATGCTTCAGTGGTCAGGGAATATAAGCAATTATCAATTATTCAACTTGAACTATACCAATTCTGGGCTTAGGGCCTCCTGTCAATACCCTTCCTTGACAATAAACTTTGGGACTGCCTTTCGGATCTTGTAGAGGCCCTACTGACCACACTCAGGTCCATATCTAATGAGAGCAGAAGGCTCATATGAAAATTAGGAAATCCCTCACTCTCTATATATGTACATACTTTATTTTTTCAAGCCATTTTGAGCTCACAGAAAAATAGAGCAGAAGGTACAGAGATTTCCCATATATACTCCCTACCTCCATGTAAGTACAGGCTTCTCCATTATCACATTCCCACCAGAGTGGTGCATTTGTTACAAATGATGAATCTATGCTGATACATCTGCATCACAGTCTAATAAGCATTCTCTTGGTGTTGTAAATCTCATGGGTTTGGACAAGCATATAATGATATGTATCCACCATTATTGTATCATACAAAATAGTTCTGCTGCCCTAAAAATCCCTCCCTTCCCATTAACCCCTAGCAATCACATTAATCTTTAGTATCTTCATAATTTTACCTTTTTGAGAATGTCATATAGTTGGACTAATACAGTGTGTGGCATTTTAGACTGGCTTGTTTCAATTAGCAATATGCATTTAAGCTTCCTCCGTGTCTTTTGATGGGTTGATAAATTCAGTTCTTTTTACTGCTAAATAATGTTCCATTGTCTGGATGTACCACAGTTTATTTATCCCCTCACCTACAGAAAGTTATTTGGTTGCTTCCAAATTTTGACAGTTATAGAACAGAGCTGCTATAAACAACCATGTGAAGGTTACTGTGTGGTTGCAGTTTTCAACTCCTTTGGGTAAATACCAAGGAATGTGATTGCTAGACTGTATGGTTAAGAACATGCTGACTTTTGTAAGAAACTGCCAAACAGTCTTCCTAAGTGGCTATACCATTTTGCATTGCTACCAGCAATGAATGAGAGTTCCTGTTGCTCCATGTCTTTGCCAGCACTCGATGATGTCAACGTTCTTGATTTTGGCCATTCTAATACATGTGTAGCTGTGCTGCTGTTCTTCAGTCGCTGAGACGTGTCTGATTCTTTGTGACCCCAGGGACTACAGCACACCAGGTTCCTCTGTCCCCCACAATCTCCTGAAGCTTGCTCAAATTCATGTCCATTGCATCAGTGATGCTTTCTAACATCTCATCCTCTCCCACTCAGTCTCTTTTTGCCTTCAATCTTTCCCATGGCCTGTCCCAATGAGTTGGCTCTTAGCATCAGGTGGCCAAAGTATTGGAGCTTCAGCTTCAGCAACGGTTCTTCCAATGAATATTCAGGATTTGACTTTTTTTTTTTTTGGAATCAAAAGAACTCCCAGCCCTTTTTTTATATTTGCAGGAACATCAAACCATCCATTTACAAATTTTCTGGTCTCCAATCAGCTGGAATTAACTAGGCATGTCTTTGGGATCGCAGGATTTGACTTCTTTAGAATTGACTGGTTTGATCTCCTTGCAGTCAAGGGACTCTCCAGCACCATGATTTGAAAGCAGCAGTTCTTTGGTGTTCACCCTTTATGGTTCAGCTCTCACATCTGTATAGGACTCTAGAAAAACCAGAGCTTTGACTATATGGACCTATGTCAGCAAAGCGAAGTCTCTGCTTTTATTAATAATACTCTTTCTAGGTTTGTCATAGCTTTCCTTCCAAGGAGCAGGTGCCTTTTAATTTCATGGCTGCAGTCACTGTCTGCAGTGATTCTGGAGCCCAAGAAAATAAAATCTGTCACTGCTCCACTTTTCCCCCTCCTATTTGCCATGAAGTGATGGGACCAGATACTATGATCTTCAAGCCAGTTCTTTCACTCTCCTCTTTCACCTTCATCAAGAGGCTCTTTAATTCTTCACTTTCTGTCATTAGAGTGGCATCATCTGTGTATCTGAGATTGTTATTTCTCCTGGCAATCCTGATTTTAGCTTATGATTCATTCATTCTGGCTTTTCCTATGATGTATTCTGCATGTAAATTAAATAAGCAGGGTGACAATATACAGCCTTATCGTACTCCAACCAATGAGTTGTCCCATGTCTGGTTCTAATTGTTGTTTCTTGACCCACATACCTCATGCGGGTTTCTTGACCGGCATTCCCTAGACACAAGATGTAAAACATCTTTTCATATGCTTATCATCTGTTTATCTTCTTTGGTGAGGTGCCAAGGTTTCTGGACCATTTTTAAATCAGGTTGTTTTCTTATTGTTGAGTTTTAAGAGTTATTTTTGATTTTGGATAATAGTTCTTTACCAGATATATGCAGTTTGCAAGTATTTTCTCCCAGTCTGTGGCCTTTTTATTCCCTTGACCATGTTTTTCACAGAACAGAAATTTTAATTTGAATGAAGTCTAAATTATTGATTCTTTCTTTCATGAGTTATGCCTTTGATCTAAAAAGTCATCACCAAAGCCAAGACCATCTATCTTTTCTCCTACATTCTCTTCTAGAAGAATTATAGTTTTGTGTTTTACAATTAGGTCTGTGATCCACTTGGGAGTTAATTTTTGTGAAGGGTGTAAGTGTATCTATTTACTTATTTGCATGTCAATGCTGTTTCAGCACTATCTGTTGAAAATACCATCTTCGCTCCATTACATTGCCTTTGCTCCTTTGTCAAAGATCAGCTGATTATATGTTCATGTGGGTCTATTTAGGGCTCTCAATTCTGTTCCATTTATTTATTTTTGTCTGTTCCTTCATGAATACCACACTGTCTTGAAGTCCAGCTTCAAGTTAAGTAGTACTAGTCCTTGAGTTTTGTTCAATACTGTTAGCTATTAGAGATCTTTTGACTCTCTGTATAAACTTTAGAATCTGTTGACATCCACAAAAAAATTTGCTGATTTTGATTGAGATTGCACTGAATCTATAGATCAATTTGGAAAGAACTGACATCCGTTAAAATTTTTTTTTCTTTCTTCCTTTATTTTTGGCTACGCTAGGTTTTCATTGCTGTGAGCAGGCTTTTTTCTCTAGCTGCAGGGAGCAGGGGCTACTCTCTAGTTGTGGTACACGGGCTTCTCATTGCAGAGGCTGCTCTTGCGGAGCACTGGCTCTAGGGTACGCAGGCTCAGCAGTGTGGCTCATGGGCTCCGGAGCACTAGCTCAGTATTTGAGACACACATGCTTAGTTGCCCCGCAACATGTGGGTTCTTCCTAGATCAGGGATCGAATCTGTGTCCCCAGGATTGACAGGCAGATTCTTAACCACTGGACAACAGGGAAACCCAAGAATTGACATCTTGACAATATTGAGTCTTCCTATCCATGAACATGGAATATCAGCATTTATTTATCAGAGTTAGTTTTCTTCATATAGATCTTGTACATGTCATGTCAGATTTATACCACGTATTTCATTTTGGGGGGGGGGGTGCTAATGTAAATGGTATTGTTTTAAATTTCAAATTCTACTTGTTTATTGCTGGTACACAGGAAAGCAACTGACTTTTATATATCAATCTTGTGTACCCTGCAACCTTGCTATAACTGCTTCTTAGTTCCAGGAGTTTGTTGATTCAGATTTTCTACAGAAACAACCACATCTTCTATACACAAAGTTTTCTTTCTTTCTTCCCAATGTATAGACATTTTGTTTCCTTAACTTACTGCATTAACTAGGACATCAGATACAACGTTGAAAAGTGCTGGTGTGAGGGGACTTCCTTGTCTTGCTCATGGATCTTAGTGGGAAAGCTTCAAGTTTCTCATCATTAAGTATGATGAAACATGTTAGTTTGTAGGGTTTTCACATTCTTTATAAAGAAGGAAGTTCCCCTGTATCCCTTGTTAACTGAGGGTTTTATCTTAAATGGGTGTTGGAATCTGTTAGATGCTTCTACCACATCTATTCATATGTGTTGAACCAGCCTTGCACAGCTGGTGTATTTCCCACTTGGTCATAGTATATAATTCTTCTCCTACATTGTTGGATTTGCTAATGTTTTGTTGAGGATTTCTGTATGTCATGTGAGAGAGCTGTAGTCTGCAGTTTTCTTGTAATGTCTTTGGTTTTGATATTAGGATAATACTGGCCTCATAATGTTAAGAAGCATTTCCTCTGTTTCTATCATTTGGAAGAGATCATAAGGAAGTGATGTAATTTATTTCTTGAGTGTCTGACAAAATTCCCAGTGAATTCATCTGAACCTGGTGCTTTCTGGTTTGGAAGGCTAATAATTATTGATTTTTAAAATACTGGGTTGGCCAAAAAGTTCCTTTGGGTTTTTCTGTACAGTCACGTGGAAAAACCCAAACAAACTTTTCGGACAAACCAATAGATACTGCACAGGTCTATTCAAATTTATAGCTTCTTGCATGAGTTTTAGTTGATTGTGCCTTTCAAGTGATTGATCTGTTTCATCTAGATGTCAAACCTGTGGGCAAAGAGTTGTTCACAGTATTCCTTTGTCATCCTTTTAATGTCCACTCAATCTGTAGTGACATCCTCTTTCATTTCTGGTATTAGTAACTTGTGTTAAGGAACATTCTTTGAAAAAGGTTTGTAAGGGCACAGTAGAAAAACCTACACTTTCCAGGATTATTCAAACTAGTATTTTTCAAAATGTGTGATGTGAAAGAATATCTTTACAGCCCCTATGGGTCCAGTTGTTCTAATTCCAAAGGGAGCAGAAAAATATTTGGTAAAAAGAACTTCATGATTAAGGGAGATTATTTTCTCAATTGAAAATTTAATTTCCCCACCATTAAAACACATCACTCAAAAGCTTACTAATTTTGAACATGGCTACTTCTTAGAGCCTATTTTGCTTACCTATATCAATTCCAAATTGATTCAAAAGGCAGACGTCAAATGAGAGTAGTATATAAAACTAAGATTCTAAAATACCCCCCAAGAGTTTTTCTTTTGAAACCCTGGACATTAAGTTAGGACTTTCTCTAAAACACACACATATATATAGTTATTAGGAAGGCATAAAAAAAAAAGTTGTTTCCTTGTACCCCAGTAGTAATTCAATTACTTTTTTATCTGGAAAACAGGAAATTATACCCCTAAAATGGGCATTTACAAGGATGTTCAATGCAACATTGTTATGACAGTAAAAACTGTCACAAATAAGGGAAAATATAAGCTGTTATATACATATAATAGGATATATATGTGTATATATGTCATACACATATATATACATATGTGTATGTGTATATGACATAGTGGGTCTGCAAAACAATGTGTAAAGGATATCACTCATTCAAAAAAGAAAAATATATCCTTACAGATACACATGTATTTACTGTTGTTCAGTTAATAGTTCATGTACTCTTGTCTGTAACCCCATGGACTGCAGCAAGCCAGGCTCCTCTGTCCTCCACTATCTCCTGGAGTTCACTCAAATTCATGTCCACTGAGCTGGTGATGCCATCCAACTATCTCATCCTCTGCCGCCTCTTCTCCTTTTGCCTTCAATCTTTCCCAGCATCATGGTCTTTTGCAATGAGTTGGCTCTTCACATCAGGTGGCCAAATATTGGAGTTTCAGCTTCAGCATCAGTCCTTCCGATGAATATTCAGTTTGATTTCATTTAGGACTGACTGGTTTGATCTCCTTGCATGCCAAGGGACTCTCAAGAGTCTTCTCCAGCACCACAATTTGAAAGCATCAATTCTTTTGTGCTCAGTCTTCTTTACGGTCCAACTCTCACATCTGTACAGGACTACTGGAAAAACTGCAGCTTTGACGATATGGACCTTTGTCAGTAAAATGATGTCTTTGCTTTTTAATACGCTGTCTAGATTTGTCATAGCTTTCCTTCCAAGAAGCAGGTGTCTTTTAACTTCCTGGCTGCAATCACTGTCCACAGTGACTTTGGAACCCAAGAAAATAAAATCTGTCACTGCTTCTACTTTTGACCCTTTTATCTGCCATGAAGTGATGGGGCTGGATGCCATGATCTTAGTTTTTTTAATGTTGAGTTTCAAGCCAGCCTTTTCTCTTTCACCCTCATCAAGAAGCTCTTCAGTTCCTCTTCACTTTCGGTCATTAGAGTGGAATCACCTGCATATCTGAGGTTGTTGATATTTCTTCCAGCAGTCTTGATTCCAGCTTGTGATTCCTCCAGCCCAGCATTTCACAATGTACTATGCATATAAGTTAAATAAGCAGGGTGACCATACATAGCCTTGTTGTACTCCTTTCCTAATTTGGAACCAATCCATTGTTCCATGTCTAGTTCTTACTCTCGCTTCTTGACCCACATACAGGTTCTTCAGGAGACAAGTAGGGATCTGGTATTCCCATCTCTTTTAAGAATTTTCCACTTTGTTGTGACCCACACCATCAAATACTAGGATAGTCAATGATGCAGAAGTAGACTTTTTTTTTTAATTATCTTGCTTTTTCTATGATTCAACAGGTGTTGGCAATTTGATCTCTGGTTCCTCTGCCTTTTCTAAATCCAGCTTGTACATGTGGAAGTTCTCAGTTCACATACTGTTGAAGCCTAGCTTGAAGGATTTTGAGCATTAGCTTGCTATCATGTGAAATAAGTGCAATTGTACAGTGGTTTGAATATTCTTTGGCACTGCTCTTCTTTGGGACTGGGATGAAAACTGACCTCTTCCAGTCCTATGGCCACTGCTGAGTTTTCCAGATTTGCTGACAAATTGAGAGCAGCATTTTAACAGCATCATCTTTAGGACTTGAAATTCCTAAATTCTAGCTTAGCTAGAATTCCATCACCTCCACTAGTTTTTTGTTCACATTATTGCTTCCTAAGGCCCACTTGACTTCACACTCCAGGGTGTCTGGCTCTAGGTGAGTGACCACACCATCATGGTTATCTGGGTCATTAAGATGCGCAGAAAATGGTTTGGAAAGCCACATTCCAAAATGATAACAGTAACTACTTCTAAGACTTTTAAGGTGTTTGTTGCTCAATGGAGGACTTTAGTGTTATCTCTGATACACTTTTAAAAATAATGAGGTTATATTTTATGGCTGAAAAGAATTTGGAAAAGATAATGCCCCAAAACATACTTAAGAAATCAAACATATCAAAAGTATACCCACCTTGACACGGACAGGTGCCAAAAAAGCTGTAATGACATGCATCCTCTTCCCTCAGTGGAAATAGTAGAACGCAATGGAGAATTAAGAGAACACTCTGGTTCAAATTTGCATCCAAGTATGGCTGCTTAGCTGTTTCACTTAACCAAAGGGAATTCTTGCTGTCTTCTTTCTCTGGGACAGGAGTGTGTGCCCACTATTTAACTGTGCACACGTAAGGTGCTTACCTGCATCTTGATAAATGGAGTCATTGGAAGGATGTTAGCCAAGGAGGGGGGCAATTCACATGCTTCTACATCACAGCAAGAAATGGACAAAAATCAACCCACTGTAAATTCAGCATCAGTACATTATGTATGTGTTACCATCTGGCTCAAGGAAAACAGAACTGCTCACTCCAAAATATCAGTTAAAAGGTGTTCGTCAAAATATTTTTATACCATCTATGTGATATAACTTGATGTTTCCTTTCCTATAGATATCTTCTTTAGTGCCTTGCAGGATTCACCATCCATTATGGTATATGTCCCAAAATGATGGCTGAAGTATGTGACTTCCAGATGTGATTTGTTTTACATCTACTGTATTGTCCCCATGGTACTTTGAAAAGACTACTTCACACAAAGATCCAGATTTCCATTTCACCTTCATCTGGTAACCTACCTTACTTAAGGTAGGTTAAGGTTAAGGTCTACTTAAGGTAGACCTACATCGGGTCTACCTTACTTCATGGCAACCAGGGCTGGGGGAGAACTATCGCAGTGAAGCAAGGCAAGCACTCTGCAGCATCCGAGGCCCCCCCACGCCCTACTGCCCCTCCAGCACTGAGGCTGACAGTCAGGTGCCTGTATCACTCTGCTCCCATTGCTGTTTGTCACAGTAAGGTTAGGAAGAAAATACTTGTACTTACATTCCTACCAAATGTGGGAAAGCTAATGATACAGAATATCAGATGTTTCAAGAAAAATGGGAAAGGGGGTATTTCTCTGTAAGAATAAAGAATATTTTGACAGGTCCAATAGCAAAACAGTATGTTTCTGATGAAAGAATAGAACTTAGCATGCCATTATAAAACTACTGGCCAATTCCCTCACTTATGGTATCTTCCTGTCCATAGTAGGCATTTGAATATCTGATGTCTGATTTATATAATACTTATGCATATGTCACCAACCAAAAGATACAGAGGCAGTGAAGAAGCAAACAAAAATTGGAGTTTTGTGAATTACATACATTTTTACTGATAGGAGTTAACTTCATATTTAAAATACACCATGCTATCAATTCTAAATATGCTAATTGAAAAAAACAAAAAATAAAAATAAATAAATATGCTTGCTGAGCACCAACTATACCTAACAGGTACTGCATATTCAATGTTATAAGGATGAAGATGAATAAAACAGTTCTTACACTCAAGGAGCTTGCATTTGGGAGTGGGAACGGATGGGGGAAAAGGAATAGAGAGGTATATAAGTTACTCTCTTAGAAAGGCAAAGTAAGAGAAGATCATGGAACAAATATTAGTAGAAGCAAAGTCCTATGAGAGCTGGAGGGAGCAAGACAGGAAAGCTTCAGGAAGAAGGTGGCATGTGTGCTGGGCCTTAAGACAGTTACAATTTCTAGAAGATAAGATAAAAAGGAGGCAGTAAACCAAGAAGTTTTAGGGAGTGTCGAGGGTAAGTCACACAGTGCACCTGCAGTGTAGTGTGTATGTGGCAAGAAAAGTGGAAAAAGAAGCTGGAGAGGTAGTTTGGATGATGTTGTTGACAGACTTCACTGCCAAGCTGAATGCATCTGTCCTTAGTAAGGCAGGTAATAAGGAACTTCTCAGTGAAGGAATAACACTTGTCATTGGAGCCAATGCAAATAGGCTAGTTGCATTATGTAAGCAATTATAAAGTACAGAAAACATACTTACTCCTATAAGAAACAGACCAGGAAAACTAAGATTTAGCCTTCTTTTGCCATCAAGTAACTGAGCAAGTCGTTTCTCTTCTTTCAGCCTCAGAAGCCTCATCTGTAAAATGAAGGAACTCGACAAGGAGGAACTTTTAAGGCCTCTTCAGCCTCTTATCTAAGTATCAACAATATCAACTTGGCAGCCTTCAAGTATGAAACGACAGGTAGGCGGTGTGGGCTGAAGCGCTTACCAAAAAACCAAACAAGAAACAAAATTTTCCTGGTGCTAATATATTGAAGATCTCACATAAAAATCCAGTTTTCTCACTTCTCTGGAAGCCCCAGAAAAATCTGGCAACACAAGACCCGAATCCCCAGGTGGCCACAGCCTGCTGTGGCCGAGCAGGTGCCGTGCACCCTGTAACAGGACCTACCTTGTTCTCCAGTTTGCCACAATCTCCACCCTCTGCCTCACACATGTTACCTGTCCGACTCTGAGTGAGTGACCAATGCCATACAGATAGGAGACATCCCCTCTATTTATCACTCTACAGATAAATGAGCCATGCACTGAGTTAGATGCTGTAAAAGAAAAAAAAAAAAAATTAGACATGCCAAGAAGTAGGAACTCGCTGTCAGGACCAACAGACCTGAGAGTGGGATTTCAAGTCACGGTGGAAGAAATTATTTTAATTCTTCAAACATCATAGGAAAGGGAGCTATAATCTGCATCAGTACTGTCAACCCTAAGGATGTGAGTATCTGGTAGAAAATTCTAGCTTGGGTATAGGAGTCAAAGTCAAGTCTCGTCAACTACAAAGTAAACCATTAAGTCTATGGCTCTTCATAGTCTCACAAGTGCAAATTCCTGCTGGCAGGCAGAGGGCTGTCCATAACTCAGTCCTGAGGATGCTCCCTGACTACAGTCTGATATGAAGACAATAGAGCCTGAGAACTAAGTTCAGATCAGCTACGGAGGTGCAGAAGCATAAATACCTAGGTAAGACGAGAGTGAACTAAGGTCTAAACTCTGTTTTGTGTGGACCAGTAACCCATCAGTCTCTGGCCACTCTAAGCCCTCAAAGACACACTGGGGTTCTCTACTCTGTCAGAATTCTATACTGTAGGATTTTCCAGGAAACAAGATTTGCCTTTTTCATTTCGTTACTGTCACTTCCCTTGACAGCTCATCACTGTGATATGCTGTGCTGGCCCTTAAGCTCCTGTCACCCTCAAGGATACCTATGTAAACGATGCCGTAACTAGTACTCCTTCACTGCTAGAAACCAGGCAAGTACAGGAGTGGTGTAATGATAACAGTATATAAGTCACAATTTATAACAGCAAAAGACAGCTTAAATATCCATCAACAGAGACCTGGTGAGCTACATTATGATAAAGACAAAAACATTCTACAGCCATAAAAGAGAATGGGATGGAATGCTATTGATTCCATCCATTAACAGCCTTTATGAATGCTATCAATAAACAGGAAAACAAACTACTGATAACACATATAACAACCGGGATAAATGTCAAGGGAATTACACCAAGTGAAAAAGGCCGAAAAACCAATCCCCAAAGGTTACATACTATATGATTTCATTTACAGAACATTCTTTAAATGATAAGATTATAGAAATAGAGAACAGATTAGTGGTTGCCTAGGGTCAGAGGTGGCGGCAGGAGAGAAAGATGAGGGTCGATATACAAAACCTACACATGTGATAAAACTGTATAGAGACAGACCCATAAAATACATACATATTCTGTGCCATTTACCTGTAAAGAACAGAAATACAGGTAAATTTCTAAAAATTGTCAGTGAAGCTCCTTACAATTAGAAGGTACCTTTGGAAGATTGAGGAGGAAAGAGAAGAGAGGGAGAAGGGGGAGAGGAGAGGCGCGTAGGAGCCGGATGAGAATGGGACTGTTCCCGTGTGACCAGAAGACCTCCTAGACACTGTAACAAAAGACAAGACAGCAGTGTGGGTAGCACTCTACCATTTGGGTAAAGCGAAATTAACTGCTTAGCCACAGGATTTTTCTGAAAGGACACAAAAGAAAGTCAACACTGGTTGTCCCTGTAGACAGGAGAGTGGGAGGCTGAGGACGGGGATGGAAAGAAGATGTTACTATACATACTCTCAAACCTTCTGAATTTTATAACATATGACTGTATTACTTATTCATAAAAAATTACTATTTTCTTTTTGAATATGTGACAAGGCAAATCAATGCTTCAGCGCCTTCACCTTTGTTCACATGTGTGGTCTGGCAACAGCTTTCCATTAGTACTCATCCCTTCCTGGGTTGGAAAGATCCCCTGGAGAAGGGAAAGGCTACCCACTCCAGTATTCTGGCCTGGAGAATTCCATGGACTGTATAGTCCATGGGGTCACAGAAAGTCGGACACAACTGAGTGACTTTCACTTTCACTTTCCTCCTGGGTACTTACTAATTATTAGCCTTTGCACCTTAGTGATTCCTTTAAACAAACCTCCATACTGGTTCTAAAGATCAGTTTCAGTGGTTACCTGAAAATGCTTCTAAATTATTACTCTTCCAACCCTCACTCACTGCACTATTTCATATGGCCTAGCTCAGTTATGGTAGCTAACTATAAAAGGTGACAATTATCTTCAAGCCAAGTGAAAAATTTTAATTTTAAAAGCACATATGAAAGAACAAGTCAAAAAATAATGATGATGGCCAGTTACCAATTTTTGAGCTTGGTGCTATGCCAAGCAGTTTTACAAGCATTATCTAGTTTGCTCCTCACAGAAACCTTTGATAAGTGAGTTTCATTTATTTTTACTTTCTAACTTGATTAAGTAAATAACTTAAGATTACACAGCTTTCAAGAAAGGAACCTGAATGTGTATTAGGACCAGTCAAGGCTAGAAATGAGGAATCATTTTTCTCTAGCCTAGTAAAATTCATCTCAGTTTTGGTTAACTTTGAACTCTAAAATCCAGTCTGAAACATCTGAATGGTCTCTTTATAGCTGACAACCTGCTGTTTTTACAGTCCTAGTAGTAAGCTGACTCCAGATGTCTATTATAACCAAAATTATCTGCACCTTGCATAGCTAGAAGATAAAATACTTTACATAAGAAGCAGAGGTGCCTTCAAAGAAATAAATTTTTAGTCACTCCAATTCAGAATGTAATACTTGGTCTCCAAATGAAACAGAGCTTACTTTGATCTGGCCAATCAACAATCAGGATTTTCACAAGGAACATGAACACAGTCAGTAAATTTAAGATCCAGCCAGTAAATTTTAAGATTTTATCTTTATCCAAGAGAAAAAAACCTTCTGAATTAACCATTGATATCTTAACCAAATAAAAAACTTCTAGAAAACTATGTGAATCAAATAAGTGTCAACAAGCAGACTACCCAACAATTTTCAGTTTCTGTAATCAGTTTGAACATGCCAGCTTAACCCTAAATAAATGATTCCCAAATAGAAAGATTTCTGCATCTCATCCACGTTCCTTGCACAAGGAGTTTACAGGTAGAATTCAACTGCTGAAGAGAGAGGTTTTGCATTTAGTTTAAAAGATCTGAAGCATTAAAAGATAACAGAACTTTTCCAACATCAGACTATTTTGTATTAAGGCAAGTACCAATTTTAAATAAACTTAATATGCTTAAAATAAAAAATTAAAAAAAAAAACATACCAAGCAGCTTTCTGAGCTAAGGAAAACAATGTTCGTAAAATGCTAGCAAATAAATGCAACCAAAGTTCAGTCCTTTGTATTCCAAGGGCATCTCTTAATAAACTTAAAATATTTGTGTTCTAAGGTAACTTGTGCTCACACCAAATTTCTCTAATATAGTCCTGATCTTTCTCTTCTATTCTGCTTCAAGTGATACAGTAAATTTAAGAATTTCTTACCAGTTCCGTATCAGACTAGCAAACTCAAACGTCAACAGACTAATACTTGCTTTTTGGTGCCTGATCTTTCTCTTATTAATCCTGTTCACTGGATTATAGTATACCAATTTCCTAAAGCAGGAAACAGTCTATGTTCAACACCTACCAGTAATATTAATCAGTACCTTCTGAAAACCAGCAGAGGTTATTTCTGACCCTGTTCACTTCTCCCTACCACCTCTTGGCACAAGATCGCAGGCACAAAGCCATGGCTGCAAGGCAAAAACATGACGGATTTAAAGTGATTCGTGAGTGATTGCCACTTCTCATTTCACTGGCATTCTGAATGCTGTCAGAACATTAAAAAGGTTAAGAAACTGAAGGAAAGCATCTTCTATAAGAACATATATATACCTACCTCCTGAACTAAAGAACACAATCTAGAAATTTTGTTTTTGTTGAAAACAGACATTTGGTAGATTCAATAATTAGTAAGTTGGTCTTCGTATAAACAATAGTTCTGTTGACCATCTTGTGACGTACCTCACTCAACATAATAAAGGTGGCTGATAAAGATCACTACATAGAAAGGTACCATCGGCCAGTAAGCAACCAAAGTAGTTTCTCAAATACTACCAACACCAGAAGTTACTTAGTGTAGCAAATTATACATTCAATATTGACTTGTTAATAACATAAAGTCTCTTACGTTAAACATTCAGAATTGTAGGAAAGATTAAAAAGTATAGAGATTCATCAGAATTTCCCACTAGTCCTCAGTGTTATGAAGTTCTTGAACCCAAAATAATACTATTAATATTTGAATGGCAATATTATCTCTATTCACACAACATTTAATGTAGGTAATAAAACTAAAAGGTTTCTTGGTTTTTTAGATAAAGGTAAACATTTCAAAATATTCAAGCCTTCTGTAAACAGATGTGCAGCTTGCTGAGTTAAGATTACAGAGTGGAAATGACACTTGAGAGAGAAGTCTCTTCTCGGTCTTCTCTCATGCTGGAAACTTTTTTTTTCTTTACAGAATAAAAAAGGGAAAGGAGCTCCTTTTCCGATTTTAAACAGGAACGCTACTTGGGTTTTAGCTCTATGTAATTTCTAGGCTCCACCTGGTACCATTCACAAGAGATAAAATTTTAAGCAGAAGGCCATGCTTTCCAATAATGAGCAATCTGGCAAGAACCTAAAAACTTGACAGACTTAAAGGCTGCCTGCCAGAGCGCTCTGCATTGCCATATCCCTGCCTTGCAATCCTGACTTAAAAAACCAACAATTCAAGTTCAGTAGTCAGGCAACAAGCTCCAAAGCTTCATAGAGTACATCAGTTTTGTCCACCCAGGAGCCAGGAGTCAAAGTCAGATTAGAGAAAAATCGAAACATTAGAGAACATGAAGGGAGAAAGTAAAAAGAGGAAGGAAAAGAAAATAGGGAGGAAGAGAGAAAGGATAAAAAAAAAACCCAACAACAATAAAACATGATACAGAACAGATGTGCTCCAGGGGAACAGACAAATATTTAAAATTGTCTCTATCAGTCTTCAAGACACAAAGACAGAAAAAGAAATCAGCTATAAAACAAAGATAAGTGTTGTGAACATTGCTGAGCCTTGTGTTTATAACATGTGTTATGGAATCATAGATGCGAACGAGGTTTTTAAGACGTTCAACTAGCATGTAATCAGAACACACCATATTAAAAAAGCAATAAAAATAAAATTAAGAAAACAAGAGAAAGGGGCTCATGCTGTATAGCCCATGAATCTCATGGCTTTATCATGAAAGTTTATTTTTTTTTAATCCTAGTACAATCAGCTACCAGTTACATACAGTAAAAAACAAAAACAGCCACAAAGCAATGATGATAGAGATAGTCTGTGACAACTGTACAGTGGAGGAAACACTGTCTGTTGGAGTCCTCCAGCAGATCTCCACCTGGCTTCAGCAGTTACGCTATCACTCCCTCCCTCCCCAAAGTAGTTAAAAAGAAAAATTAATGTCTTGCTCAAGTAGAGCAAGACTCTAATACCTCTTGGGGACACTGGAGAACCTTAAAAAACTAAAGCAGTAGAAACAAAACAAAAACTGAAACGTGGAAGCAAGGGGACACACAACGAAGCTCCATGAGGTCGTGGCTTCAGATCACCTCAACGCGAACCACCTGCAAAGAAAAGAAAAGGCTGTCACGGCAGGAAGGAACAGACAGAAAATTCAGCAGACCTCAGTCTCTCATCATGCCACTCCTTCCCAAATCTACAGAATTCAAGCTTATCTTAAGTCTTGTATTTTTATAAGTAAGCCAGGTTGCAGAAAATTGCTTCCTTTTCTAATACCCTGTACTGTAAATGCTGGCAACTGGCACATACTTACTCTTGGAACCAGAAAATAATATAAGAGAAGCATTTTTAGCAAAGCATGCTGTCTTCTTTATCTCAAACTCTTCAAAACAACACACAGTAGGCTATTTATATGACCGTGTACCCTTACCTTAGAGGAGTAATGACTCCATTCAAAAACTAAGTTTCATATATATTTGGTTCGATTGAGGGCTTTTTCAGCCAGGTGACCACTTTCATCTGTGATCTTCTCCCAGTCAGTCTGTCCGACCACAAAACCTATGGCCCTTTTCCTATCTGCATCCTTCTTTTCTTCCAGGTCTGCCCATCTCACCTAAAAAGAAAACAGTGTTAGGCTGGGCTTTAGGAAAAAATAAATATGCAAAGAGTCTCTTAGCTTTCTGAATAGTTTAATGGGTAGGATAACTAATCTGAGGCCAGGGGTTTAAAAAATTAGAAGTTAACTGGAGAACTGAAGACAGTCATACATCCTAAGTTACAGAAAGAAAACTTGAGTCAATCACAGTCCTAGCCACACCAGCTCCTGAACAGTTCAGCCCTGTCCCCTCCACCTCCTATCACCCTTTTTCTGTTCACCAGCCTCATTTTTTACCTGAAGTAAAATATAAAGCACTAACTTCTGCCTAGTCTCCCTGCCTTCATTCTC
The DNA here is from genome assembly GCF_910594005.1 of Cervus elaphus. Lineage (NCBI taxonomy): Eukaryota > Metazoa > Chordata > Mammalia > Artiodactyla > Cervidae > Cervus > Cervus elaphus. Next base: position 16,606,693 of record NC_057826.1, read on the forward strand.
ACTTCCTCTGGTCCACTCTGCCACAGCTTTAAATCCTTGCCCAACCTAGAGAATAAAATCCAAGCGCACAGGCCCCTCTGGATCTGGCCCTGTCCTCCTGCAGCTTCTCTGGGCAGTACCGATGACACTTTACAGATGTGTGCTCAGTCGCTAGCTGTGTCTGACTCTTTGCAAACCCATGGACTGTAGCTCACCAGTTACAAAAGTACTTTCAGCTCTCAGAGCACACTGGGCCATTCCCATCTCTGTAAACCTACATATACTAGACTCTCTTCCTGAAATGCCTTTGCTCTAACCTGATCCACCTAGCGTGAATCTAGTCATCAAACCCTGCTTTATCCCTCTTGTCCTTTGCCAATCAAATAATCACTGCTTTCCTGGAGTTACTTCCAGATTTGACATGTCTAGTTTTGAACTTTCACATTATATTGCAATTATCCACTGACAGATCTCCCTTCCCTAACAGACCATAAGCATCCTAGATCAAAGACTGAGTCTCATCTCCACATAATAAAAGTTTTTGAAATTTACTCTTAGAAAACAGGGAGCTGGTATCATTACTTTTACTGATGAGATAAAGAGACCAAGAGATAGACTCAGTTGATATCATTTATGGCAAGATTATCCCTACAAATATATGAATCAGGGATATCTTCTATTGGTATTCTGATATTTTTAAAATATGGATTTGTATGTACTATAGTAATAATTTTAAAAATATAAGCAGATTTAACCTGTAAAAGATAAAATACTTATAACTGTGCTTTGCAGTTGCCTAGTACCAAAGTCTGCAGAGATGGTATTTTAAATATGGCTTGTGATTTGTTGTGATTGTGATCTATAACAAGGAGAGGGAACCAGAGCACGTTCATCCACGCTGTACCTGGAAATGTGCAACTGCTCTAAGAGGTAAAATGACCCTCCCTACTACTGTCTATAGGGATGGTATCAAAGGCCTGACTTCTTTTTTATTTCTTCCCCTGATAATTGCTCTTATCAACCACTGGCTAAAGACAATACACACAGTTAACAGCTGTGGGGGAAAATTGATAATACCGGACTCTTTTTAGGGTAGATTTATTTGTGGGCAGAAAACCTATGGCTCAATTTCCTTCATGAGGCTTAATAAAAAGCCTAATAAATAATGTGGATTTCTGAATACCAAGATCTCTGGGCTTTCTGCTCATTAATGCTGATGTATTTATTCTGACAAATTTATGTACCCTCTCTTCAGTTATCCTTGGGATCAAGAGTACACATTTTAGCAACAGATGACTACAGTTAAGGGGGATGAAGAATGTATAGATGGACAGACAGATGAATTGTGGCCACTGAACAAAGAAATAGACTGAAAACAGTCCACAGGACATCCTTAGCACAGAATTTAAATACACTAATCAATTTTGCCCTGTGTAAACTAAGTTGTTTTAAATGTGAAGTTTAAATTCTAAGTCTTTAAAACTCAGATAAAATAAAGAATATGGAATTAGAAAGAAAATAGTTATATTTTAAAAAAGCAATATGTTTCAGCACAAATGCCCAAAACTTTAAAGCTGAAATGAAAATATTATGAGGCCGCAGTTGCACAGACCTGACACACAGACATACAATTCTGTAAAAGGAATGAATGATTACAAAAAAAAGTAAGCAGCAGAGTAATGACTTGCAACTAAGAATGGCTTGGTAAATGTCAAGTGTCCCTCCTAACCTTCCTAGAGAGGTACTTTTATTGAGATTTACAATCTCAATTTTTTGCCATTTACCTTAGCTGTTAAGGGGAAAAAAAAAAAAAAGAAGGTATAGTAAAGAACACTCTTGACCAATACTCAGAAGTTTACATGTGTACATTTTATCCACTGTCACCAAAAATATCTCTAGAACATTTCAGTTCTCAAACAAAACTCGGGAAATGTTCACTTTTCTACACTTATCAAAGAAACACAAATTAAAGTCATTTTATACAAAACTAAGCAAGTGGAAAAAATTTTTTTAATTATATTTTAAATCCTAGCCATTTTGGTAAAACTCTAGTATGATCAATTCTACAGAACTACCTTTGTGTTTCAGTGTAAATCCCAGGAATCTACCCAATATTTATAAAAAGCTGTATTATAGAAATCAAGCGACTCTGGGAAAGGAATGAGTAATGAGTCCTGCATTCCATGCTACCTGCAGGATTTCCTTGTGCTCAGAAGTTGATTTTGGAAAATGGTTTGAATGTTAAAAACAATTTGAAATGAGGAAGGAAGGCAGGGAGGGGAATGAAAAGGGGAGCCACTTAATGAACTAGGATGTGTACAGCTCACGCTTTTGTCCACTTAGCTTACAGAGTAAATTATATGGGATTACACACTCCCTATTGAAGAGAGTAATAGTTACCCAACTAAAAATGAACTAGAGAAAAATATTTCTCACTTGAGATTATTCACTGTTACACCAAATTATTAATCCCAAGAAAGAGCTATTTCTGCTTCTGTTGCCCCAACCTTAAAACTGGAATAAGGGGTATCAGGACACGTAGTCCCTGGGTGGAGCTGGACCACCCAGATACAGAAGGCCACTAATCAGGCCTCAAGACACACAAACAAGGGCATGCCCAGGGACTGTCTGCACTGTTTGAAACCTGGAGTCCCTGTAATGCTTTCCACTGTAATGAAGTGGCATTTTTCATTCTCTTACAATAAACATCCTTTTACTATTAAAGTACTGAGGGGATTCATAAAAAAAGAAATGATGTGTAAAGATAAAGAAATGATAAACAACTTCATTCTTACTTGGCAAAATGCAAAATGAAATACCATTTTTCACCTATCAGATTGTCAAAAGTTAAAAAGTTCAGTAACAGCACTGCTGGTGCAAGTGCAGAAAACACAGGCATTTACTTACATGTGGGTGTATAAATAGGTACAACCTTTTTGGGACACAATCTCATAAGAGCTGTCAGAATGATACAGCATATTCTATGAGTTTGCAGCTTTAAGGCTAAAAATACACCCTAGAGATACACTGTCAAAAGGTTGCCAAGACAAACACATGCAACTTACACTACAGTATTATATTAGCAATAAAACGAAAACAGCATAAGCATCCACTGATAAGGAAATGGATAAATAACTGATTATTCAACCAATGATGGTACACTAGGCAGCCATCTAAAAAGAAGGGTAGGGAATTCCCTGGTGGTCCAGCAGTTAGGACTCAACGCTTTCACTGCCAAGGGCCCAGGTTTCAATCCCTGGTCAGGAAACTGCTGTGCGGTGCAGCCAAAAATAAAATAAAAAGAATGGTAGGTCTGTATATACTTAAAAGAAAGATCAAGACAGACTGGCTGGAAAAGCTTTATGTGGATCATGTACAATAGTATAACTCTTACTTTATTGTGTTTTAAAGGATGTATACAAATACACATTTATTGAATTTCCCATCTGTGTGGAAGACCTATTCAACATCATGGCTTCATTGTTTTGCTCCCTATCATAGCTAAGCTCCTTCAGAAACTTATCTACATTTGCTGTTCTGCACTTCCTCATTTCCTATTCTTCAAATCTGCTCGATATTGGCTTCTCTCCTCAACTCTCTTAAGAAAGCTTGACTTTTTTTTGATCACACATCAGCAATCACCATGCTGCCAAATTCAATGATGAGTTCTCTCTTCTCAGTTTACTTGTCTTCTCTGTATCATTTAACAATGGACTATTCTTTCCTTCTTAAAACAGTTACCTCTATCTGTACTTCTAAATTTTGCAGTCCTGAGTCCTATTACCACTTCTAACTTCACTGGTACCTCACTGAACTGCGTTTTCACTCTCAAACTTAAGTCTCCCCTACTTTACGCTAACTCAGTAAATGGCATCACATACCTGGAATACTTATGGCCAGAATCCTGAAAAGTCACCTTTGATCCCATCCATCCTGGACCCTCTACATCTGATCCATTAAGAAGTCCCACAGATTCTCTTCAATACTTCACACCTGACTCTCTTGCTCCATGACAAAATGGCACAAGCAGCCATTCCAAACTCCTTTAAGGCTGACAATGTGCTAACCATGTGAGGCTCTGTCCTCCATTATTTAAATTATTTGTACATTTTGATCGGATAATTTGTAAGGTCTCTTTTATAAATGTGTGATATGGTGCAGTATAAACCAAACCACTCTAAAAAATAGCATCCGTATTTATCTGACTTTAACTTTCTAAAACCAGATGTCTAAACAGGCCTTTAACTGTTGGGGACCACTCATGGTCTCTCACCCTCTTCTTCCCAGGCTCAGAAGCACGAGTGTCGTAATCATCAGGGAGCTGAAGATAGTCCTCCATTCTGCTGGCAATAGCCTCCCAGTCACGCTTCCTTTTTGTGCCGGTTCTCAAGCCATCCAGCTTGTCTGAGGGACAAACACAGAGCCGTAGCATTAAGGGGGAGTGTGAGCTTGCACACAACACACACACAAGGGAGAGCAGGCTGGAGCGCCGTCGCAGGGCTCGGCCGCGTTCCTGAGAGCAGCACCGCTTGCAGATCCAAGCTCTCCTCTCGGCTGAGATGCTATCAAGTTCTGCGCAATTTCCACTCTTTATCTGGTGTTCATACCGGCAGTCTTTACATTACTATGCTGGTTTAAGTAACAAATATGGGCAGAGCAAGAGAAGACACTTGTTTCCTGGCCTCCTTATCCTCCCCACCCACCTAAAATCACACTTCAGCTCTCATGTTCTGACAAAAAGCAACATTGAGTTTTTCCAAAAGCAATTTCTTCCATTCTTTTTTGTTCTTGTTTCTTTAACACAACATTAACACCACCCATTCGATCTGCAATCATGTGTGTTATCGTGTTATATGAAAAACAGGTAGTACAAGAACTTAATGAGACAAGCTAATGTTTGGGAAAGTTTTAGATGAACAGTTTCTTGGGATTTTGAACACTGTGACAGGATTTGCCGTAAGTTAACGTTTACGAGTAAGTCAATCATACAAATCACCACTTTCTTTGGTTATAAAGTGCTGCTGACTATTCTGAGGTTGAGGGCTAGTCAGCCAAAGTGGCTGGATCTGAATTTTCGTTCTGAATTCTCAATCTGAGAGGTTTTCCAAAGGTCCCAAACTTAAATCAATTAAATTAACAGGGATTGCTGATTCAGAAATTATGAGATATGAGTTTAGGTGTCTTCAAGAACACATGATGGAAATGTGCATGGTCTTTTTTATTGGTTGTTAGTTGTGATCTTGAATTCTACATGTGAAATATTAAGTTTTATATATATATACACACACACATATATATGTACATATATATATATAAAAACTACACTGAAGCACTAAACTTTTGGATCATCTACAGTTATAAAAATACACTATTATTAAGTAGGTCAATAAAGGAAAAGCTACACACTTCAGAAACATACAATAACCACACTTCATTTAACTCCATAATGGTGAAGGGTGTATATAATAGAAATCTTTTAGGCATCAAGGCAGACAGAACCTTAAATAAAAGTACAATGGAAGCAGAAGGCAAGGTGAGTTTATGCTTCAAATGTAAAAGTTACACACACAACTAATTATGCATACCATACAGATCTCAAAAACCAGTAAGATTTTGTATACTTGTCAAAGCTTTTATTTCCTAAGCCCCACCCCCATAAAAGCAATATTATTGAAAAATCAGCAAGGCAAACTACAACACTTTACAAAACTCAAGATTTTTATCATATCACTTTGGCAAATTTTTAACATGGATGAGTGCAACAGAAACAGTCTTCTAACCTCCTCTGTAAATCACATGCTGTACCAAGGGGCTCTAACCTACATGTATAGGACAAGCCATATTACACAAGATCTTACAGGTGACACCTTGATTGCACAGGGACATAGAATATGGCATTAGAAAAACCAACAAAGCCCCACAAACAGTAAAACTGTTCTCAGTTGGATAGTGTAAAGTATCAGCCACTCCAACACTTACTGAACAAACATCAAAGGATTTCCAAACTTAATAAGAGCAACTTCGACATTAACATACTTCAAAGGAAAATTTCATATTTCAATTCCAAGAACAGAACATGGTCAGGCAGCAATTACAGAAGGACAATGTGAAAACTACAAGAACTCTTCCGCATACACTGGGTGTATGACAGGAGTTACACACCAGGAGTTCCCCATTTGCAACATGGAAGTTCAGAAGAGTATGTATTTCTAGTCTGAACACCCTTGTTTGTAATGTTTAATTTGAAATTTTATTGTGCACAACAACTTTAAAGTTTCCTTCTTGGAGCTGAAGAAAGGTTCATACCTCCTCCTCATGGCATCCTGGAAACTCAAACACACAGATGTATGGCATAAGGTGAAGGAAGAGGAATCTGGGGCATTTGTTAGTTACAGAAGACGACTGGTATCCAATACACTCATACTAATGATTTTCAGAGGTTTGAATTTCAAAAGATGAAGTTTTAAGATGAAGATGAAAGTTTAAATATCCAACTCGGCAGGTCACAGAATTTTACCGTATCTTCAAAACAGTATATTATATATAGCACAACAGAAAAATAATTTTAGATACATCTATATGTTTTCTAAACATAAATGATATTTCTGAAAATTTGCTCATGGTGAACACACAAGGGTTACATGCCTATACAATAATAATTACATTCCAACTGGGAAGAGATGAAACTGCCTGACAGGTAGAAGGCCAGTCCACAGTAACTCAGTAACAGAGACAAATGACAGTGAGATGAGGAAAGCAAAAGTAAGCTACATGAAGAAACCCAAATTAGGATGACAACAGTCTCAAGTATGCTTTTGGTTTTCACTGTTTGAGAAACCAAAATCATGTCAGTGGAATTTAAGCAGCTTGAATGCTGAATCCTAGCATTTGATGTGGCATATAACATCCACCCTTGCCTTAGGGTGCTTGTGTCCCAGCTGGAAAAGAAAGTGCTACTGAGAGTGGGTCACAGTCAGTCTTCAACAACTCCATGAGAGCCAAGCCAGATGCAACTCAGGCTAGTTCTGATTTTTCCTAAAATCACACCGCTTCTGCTTTAACACACACACACACAGACACACACACACACACAGAGGCTGAACTGAATACTATACTTAATGAACACAGATCAAGACTCAACAATAAGATTTAACAGCTGCTTGAAAGATTACAAATAAGTGAATATTTTCTCATTGGCCAATTCATTTCTTCTTTTTTTTTGACCAATTCATTTCTCCATTATAGATTCAGCTTGTCTAGCTCAATACATGATACTACGAAAGTTCAACATGTGTCCACCCAGCATAATCATGTTACCAAGAGATATTTAAGAAATGTTGGTAAAGTACTCAGAAAAATAAAGTTGTACCTGGTAGTCAAATCTATTGAATTTGTTACGGTAAGGAAGGTGACATAAAAGAACAGAGCCTCGTGCTTTAGGCTCTTCTCAATTGGCTCCATGGACCAATATCAAAGAAGTACTTTCAGGAAGGCTCACACTCCTTCCTAGACAGATGATTTAGCTCTCAAGATAACAAAGTGGTGCAAGAGGCGAGTCATTATATGGAACATCACTGTCACAAACAAAAACCCAGCTGCAAACATTTAAGAACTTATTTCCTAGATTCATTACTAGATCTTCAGTGCCTTTAACTGAAATGGTTTATTTAACAACTCTATTTCTGGAATTGTCTTTAAAATGGTCTGTATCTGTGGGACTTCTCTGGCAGTCCAATGATTGAGACTTGGCCTCCCAATACAGGCAGTGCAGATCTGATCCCTGGTCAGGGGCCTAAGATCCCACACGCCTCACAGCCGAAAAAAAAAAAAAAAACCTAAAATGGAGTAATTTGTATTAAATGTATTTTCTGAGAAGCAAATAGCAGACAGGCCAGAATTTTTTCTGGAAAGTGATATCAAGATTAATGTCATATTATCTTGGATAATCATCATAACTAAATTACATTTTCCTTTCTCTTTAGATATTAGAAAGGAAAATAAGAGTGTGGACCAGCTCAAGTTAAAAAAAGCATTATCCTAGATAATATATTACAAAGGCCTCATAAAGATTATATGCTTAGCTAAAACATTGTATAATTCCCGTAGCTCTTTAATTGCCATTTCTCTTTGCCCCAAAAGATAATCACTACTTAGAGAAGCAGGAAAGAGGAAAATGATCTTATAGTCTTATAGGTTATTCTATAAGTACAGAACTTCAGATTTAAACTAATGTTAAAACAAACATATCTAAAGCATTATTATTTAAAACTAATTTGTGATTATTATTTTCCTACATATTTAATTGCATTTAAGTACTTTCAAGTGCTTTAAAAGTTCAAGGAATGAGATAGTTGGTTATTATTAAAATGGATTTCCCACAGAGGAAGGATGAATGGAAGAATATGTCAATAACCACATAAAATTTTCACATGCCGTACACTAGATAAAAAACTAGACTTTGCAACAAAGCATCTATCCCAACAATATGGTAACACTACTGTTTACAGAATTATCTTTTAACATTAGATCTGGTCAACATCAATGGCTCACATGATCAACTGGGCAAAATAAAAGGCACAGTCAACGCAACTGTGTATAAAATGCATCCCTCTGATGTCAGAAACACAGACAGTATATCCCAAACAGTGAAGCAGCTAAATTATTCAAACTGTTCTATAAATTTAAGGTACGTTTCTATGGTTACTTCAGCTCTGGGGGTTACAGCATAATTACAGAAGAAAAATGCGGAGACCAACAGTCATACCTCATACAGTAGCATGGTCCATCTTTTAGAAAAATCTTATATCACCAGCTTAAATTATTTACTAATACATCTTAATCAACATATTAAATGGTTCTCTTTAGGTGAGATTAAAAAAAAAAGTTCTGTAATATTACCATGAAATACTGGTGGAAAATCCACTGGATATATGTGATTTTCTACTTGACAAAGAACCCCACGTTAAGCAACTCCAATTTTTTATTTAAACAATAATTTTCACCAGTTTACCTTGCAACCTTCACTAAAGACCAGCTGGAGGAAAATTTAAATGGAATCTTACAAACCAGGCTCCTCAAAAACCTAAATTATATATCTACCTCCCCCACTTATAAACTTTTATTATACAAAGAAAATAACTGCTTTTAATTAATTTTTAAACTTCAATTATTTATTATTTTTACTACCACTATTATTCAAAATATTCATAATCAAGTTCAATTTTGAACTTCAGTTAAATATTCTTTTATAAATGTAGAAATCTCATCTACACCAACATTTCTGATTAATATAAATGAATGAATTTTAGGAGTGACAATATTTTATTACTAAATTTATCACATATTTGCATTTACTCTGTCACAAGATATAAATGAAAGTCAGCAAAACAGACTGAGGATGTAGTAAGGTAGGCCTAAAATCTTTGTTTAAGCAGAGATTTGGGGGAATTTGTTCTTCTTACAGCAGAAAGATCTATGACCATTACCATCAGGTATCACATATAAAAACAGGAAAAAGGAAATACCCACCTAGCTTTGCCTCAGATGTGTCCATCTCCCATTTGCTTTTCGGAATGTAACCCTAAATCGTACACAGAGAGAAGCTCGAAGGGTTAGAAAGAGACACATACATGCATATCACTTTTGAATTGGAAAAGCATTACAACTGGGAATGGATTCAGTTTCCACTCACTATTCATAAATATATCCTTAGGGAAAACAGTCTCATTATCTCTGAAGAAACTGAATTACCAAATTCACGAACTTCACTACCCAGATTTTAGGACAGGCACTTTAGAATAGTATCATGAAGGCGCTTTGAGGCAACTACAGTTCAGGACACACAACTGTAGTCTGGAAAACAGCTGTATAGCAAATGCAGTAAGAATGCACGGTGGTTACTGTGCTAAATAACATCGTTCAGAGGAGCAGAAAACTTACAATACTAGCCAGGTTATTTCTAAACACAACTGCTATTATCAAGTGATAGTAGCCATGAGGTCCAAGGAGTATTCTTCAAGACAGTTACTTTGTATTCCAGTGTAATTTTAGATACTCAGAAGAAAGGAGGAAACTGGGTATCACTGAACACAATTATTAAGTTCAACCTCATTTTAAAATGATTCAATCCATTTACCAGTTAGATCTTAAAAAGACTAATTTTACTGAATCTATTTCAGAGTATTACTTTTTCATCAACTGGAAGCTAGATTATTATTTCTGATGTTTTTTAAAAATTACACTTTTTCTATTATATGAAAAACCAGAAATCTCCACAAGCAATTTGTGTCTTATTTAGTAAAATAACTGAGTGGTTTATTTCAAAGTCCTACAAAGATTTGCAAATTTCCCCATGTACCTATTTAACTATGCAGTAAAGCCTTTCAGTTTATTCGCCTAGCAAATGTATGCCTTTTCCATATAATTCACTGATTTATAATTAATTTCCATATAATTCACTGAAGTAAAACAGGTTTCACTTCATTTGGACTCTGGTCTTCTCTATTAGATCTTTACATACAGAACTTTAATATTAGGACTCACTATATAGGACAGATTCATCAAAGGTGTCAGCATCTTCTTTTAAGAATTAATGTATCTTTCTACTACTGGGAATGCTGAGGTTCATAGAACAGACTGACACACAGGTAAAGCTGGAAAGTATGGTGAACAGTTCATGACAATAGCTTCTGTGTAAGAGTTTACTAGAGCATTATCAATCTTCCAGGAAATCAACAGGTTTTATACATTTGTAGTCTTTAAGCCAGACTAATAATTCAACTTCAACTAATTAGGTAGTATTTCAGATTATAAATTATATTATCTTTTCCAAATACATTTTCAAGAACAAACGAAGACAAAGGTTGAAGTGATGGTGCTAAAAGTTTGGTACTGAGGAATCTGTACTGTTATATCTCAAAAATCATCTGAAAACCTTAAGTGTCACTAGAATAATATATTTTAAAATTCTGAGTCATAGCTACAAGATTCACTGAGGCATTAAAGAAGACAAAATATCATACCAATGATTCCCCCCAAAGGAGTCTCTTGACCAAGGAAAGTATGGATTTCACACAGCTGTAGTCATCAGTACAGAGTAGAAAACAAAGTTGAGTGAAAATTCCATTAAAATGGTCTGAATGACAAGATACTTGCTCTTAACCCTTTTATTAAAATTTTCCAAGAATCTTTTACTCCTGGAATAGAACCCAAGAATAGGAGATCTGGATTCTGCATTTTGAAAAAAGGTTAAGAGAAGTTTTATAACATAAAGGTTAAGCAAAATGAGTACATTAAGCTCTCCCTGCTGGAACTACCCTTTTCTTCCTTAAAACTTAAAATCATTTTCTCACTCTATGAAACATTAGGTTACTTGGAAATAAAAGAGATAATTCAGCAGGGTAGAGTTCTAAAGTTTCAATGCCATGTTTCTGGTGAAAAAATACTGTATTACAGTGTGTTTCACTTTAAAAAATAATAGTACATTCAATTAAAAGTTCCAAGTTTTGACCTACACCTAAGCAAGTCAGATGTTATGAACCATATTCTGAGCTGAAATCTCTACAAAGGAAGACAGAGTTTCAGAGAGCTGACATTATAGATTTCTCATATGATGACTTTCTAGTATGCACGCTGCAAGTAACTAAATTTGTCATTAGCCATATTCCAGGACAGCGTGGACCTTTAAGTGAATTTTCTACCTACACCTTAGGTCATGTATGTTAAAATACAATCTAATTAAATAAAAAGACTTTGTTTAAAGGAAAAAAAAACATACTGAGACTCAAATGCCATTAACTTTAAAGCTTATTTTTTAATCCACATACGAAATCTAGGAATGTAGAGGTTGACACCATCTCTATGCAAACACACAGTTTCTATCCAGAGTCCTCTATAACACACACGGGTTAATGAAACCACTTCTTAGCATGTATTCTCTAGGGGGAAGAATCAGGGTTCTCACTTTGTACATTTTCAGAAGAATATGAAAAGCAACTTTAGCAAGGGCTGAAGTATTAAATAAAACAAATAATATTTTGAATTAAAAAAGCAACACTATTTCAAGGCATTGCTAATCTCTGTATCGCATTAGCAAACACTGAAAATAACATAAGTCTGGAAGTCGCATACTCTTGAATGACAGGGTAAGGCAGACATCACAACAGAGGTGTGATCAAAAGCATTTACAGTAGGTACACGGGAATTCTGAATTCACACTTACGTAAGCCTTTAATTGGCCTAAGCAAAATGCATTGCCTACACAGTCAAATCATTTTCCCCATCACTTAATAGGATAAAATGCAGAAGAACAAATCCAGGAGTCAGTGGCAACCCTCTGCCTCCTCATTCAATAAGTTCTTCTGCCTCAGTTTATAGAAACTCAGTTATGAGCTCTTATAGCAAAGAAGAGACAATTATGCATAAGTTGGATAGGCTGTACCATGTATTTGCTGGAATGTAAAAATGCTCTTTCATATGTAATTGATTTTCTTAAAAAGTATATTCCCCTAGAGCCACCCACAAATAGTTGAGTGAATACAAGGGTACGTATCTTGGCATTCTTAAAATTTTCTTGTTAACAACACAGTAGAGGGTTCTTTTCCTTTGGTCGGGGTAAAAATAAAAAGTATCCAAAAGTCTCCGTGAAGATGATTCTGGAAACTTTTACCATTAAGGTGCATATCAACAATAGTAATCTGACCACAGAGATGAATTTAAACCCTTAAGAATTTTAATAAAGAGACACTTTGTTCAAAGTGGTTGTTCTGTCTCCTACCAGTTCGCTTTCCTCTTCCTCTGCATCTTTCTTTTCATCCTTCTGTTCTTCAATATTTGCATCAAAATCTTCCATCTCCACCTACACCACCACAATAATCACACATAAAATAGACTGAGTTAACATTCAGGAAAATGTTGAGTCCTTCACTGAGATCTGAAATGAGCACAGCTGCCCAGAGGAAGATGCAGACTCACAGTTACATACTAAGAAATTTCTAATATCCTAAACTTTGAAACAGAACTGACAGATAACATGATATTCTTGCCTTTCATTTTCCTGGAATATCTATCTATCTTCATAATTCCCTGTAAAGTTGAATATAATGATCTAAGTGGATGCTTATCTGTTTCGAATGACTATAGATTACTAGGATTTCTTTTGAAAACCTTTAGCAAGTATTTTTTCAATCACATAAAACATGTATAATTCAAATCTCAAAATTTAAGAAAGGGTATAGTAAAAAGTCATGATGAGAGCTTGGCCCAGAATAGTAGCAATGCAAACAGAGAGTATAAGACTACAGAAGTATTTATAAGATAAAACTGACAAAAGTTTATAGTTTGTATAGACATGGTGGAGGGATAGAGTCAAACAGCAGTATAAAGGGAGTCAAAAATTATGGAGAGTAAAAATGTCAGGGTTTCAGCAACTAAGTGATTGATGGATCTAGCTACTAAAAAAGAGATTATTAGAAAAGGAACAGGTTTAGATGAATTACACATTGAATAGATTGAGTTTGATGTATTTTAAGGTAATAGTAATACATATCTTTTGGTACAAAATTTGGAAAGTAATAGTAGAATTGTAAAAATCACCCACAACCTCTCCGCTCAGATATAATTACTGTTAAGATACTGATAAAATTCATTCCAAGCTTTACAATTTAATATTAAGGGCATGTAAGTGGCAACTCAAGGTACCAGAAAGACTATCTATACAGAATGTGCAGACTGAAAGCAGAGCCTAGGATACAGCTCTAAAGAATTTCAACATTTAAGGACTGGATAGCAAGAGAAGCCAGGAAAGGAGATTGAAAAGGAGACTTGCATCATGACCTGAGACGCAAGAAGAAAATCAGGAGAGGGCAAACTCATAGAAGTGGAGAAAAAATGTTTTCAAGAAGGTGGACATAGTCACATGTGGCTGCAAAATTACGCAACAGGAGACGTGAGAATTGTTCACTGTCATGGAACTCTTGGGTGAGACAGTCTCTAGAGAATGGCTGGGACAGGAGTCAGAAGGAAATGGGTTGACAAGTGGCATGGGAGGCAAAAACACATAAAAATACAGTGGAAACACTGAATATCGATAACTCTCATTCACAGGAAGAAGTCAAATAAAGCAGAGGTATATAACTGATTAAAAGAGAAAGATCTCTCCTTTTCCATGATAAAGATTTATTTCTACCAAATAATAGATTTAGATAAGAATTATCAATCTATGAAAATCTGTCAGGGAACAGGATATTAACAGTTTCAAAGTATCTCCCTACAGATCACTTCTTACAAAGAGAAAATGTAGAAAACTTTGAAGATATCACCAAAACCAAGTGATCAACATTTTAATCAACAATAACAAAATAAGTTGACATCATATGACTCCTGATATGATGCACTAAGAACACGTCACTTATGTAGCATTCCTGCTAACGTTTAACTTAAAGCTAATCATGACAAACCCACAATGAGGGGCGCTAACAAAACAGTTAACTGACCAATATGCTTTAAGATTTCTTTGTCTTTCATGACTGTGACATAGCTGAGAAACCATTTTTTAAAGGATTGGATCCTGGATTTTAAGAAACTGCTATACAGCACATTACAGAAACAACTGGCGAAATGTGAATATGGTCTGTACATGAAAGAATTCAGGAAATTTATATTACCTAATACAGGATCTTATCAAATGCTAAATTTCTTGAATTTGTTAACTGAGATTTCTACTTCTGTAAGAGAATGCCCTTGCTCTTGGGAGGTATCTTCTGAAATATTTAGGGGATAAGGGTTTATGAGGTCTGCATTTTTACTCTCAAATGGTTTCACAGTAATAGGAATAGTACTAACGGTAACAACAAGAAGAAACAGAAGAAATCTAAGGGAAAAATGTGACAAAATATTAACAATCAGTGAATCTCAATGAAAGTCATGCAGGTGTTCTTATACTAACCATGCAGCTTTTCTGTAATTTAAAATTTTTTCAAAGTAAAAACGGAGAAAAAGGTGGTTTCTGCGCTGCTTTTGAGCCAAAGTACACTCACCTCTTCAATAGCGGCATCTTGCAACAAAGAACGAATGTCCAGACGCATCATATGACGAGGTGCAGCTTCCCAGTGATCAGCCATCTAATTGAGAGATTCAGGAACTCAAGTTATCTCTGGAAGCTACTCAAAGAAAGACCAAGAGACCATGCTATGCCCTCTATGCTTTCTTAAAAAAAAATAAAATAATAATAATAATCACCTTATTTATTTCTTTAAGCTTTCGTCCATGAATATTCCTCTTGCCACAAGTCTGGTTATCTGCACTCATTTCAGCCAAATATACCTAAGAAGAAATGAATAATGATTAAGCAAACAAAGGCAAGGCTTACTTGATAATACAAAACATTCTGAAGTTCTTTTAAATCTATACCTCAAATCCCTTGGTTTTTGCTGCACTCCAAAACTGGTCAAAATGTCTAACTCTGTCATTGATGGCGTCCAGGATGATGAAAGGGAAAAAGCCATCATCCAGAGTCTTTTTGAAAGTTTTGAACATGCTGGTACGGTAGGTTTCCTCCATCTCAGCTTCATATTCATATTCCATTACCTAAGATTCCCCACAAAAGAGATGCACAGTTAGCAAAAGCAGGATCACCTTACATCTCTTCCCTGGTTAGCATTTGGATAAAGACAACTTTCCTTCTTTCTCAGGTGTAGTCTTTTCCTTCACACCTGAGCCTAACGTTTGTGTTCAAAAAAGTCAATAATTTCTCTCTGAACATGCTTTCAATACTATTTATGAATTAGGATGTAATCTGGGAGGAATATACCATACCTTCTTTTTCACTTTCTTTCCAGAATCTGGATCTTTTTCTTCTTTTTCTACTTCAGTGATGAAGTAATCATCCAGGCTTAGAACTCTGGGTGCAGGTCCTCCGAATTCTACCTCCTTATCCTAAAAATCAGATATTCAAGAAAGTTAAAGAGAATTTATGGAATAAATTAATAAATGTGCACAAAGTTTTTTCTTATGGCTAAATACCACGCAATCTTCTTGTGGTTTCAAATCAAGCTGGGGCAAAAGTATCTGTCTAAGCAGATCAAAATGAGACAGCACCTGCCAGATGGGCCAACTAGAGCAGAACAAACAGGAAATACCTGTGTCAACATCACGCTGCTTGTTAAGAAGGCAAGCGGCTAACAAAAGCAAGTGATGCTTTCACTTTTCCATACTCACTCGAATAAGTTTTGCAACATGTGTCTTTCCACTGCCTGGTAATCCTCTCATTATAACAACAATCTGAAATACATTTAAAAAAAAAATCACTTAGTTTTTTTTTTTTCCCCACAATGAATTGATCTTAGCGTTAACAATGACCTAATATTCTCCAGGAGAGACCATACCATAGGCCATGAAATAAACCTTAATACATTTGAGAGGACAGGAATAATACAAAGCATACCCCTGACCACAATGGAAAGAAATTTAAAAGTTTGGGAAATGCACAAGCATGTAAAAATGAAACACCATACTCTTAAATAACCAATAGATCAAAGAAGAAATCAAAACAACAATTAAAAAATACTTTGAGATTAATAAAAATGAAGACACAACATAAGAAAATGGAAGAACAAACTAAACGTAAAGCAAGAAGAAGGAAGGAAATAATATTAGAGCAGAGGTTATTAAAATAGAGAACAGAAAATTAAAGAAAAATCAATGGAACCAAAAGGTAGTTGTCTGAAAAGAGCAACAAAATTGACAAACCTTTAGAGAAACTGAGAAAAAAGAGATAGGATTCAAATTACTAGAATCAGAAAAAAAGAGAGGACATGAGTGCCAACCTTACAAAAATTTTAAAAGGGTTATAAAGGACTACTATGAACAACTGCATACCAACAAACTAGATAACTCAGACAAAATGGACAAATTCTTAAGAGACACATAAGCTACTGAAATGATCTCAAGAAGAACAGATAACCTGAACAAACCTATGACAAGTGAAGAGACTTAATTAACAGTCAAAATACTGCCAACAAGAAACATCCAGGCCCAGATGGCTTCCTCACTGAATTCCAACAAACATTTAAAGAAAAATATCAACTCTTCACAAACACTTTCAGAAAAAAAAAAAAAAAAGAATAGGAAGGAACAATTAACAACTTATTTTATGAGGCCAGTATTTCAAACCAGCATATAATCTGATACCAAAACCAGACAAAGACATCACAAGAAAATTAGGTATCTCTTACGAATATGGATATAAAACTTCACAATAAAATATTACCAAATTGAATCCAGCAACATATAAAAAGAATTACACAACATGACCAAGTAGGATTTCTCCTAGAGATACCAATTAATATCTAAAATCTGTTAATGTAATAATACATTATATCAATACAATAAAAAGCAAAAAAATCCCAATGCAGAGAAAGCATTTAACAAAATCCAACATCCTTTCATGATAAGAACATTTACCAAATTAGAAATGGAAGGGAACCTCCTCAACCTGATAAAGGACATCAAATGAAAATGCACAGCTAACACAGTACTTAATGGTGAAAGAGTGAAAGTTTTCTTTCTAAGTTCAGGAATAAAACAAGAATGCCCACTCTTACCATATCGATTCAACACTGAACAACTAGGCAAGAAAAAGAAAAGAGGCATCCAGACTGAAAAGTAAGAAGTAAAATTATCTCCATCTGCAAGATTATATCATCTCACATACAGGAAAACTTCCAAGGAATCCACTAAAAATCTATTAGAACCAACAAATGAGTTCAGCAATGTTGAGCAATATACAATCAATATACAAAAACCAACTGTATTTCAACACAGCTGAGCAAGCCAGGAATGGAATTAAGCCATCCATATCTCTTTTTTTTGGTGGCCCTGCCGTGTGGCTTAAAGGACCTCAGTTCCCCAACCAGGGACTGAACCTGGGCCACAGCAGTCAAAATCACCGAATCCTAACCACAGGGCACTTGAGCCATCTACATGAATAACATTATACATGAATGGATTTAAGCAATCCAATTAAGAAGCAAAAATTATCAGACTGCTAAAAAACATGATCTAAACTATATGCTATCTATAAGGAACATATCTCAGATTGAAAGACACAAATAGATTTAAATTAAAAGGATGGAAAAAGGTTATCAGCAACCACAGGAAAGCTACAGTAACTATACCAATAACAGATAAAATTAGACTTTAAAACAGTGACAATACATACATGCATGGAGTCAAACCTCTGATAGAAATCCCAGTATCAGTTTATTTAAATGGAATCTAATTATTTTGCAACACAGGATAAATGTAAGAATGTGTGTGTATATATATATAGATATCTATGTATCTATATATATATGTATATATATACGGAGGTCACCAGGAAAGTAAGTCTAAACTAACCCAAGTTCTCCTAATTCTTCCTTTTAAGTTCCACATGCCATAAGACCAAATCCTCTTTTCCCTTCTTCAAAGTGCATTAATTGAGTTCTTAATTATTTTTTATAATTTTCAACACTTAAAAAAAATTTTTTAATTAAAGGATAATCAACACTTTCTTTTTGCCAAGCAATTAAGCTCTAATTTCTTAGATTCTAAAGGGTAGGCAGTTTATGAGATTTTACGATGATTTGGAGATGGTAAGAGTCCCTGAATCTGATGTTAATACTATGTCACACATGGCAACAACCTAAGTGTTCAATGATGGATAAAGAAGATACATACACACAACGGAGCACTACTCAGCTATGAAAAATGAAATGATGTCATGGATGGACCTAGAGACTATTACTAAGTGAAGTAAGTCAGAAAGATAAAGAAATACCATTATTATATGACTTATGTGTGGCATCTAAAATATGACACAAATGAATTTACCTACAGTACAGAAACAGACACACATACATAGAGAACAGACCTGTGGTTGCCCAGGTAGGGAATGGGGGAAGATAGATTGAAGTCTGGGATTAGCAGATGCAAACTATTATAAATAGACGAGATAAACAATAAGGTCCTACTGTATAGCACAGAGGACTATGTTCAGTATCCTGTGATTAAACCATAATGGAAAATATGAAAATATGTATCTATACATGTAACTGAATCACTTTGCTATACAGAAGAAATTAACACAACCTTGCATATCAACTATACTCCAATAAAATAAATTTTGAAAAGTTAAAAAAAAAATACCATGTCACAGAAAAGTATAGAAATTCTGTTCAGGATACTAAAAAGATCTCTCATCACCTTCTGATTTGCAATAAAACTAGTCAATCACATAGGACTCACTCTCTCAGGTCTGCTCTCTCGGCCAGGTGGTTTCAAAATATCATCCACATTCTTAGATTCGGGTTTCTTCTCAACGCGTGGAGCTGGAGGTGGCTGGTGGCTTATTGAAGGAGCTGGCAGGGGCATTCGCTCCTCTGGGTAACTTCTTCGTTCTCCTAGGATGCCAGCAGTTGAACAAGAAAACTATTTATAAAATTTTAATGCTCTCCACTCCTCCTAATATATATATGTGTGTGTATATATATATATATATATATATATATATATATATGTTAATATATATGAGAACGAGTCACCAGCTTAGGAAAACTTATTCATATAAATAGGTATGAATTTCTAGTTTAAGTCTAATTTATAACAGTGAAAAACTAAAAGCAATCTAAGTGTTCAAAAATAAGAGTCTTACACCTTATTCACTTGATGAACTATCATAGAGCCATTAATATAATAGATTTACATACAGAAAAATGTATAGAGTATAGTATCAATGAGAATAAGCACAATAAAGAAACTGTATGCAGACTTTGTTTACAACTTCATTAATATGTATGTGAAGAGAGAATGAGAGGAAATATACAAAATTACAATGGCTGTGGTATGGTAGGTAGGTGGTGGGATTATAAGTGATTTTGTTTCTGTCTTCCAAAATTTCTTTAATAATGTAAAAAAAGCAATTTACATTTTATTTCATCAATTACATGACTCTTTTTGGTGATACTGTTGCCATCTCTGAGAAACCTGTGAGTGTATTTCACTCTGAAAGTTTAAACCCACAGCTACAATCAAAAGCATCTCCTGTAGTTTTCAATTCTCAGCATCTTTATTGTTAGTAAGGCACTAATTTACCTCCAAACATGGATGGTCCTTCATAGGCTGGTCGGTCAGACTTGCGATCATAGGAAGGCCTATCAAACCCTCCTCTTCTGGATGAGGAATGGTCTTTTTTGTCTCGATATGACTGTGTCCTAGAAAGTTTAACAGGAAGTGCTTTGGTAAATAAAAAACATATGGCAGTCTCTTATAATGCAACACCACTATATACCCAATTTTCTCTATGGGTAGTTACCATTCATAGTCAATATTTATATTTTTGCTTTTCCATTTAGATCTGCCTTGCACACACACATCCACAGAGCTCACAACAGCAAAAATTAACCGTTTACCTATTAACTAAGGAAAGACTATAACTTTGTTGACAATACTCTTTCCTTTCTCCATCTCCCATTTAACTCTCTGAAATTCAAGCTTGTAAAACTCAAGAATCAAGTCTCCTGAAAATTGGTATTCTTCCCTCTCCAAATTATACACACACATGCCTGAGAAAAATACATCATTTACTAAATTTCCCTTAACTACACTTAACTTTTGCTGAACTTAAGTATATAGTAATTTGCACACCCAGCAAAGATATTTTGGCATACCTATCATCTCTAGGTCGGCGTTCTCTGTCAAATCGATCCCGGTCATAGTCAATAACACCACGATCCCGGTCTCGATCTCTATGTGTCTCCCGATCCCTTTTGAAATCTCGATGATCTGCCATGACATTGCTTTGACGATCAAAATAAGGCTCACGATCTCTGTCTCTATCATAACGATCTCGTTGGCCTGCATGCTCTGGAAAAACAATTAAAGTTAAGAATTACATGCCTTTTTTCTGAAATAAAAGCAGAAAAGTACAAATCTAAATTTAGAACTAATATAAATTGCTGCCCTAAATTCAACTTATGAATACTTTAGCTATACTAAAGGGAGGCCCAGATAATCTTACCAAAAGGAAAATCATATGATAAACAGGTTCAAAAAGGTTGAAAAATACTGATCTCCCTGGGACCTCTACCTGTTTCAAAAGTTGATCTTTCAGGTAGTGGATCTGGACGCAGAGTTATTCTTTCTCCATAGGGTATCTGTTCAACTTTATTAGTGGATATGTCTGGTAAACAAAAACAAGGATAAAAACACCCTAAGAGTGAAGCTTAAGGAAGCCAAAGTTGAAGCTAACAATTCCTCTAGAATCCCAAATACAAGTTTGCCATTTTTACTTACCTCGGCCATGGCCATAATCAACAGTCTGCTGCACTGGTGGTGGTTTGGACATGGGTGGCATACCCATAGGCATTGGGCCAGGAGGAGGGATGGAAGGGTGAACAGGTGGGGGTGGTAACACTGGAGCAGATGGCATTGTTGCAGGTTCAGATTTAAATTCCGAATTCAGTCCCTGCTCATCATTTGTATCCCAGAGGCCATAGAAAGAATCTTCATCCCAGCGTTCTTGTTCCACAGCTGAAGTCTGTGGCTTTATCACTGGAGGAGGAGGTGGTGGAGGAGGAGGAGGGGGTGGCGGTGGCGGTATTGGGATAGGCGGCCTGGTCACAGGAACAGATGATCTTGCTGGTGGAGCAGGCGGTCTTACAATTGAACCTGGTGGCTTACCCATAGGAGGCGGTGGTCTGTAGGACCCTGGAGGCTGGAGAACAGGGCAAATGGCTCAATGAAGGAGCATACCATCATACGTTCACATATCAGTAGATATCTGGCTCTCACTCCACTGAACTTATTCAAACTTCAAAACTTTCTGTACTTTAAAATACACCATCAGGGAGACACTATATGCAAATCACATATCTGATAAAGGAGAATATTTTTATTGAGAATATAAAAATTTTTTATAAGACAATCAAAAAATCTGACCATAAGATTTGCATATATTTTTCCAAAGAAGGTGTATGAATGGCCAATACGCCCATGAAAATATGCTTAATTTAACATCATTAGTCATTAGATAAATGCAAATTAAAACCACAATGAAGTACTATTTCATACCCAATAGAATGGCTATAATTGATAAAACAGGCAATAACAAATGATGGCAAGGATGTAAAGAAACATGAAGACACTTAGGACTTCCAGTAAGAATGTAAAATGGCGCAGCCACTTTGGAAAATGTAGATTAGCTCTTGCCTGGGACCTGGGGTAGGAACGAGGATTAACTGCAAACTAGCACAAGGGATCTTACTGGGGTGATGAAAATGTTACACAACTGGGTTATGGTGATGGCTGCACAACTCAGTAAATTTACTAAGTATCACTGAATTACACACTTTAAAATGGACAAATTAGATGTATGTAAATTATACCTCAATTAGGTTGGTTTTAAAACAGGGGGAAAAAAAAACTGCCCTTAAAACCCTCCTCTCTCACTCTGCAATGAACCACCCTCTTTTTCTTCTTCCAGAAAATTTAGGGTGGTAGTCAATTTGAATTGGCTGACCTCAAACCTACTGAAATTCTGTGAAAGAGGTTCTGGCATTGGTTTAAAATAAACAAAACTAAACCTCCATGTGTAATTCTCATATTCACCAGTTGGTTTAAGAATCTCTGCTATAAACTCTCTTTCCACTCTAGTGACCTATCTCCTCCACAAAAATAGTGAACTTCCAGCGAGAGAAACAAACTCTAGCTAGCTCCCTCACTTCTATCCAGTTCACCTGGTTGACAGTAGCTGTCTGTGGCAACACACGACATCAGTGACGGGAAACGACAAAACAAAGAAACCAAATGGACATTGAGTATTCTCTCTGACAAGCACCGGATGTCAACTGAAATGTGTATTATGGAAATAGTAGAATCTCTGGGCAGACAGGTCCTATCTACTTAATACTGAAACCCAATTGTCAAATTTTATTTTAATCTTTGCAAGTAATCTCTGATTTGAATACTCTTTATCCATTTAGTTATGTGTTTCACTTCAGGCCTTGGAAAGTCAATAATGCACATTACTTACATATTTACTCATACACAGGCTGGGCTTTAAAAACAAACATTTTGAGTAGCAAAATTACATTTTGGCTAATATGTTAGGAATATTATTTAACAAGAGGCCAATACAGGCTAGAGTTAAAGACAAACGACTACTACCTAAAGATAAATTTTAGATTATGACACTTTCAACTGTGTTAGAAAATGCCTTTATATGACAAAGCTACCGTATCCAGAGCACAGCTGTCCAGACATGCTATGCATATCTTAGGAACTCTTTGGACTATAAGTAAAAAGTGTTTTCTTCATAGTACCCAGTGACAGCAACACATACATTTGTGAAAAGCAAAACACCCCTACAGCTACATTAGAAAGGATTAATATCTATACCATAAATTCATAAGAAAAACCTGAAGAGTCAAACAGATAACAAAAATAGGATTTTTTTTACAAGAAATGTAATTAACAAATATTGGAAAATATTTATGTTCACTAATTATCAAAACTACCAAACATATTGTAACATTTTATTAAACCATTCAATCTACCAAAAATATTAAGTAGCTGATGATTGCAAGGCTACAACATAGCTTTAGAGAGCTGTTGGCTGCATTACAGGAATCATGAAAAATGTCCTTGTTCTTTAGTCATTAAAAGGATCCACTTTAGGAATTTAAAAGTACTTTTAAGAAGATACCTAAAATAAGAATTTGAAGCATAATGCACTGTGGTTTGTAGAAACAAAGAATGCAGATGTAAACTTATATACAGGATGGGTAAGCAACAAGGTACTACTGTACAGCACAGAGAACTACTCAATATCCCAGGACAAACCACAACACAAAGGAAAGTTTTAAAATGTATGTATATATGTGTATACATTTATATACACATATATACATACATATATATATGAATCACTTTGCTATACAGCACAAATTAACACAAGATTGTAAATCAACTATACTTCAATAAAAAATACTAAAACTATTATGAATCTGATACAGACATTCATTAACATTGCATTAATAAAAGAGTAGAAACAAAGGTCTAACAGAAACAGAATAGTTTTAATAAACTATTATGCATCAAAAATATAAAGCATGTAGCAAAACATTAAAATGCTTATGATTTATCAAGTAAATAAAGCAGAAACGTGGATTTATAATCTAGAGCTTCTACTGTTTGCTAAGAGATACAAATATAAAAGACATAGTTCCTATCCTTATAAAGAATAGGCAAAATAAGACAGAAGGCAAGAGAGACAAGAAAACAAACAATCAAAATACAGGACAATAAGGGTTCTGGCAGAGAACGTAATCACGTGAGTCTTTAACATAACTTCACTGCCTGAACTGGGGCATCATGTTCTATCCCTTCCCTTAGCTAAGGACTAGTAGTCTGAAGAGGTAGGGAGACTAGGAAGCTCACATGAGCAGGGCTCACAGGGAATCCTTGCGCTGTCCAGATGAAAAACAGGACTATTTGAACAAGAAGGATTACCAAGAAAATTCTACAATTTTATGAACACAGAGCCATATACACAGTTCGGATGGGCTCGGTGTACTTAAACTGTAAGGGGAAAAGTATTTCTGTCACACTTGCGACCATACTTGTAACATTCTCAAAAGTCCATTACCATTAGTGTTTTTCACTTTTCCAAAATTTTGATTTTTTACAGAGGAAAATTATACTTACTGTAAAACAACAACAACAAAAAAATCAAACGACACACAAACATACAAAGTAAGAACCATTTCATTTTTCTGAGTATATTATTTTCCCATACCGGATACAATCCAGGTCTTGAAGGTGTATTCTGCAATCTTGAATCCTGGGGTGGTAGATGGTCAGGCATTTGTGGCTCAGAACCATAGTCTTTCATCTTTTGAAGCTGTTCTTTCTGTTCTCTGTAAACAAATAAAATTACCGTTGTATTTAAGGCATGTGTTCTCCATTCCTAAATAACCATAATTAATATCAAAAAACAAAAAAGGAAACTAAAAACCTTGTTTCAAACTCTCTACAGTACCCATAAAACATCTCCAGGGTAATACTTTTTTGTCTTTACGAGCTAACTTATCAGTTATCTACAACCTATAAATAATGATGTTATTGAAGACCCAGAAGGGATCAATTCTAGAACCTGCCTCTTTAGTCTATTTTAGTATCTCACCTACTTGTCATGTTTTTCATTCATCCAACCAAAATCTCTTGCTGATTTTTTTTTGTTCAATAGTCTTTAGATAAGTGGTTGAAAAAATGGTGGCACATGGGCCAAATGTATTTGGATATATACGGATACACAAAAAGGCTTTTTACAATTTGACTTTCATTATCAGTTTTAAAAATCCGTGCTAGTTGACACTATTTCCAAAGCAAAAAAATACATATTTTTCAATATGAATTCAAACTTTAAGGCAATTTGGAAACACTGGGCCTACACTCCCACATGCAAGCAAGCAGCGTGAGTGGTGGCTACCCTCCTTAGATGCAGCGCTTTGCTACAATCCTCACACTCAGTAGAGTTATACTGGCCCCGCTTGCACTCATTTTAGTTACCTATCTGGTTCTTGTAGGCATTTTAGTTTAAGGCCCCTCTTGTATACGGTGAGAACAACCGTTAGCCTATACCTTTAAAAACAACACTTCATGTTCCTAAAGAGTAATTAGGTAACTCTTCAAGATTCTCTTTAAATGGCTGGTCAAATTCCTTTCACTTTGTCTTATACCCACAATAAACACATACAACACCTACCACAACCTCTTCAGACCTTTTACGATTTTCTTCCTACCATTTTTCAAAGTGTAATGACCAAGTGAACACAAAGTAAGGGTCAAATGTAAGAAAAAGATGACTTTCTGCCTCATGTAACTCATATTATGACTTTCCTGACACAACATGGCTGACTTGTATCAACTGTGACCATTATTGTCCATCACTTCACATATTTTGTTTAATTATGTGGCCTAGAAAGAGCTTTTAAAAAGGAATGATGAAGTAATTCTTATCCAGCACTTCTATACAAAGCAATAATGGATGAAAAGGAAATTTCAAAAAGGAAAGAAACCTTGGTAGCTGAGTAACATCAATCAGCTTAGTGTTCTCCATGAACAAAAAAGACTTTAGAGTTGGACAGACTTCATATTCTAGGTTTACCAATTCTAGTAGCCAAGTGGTACTCTCTTGAGTCTTAGTGAAGCGAGAATACTACTACTTATCTTTGCAGTCCTTTGAGATAAGGATTTGAAAAAAGGAGGATTGAGACAATAACGCAGTAAATTATCAGTACAGTACCAGCACACAGTAGGTGTTAAAGGTATCCATAATTTAAAAGTGAAAATAGTAGAAGTTAAGTGTTCCATAACATGCTTTCTACATCTTCATGAGCAATCTGGAAAAGTCAAATCCCTTAAAGCGTATCTTCTGTAGACCACAGAAATGTGTTGTGTTGCCTGAGGCATCTTTCATTTTATATGTATTTTTCCTCATCATACTTTCCCAGTCATAAAGCTTCAACTATAATTTTAATTGGCATAATCCACAAATATAGACCAGAATTGAAAAATGAAAGAAACCCAATACACTAGAATATATAAAAAACTAACCATTAGTTTATTTTTGCAAAACTTTGCTAATTCCTAAGAAATTATTCAAAAAGTAATTTCTCATTGTAATCTGTTAGTGACTCCTAAATTCTTCTCTCAAGATATAGTTGGTATACGGATTACATGAATCAATACATACAAAGCACTTAGTACAGTCCCTGGTATATAGCAAATGTGCAGTAAATGTTAACCTTTATCATTACTGCTACTAATGGGAAGTGTTACCTATACCTATACACAGGTGATTGTTAATCAAGAAATCTAAGTTCTATTCTCCATTTCACAAAGAAAATATTTGATTATATAGAAACAAGTAACAACCTCAAGCAGAGATAGCTGCTTCTGGTTATAATGAAAGATAAAACATTCCCAAAAGAATCAATGGTTAGACAAATCTGAGTCTGCTTCCAGGTAAACCATTCTTAGCTTCAAAAGAGAAAAAATGTAAGTCCTTCCACCACTTTCTGAAGTTATATCAAAGATTAGTAAATATGAAGTCTATCAGATCTAGTAACAGAGAGGGGGAAATAAAGGGTTTTACATATGAGCTCTGTGAAACCCAGAGTACCGGAGAGTTGAAGTCTGAACTTGACATAATCACAGGCATGACGTGTCAACAGCATATCTATAAAAGTCAAGAATGGCTACCAAATTTTCCTTTTTCAGAACCTAAGTTTATAATTAACACAGTTCCTAAATACCCATCCTACCCTAAAACAGCACTCAATGACTAGAAATTAAAATTATGTGGTTAGAACTTGAAGTAAAATGATTCCATTCAAATATATCACATAGTTTTAAAAAGAGCAGTATGCATGTGGCTTGTTCTAGAAGAAATGATCTTAAGTAGTCAACTTACCGAAGCATTTTCAGTTCTTGTGCAGCTTTCAGAATGATTTCATGCTGCCTCTGACTGAGAACCATTACCCCTCCAAGGCCTTGGTCAGAGTCTAAGTTTGCATCCGACCCCATCATTTCAGAAGAATGATGTGAGGGCATATGTTCCGCCATGGGGGAATGTCTATCCACATCAGATGGGTACCATCTGTCTGACAATCGTTCTCTTTCCCAGTCCATTCTGTCAGGAATATAATCTCGCTTTTCCCGCCAGGTATCTCCTCTTTCTGGATACTCTCGGATCCTCAACTCACCCCTATCACGGAAATCTCGGTCATACCCATGGTCTCGGTTTCTTTCTTCTCTCCATCTATCATCCCGGTATCTATCCATAGGTGGGAGAGGTGGGAGGGGTGGTAAAGGTGGAAGAGATGGAATATCTCGTTCACGAAACTGCGATTCTTGTTCATCCAGTGGTCTCCCATAATCTCTGTCCCACTCATTATCCAAATTTCTATCATACATATCCATAGGTCTTCCGATGCGGTCCACATCCCTGTCCATGTCCCTGTCCATTTCCCTGTTGTAGTCCTCGTCCATATCCTGATCTCTCTCCCAATCATCCCACCAAGGGCCTCGTCTATCTCCATCATGAGATCGAGATGGGGCTGAAAACCTGTCCTCTCTGTTATACGGATCTAGAGTATCATCTTGATAGTCATGTTCACATTCTCTCCAGTATCTCTCTCTATCCCAATCATCAAGTCTTTCTCGTTCCATTGGAGCATTTCTACCATCTAATGGGAACTCTTCGTGCCCTCTCTCTTCTCCGTGGTTCCAAGGAGCCCTAGGAGGCTCATCTCGGTGATACGGATACATTTTTTCCCCACCGTCTCCTGGTTCTGGTCTAAATGGACCTCTGTCACGACCAAATTCTGGTCTTCCCAGACCCCTCTCCCGACCACCAGGCCCTCGAGGTAGTCCCCTCTCCCTGCTCCCAGCTCTTCGGGGTGGCATTCTCTCTCTACTCCCAGGTCTTCGAGGGGGTCCTCTCTCCTGACTGCCAGCCCTCCGGGGTGGTCCCCTTTCCCGGCTGCCAGCTCTACCTCTGTCCTGGCTGCCTTGCAGACCACCTGGCACTTTCTCCCGACTGCTTCCTGGCCTCACCAGCCCTCTGTCCCGGCTGCCTTCTCCTCTGCTCATCTTCTCTCGGCTGTCTTCTCTTCTACCCATCATTTTATCACGAAAGTCTTCTTGCTTGACCAACCCTGGGCCGTGGCTGATTGCCTGGCCTCGATCTCTACTGACTAGTCCTTTATCCCGTGTGTCTTCCATTCTGCTTTGCCCAGGACCTCTGTAAGATGAGCTGCTGCCTTGATTGCCTTCTAACCTATTGTCTCTGTTATCTGGCCGAGGTAGCCCTTTATCTTGGTTGTTTTCTGAATGGGGCAGACCAATACCCAAAGGTTTAAAATCATTATCTGCAGTTAGTGATGATGATGTTGCTACTGCTGTTCCTCCCTCCATCCCCCCTGTTTTTGAGGGAAAAGTAGATTGAGAAGGTACAGCTTTATTTGCAAGGGGTACAGGCTGAGTAACAGCTTGGGCTTTGTCCATTTGAGTCTCCATACTTTGAGAATTCTGGTCCCAATCAGAAGGCTCTATGGGCCCTTCCGAGACTTCGCTTTTAGGTGGCTCTTGCTGAGAGTCGCTTAGATTCTCATTTGACTGAGCCGCCTTGGCATCCTTTACATCTGCAGCAATGGGAAATGTAGCTGATTGCATTTTAAAATTCTTCTGCTGGTTACTACTGGTGTCTGCTAATGGTTCTTTGTTTCCTGGTTCTGCTTGTGACTTAGGCTGCTGCTGATGTTGCTGTCCAAAAGTTGGTTTGGGGCCTTTCCACTGTGGTCCACTCTGTCGAGGACTGAGGGATGTATTGGGGGTAATATAGAACTGAGATGCTGGCCCCCGGGGAATCATTCCCCATTTGCTTTTAGTGCCCTCTGCTGGGTGACCTTCATATCTGGGTCTTGGCCCATCGGGGCGATTTCCTTCAAAACGAGGCCCTTTGGGTCTCGGTCCTTCACACCTTGACCCTAAATCCTCAAATCTTCGAGGACCATCAAATCTACAAGTAAAACAAAAGATATTACTCAAGACAGTAAAGCAAAAAAAAATTTTTTTCCATGTAAAAATATTTAAGGCAATCTTGCCTTAGAATTTTTTTTACAAAAATGACTGCTAGTCATTAAACAAATCCTGAGATACCAATATCTTAGAACCATTAATCTTAAGGTGGCAGAGCTC
Organism: Cervus elaphus; assembly: GCF_910594005.1. Taxonomy (NCBI): domain Eukaryota; kingdom Metazoa; phylum Chordata; class Mammalia; order Artiodactyla; family Cervidae; genus Cervus; species Cervus elaphus. Next base: position 16,636,471 of record NC_057826.1, read on the forward strand.
AGAAGGTCTCAGGACAAATCTCCTGCAGCAAGTCACTGATATACTAAATTGTTAAAAAGCAATGATTAATATTGTACCTTAATAGACAGAAAAGTCCACTCATTTCAAACAGGGGGAAAAAAAAGTCCCATAGCTAAATCTGAGAGTACTTTTAGTTAAATTATAACTAAAAACTAAAAATGAAACAATTAGCAACGTAACATAGGATGAGTATAAATACTGTTGGAGCTAACATTATCATCTTGACTGACAAAAGTTTAAAAACAGCAGCCAGCTATGTCCTATAAGCATGCCCCAACATTCAAAAATCTGGACCAAGATATTCTGCTATGGACCCACTTGCACATTTGATAAATATTTAGCATATATCCTCTATCAAGTACTACGCTAAATCCAAGAGATACAAGAATAAAATGTGTTCTTTGTCCTCAAAGGGCTTACAACTGAAGAGAAAGAATCTAAGTGTAAATAACTGACAAAGGATGCAATGACTAACATCTATCTGCATGTAATGATAACAGAGGAGAGAATGGTCAATTCTACGAGAGTGAAGGTAGTGCGGTCCAATAAAGGCTTTCTATGACAGAAGATGCTTTAGTTAACTCTTGAGAAACAAATTCTCAGAGACCAGGCTAACAGAGAGGACTGGAGATGATGCAAGTGGGTGGCAAGGACATCCCAGGCTAAGGAAGTACTATGAGGAAAAGCAGAGAAACATACCAGCATAGCACGTTTGGAAGTGCACACAGTCTGGCACGGCTGAAGGAAAGAGGAGACGAAGTCTAGGACAGCCGGGAGAGAAGGAGCGGGAAAGCAGCACACTGAGAGATAGGCAAAGGGACAGGCCAGGGCCAGTTTCCAGGAGATCCTGTGCACCTCGGGGCCACAGACTACCGGTACTGCTCCAGTATGCATTTCCATTCTTCCCACTGTAATGGAACCTCTCCATTTTTAGCAAGACATAAGGATAGCCAGACTAAAGACTCTCTTTCCCAAACTCTCTTGCAGGGAGAACTTGCAGCCATGTTCTGGCCAATGAGATGAGAGTGAAAATGATTTACACATCCTTCTGGGTGGTAAACTTAAAGGGAAGAACACATTCTTCTCTTCACCATATTCTCTTTTTCATGCTGGCTCTGATACGGTGGTAGGGCATCCTGAACCATGTAGATATGGACCACATACTAAGAGATGGTAAAGTAACAAATGAGAAGGAATCTGGATTCTTGACACTGTAGCGTCACCACATAAGTCCTAAAAGAGAACAAACCTCCAACTTATTAAAGCCATGTGACTTTGGATCTCTGTTGTAACAGATGAATTAATTCAGCTGGGTAAGGAGTTAGAGGGCTTCCCAGGTGGCATGGGTGCTAAAGAACCCGCCTGCCAATGCAGGAGACAAAAGTGACGTAGGAAGATCCCCTGGAGGAGGGCATGGCAATCCACTCCAGTATTCTTGCCATGCGAGAACCGCCGTGGACTGTAGTGTCCATGGGGTCGCAGAGTTGGACATGACTGAAGTGACTGAGCTTGCACAAAGAGTTAGAAATCACCTTAAGCACTCAGAAACACTAAATATCTTATTTTAAAAGACTGCTCCAGCAGAAAAGTAGCAGTTGGATCAGTGGGAAAAGTTGACGGTACACTGTCTCTACAGTCTAAGTAAGTGAAGGTGAAGTCTGTTCTAAGACAGTAACTGATATGAGGATGAAAAGGAGATAAAAGTGAGAGATGTGAAGGATGGTAAAGCTGATAAATCTTCTAACAGGTGCAATTTAAAATACTGGAAAAGGAAGAACTACGATGGTTCCAGGGTTTCTGGCTGAGCTGACAGTAATGCCTTTCATGCCTCTAAAGAGAAATAGAAGGGTTTTTCTCTCATTTGTTAGGGAAATAAATGAGAGTAATAAATTCAGTTTCAGCAAAATATTGACTTCCTATCCCTGTGACATTAGGCTTTGCTGATCTGGAAGTCTTAGTTTCAAAGGGAGGAATGCCTCTATCGGGGGACACAACAATGACTCTATTAAAGCTTCAGTTCAGACTGCCATCTGGCCACTTCGGGTTCTGAATCGACAGGCAAAGAAGGGAGTTATTACTGTACTGGCTGGGGTGAGTAATACTGTCTTTCAAGGGGAAATTGGGTACTTTTTATACAATGAGGGTGAGGGTATGTCTGGAATGGAGGAGATCCTCCAGGACACTCCTTACTACTTTCTATGTCCTATGACTAAAGTCAAGACAAAACTACAATTACTCAATCCAGGCAGGGCTGAGAATACCTTAGACCTTTCAAGAATGAACGTTTGCGACACTTCACCAGGCAGGGGACCTGGACAAGCTGAGGAGCTCGCTGAGAGCAAAGAGAATATGGATTAAGTAGAGAAAGAAGGTAGTTATAAACACCAATTGAAATTACATGACCAGTTGCAGAAATATGGGCTGTGATAGAGTAGTTCTTCCTTAACATTTGCTATGAAATGTTTCGATATATACATATTCATTAGTCAGATATTTCTGATTGATTCTTCTTCCTAATCATCTAACATAAAACGTATTAGTACTGCTGCTGTTGCTAAGTCGCTTCAGTCGTGTCTGACTCTGTGCGACTCCATAGATGGCAGCCCACCAGGCGCCCCCGTCCCTGGGATTCTCCAGGCAAGAACACTGGAGTGGGTTGCCATTTCCTTCTCCATGTATTAGTACTAGCTAGCTTTACATCTCAGAATTTCAGTCACAGACTATCAAAGAGGGGATGTGAGCCAGATAGGGAGAACGAAGTCCATTTATCCCCAAAAACAAAAAAAAAACCAGAGACTTTATAATCTTTTCTGGGGAAATGGTTAGAAAGCTGTTGGTTGTCCAGGGATAAATATTTCATCTTAGATACAAAATCCCCCGCACCCTGTGACCCACCCTAACCAGAAACACAGAAGCAAAAGAACTCTGGGAAATGTACTTCAGCCCAGTTAAGCTGACACAGAGTCATCACAGGGAATTTAAAAATGCATAAACTCACTATAAACAGAGAGAAGGGGCCGCTGGCAGATGAGAATTTTGTTTTTAAACTCTGGACGACAAAGAACAAACATGAGTGGTAACACATGGAGCTGCAGTTTAGAGTGCTGGGATCAAAATGGGGCTGGCTTGCCCACAGAAACCCAGGGAGGGTCAGGATTCTCAGATGCCAGGGATGCTGGGGAAAAGATTAGGTAAGACTTGCGGCTAAAATGATGTAAATTAAAATCCATGTTCTAAACCATCGATCAGCCATTCCCTGGGTTTGAACTGTCTCTAAATGCCTGAGTTTGAGGATCCCCTGCTATATGCAACCCACTCCAGTATTCTTGCCTGGAGAATCCTATGGACAGAGGAGCCTGGTGGGCTACAGTCCACGGGGTCGCAAAGAGTCGGACACGACTGGGTGACTTCACTTAGCATTAGCAGACGATCCTCTGGCCTATCTCCTACAGCAAAGTCTGACAACTGATGAGCCCCCCTCCACACACATAAACAGCACCCCATCAGTTTCACTGTCTCCCTCTCTTAAGTATAAATGGACAATTAAAGATCACAATATATTTGAGGAATGCCTCCAAAATGAAAGGAAGAAAATATGGATCTGGAAGAAAGAGCAATAATGCAAAAAAGCAGAAGAGAACTTAAAAAAAAAAAAAAAAGGGAACTCTCAAGTTAGTATCCTCAGAGAGAATTCTTCAGATATAGTATCAGTAAATCAAGAACAATTTGCTATATATAAAAAAGGATCAGAACCAGAAGAACTATAGAAATTATTTAATTCTCAAAATAAAATAGGCAACAAAAGGACCAGAAGTATCTCAGAAAGTTTAACAAAATGAGAGAGAACAGAAAGAAATATAGCAGGTTCAAAATCCTACAAATGAGGAGTTCCAGAAAAAGAAAAACAGAAAACAAGAGAAAAAATAAAGAAATAAATGAAGAAATTTCCCAGAGTTAGACTCTAATTTCCAGATGGAAAGGGCCCAGTTCACTAAGTATCCAGTACATTTAATAATACTGAACAAATAAAAACCACTATAAAATATTAAAATAATGAAGATTAAATAAAAATTTCCTAGTAGTAGGGAGAAACCATCTAAAAAGGAAATGAATCAGAACAGCACAACAGTTATACTAGGTAACAAAAGAAAAGAGAATGCTTGCTGACCCTAAACACTGATCCTAAATTATGTTCAACTTCCATGGACATGAGTTTGAGTAAACTCTGGGAGTTGGTGACGAACAGGGAGGCCTGGCGTGCTGCAGTCTATGGGGTCACAAAAAGTAGGACACGACTGAGCAACTGAACTGAACTGAAAACTATTAAATAGTATGGCGCTGGTACAAAAACAAACATACATATCAATGGAACAGAAGAGAGAGCCCAAAAACAAACCCAGGTGCATGCAGTCAACTAATTCATGACAAAGGAGCCAAGAATATACAATGGAGATAGGATAGTCTCTTAAATAAATGTTACTGAGAACAGCCAGCCACATGCAAAGGAATGAAACTGGACTACTACCATATATTATACACAAAAATTGACTCAAAATGGATGAAAGACAAGTGTAAGACCTAAAATCATGAAACTTCTAGAAGAAACAAAAGGCAGCAGGCTCCTTGACACAGGTCTTGGCAATGATTTTTTGATTCTAAACATCAAAAGCAAAGAAACGAAAGCAGGACTACATCAAAAAGTAGGACTGCATCAAACTAAAAAGCTTCTGCACAGTGAAGCAAACCATCAATAAAATGAAAGGGCAGCCTACTGAATGGTAGAAAATATTTGTAAATCATGTATCTGATGGGCTTCCCTGGTGGCTCAGCTGGTAAAGAGTCTGCCTGCAAAGTGGGAGATTTGGGTTCGATCCCCTGGTCTGGAAGATCCCCTAGAGAAGGAAATGGCAACCCACTCCAGTATTCTTGCCTGGGAAATTCCATGGATGGAGGAGCCTGACAGACTACAGTTCATGGAATCACGAAGAGTCGGACACGACTGAGCAAGTTCATGTATCTGATAAGGGGTTAATTCCAAAATATAAAAAGAACTCATACAACTCAATAGCAAAATATGAGACAACCTGATTTTATTTATTTTTTTTATTTTTATTTATTTATTTTTTTACCTGATTTTAAAATGAGCAGAAGATCTAAACAGACATTTTTCCAAAGCAGACACACAGATGGCCAAGAGGTACATGAAAAGATGCCCTATACCATTAACAGAAATGCAAATCAAAACCACAATGAGATGCTACTTCACACTTGTTAGAAAGGCTATTGTCAAGAAGACTAGAAATAACAAGTATTGGTAAGGATACAGAGAAAAGGGAACCCTTGTGCACTGTTGGTGGGAATGCAGACTGGTGTAGCTGCTATGGAAAACAGTATGGAGGCTCTTCAAAAACCTAAAAATAGAATTATCATATGACCCAGCAATTCCATTTCTGGGTATTTATTGGAGAAGAAAACAAAAAAACTAACTCAAAAAGATACATGCCCTCCGGCCCCCCACCATGTTCACTGCAGCATTACTTACAACAGCCAAGATATGGAAACAACTTATGTGTCCACTGATGAATGAATGAACAAAGAAGATGCAGCATATACTGGATGGAATGTTACAAGAATAAAATCTTGCCATTTGTGACAATATAAATGGACCACCAGGGAATTATGCTAACTAAGTTAAATATGACCTCTCTTAGATGTGGAATCTTAGAAAACAAATTTAATTAATTAAAAAACGAAGCTCTTAGATACAGAGAACACATTGATAGTTGCCAGAGGTGGGGTGTGGGTGGTGGGAGAAATGGGTAAACTTTTTATTTTCTTTTGTTTTTTAGTTTAAATAAATTATAATAAAATATATTCAACTTCAAATTATATACTCAAATTATTAATCAAGTGTGAGGTTAGATTAAAACATTTTCAGGCATACAAGAGTTCAGGGAACTTACTTCCAACCCACAATTTTTTAGTTAATTGAACAAGCACTCCAGGAAAAGGAGGCACTAAACCACAAACAGAAAGCCATAAGACTCAAAAACCGTGAATCCAATCTAGAATAAGAGTCAAAGGAAATGATGGAATAACAGCCACATGACAGATCTTCAAAGCAGCCAACCAACCCAGGTAAAAGCAAGAGGATGGCACGAATTTGGGAGAGAGATCTCAAGAGAAAAAGATGTGCTTTTGGGACTGGAGTTAACAGGATTATTTTAAAGATGTTGCAAGAAGAACAGCAACTGGAAATTCTTAAAAAAAAAAAAAAGAAAAGGTTATTACACTAAAGAAAACGTAATCACAGTATACTGCTTACCTCTATGAACAACATTACTTACTGATTTATTTAAAAACAATGATATAAATATGTTGGGCAGATGGGGTTACAGAACTAAATTTTACCTATCAGAACAGGAAGTAAATAAGTAGTATCTAAAATGTATAAATGAAAAAAAAAATAATAAAATGTATAAATGAAAAAAAAAAGGGGGGGGTGGGAAGGGACAGGAAAAATAAATAAATAAAATGTATAAATGACAAAAGGAACAGCACATTCTTTAGTAATATGAGGTAATTACCAAAAGAAACAGCTGAAGAATTAGAAGCTGTTGTTAGCATCTAAACACATCGAGGGTGGTTTGGAGCAGTGGGCAGTTATTTCTCTTGATTTTTAAGAAAATCATATGTATGTATCATTTTGATTAAAAATGTATTTCTTTAACAGACACACAAAGAGTGTAAGCTTTAACCAGGAAAAGGGCTTCTTCTGAGACCACAAGAACAATGAGGATTGCAACTTAAGTAGTGGTAAGGCAGAGAAGAAAGTTTCAATGGGCCTGAAAGCCTTGATTCTCTCTCTGGGGCAGGGAGCAAAATTAAGGATACAAGGAGAAACAATGTTTGCTGAGACAGAGAAGGCAGCATTAGCACAGAATATCTATGCAAAATAGTGAAGGCTTGACACAGCTGTGGTTGGACGAAGGGGAAAGGAGCTGACCAAATGCTTGTCAGAGGTGCACCGCAGGGAAGCCCAGGTTAGGATGCCACATTTCCACTTTGATTCCTGGTCAGGGAACTAATATCCCACAAGCCGCATGGCCCAGCCAAAAAACAGTATGTCTCAATGCTAAGGACAGAGACCACATATTTATGAAGGAAAAAAGGATGCCATTTCAGGCTTTGTGATGATTTGGTTCCTTTTCTTGAAGTTACATTCATTAATTTATTAAAGTGCCTAGAATAACATGTTAGGCCATTAAAAAGGTGTAAAATCATCTGTTCTGTATTCAATCCAGGAATTATTAGTTCCTATCACTGGTAAGAGAAGCCTATACACAATATACAAATCAGTATAAGAACATTCTTTAATATGTTAGGTAGTATTATAATCAACTTAAGAATATGAATGAACTACTTTCTAACTAATCTGTGAATGCCCTAAGTATTTTACCCATAACTGAGATATTTGGCATATGCAACATTTATTGAACACCTACTAATTGTCAAGTATTGTGTTAGTGCTGTAAATAAATTGATACCTAACTGCAAGGAGTTCAGAGTCCATAAGAAGAATGAGACAAGTAAATCAACAATCAGAACAGAATTTGATAAATGTGGGGCATGTTGGTCTCGCTCACTGAAGTATTCCCAAAGTCTGACTCACTGAAGGTTCTCAACACATTAACTGCAGAAGTCCCATCCCCAGGGCAGAAAAAATAGGAATCGATAAAGCAAAAGACGACAGACAAGGGATTACGAACAAAGTGCAGAGCACGTGCAAAGGCCAGAGGAAAGGATAAAGGAAGCAGGAAGCACTAAAAGGTGTGAAGATAAAGAAATGAACAAGGTAGAAAAGCTGTAAAAGGTAATGAAATCACTTCTGTAAACCTCATGCCTGCATATATAATACAGTGTCCATGAAAGGGGAGGGTGTTTTGCTTTCACATAAAATTGCTGACCAGCAGCCAAGGATCATCATTTTATTTTTATTTTGGTGGTCAGAAATATGTTAAACCAACTGAAATATACTTTCAACACTACATACAAATGGCAACCACTAATAGTTATCAATACTGCACTTGAAATTTTTCAAAGTTGAAGGATGTTACAAAATGTCAAACTATCAAAACCTTTTCGATTTATAAAGTAAAGACCTTTTCGGCCCTTGGAATAAATGCATTAAAAGTTACTCATATTAAACATACATACAAAAATAAGCCATCTTCACATCAACACAATGAAATACTATGACCTTTTTAACATATAAAAACGTATTGGAAATAAAGTACAAACATAGTATACATTTGCTCAATACAATCACACAAAACACACGCATTGTACACTGGCTAGATGAAATGAAAAATAGACAAACATCTGGTGTTTAAATATTTTGAAAATTTTTGCTTGTATAGTTAGGTATTTCAGAAACTTCTAAAAGATAAATTTAATCCTGTTTTTTTCCCTCTTAGCTTCATTTGTAAGCATCTCTCTATGTCATTCAATATTTACTGTAAACATTAAACTCATGCCTAAAACTAGGCATGAGACCATTAGAACTAGGAACAAAAATTTCAAAATGTGATACAAAAAATACAATCCAAATTGGGTACAAAAACTTAAGAGGGATATAGAAATATAAATACCCTTAAACAAGATAATAATGTCTGATTATCACAATATTAATATAAACATACTCACATCAGCAGATCATGGAAATCACAAGATGCTAAATTCTGGAATTGAATGCCTGCCCTTTTGGTTTTCACGTGAAATATCATTTTCTAATATGTATAACTAAGATTTTAAAATCAAAATTCCAAAGAGAAGTAAACATTATAGACAGAAACAGCCATGAAAAATGGAAGCATTAAGAAAAAGTATGGTATTAATAGACCCTTGCTAATCCTAGTAAGACAGCTACAGAATGGAAGAGGTCATAATTCCAATCCTAAAACTAACCACAAGTGGGTAAAACTGATCAGAAATCTTGATATTATAAAAATGTCAGTTCTTCCTCAATATCATCAATAGAATCTATACGATGTTCATCAAAATTCCAGCAGTTTTTTTTTTTTTTTTTAAGTGACAAGCTACTTATATTATAGGGGAAATACAAAGGACCAAGCATAGTCAAGATAATCTAGATCAGGGGTCAGCAAGCTATGGCCCATGCGTCAAACCCAGTTAAGAGTAATTTTTAAAATATTTCATAGGCTAATGAAAGGAACAAAGAAAAATGTTTGAAAGAGACTAAATATGGACCACAAAGCCTAAACCATCCGGCCCTTTACAGAAACAGTTTGGTCACCCCTGATCTAGAAACACAGAATTGGAGGACTTACACTAAGAGAGATCAGGATTCATTATGAAGCTATAGAAATTAAAACTGTATGACACTGGTGGAAGGACAGACAGACAAACCAAAGAAAGAGTCCGCAGACAAACCCACACATATATTCACTTATGATGAAGGAGACACTGCAAAGTAGTAAGAAAAAGATGCTTGTTTTCAATAGATGGTACTGGTGTCAACTTGATAGCCATATGGAACACAATGAAATTTATACCCTGCCTCATACCATATGGTAACCAAAAAAAAAAAACTATATGGATCGTTGGTTTTAAAATAAAAAGTAAAACAATAAAAGACAAAAGATAATAACGTATTTATGACCTTGGAGTAAGCAAAGATTTCTTAAACAAGACATGAAAAAGCACAAATCATAAAGAAAAGATCAGTAAATTAGACTACTAAATTAAAAAACCAAGAATATCTATTAATCAAAAGATACCATTAACTCTTAGGGTTCATTTCAGCTCACTGGATCCAATTTTAGTTTTTAAATTTTTTTTAAACAGTTCAGTTTTTAAGGATTGATAGTTCATGACTTTATCTCTTACAGGCCTTCCTAAGAACAGAGAGAAAATTCACCTTTTGAAAAACAGAACAAAGCTTATCTTGCAATTACCATATAGGTCCACTGAATTCTTTCATAAATCTAAGATATATTATGGGATCTTCAGTGACTTTTTTTCCTATATAATGAAATATTTTGTGATTTTCTAATCCTAGAATTCATTATTATTCATCATTACTTATCAATTACCTCCAACTATGTTAAAGGTTAAAATATGAAGACAACAAAAGAATGATGGAATTGTGAAATAAGCTGTCACCCCTCCTGTATTGCCCAAAATACTGCTGTCTGCTTTTAGGCTTCATTGAGCACAATTGAGAATTGAGAAATTTTCATATCCTGACAAAGAAAAGTGTCAGAGAAAGTTGTGTCAAAATTATTAGATGAATTAAAGATAAATGCAGAGACAGCTATACTCTAGGTTCTAATAAAAATGTGAAATTAATCATACAAGCCAATCTCTTAAGAGTCCTTAGATGACAATATTCTAGATGAATATTCTCCAACTCAAGAGAGGATGAGTGAACAATATATTTCTAAGGACAGAAAGGAAATATGGCATTGTCATCCAGCTATTAAACAGAAAAAGACTTCCTCATATATCTTTGGCAAGAACCTAGACCATTTTGCTTTGCTAAAAGAATACAGGACAGAATTATTTCATCTTCTATAATGTCTGTGTGCCAAAATTTACTGGATGCAAGAATTTTTAGCCTTTTAAAGTTTTATTAAAATTTCTAGTAAGTTGTTTTCCTTATCCCTTTATTCTTACTTCTGTAAGTTATTTATAGAGTTATTTTTAAATTAAAAAAAATAAAAAGGTTCCACTGGACCATCTAAATGGTATAGTGAAGACTAGTACTTTTCTAGTAGTAGTACTTTTCTTATCTGAAGGTTAAGAATGCAAAAAGTGCTGCAGAGTGAGAAATAGTCAAGACAATTTAGACATAGGATATACAAAGAACTGATATCTAGTCTATATAAAGAACTCCTACAAACCAGTAAGAAAAAAAACAACCCAACAGAAAAATAGGGAAAAGACTTGAACCAGTGTTTCACAAGAGGAAATCCAACTGAATGATAATCAAATAGAAGTCAATTTCATTTATCATCAGGGAAATATAAATTAAATCCATATTACAGTATCACTAGACACCCACCAAGACTGATAAATTTTAAAGTTCAATAATACCAAGTGTTGAGGAGGGTATAAAAAAATTGCAGTACAGAAACACTGATGATGAGAGTATAAACTGACACAACCACTTTGGACAACTGACCATATTTACCAAAGTAGAATATTATTCATACTCCTATGACAAAGCAATTCTAATCCTTGGTGTACACATCTAAACAACATTAAGTACAAACACACATGCACACATACACACGTGTGTATCTAAAGGGACATATATAGCACCAAAGGCACAATGCAGTGTTATGCCAGAAAACTCAAATGACCATCAAATTAGAATGGATGAACACACTGTGGTATATTCACACAATAAAACCCCGTACAGGAACGAGGATGACCACCACCGACGAATCTCACAACAATATAATGTCAAGGAAAAGGCGCCAGACTTTAAAAAGTACATACAGCATGAGTCCATTTACCAAAATACAAAATTCAGAAATAGGCAAAAATAACCATTCACGTAAAAAGTTGGTATAGTGGTTACCTTGGGATAAGGAAAAATGGGAAGGGGCATGAGAAAGACTTGTCAGTTCAGTTCAGACGCTCAGTCATGTCCGACTCTTTGCAACCGCATTGATTGCAGCATGCCAGGCTTCCCTGTCCATCAACAACTCCTGGGAGTTTACTCAAACTCATGTCCATTGAGTCAGCGATGCCACCCAACCATCTCATCCTGTCGTCCCCTTCTCCTCCTGCCCTCAATCTTTCCCAGCATCAGGGTCTTTTCAAATGAGTCACTTCACATCAGGTGGCCAAAGTACTGGAGTTTCAGCTTCAGCATCAGTCCTTCCAATGAACACCCAGGACTGATCTCCTTTAGGATGGACTGGTTGGATCTCCTTGCAGTCCAAGGGACTCTCAGGAGTCTTCTCCAACACCACGGTTCAAAAGCATCAATTTCATTGCTTTCATTATAATGAAAGCTCAGCTTTCATTATAGCCCAACTCTCACATCCATACATGACTACTGAAGAACCATAGCCTTGACTAGACGGACCTTTGTTGGCAAAGTAATGTCTCTACTTTTTAATATGCTACCTAGGTTGGTCATAACTTTCCTTCCAAGGAGTAAGTGTCTTTTAATTTCATGGCTGCAGTCACCATCTGCAGTGATTTTGGAGCTCCAAAAAATCAAGTCTGTCACTGTTTCCACCATTTCCCCATCTACTTGCCATGAAGTGATGGAACCAGATGCCATGATCTTAGTTTTCTGAATGTTGAGTTTTAAGCCAACTTTTTCACTCTCCTCTTTCACTTTCATCAAGAGGATCTTGGTTCTTCTTCACTTTCTGCCATAAGGGTGGTGTCATCTGCATATCTGAGGTTATTGATATTTCTCCTGGCAATCTTGATTCCAGCTTGTGCTTCCTCCAGCCCAGCATTTCTCGTGATGTACTCTGCATATAAGTTAAATAAGCAGACTGACAATATACAGCCTTAAAGTACTCCTTTTCCTATTTGGAACAAGTCTGTTGTTCCATGTCCAGTTCTAACTCTTGCTTCCTGACCTGCATACAGGTTTCTCAAGAGGCAGGTCAGGTGGTCTGGTATTCCCATCTCTCTAAGAATTTTCCACAGTTTACGGTGAGCCACACAGTCAAAGGCTTTGGCATAGTCAATACACAGAAATAGATGTTTTTCTGGGATTTTCTTGCTTTTTCAATAATCCAACGAATGCTGGCAATTTGATCTCTGGTTCCTCTGCCTTTTCTAAAACCAGCTTGAACATCTGGAAGTTCACGGTTCACATACTGTTGAAGCCTGGCTTGGAGAATTTTGAGCATTACTTTACTAGCGTGTGAGATGAGTGCAATTGTGCAGTAGTTGGAGCATTCCTTGGCATTGCCTTTCTTTGGGACTGGAATGAAAACTGACCTTTTCCAGTCCTGTGGCCACTGCTGAGTTTTCCAAATTTGCTGGCATATTGAGTGCAGCACTTTCATAGTATCATCTTTTAGGATTTGAAATAGCTCAACTGGAATTCCATCACCTCCACCAGCTTTGTTCACAGTGATGCTTCCTAAGGCCCACTTGACTTTGCATTCCAGGATGTCTGGCTCTAGGTGAGTGATCATATCATTGTGATTATCTGGGTTGTGAAGATCTTTTTTGTATAGTTCTGTGTATTCTTGCCACCTCTTCTTACTATCTTCTGTTTTTGTTAGGTCCATACCATCTCTGTCCTTTATTGAGCCCATCTTTGCATGAAAAGTTCCCTTGGTATCTCTAATTTTCTTGAAGAGATCTCTAGTCTTTCCCATTCTATTGTTTTCCTCTATTTCTTTGCACTGATCACTGAGGAAGGCTTTCTTATCTCTCACTACTATTCTTTGGAATTTGCATTCAAAGGGGTATAGCTTTCCTTTTCTCCTTTGCTTTTTGCTTCTCTTCTTTTCACAGCTATTTGTAAGGCCTCCTCAGACAGCCATTTTGCTTTTTTGCATTTCTTTTTCTAGGGGATGGTCTTGATCCCTGTCTCCTGTACAGTGTCACAAACCTCCATCCATAGTTCAGGCACTCTGTCTATCAGATCTAATCCCTTGAATCTATTTCTCACTTCTAGTGTATAATCGTAAAGGATTTGATTTAGGTCATATCTGAATGGTCTAGTGGTTTTCCCTACTTTCTTCAATTTACATCTGAATTTGGCAATAAGAAATTCATGATATGAGTCACAATCAGCTCCCGGTCTTGTTTTTGCTGACTGTATAGAGCTTCTCCATCTTTGGCTGCAAACAATACTATCAATCTGATTTTGGTATTGACCATCTGGTGATGTCCATGTGTAGAGTCTTCTCTTGTTGTTGGAAGAAGTGTTTGCTATGACCAGCGCGTTCACTTAGCAAAACTCTATTAGCCTTTGCCCTGCTTCATTCTGTACTCCAAGGCCAAATTTGCCTGTTACTCCAGGTGTTTCTTGACTTCCTACTTTTCCATTCCAATCCCCTATAATGAAAAGGACATCTTTTTGGGGTGTTAGTTCTAGAAGGTCTTGTAGGTCTTCATAGAACTGTTCAACTTCAGCTCCTTCAGCATTACTGGTTGGGGCACAGACTTGTATTACCATGATAGTGAATGATTTGCCTTGGAAACGAAGAGAGATCATTCTATTGTTTTTGAGACTGCATCAGACACCATTAATTTCTATTTCTTTTTTTTTTTTTAATTTCTATTTCTTGATTTGAGTAGGGCCTAGCTATTCGTGAAAATTTACTAAGGTATACACTTATGATTTTGTACATATGATCTCTGTATGTTACTCTTCAATAAAAAAGTTTTATTACTGAAACTAAAAGACTCTTGGAAACCAACATCTACTAACATGACAGTTTACTGGAGCAGGGGTAGTCTTCTACAAGACCTGGTGAATTCAATGATACATACACATATATACAGCTTCAAAAAGCTGCCTCAGATGCTCAACAATGTGGTATGCTATTTACATATAATGTAGTTATGTTACTCGACTTCTTGTAAACCTTCAGTTTTTAAAAAGCAGTCTAAATCCAGATTTTTCAGAAAACTGTGAGCAGGATTAAGGTAAAAAATGTGAGCAGCATCTAATTCAGGGACAAAAAATGCCATTCTTATCAAAGCTGCAGGTGGAAAAGAGCTGGGAAAGGGTATCTCATACCTAAAAGCAATGTAACCTCCATTCACCAGGATTTCAGCAGACTGGAATGCAGGCCCAAACCTAACTAGACAAAATGTAAAGTCTTGGAAAAAGAAAAGAAAAAGAAAAAAGACAAAAAAACTGTACAAGTTCAGGGTGAGAGAGAACTGGTTTAATAATAGTAAGATGAAAAAGACCTAGGAGGCCAAACTGATTTTTCGCGCAACACGAGTCAACACCATGAGAGTACTGAACCCCCACCAAAAAAAGCAGTATGTTCAGCTATATAAGTACATTCTTTATGTCAAAGTCAGTAACAAGCCTATGGTCTGCTCCATCTGAAGTACGTGTTCATTCTGAAGCAGACTGACAAACCAAGAGCTCTTCAAAGGACCATAAACAATAAAGCAGGAGAAAGCTAGGGACCATGAACATTACAGCAGAAAGCTAGAACCATTGTTAGTGTGAAAAGAACAGAACTTCAGCTTATGTGATGGCAGAGCAGAATGGGTGTAAAGCCGGTGGAGACAAGAGGATGGTCTTTAAACAATGGTATGTACACCCTGAAGAAGAACAGGGTAAGCCACTATGTACTGCACCACACAGGCAGATCTAGAATCAACATGCAGGAGTCAAAGTAACATATTTATGCTCAATGTAAGAAATAAAATCTCTAGAAAACTGTCAACACCGTATAGGGCAGTGCTGCTCATTGCAGTGACAATGCTGAAGCAGAGTCCATCAACTGCTTGTCACAGGAAGAGCAACGGACTTAAGAGTGGATCAGAAAGCCTTAGATTCTAACCCCATCTCAGCCATTTATTTGCTATGACATCCGAGGCAATTTATATATAACCTCTCCAAATCTCAGCTCCCTTTACCCATTTACTTCATAAGATGACGGAGAAGAACAAATAAGGTAACGTGCAAGACCCAGGATGACAAACTAAAACGCAACACCAAGGTGAGTTGCTATAGAGGGAAAATTACACTAGATAATTGATAAGATCCTCGTAGCGCTGAAATTATTAACTGTATCTTAAGGCAAGAAAAAACTTAAAATAGGTCCTAAATTTACAAAATTAAGATTTTGGTAGGCAGAAGAGAGAAAACATTAGTATGCCAGAAAGAAAGGGAGCAGGAAACCTATGTTGTATAGGAACGACATAGGTTACAAGAATGTCACACAACAAGTCAGTTACCAGATCTAAAAGGTAATGCTCTCAATCCAGGAGTTAAGTAGGAATTCAAATCAAGATGAAACACATGCCAAATAAACCAAGACTACAAATGCACTTCTAATCACTGACAGGATGAACTTCACTGAATCACAGCATTAAACACAGTGCTTAACTAGCACTCTTGCTCGTGGGACCCTCTGAACTCAGCCCCCTCTGTTGGATGCGGGTTCACCTCCCCCACTTCACGATCCTGAGCAAGATACCGAATCCTCTCCAGCCCTGGTTTGTAAAGGGTAAATGTAGGAATAAACCTGTCAAGTTCACAGGCTATCATGAAGACTCCATGGGATAACATATGCAATGCCTCTGACAAGGCTTCTGGTACTCAGAGGAATTCATGTCAATTGCCTCTAATCAGCTTTCATTTTTGGATGGAGTTTTGTTTTCTGAACATAAACTTGGGGAATAAATAAAAGACATATTTTGTTTTCAAATATTGAATTTAGGTAATGTAGATCCATCGACACTGAGATGGAAAACTAACCAATACTGATAAGTGAAAAATCAAGTTATAAAATAATATTACTTAGTATGATTCAATTTTTTATGACATACATTTTAAAAATTATGTCCAGATGGTAGAATTAGGTGACATTTACTTTTTTCAATACTTTCCTATTCTGTCTAAATTTTGTGTAAGGAGTATATATTTCCAGTACAATTTCCAACTGGAAAAAATTCTGATTGATAGTGTTTTTCTATAAGAAAATCATCATTTAGGCCAACTTTGGAGAAAAATATTTCTACAAATTTGGAAAAATAAATTTAACCCGTTTTAAAAGGTAAAAGAAAAAATTTAGAAACTACTGGTAAATATTTTTTGTGCTTTTCTAAATAAAAATGTGGTTCAGACAAGAGAAAAACATCTCTTAAATAGAGGAAAATATAAAGGATAAAAGTTCCATGGGGGCAGGGATTTTATCTGTTATGTTATATTCACTGCTAGAAGCACAGAGCAGAAACTTAATAAATATTTGCTGAACAAATGGATAAAAGTCCTGTTTACCCTTAAATTTCACTAGACACTTATTCATTTTTATCTGCAACAGCTAGCACATCATCTCACAAAAAGAAGTTACCAATCCATTTATTTGTCAAATCAACAAAGAGTAAAAAAGATCAATAAATAAATATGATTTTGAAGCTGAAAGTCAAAGTCACTAAGAAATTGGTAAGCACTACTTTAAAACCACTACATTCATCCTGGAATAAAATCTCTACATATAGGACAAAAGCAGCGACATCAAGGAAAGGCGGTATGTTGCCATTTCTAGATTTCATTATGCCATGTCTAAAGAGTGAACAATACTAACATTATTCATTGTAAACCAGGAATGTATATAAAAGTACAAACAGAATGTAAAAGCCTACTCAACCTACACCAGCAAAACAGCCATCATCCACCCCCCACCACTTCCCACCCCCTCCCCAAATAAAAAGGCAGACCTACCTTGGGCCTCTTGGACCTTCCAAGTAACTGCTTCTAGGAGGATCTGGAAGCAGTCCACCTGACCTCCCTGGCATATCCTTGACTGCGGTGAGTGGCTGAGATGGAGCAGCTGAAGACTCCCCAAGTCCTGGCTCGGATGAGAACGAACTGTACGGCAGAGTAGACTTGCTCAGAGGAGCTTTGGAATTCACTTGGTCTGAGGGGCCAAGGGCTGACTGCAGTGGAGGATGGTAAACTGAGGGTGGGGCTGAACCAAAAGACACAGGGGTGGGCAGCAGTGCTGGTCGAGGTTTCTCGGGAACTTGTGAGTTCTGAGAGCTGGAGGCGGGTGGAACTGGGGCTGCTGTCAAGGGAGGAGGCATCCCCTGCGGAACTCCGGGGGGAGGGATTCCTGGAGGAGGTGTGGCTGAAGACAGCGGGGCAAGGGGCATGACAGGGGGAGGTGCAGTCGAAGACAGAGAAGGCGGTGGAAGGACCGGCGGCGGCCCTGCTGAGGACAGAGAAGGCGGGGGGAGGACGGGCGGTGGCCCCGCGGAAGAAAGAGACGGAGGCATCACAGGTGGGGGCACAGAGCTCGGTAGAGACGGTGGCATCACGGGTGGGGGCATGCCAGGTGGTGGGACTGACGTTGGCAGGGCTGGGGGCATCACTGGCGGTGGCAGCGATGGCGGCAATACCGGCGGGGGCATCGTTGGCGGGGGCGGAGGCATCTGAGAATAGGGGACAAACGGGGGTGGCATGGACATGTTCCCCATGTACTGGTTCTTCACGTTCTGAAGTGCGCTGACTTTGTCCTGGAGATAGGTCTGAGTGGCTTTCATGTGTCCCTGCCACGTTTTCCACTGCTTCTCATACTCCTGGAGCTGATCTTTGTGAGGGTAGGAGTGGAGCTGCTCCTCCCACAGCTGAAACTCCCGCTCCCATTCTTGGTAGAGGTGTTGGAACTGCTGCTGCTGCATCTCGTAGTGCCGCATCTGCACATCTATGGACATGGTCTACGAACAGAGGGATGCAAATGACTCTTAAGACATTCACAGGAGAGAAGTAATTTTAAGCTGAAATATCAAGGAGTCAAGGGCGCTTGAAGCCTTATGAACTCGGAGCACAACACTAAGGAACGCTAAGGATAAGCTTGTTAAATCCCTTCAATAGTGACCATTCGCCTTTCTCCTTTTAACTTAATTATGTAAGTCATCACAGAGTCGGAAAAAAAAATCAACTGCACTTCCCTGGTGGCGCAGTGGGTAAGAAATCTGCCTGCCAACGCAGGGGACCTGAGCTTGATCCCTGCTCAGGGAAGACCCCATATGCCCACAACAAAGCCCACGAGCCACAACTACTGAGACCGTGCTCTAGACCCCACGAGCCACAACTACTGAGACCGTGCTCTAGACCCCACGAGCCACAACTACTGAGACCGTGCTCTAGACCCCACGAGCCACAACTACTGAGACCGTGCTCTAGACCCCACGAGCCACAACTACTGAGCCCTCATGCTGCAACTGCTGAAACCCATGCGCCTAGAGCCTGTGCTCTGCAACAAGAGAAGCCGGCGCAATGAGAAGCCCGTGTATCGCAACTAGAGTAGCCTCCGCCCTCTGCAACTAGAGAAAGCCTGCACAGCAACAGAGACCCAGCATAGCCAAAAATAAATAATTTTTTAAAAAATAAAAGGATATGCTTCAAAAAAAAAATCAACTAAACACTAAAGCAAATATAAAATAAAATCTCAGCAGTATTTTTCAAGTTTTTAATATTACTATAGATCCTTTTAATACTATAACTGAAAATGATCTGTTATAGACATAAGTTTATACCTCAAAGATACAAGACATACAAGAATTTAAGTCACTTCATCTTTTGTGATGTATTTGCATAGGCTTTCTGGGGTGGTTGCTTTGATCTTGTTGGTAGATTTTTGCTTGTATTTTTTTAGGCAAAACGCAGGTTAACTTGAAGCAACATAGGAAGTTCTGGTTCTTTCTATTTTGTTTTTTTCTGGGGGGGGGGGGGGGGGGGGGGTGGCGGGCATAGTTACCTGACCAGGAATTGAATCTACACTCTCAGCAGTGAAGGCTCAGAGTCCTAACCACTGGACTGTCAGGGAATTCCCTATGTTTTTTAAACTGAAGTCTAGTTAATTGACAATATTGTGTATCAGGTGCACGGCTATATATATATACACATATATATATATATGTATGTAACATATATACACACACATTCTTTTTCAAAATCTTTTCCATTATAGGTTACTATAAGATAGTGAATATAACTTCCTGTGCTCTACACTAAGTCCTCAGTGTTTACCAGTTTTACAGACAGTAGTAGTGTGTTATCTTTTAAAATCCACAGGGGACAAATGTGACAACTACGTGGGCACTCCGGGGGAACATCTGATCCTTTTCCTTTGTCACACTTAAACCTCTTTCATGAGAAACAAATCCCTTAAACACCTGGGACAACTCCCCCACGTCCCGGGGAGCTCTCACCTGGATGTGTGGGGGATGCTGGATAACCTGCTGGTACTGCTGCAGGATCTGCTGGAGCTGAGTGTGCTTCTGCATGATTCCCTGGTACTGGAAGCCAACTCGATGCTGCTGGTGCTGCTGCCAGTGCGCGGCTGCAGCCTGCAACTGCTTTAACCTGGCGTCTTCTTCCGGGTCCTCAGACTGAAGGTCAAAGAGGGGATATATTTTTTTCTAAGTCATAAACAGCAACCAAGTTACAAGAAACCTGAATATGTAATAAAGTATTATGCTATAATAGTATGGTATCATAAAGTCCAGAATCCCTGCAACTCTGGCTGAGAAAAGCTATTCTATCTTTAGATAAAATACTTAGTTCTGTTAAAATCTTAGTGTCTTATCCTGTGATCATGAATACTAACACAAAGGAATTTACAAATCCCACAGTCTTTGCTAGAATAATCACCTCACTGTTCCTAAACAGGATAACCATTTCCCCAGCAGAAAGTGATCCACGGTTAGTGTCCTTTCCACTATATGAGAAACCTCTTTTTCACCATTAGTCACTTTTCACCAGCTGACTACAGTGTAATCATTATGTTTCATTAATGTTTCCACATAAGGCTCTTGGGAGAACAATGACCTTTGGACCAATGTGAGGACTTTCCATGTGCCAGTCAGTAGGTTAAGCTTCACGGATTATCACTCACATTTAATGCTTCACTGGCTCCAAAAAAAGCTACAATTTAAATATGCCCATTTTGTAGATGAGGATATTGAAGCATAGAATGGTGAACTAACTTGCTCAGAGTCACCACCAGTAAGAAGCAGTGCCTGGACTACAGCCCAGGCAGTTTGACAATAAAGCTGAATCTCTTAAATTATTGCCTGTGCTGTCAACATAAAAACATCCACCCTGGCATCCCTTTAGTGCTTAGATGCTCAATTCAGAAGAGTGTCTAATTCTTCAATTTCACTTAAACCATGAAAAAAATGTTCTTTTCTAAATCCCTTGCATACATCTGATTATTCGACAGAAGAAATTTTACATCAACTTAAAAAAAAAAATGAAAAAAATATATCCATTTAAAACAAAGGTATATATACAGACATACATACCTACATATATATGAATCAGAAAAAAAGCTGAACAATTTAAAAATACCAAGTAATTAATTTCATGGTTACCTGGGGCTCCTCAGGTGGGAGAGGAGGTGCTACATCTTCATTAGTGGGTGGTAATGGGGGCTCCTCAGATGCAGGGGGTTCTGGTACTTGGCTGGTGGCAGGTACAGTAACTTCTTCTTTCACTGGCTCAGCTGCGTCCTTTGCTACAATAGGACCCTTTTTGTGTCCTGGCAAATGCACTTTCGTCCTCTGCTGCAAACTAAGCAGGTGCTGTCGATACCAATACTGCTGCTGTTCCTACAAGAGAAACCATTTTTTTTTTCTTAAGAATTTTAGTTGACAATCCTATATATCTGCAATTTGGTTTTGACAGAGAGCTACATCTGTGTCTGTGTTCACGTACTTATACATAATAAAAGGTAAAGCTGAACTGAGAAAGGCAAATAAACAAGATCTTTCCATTTCCCCCCCAAATGTATATAATTAAGTTAAACCAGGAAAAGGGGACGACAGAGGATGAGACGGTTGGATGGCATCACCGACTCAATGGACGTGAGTTTGGGTAAACTCCGGGAGTTGGTGATGGACAGGGAGGCCTGGCATGCCTCATGGGGTTGCAGAGAGTCGGACATGACTGAGCGATTGAACTGAACTGAAGTTAAACCATATATATTAATTCAATATACTTCTCTACTGTCTTAAAAAACAAACAAACACGCTTTTGGAGGTGAAAGCAGTCTTTCTCTAAATGACCAGAGTAAATCCTTCCAGTATTCACAGCTACTTGTTTTTAACTTGCCTTTTAGTTTGTTAAGTTTTATCCATAGCGGTCTCATGATTAACGAATATAACCAACAGTCCTACCTCCTTTCTCAGTCTTCTCTTTGGCATTGTCCTTCCCTCTTTTAAGCCCCTGCTGTATCATTAATCTTTCTCTTTTAACTTTATTTCCTTATTTTTGGCTGTGCTGGGTCTGTGTGGCTAAGCAGGCTTTCCTCCAGCTGCAGGGCGTGGACCGCTCGCCGTGGTGACTTCTCCGCCTGTGGAGCACAGGCTCTCGTAGCTGAAGCACAGGGGCTCAGGAGCCGTGGCTCCCGCGCTCTAGAGCAGTCTCAACAGCTGCGGCACACGGGCTCAGCGGCTCCGTGACACGTGGGACCTCGCCAGACCAGGGACTGAAGCTGTGGCCCCTGCACTGGCAGGCAGATTCTTCACCACTGAGCCACCAGCGGAGCCCGGTATCATTAATCTTGCCACACCAAGGGATACATTGTTTCAGAATGCTTTCTATGTATTGCAAAAGTTTCACTCTGTCTGCCAAATATTACTGTAATTTGATTTTCTGTATGCTTATTTCATGCTTCCACTTTCTAAAAACTACAACAATAAGTGTAATGTGGAAAAAAATTAGAAGATACAGTCTATCCTCATTACTCATGGATTCTATATTTGTGAATTGCCTATTTGCTAAAATTTATCCCTAACTCCAAAATCAATGCTCAGGGAACTTTCACAATCACTTGTGGACACTCAGAGATGGGCAAAAAATTTGAGTTACCTGAACTGCATGTTCCCAGCTGAGGCAGAAAATGGCCATGCTTGGCCTTTTTGTTGAGCTCTTGTACTGTAAATGAGTGTTCTTTTCAAGGTCTCTTTAAAGCCACATTTTTCATATTTCTGTACTTTTTGTTGAGGATTTTCCTATTTAAAATGCACCCCCCCCCCCCCCCACCACCAAGCACAGCGCTGAACTGCTGTCTACTGTCCTAAGTGCAAGAAGACTGTGGTGTGCCTTATGGAGAAAATGCATCTGTCCTGGATAAGCTTCCATCAGGCGTGTGCTATAGTGCTGTCGGCTGCTGAGTTCAATGTTCGTGAACCAACAGTATACGTTAAACACGGTGTCTAAACAGAAACACATATGAAACAAAATTATGTACTGATTGGTTGATGGAATCAACCACGTGACCAAAGGCCCACAGACACCTAACCCTGTATTTCCCAACTAGGAGCAATGGTTCAGATTTCACTAATTCAGTGTTCTTGAAAACTTAATAAAACATAAAACATCTCAAATAAAGAGACTCAACTACAAATAAGTAAACAAACAATAATTAAAATCAACTTTAAAAACTCAGCACTCAGAAATAACTACAGGATCTTCATTTTCCCAGTGTTATATAATTCCCCATGGTTACAAGGTTGTATAAGGGGAAAAAAAGCTGTCATAACACTAAAATATTCACTAATGAACTGCCCTATATACTTCTATAATTAACAACAGCATATACTTCTATTACAATTATAAAGATGCAGGATTTTATGAAAATGATATTGGAGGGGAGGATGGAGCAGTACTACCAGTTAACAACCAGAAAGAATTCTTATAACAGGAACTGCAAGAGTATGAACATCAAAGGTTGAAAAAAAGTCCCTAGAAAAATGTATAAATCCCTAAAATATTTTTTCAACATAGCCAAAAACAAATGACGACAGTATAGTGCTGTCATACAATTTTGCCACAAAAATTACAGTACAGAAACCTGATCTACACTTTGTTCTTTATAAACTCTTAAGATTCAGCTATTCTTTACAATTTTTGAGCTTTATTTTTCAAGACTGTGTCCCAAATCAAGGGTTTTTACTTTTTACAATAAACTTTTGGTTCTGTGTTAAACGGATTCATGTTACTTGAATTCACTGGGATTCATTATCTTTGGATAACCAGAATTTCCTATATTGTTATTATTTTATTGTATATCCTAATTTTCCACACACAAATATACATTATATTCTTTTCTCACTAAACATACTGTTTTGTTATCTGTTTTTTCCATCACAGAATGTAATTTTCTTGGGAGAGAGATGTCTCGTGCTTTTCTCGTATCCTACCTGGCATTTAAGCACACTGCTGGAGTACACGGTAGAAAGTCAGTAAGCGACCGCTGAGCAGCTAAACACTGCTCTTCTAGGCTACTAATTTCTGTGACCTGAAACTTGCTGCAATCCATTAGAAGAATAAATGCCATCTCACTAACTTCATCTTGAAGTTTGGGTCACAACTAGATTTTTTTTCTTTTTGATTATCATACACATAATCATCAGCTCCTGGAATGTAATTACTTTTACTATCCAACATGAAAAAAAAAAAAATCACACTGCTATGACAGTCAACAATAATGTGGTATTAAAACATTTTTAACTTTCTTCCATTATTCTATGAAAATACTGAAAAACACTTATCTTTTAGCTTTAAAAAATTAATAAACTCTTTCAAGTAGAAGCTAAAAGTTTCCCTTTTTAAAGTTGCTTTGAAAGCATTACCAAAAGATACAAAGATGCAAGCCATCTTTCCTAAAACTAGAAGCCAGTGGCTATAGATATGAAGATTCTTCAGGTCTAGATTCTTTATCAATCTGCACCAACCTTATTTTCATGCTTTCTATCTTTGTCTTAGACCTAGTCTAAGATTAAGAACCTTGTTAGGAACTCAAGTACTTGTTGGTTTATGGATAGCATGCACTGCAGGTCTATTTCCATTTAATATGAACCCAATAAGCAGAACCCAGTTCTAATTCAATCCCAGGACAAGGTTCTGGCACATCTTTAAAGCTCTACAAATGAATGATGATGAAATCATTCAGAAATGTCCTCAGTGATCCCAGAGAAGGCTGCTTGCTTTATCTCTATTTTAGAAACGAATAAAAACGTGCCTGGACTTGATAATGAAGCTGAAATAGTAGCCAGTTCTTCTGAATATCCCATTGTATCAGACAACTTCATTTCATATAGGATGTTAGGTCATTCGTAGAGGAAAAACAAAGTACATGTCACATTCAAAAAGAGACTGAATGGAGTTCAAAAGTAAGGATGTATTCATCACAAATACCATTACCAAAAAGATGCTAATTAATTCAGCAAGTACTCACTGACTACTTGCTACCAGTACAGTAAGGAACCAGGTACTGAGTGATTCTCCAAGTAGGGAAATATAAAGGAGGAGGAACAGAGAGAGAATGAATGAATATATGTGTATATCTATGTGATGCTTTAAAGATTAATTCTGAAAAGTTGCCTTTCCTATCCAGGTTGATTAGGATAAATGCCTGTAACACTAAATATTCAATGCCATATCCTAAAGCAAGTGGTTTGGGGAGAGAAGACTTGGTAAAATGATGAAACGGATTTCCATTTGAAAAATTCACTTAAAATATATTTATTTACAGTATTTTTAAAGTTCCCACTCTATTTCAGGAATTAATGTCACCAGATAATCTTTATCCCATTTTAGGGAAAAAACAAAAAACTCCTTTACTTTCCTCTTCCTCCAGCTCCTGCCCACATTCTCTCTCTCCTTCAGTCAAACTTCTTGAAAGAGTTGTCTATACTCACCATCCCCATTTCCTCACCTTCCATCACTCCTCAAATCAATGCAATATGGCTTCAGTCACTATGAAACTGCTCCTGCCAAGGTCAACAATAATCTACGTGTCAGTAAATGCAAAAGATAACTCATGGTCTTCATCTTGCTTGACCTCTCAGCAGTGACACAGTTGACCACTCTCTCCTCCTAGAAACAGTCTTCCTCTCACTTCTGTGGCACTTCGCTGTCCTGATTTTCCATCTATTTATTCGGCCTCTCTTCCTAGTGGTTCCCTTAGATACTGCGGTTCTGCAGGGCTAGGCTCAATGTCCTTTAAACTTGATTCTTGCTCTAAACACACTCCTCAGGAGACCTCATCCATTTCTGTGCCTTCAAATATCATTTTTATGCTGATGACTCACAAGTCCATCACGTCTCTCAGATCTGGCTCCTAGAATCCAAACCCATACCTAACTTCCAACTGGACATCTCCATTTGGAATCTTTTATCTCAAGGATCTTAAACTCAGTAAATCTAAAACTTAAACTCATCACTTTCTTTTCATCCCCAGACCTGCTGTTCCCTTTCCTGTAGGCTATTAGTATATGGAACCATCATCCACCCAGTTTCCTATCTCAGAAACCCAGCAAGCATCCCTGATGCCACCCTCTCCACTACTACTCAATCTCCAATTGGATTCTAGCACCTAAATATTTCTCCAGTCTTTCCACTTCTCTCCATCTTTTCCATCACCATCCAAGTCCAAGCCACTGTTAACTCCTGCCTGGAGCACTCTCTAGATCACTCTTGTTCTTTTCGACTCCACTCTCCCCAAAGCAGAATGAACTTTCAAAAGGCCAATCTGGCACAATGCCCATATAAAACCCTTCAATGGCTTCTACTACCCTTAAGATGAAGTCTCACCTTGACCTTTCAGTCAACCTTACTGAACTTAATTCTTTGAACTCCTATCTGGTTATTTCCTAACCCTTCTTCAGATTTCATTTAAATACTACTTGTAAAGGGAGATCTCTTCAATGAGGTTAGAGCTCCTGGCTATATTCAATCATTCGAAAAATATTTATTATTCACCTACTATGTGTTAGACCCTAGCAAGGCACTGTGACTACAATGGTGAACTTAAAAAAGCTCACCTTTTCCTATTCCTATGGCACTGTCTAGTGACATTCTCTATTTTATAATTCCTCAGCACTTTATACTTCTCTTAATTACTTTTTAAATGTCTTTTTCTCCCATTGGAACAAATCCAATGAGAGGAGGTACCTTGCCTATTTTGATCACCATCTCATCTCCAGTACTAAGCGCAGTTCTTGGCACACAGTTGTTAACAAATATTTGAATATTAAATAATGACTAAAAACTCTAATCAAAGTCAACAACTTTACCTAAGTTTTGAGAATAAAAAAATAAATTACAATTCATGAAAAAATAAAAGACTAGTATGCATTTTACCTAGCTACTTCATTAAACTCAGAGAAAAGTTAATTCTTCAAAAATCATATTCCATTAAATCAACACTTTACGATGAAAACTAGAAATTACATGGAAGACTATCAAGCATTTATCCTTTATATACTAACTGCATTTCCAATCAAATAGCCCTAGTTTATGAGTGATAAAGTTTTTCTTTATGAAATGCCTGATGGTAAATGTAGAAGAAATGGCAGAAAAAAATCACCACATTGTAACCTCTAATTAAGAAATGATTTACTCAAAGACCATCAATGGATGAAGCACTAGATGAAACATTAGATGCAGTATTTACGGGAAGCTTTACAGCGGAGGAACGGACTGTCACGCCCTAAGCAATCTTGGCACCACTATGGGACAATCAGGTATTGAGTGTCTCCTGATGGGATGCCAAAGAAGTACACAGTGCTCCCTAGTTACAAAATCCCCTTGCCAAAAGGTGAACTTAAACCTAAGAGGGTTTCATCATTAATGTCTAGTTTACAAAACGCATGGGAGAGAGAAAGGAACCAGCCAAACACCACTATGAGACAACAGACAAATTCAGAACGTGGGACATTCTCTAGGACAACCAACATAGATTTTTCATCAAGATCAATGGCAGGAGCAGAAAGAGAGACTAGGAGAGACTGACCTGAATCAGGTGTTCTTAAGGGAGAGTGATTTTGCCCCCAGGATATTTGGCAACATCCAGAATATTTTTGGTTTTCACAACCAGGTGCTGCTACTGGCATCTAGCAGGGAGAGGCTGCTAAACATCCTGCAATGCACAATACAGCGCTACAACAAAATTATTCTGCCCAAAATGCCTCAACTGAATCCCAATTGGAACAAGCCCTCAAAACATTATTGAGTCCAGTTGGGGATTTTAACATGGATAAATCCAAGGAATTATTTTGATTAGTATGATGAGATAATAGGGGAAATGTAAATAGGTCAGGTATTAGATGATAGATAGAAACCTGTTAATTTTGTCAGGTGTTATAATGTGTGTTTACCTTAGAAAAAAGTCCTTTAAAAAAAAAGATGTCAATTAATTAAAAGTGCAGGAATGAAATGACATGAGATCTAAGAGTCACGTAAAAATATTTCAAGCAAGAACCACAATAAAGGCCTAGGTAAAGCATATATGGCAAAATCTTGATACTTGTTGAATCTGAGTGATGGGTATGGGGGGGAATCATAGTATTTTCTCTACTTTTGTGCATATTTTAAATCTTTCACCATAAAAACATTTTTAATGACATACTCCAAAAACAAACTATGAATCAACAAAGAAGGGTTAATTGTCAGAGATTGGCACTGTCATGAAGAAGATGTTTGTTATCTAATAAACCAAAGTATCCTAAGTCTAGAACATGAAAACTCTTGTATCTTACTCAACACATCTTTGTGGGAAGCCGACAGTTTGCAAGGCACTGTCCTAGGTGCTACAGGGGATAAAAAGGTGAACATAGAGAAGAGACTTTGGGACACAGGGGGAAGGAGAGGGTGGGACAAATTGAGAGAGTAGCACACTTTATCATACACACATTATCATATGTAAAACAGACAGCTAGCAGTAAGTTACTGTGTAACACAGGAAGCTCAACCCAGTGCTCTGTAACAACCTAGAGGGATGGGTTGGGGTGGGGAGTGGAGGGAATTTCAAGAGGGAGGGGACATATCTATACTTATGGCTGATACACATGACTGTATGGCAGAAACCAACACAACATTATAAAGCAATTATCCTTCAATTAAAAATAAAAATTAAAAAATAAAAATAAAAAAACAACAAAAATTTTTTAAAAAAAGGTTAGACAGTCTCTTTCTGCAAAGGACTTATAATTTGAACAGAACAGAACCAAATCACATGGGTAAGCTGAGGCATGGCTTCATAGACAGCTGATATCAGAGGGTTGAAGAAGTTGGGACAAATTCTAGAGAGAGGTTTAAAAAAAAAACCACCTTAAGAGGCTTAGCAAGGGCCTTCTTGTTCTGATCCATTCACACCTCTCAAACCTCATCTTCCACCACTTTCTTTCTGGCTGTCATCAAAGAATTTGAGGCACTGAATAGTCAAAGCACTAAAGATGTTCACCACAGACAAGGGTACAAAAGCAGAAAAGCAGTGTTCATGTTTATATTAAGGACTGGCTTGATCCGCCCCCCACCACTACCAAAAAACCCCCAATTCATTTGTCTCTCTAAAAGCCAGAAAAAGTCTAGTAGAGATGAGAATATAAATGTCATATTTTGGCTTGGACTAACTCTGAGAATGGTTGGCAAAAACAACAACCACCAAAAAAAAACAAAAAAAAACTGGAAATTTCAGAGAGGGGTGGTAAAGGGGGAGAAATTCTGTCTCTATAATAGAGGAATCTGAGGAAACAACCTGATGGGATGGTACTAATTTGGTGTAAGCTAACAGAATCTCTCACTCTAATGTTTTACCCCAGCATCTCAGCTGTTTTCTCCTGATGATGTGCCAAGCACAACATATTACTTACTTAAAACAACTCCATTTCTTTTCTTAATTTCTAATGCCAAACCACTGTAAAACTAGAGTGCTGCATTCCCATCTTTCGGAAATCTTTTATATGCAAATCTGAGTTTGTAGATTAAAAGATTCTCTTTTCATTAGGGAATCTAGGTAGATTAGGAATTGCTAAAAGTGTCTATTTTAAGAAATCAAAACAAATGATTTCTTCCACTTCATCTTCTTTCTTAAGAAATGAATTCATTTATTACTGCTACTCTATCAATCTTTGACATGGAAGCATCACTTCCAACAGAAGTTGAGAAGAGCTCTCTCAAGAATGGAGAGATGTCATGAAAACTTTTTTTTTTTTTACAACTTGGCCAAATTCCAAGGCTGTTACTCTGGAGTAAATGGTAACAATAATGCAATCCAGCAAATTGGTCATGTCTTAAAACTATCTTTAAGTGATGTGAGAAAAGAGAGGTATGGGGTCAATTCCTGAAATGACCAATAGACTCCCAAAAAGGTCAAATATGTAGACTTCCCTAGGTATGGCATATATATCTAAGAACACAATTAGGATGTTCCTGATTAGAACAAGATTCCCATCCTTCATTTGCTGAGATTAACTCAGGAAATTGACAGCTATTAGTGGCCCTTAACTTTCTTTTAAAGGAGCTAACTGGTCATAAGATTTATATTCATTTCAAGTGTCAGCCCTTTGAGAAGCTCCTTTTTTTTACGCTGCCTCTCAAATACAATTGTAAGTTACGATTCGGCGAGGTGTGGGGGGGGGGGAGGCCCTTTGCAACAGCAACAAAACCTAAAAGGCTGGTTAAAGGAAATCAAAGAATGCATCTGGGAACTAACTCTTGATCCACCCAATTACTCTGGTGTTTAGAAATCCTCAAACACTGTTCTTCTAATAACCCACGTTTAGCGGATTAAAAAGCTGGGGTGTCAGATCCCTGACTTTTGTGAAATCCTTTGGAGTGTAGATTTGCTCGTTATTGTTGGGGGAGGGGGGAGGGAATCAGGCCAAGCACTAGGTATTGCTCCCAGGGCCAGCTCACTTAGGGCCCTCTAGGTGAAAGACTCAACTCTGGGCAGGAGTTTTCTTACCTGTGGAGTCATCGTAGAGGGGTCTGGCTCAGGGGCAGCTTGCTGCTGTTCAGCGCTCTTGTTCTTGGCCCCACTCTCCAAAGGTTCTTGCTGGACAGTTGTCTTATTCCCAGGAGGGGCGGACGGCGGTGGCGGGGCCAGCAGCTGGGGTTTAGAATGGCCTTGGGAAGGGCGGGAAGGAGATGCCTGAGAAGAGGGCAAATAGGACTGCGAATGGCTCATGTAGGACTGCGAGGAGGACGAAGAGGAGGAGTAGGACGGGGTGGGCGCCAGGTAGGACTGGGACGGTGGGGACTGGGAAGGGGACGGCTGGGCGGGGGGCAAGTAGGGCTGAGATGAGGCCGGAGGGTAGTACGAGGGCGGCGGCTGAGGCGGGGGCAGGTAGGACTGAGACGGAGGCATGTAGGACCCCGGCGGCACCGGGGGCGACTCCGGGGGGGAATCCAGCTCCATGGGAACCAAACCAGGAGGCCCGTCTCGTTGGTGGTGGAGCATCTGATGTTTGTACTGCTGCTGCTTCTGATAGCTGAGGGCCGGCCCGGGCGGCGGGGGCATCGGCGGCGGCGGCGGCTGCCAGTCCCCGTAGCCGCCCCCCGGCATCCCCGGCGGGGGCGGCAGCGGGGGCGGCGGGAGGTGATGGGGCTGCAGCACGCACTGCATCTGCTTCTGGTGCATCTGCTGCAGCTGCTGGAGCTGAGCCAAGTGCTGCTCGCGGAAGCTCATGAAGCCGGAGGAGGAGGGAGCGGCGGGAGTCGTCGAGCTCGAGTACCCGGGCCCCGGCGAGGCCTCAGGAAGCGCCACCGGAGGCGGCGGCGGGACCGGCGGCGGCGGCGGGTAGTGGCTGCTCCCGCCATAGCGGCCCCAATTCGGGTACATATCGGGAGAAGGAGGGCGCGGCGCTCGTCCCGGCGCCGTTACTCGTCGCAACCGACCCTCCAGGAGCTGCGGCGGCGGCGGCGGCGACAGCCGGAACTCGCGGCGCCTACAGGCCCCGGAGCGTGTAAACCGAGCGCGCCAGTGCGCCGGCGCTACCGAGCTGGGCCCGCGACCGGGAAGGTTGGGGGGACGTACGACCGCGACTACGCCTGCGCAGTGGCCACAGAGCGGAGAACAAAGGCGAGATAGAGCGGTCCCGTCCTCAGCGGCTCTCGGTTGCCATCTTTCTTCCGGTTAGGGTAATGTCGGGGCGAGTAGAAGATTGCCGTAGAACCATAGAGTCTCATCGCTGAAAACGGTGGTAGAGATCCTATCGCTCTACGGGTTCATTTTTGAATGGAGAAAAAAAAAAAGGTTCCATTCACAATAGCAACGATCGCAACAACAACAATAAAAAAGAAAAACCTGTGAAGCAGGTAGGACTAACACTAAAAAGAAATATGTAGAATCTATATAAAGGAAACTATAGAACCGTAGCGAATCATATCCGAATGGAATAAAATTAGACTTGAAATAATGGAGAGGTTTACCATGGTTCTGAATGAAAAGAA
Source organism: Cervus elaphus (assembly GCF_910594005.1). Taxonomy (NCBI): domain Eukaryota; kingdom Metazoa; phylum Chordata; class Mammalia; order Artiodactyla; family Cervidae; genus Cervus; species Cervus elaphus. The sequence continues at coordinate 16,668,443 of NC_057826.1, forward strand.
GAAAAAGTATAAAGATGTCAGTTCTCAAATTAAGTGAATAGGCTTCAGTCAGTTCTAACAAAAAATCCAATTGGGAACAAATCTGTGAAGATGTATTCTGAAGACAGAGTGTAAATCTTCACCAATTCCTGCAGGTATTGTAAAAGCGGAGAAGGGGAATTCTTTAGAATAATTCAATGCAGAAAAATTTACTTTGGAGAATATCAGCCAAGGGGAAGAGAGTAAATGCCAGATAACAAGATTGTCCAGAGAGGACTAGATTGGATTTAGAAAATAATCCAGTCTCATGTAAGACTAAACAGGAACTCCTTTGGCTTGAATGAATCACTGAAAAACAAAACTGATACACCCTGAATTCTGAAAAACAAAACAAAAAACTATGAGACTGTTAAGTGTGTCAGTTGTGCACCGCTTAAAGATTTGACATTGCTTCTATCCCAACAACCCAGATCTTCACCTCTCTTAGGAGGTGAATGTGAGTAGAAAGTGGGGCAACTAAGTATCCTTCAGAAAAAAGAGCTTTTCATTCTCAAATAGAAATTTAGTTGTGTTCCTTTTAATTTTTATTGAAATATAAAGTGCATACCTAAAATAACAAATCATACATACAGCTTAGTGAATTTTCACAAACCAATCACACTTGTGTTCAGATCAAGAGACAGAACATAACCCAACTCAGAAACCCACTTACTTGTAATTTTAATATTTTCAATTGAAATTCTCCTTGAAAACTATAGAAATAAATGTAATTTCCTGTAGAACAGACTTAAGGAGAAAGATTTGTATGAGTAATGAGAAAATCATCTCATTAGATGCAGAAAAAGAATGTGATAAATTTCAATGTCCATTTATGGGTTTGTTTTGTTTTGGGTTTTTTTTGGCTGCCTTGGGGCCCACTGTGTGCAGGCTTTCTCTAGTTGCAAGCAGTGGCTCCTCTCTAGTTGCCATGCACAGGCTTCTTGCAGTGTCTTCTGTTGCGGAGCCGGAACTTTAGGCGTGTGGGCACACAGCTGTGTCACACGGGCTTCGTTGCCACACTGCATGTGGGATCTTCCCTGACCAGGGACCAAATCAGTGTCCCCTGCATTGGCAGGCAGATTCTTAACCACTGAACCACCAGGGAAGTTCTCCATTTATGACCTTTTAAAAAATATTTACTTAATTAATTAATTTGGCTGCATCAGGTCATAGGTGCGGCATGCAGGATCTTTAGGTGTGGCATGTGGGATCTAGTTTCCTGATCAGAGATGGAACCCGAGTCCCCTGCGTGGGGAGCACAGTATCTTAGCCATTGAACCACCAGGGAAGTCCCATCCATTTATAATTTTTAAAAAGATTTGCAAGTCAGAAATAAAAGGAAACTTCCTTGACCTTATACACAGAGTACTTACTAAGAAAACTACAGCAGACATCACAATGCTGAAGAGTTGAAAGTTTTCCCACTGAGATCAAGAACAGATGTTCACTACTATCACATCTGTTATGGGTTGAATTTTGTTCCTCCTCCCCCATCCCCAAAAGATTTTTAGGTCCTCACCCCCAGCACCTCAGAATGTAACCTTATTTGGAAATAGGTTTGTCCCAGGTGTAGTTTATTAAGATGACCTCATACTGGAGTAGGATGGACCCCCATCTAATGTCTCCTTATAAGATGGCCATTTGAAGACCGCACACAGAATGCCACGTGATGCTGAAGGCAGAAATGGAGTCATGCAGCTGCAAGCCAAGGGATGGAACAGGTGGAACATACACTGCAGGTAGGAGTGTAAATTGGGATGACCACTCTGAAATACTGCTTGGCACTATCTAGTAAAGCTGAACAGCCCCAGAGTCTATGACCTGGGAATCCCACTCCAACAAAGCATATAACCAACAGAAATGCATACATACATATATATATATGTTCACTAAAAGACATGTACAAGAATATTCATAGCAAACACTATTTGTAATGACTGAAAACTGGAAAGCAACACAAATGTCCACCTGCACTAGAATAATCAAATTTGTATATTTATATGATGGAATACAAAACACCAAAGAGAATGAATGATCCAAAACTACATGAAACAACTCAGATGAATCTCACAAAGTTGAGCAAAAGAAGCTAGACAGAAAAGAATATATACTGTACGTTTGCACATATATACACTTAAAAATAGGCAAAATTGATATACAGTGTTGGAATTTAGGACAGTGGAGGGACAGTGACTAAAAGGGGGCAGAAGGGGGCTTGCTGATGCTGATTCTTCATCTGGGTGCTGGTTGCATATCTAGGTTGGGTTTATGAGCAATTCATCAAGCTATACTATTTTTTGTTTGAACACTTCACTGTTTGTGTAATTCAATAATGTACCTCCAGGAAGACTGTGAAAGATGGAAGTTCCAAGGAATATTTACTATAAAATTGACCTTACAGATTGTTCAAAAATAGGCAAAATGAAATCATAATGTTGAAGTGAAGGTAGTGCCTTTGGGGAGAAGGAAAATCTTAGTGACTGGGACTGGTCACCAGTAGGGTTTTTTGTTTTGTATTTAATATTTACTTATTCATTTGGCTGCATCTGGTTTTAGTGTCGGCAGGTGGGATCTTCCTTGCCGCATGCAGAATCTTTTTGTCGCAGTATGTGGGGTTCTCCAGTTGCAGGGTGACTTGTGGGATCTTGTTTCCCCAACCAGGGATCAAACTCACATCCCCTGCATTGTAAGGCAGATTCGTAACCACTGGACTGCTGGGGAAGTCCTGTAGGTAGGACTTTAAAGGGCTGACAATGTTCTGATCCTTGAACCAAGTGGTAATTATGCAAACGTTTCCTTTGTTAAAACTTCAGTTCAGTTCAGTTCAGTTCAGTTGCTCAGTCCTCCGACTCTTTGCGACCCTATGAATCGCAGCACGCCAGGCCTCCTTGTCCATCACCAGCTCCTGGAGTTTACTCAAACTCATGCCCATCGAGTCGGTGATGCCATCCAGCCATCTCATCCTCTGTCGTCCCCTTCTGCTCCTGCCCTCCATCCCTCCCAGCATCAGGGTCTTTTTCAATGAGTCGGCTCTTCGCATGAGGTGGCCAAAGTATTGGAGTTTCAGCTTCAGCATCAGTCCTTCCAATGAACATCCAGGACTTATCTCCTTCAGGATGGACTGGTTGGATCTCCTTCCAGTCCAAGGGACTCTCAAGAGTCTTCTCCAACACCACAGTTCAAAAGCATCAATTTTTTGGTGCTCAGCTTTCTTCACAGTCCAACTCTCACATCCATACATGACCACTGGAAAAACTTAGTGAGATGTAAATGTATCCTTTGCCGCTTTCTGATTGTGTGTTTTATTCCTCACAATTTTTAAGTTTTCAAAAGAGTGGGAAGGAGAAGAAAAATGATGATAGTGGTAAACTGAGAAAGATGAGATTAGATGGAGAAAGGTGAAAACCTTTCTCTTGGCCTTTTCCTTTCCTGCCTGGCATGGTAGGTTCTTGCTGTCAGGCCATCAATCCAGAACCCCTCCCTCAACAGGGGTCTTTCGTCTCCTCCACAAGGGGAAACAGCACTGATGTTTAAAACAGGTCCTTCCATATTTCCCTCATTGTTTTCAGATAAATTTCAGCATTGTTCTAGGTGCTATAGGAAATCCTATCCCCTACATTCTTACTCTAGGGGAACTAACGTATAGTTGGCCATTCCAGTCTTGTAGCTTGCACAATTAATTTTCAGAAGTCACAGCAAGAAAATTCTTTAAAAGAAACCTCATTGTTTGTATGACACTCTTCTCATGACGTTTTAGTAACATTGATTTCATGTATGACCTACCTCAAGCCCATTTTTTAGAGACTAGTTTTACTAATCCAGAATGCAGAAAGTAAAGAACAATAAAAACAAGGTGGTGGTGGTTTAGTTGCTAGGTCGTGTCCGACTCTTATGACCCCATGACACGCCAGGCTCCTCTGTCCATGGGATTTTCCAGGCAAGGATATTGGAATGGGTTGCTATTTCTTTCTCCAGGGAATCTTCCCGACCCAGAGATCGACCCCTGGCCTCCTGCAATCCAACCCCAAGCCCATTTTTCAGAGACTAATTTTTCTAATCTAGAATGCAAAAACTAAAGAGCCATAAAAACACAATCTTATTCAAAATGAAGTAAGGGATGAATTAAAGCACAAATCACATGGAAGGTTGTGTGTGGGAGACTCTAGAGGAAGTCAGCTGTCAATTGTCAAGGCTGTCAAAATCAAGGCATGAGTCTTCTCTGGATTAGGTTTGTAATCCAGCTGCACTTCTCTCCTTATGTTTCATTCTTGCTGTTACTAGGGAGTCTTGGGTGAGGACTGGGATGAGGAGATAACATTTGATTGGTTAGTGGTTTGAAGCCGTATTCTGATTGGCTAGTGGCTTGCATATTATTTTGTGGAATAGAAATCCAAATGCAGCTTGTACCATTCTAAACAACAGGATCTAGAGGCAAATTATCTGCTATTGGATCTATGCATCCTTAAGATTTGGGAAGGATAGTGTGTATACTCAGGGTAACCTGGTCATACATAACCTTGACAATACGAGTGCTTCTTCCCCTTCTTATAACCATGATGTTATGCTTTCACTTTATTCTAAAAAAAAACCATAGGTGTCCATGAGTGCGTGCTTCAGTCATGTCTGACTCTCTGCCTGCCAGGGTCCTCTGTCCGTGGGATTCTCCAGACAGGAATACTGGAGTGGGCTTCCAGGCCCTCCTCCAGGGGATCTTCCTGACCCAGGGATCGAACCCCTGTCTCTTATGTCTTCTACCTTGGCAGGCAGGTTCTTTACCACTAGTGCCACCTGGCAAGCCCCATAAGTGTTCATAAGTAATCTCAACTGCATGTGGTCAGTCCTTCATTTCCAATAGATCTGCACAGTTTAGGAGAGCCTGTAACTTATATCTGCTACAGTTCTTTGGATGTTGTCCATATAACAACAGCTAAAACTTTAAAAGAAACGTGCTTGGAAAGATATTGTAGAAGGCACAGAATAGACAAGAAGGCCATTACAACTAGGTCTAGGAGCAAAAAGCCAAGCCAGGAGCTATCCAACTATTAAAGCTCTGAATACTGTACAAAATAAGGTTAAACTCTTTTTTCCCCCCTTCAGCTACTCAATGCCTTCTCAGATCTATGGGGTGGTGAAAGGAAGGATCTGGAAGAAGGAGCCTCCAGTTCTCTCTTCAGCCTCTATGGTGAAAAGATTGGGCATTCTGATACAAATCCTAATACAACTGCACACAATTTGGGAAAGTGTTAACATCCCAAGAAAAAAAGTCTAGGTACAGTTAGGAGGAGTGGATATGAGCAAACAAAAGCAAGAAATACCCACTCCCCTGGGGGAAGGGCCTCCATTTGCAGGCAAATGGACTCAAAGTACAGGCATGAAAAGAATATTAGCATTATCAATCAAATTCAAAAAGAACACCACCAAAAAGATCTTCAGAGAGAATGAACTCAGGCTTTCTGAGCAAGGGTAAACTAGGAATGATTTTTAAATGTGTATAATAGTAATATATTAATTAAGTAGTCTAGACTTCTGTAGCAATGAGGAACTGAAGTACAGTAGGTTAAACAAAAGTTCATTTTCACTCATAGAACAATTTAGAGGTAAGCAGTCCATAGTTGTCATCTTCAGCTTAAAGCTTCCATCTCTGGGTTCAAAGTGGCTGCTCTGGCTCCTGCCAGCAAATCTGCCTCTAGTCTATGGGGAGGTAGAATCGGTTAGGTTCTGTTCAGTCGCTCAGTCCTGTCCAACTCTTTGTGACCCCATGAACCACAGCACGCCAGGCCTCCCTGTCCATCACCAACTCCCAGAGTCCACCCAAACCCATGTCCATTGAGTTGGTGATGCCATCCAACTATCTCATCCTCTGTCGTCCCCTTCTCCTCCTGCCCTCAATCTTTCCCAGCATCAGGGTCTTTTCAAATGAGTCAGCTCTTCGCATCAGGTGGCTAAAGTATTGGAGTTTCAGCTTCAACATCAGTCCTACCAATGAACACCCAGGATTGATCTCCTTTAGGATGGACTGGTTGGATCTCTTTGCAGTCCAAGGGACTCTCAAGAGTCTTCTCCAACACCACAGTTCAAAAGCAACAGTTCTTCAGCACTCAGCTTTCTAGAATGGGTTAGTGGAGCATACCTTTTAAGGAGCTTGCCTTTTAAGGTCATAATCCAGAAGAGATACTTAGACCTAGCTGTCACTCCCTCAGCATTATTAAGTTCTTGATCACGTCTTATCCCAGGACTTTGCTATCTTGCTACTCCTGTTGCAAGTGTATCCCTGCTTGTGTTTATGTATGATTTCTAATCTTGCTATAGCTGTTCAACTCTCCGTGTCTTGAGATCTAAATTCCCCAAAGACAGTGTCTGTTAAGGAAAGTCTGTTTCCTTAACAGACACTGTCTCATGAACCCCCTGCCAGTCTATATGTTAGATGTTTGTGGGTAAGATGCCCTACCCTCGACCCAATTAACAGTAGTTGAGTTTGCTGATTATTGTCATGGTCCATGTTTGGGTTGGAAGAGAATTTCCAGACACGAGGCAGAGTGAGAGGAGAATAAAGTTTATTAGAGTAGGAGAGCCAAACCCTCTTGCAGGCTAGCAGCCAACTTTTATAGCCTCAAGACAGAGAAAATTCCTACTGGAATGTGGCATTAGGTGATTAGTTAGGATGCTATAAGGTGGACAACAGGGTGGGTATTTTACATAATATGGGATCAGGAAATGGGCTGGTTTAGATCCAGAGGATCATGGCAACAGTTGCTATGGGGCTTGGTCTGTTCCAGAGATTTTATTGTGTGACCTCGGTACAGGGCTCCACACCTGTGACCTTGGTGTAGAGCTCCACCATCATGAAGTACCAATTTGGCAATTAATATTGAAGGTGATTGCTCTGTAGGTGTACTATTCATGCCAGCTTTCTGTTCAGTACACAGATGGATAACCCACTGAACAATTTAGGCTCAAAGTTCTTTTACCATGTCAGTCTCAAAATGTTTATCACAATTGGTACCCATAATACAGGATTAGCCCTTATCTTTGCTGGAATAGTTCCACTTCTACTATCTTATATTTTCATTACCTATCTCAATCCTTTCTTTTTATAGCCCTCTCATTCCTAATTTTTAATATATTTGTTCACCAACTGTCTTGAGCTTCCTGTCCCTTGGCTGATTCCCCTTTTCCCAATCAGCACTCTTCTAGCAGTTTCACTTTCCTATTAATTCTTTTTTAAAAATAATTTTAAAATGTATTTATCTTTGACTGTGCTGGGTCTTCACTGCTGTGCACGGGTCTTCCCTAGTTGCAGCGAGCGAGAGCTACTTCTCTGGTGGTGACATTCAGGCCTCTCATTGCAGTGGCTCTTCTCGTTGCTGAGCACAGGCTCTAGGTTGGGTAGGCTTCAGTAGTTGCAGCACGTGGGCTCCCGAGCACAGGCTCAACAGCTGTGGTGCACCGGCTTAGATGCTCAGCCGCATGTGGGATCCTTCCTGACCAGGGATCGAACCTGTGTCTCCCTCACTGGCAGGCAGACTCTTTACCACTGAGCCCCCAGGGAAGCCCCCTGTGTCAATTCTGGAACCTGTGTTATATCCCTTGCATGCATCCTCAACTCTTTTTTTCTACTGTCACGCTTGCCCTATAAACTCTCAAGTGTAGTTCATTCCACCGATCCAGAAGGATTTTGTTAAATACGTCTGTGGAAACTACATAACACACAATTGGTGCCACTACTAATTCAGGTTCTGCAGTTCTGACTGGGCATTCAACATTACTTTGCCATTTATGCGTCACTGGCATCTCTCATTCACCGCATGGCTATTTCAATCCTTCACCACTACCCCAAGCTTTGCCCCTCAATAAATGGCCTTGTTTTCAACATCACAGAGTTGAGATCAACATGATCAACATGTGATGTTTTCAGCATCACTAAGTGGAGAAAGTTGATATCAGTAGGCACAAACTCCTACTTCTTCTCACACACCCACCCACTAATTTTTCCTGCCTCCTAGCCTCCAGTTTCGGAGTGGCTCTTCTGTCCCAAGTCAATCCTGGCCTTCATGCTGTAGATCCCATCTCTTGAGCCTACTCTGTCAATTTTCTTTTTCTCTCTACTATATTTTTCACTTATTTTTTTCACCAAATTTTTTATTTTCAAAAATGCCAAATCTGTGGAGAAGTTGTCAGAGTAAGTAAATACGGTAACTCCCTGGTGATCCAGTGTTTAGGACTCCACACTTCCACTGCAAGGTCACGAGTTCGATCCCTGGCCAGGGAACTAAGAGCCTGCTAGCTGCAGGGTACAGCCAAAAAAAGAAAAAAAGCACCCCATACTCTTCATCTAGGTATAACATTTGTTGATGTTTCACTGCATTCTGTTTCTCCTTCCGTCTTTCATCTATCTATCTGCTTTCCCCCAAACCATTAAACAGTTACTTGAAGATATTGTGACCCTTCACAGCTAAATGTTCAGCATATTTCCTAGGAACGAGGCTATCCTTACATGCAATTACCACAGGGCTTCCCTGTGGCTCAGACAGGAAAGAATCCACCTGCAATGCAGGGACCTGTGTTCAATCCTTGGATTGGGAGGATCACGTGGAGAAGGGATAGGCTACCCAATCCAGTATTCTTGCCTGGAGAATTCCATGGACAGAGGAGCTTGGTGGGCTACAGTTCATGGGTTGCAAAGAGTCACAACTTAGTGACGAAGCACTCACGAAATTCTACAGGCAAGAATACTGGAGAGGGCTGCCATTTCCTTCTCCAGGGTATCTTCCTGACCCAGGGATCAAACCCACATCTCTTGCATCTCCAGCACTGGCAGGCAGATTCTTTACCACAAGTGCCACCTGGGAAGCCCCAACATAATATTCATGCTAAAGAAATTTAACATAAATACAATTACATTATCTAACAATCAGCCCATTATTTAAATTTCCTTAATTGTCCCAATAATATCCTTTACAATTTCTTCTTATTAAATTCAGAGTGTAATCAAGGATCACACACTGCATTTAGTTTTCATGCCTACTTAGTCCCTTTAATATAAAACAGTTCTCTAGCCCCTTTTTTTTTTTCACGACACTGACATTTTTTAAGACTCCAAGCCAACTGTTTGGCAGAATGTACCTCAATTTTGGGTTTCAGTTTCCTCACAGTTAGATTTCTTTTTTTAAGTTGGGGTGTGGAAATATACATAATTAATGTATCCTTCTGTACCTCACATCATGATATACATGATGTCAATTTGTCCCATCAGCAATGATATCAATTTTGCTCATTTGGGTAAGGCAGTGTTTGTCAAATTCCTCTATTGTAAAGTTACCTATAATAATCTATGGGGTAATACTTTGAAGATCTGAAAATACCTTGTTCCCTGCAGTTTTTCACCAGTGGTTCTGGCATCCACTGATGATTCTTGCCTGAATCAGTTATAACAGTGGTGATTGTAAATGATTTTATATTTCTATCATCTCTTCTATATTTATTAGTTGTAAAATTCCTATATGAAAAAATTCCTCTCTTTCTTCCATTTTCTTTATTTATTCTAATGTCTTATGGACACGTGGATTCTTTAATTAAAAAATGCATTGCACACCTTACATTTATACAATGTTATAGATCAAATATATATCAATAAATTTAAAATAGTCATGATAATCCACTATTATCGTTATTAATTTTGATCCCTAAATTGTCTTGAATTTGGCCAACTTGAGCCTTTTCAGGCTGGTTCCTGTTTCTTTTGGCAAGTCCCCATTTTTTTAGTATTTCCTTGCATTTTTCTATAATTAAAAAATTTCCTTATTATGAAGAGGGACAAAGATAGTGACAGAAGGCTCCTGAACTTCCTTCCTCCCTTGGACACACAGAATGTACAACCACACACAGAGCAATTCCCTCTGAGAAAAATCCAGAAACTGGCCCAGTGACTTCTGCACAATGAGTAGACAATACCTCAAAATGAGTAGGAAAGGCTGGGATACACTCTCACCATAAATCTCACTCTCAGCCCAGTGCCATACAGTTGGGAGGGAACCCCCAACTTCCAGCTTCTGCCTGAGGAGTGAAGGGTTTGGACCCACATCTAGTACCCCAACTTTTAAGCAATCCCCTGGGATGAGTCCCTAAAACACCTAGCTCTAAAAGCCAGCAGAGCTTGTGTCCATGAGTCCCACAGGACCGTAGCAAACAAAGAAACAATTCTTAATGGGCATGTGACTTCATTTGATCATTAAACTTTCGTTTCTCACCGAGCATTGCTTTGATCTTGTAATGAGGTGTTTTTGTTTTTGATTTTTTTTTTTTTTTGTAGTAAAAGATGTATCATGCTGGAGAAGGAAATGGCAACCCACTCCATCATTTTTGCCTCGGAAGTCCCATGGACAGAGGACCCTGGCAGGCTGTAGTCCACGGGGTCACAAAAAAGTCAGGCACAACTTAGTGACTAAACAGCAAAAACTAGAAGAAAAAATCCTATAGGAATCATTTTTCAGGATCAGCATATTCTAGTCACACTGAATTCCAAAGAAATACTGGTTTTTTTCCTAGGAGCAAAAATCCCTCTCTTATCTGAGACCGAACAGAGACCCCATGACATGACTGGCCTGGTGATTTAAGCTTAAATTCTGAGTCCCAAGAAGAAACCACACGCATACACAAAGCCACTGCAATTACAGCACTAAAAGTTAGTGTACAGTGGGATTCATACAAGATATGGATCCAGGAATTTCATGTACTAATTAGCCATGGGACTCAGGACACATCTCCTAACATTTACTGGTTGTGAGGACAACCATGATACCCATGCATGAGGTTGCTGTAAAGGTTCAATATGATGGTGAAAGGGAAAATATGCTATCAACTACTAGGTGCTCAGAAAATAAATTTAATTGAAATCTGACATACACTATTCTTTGACCCAGCAATCCCACTTGTAGGAGATAAGTTTCAGACAGAAAAGCAAAAGGACATAAAGATGGAGGTTCATAAAGATGAACACAGAAGTGTTCATTAAGTGTTGAAATTACAAAGAAGAAAAAAATTGGAAAGGCCGACAAGTCATGGTCCATCAATGGCACAGTGGCTGCAAATTGAGCGGGGAACTGAGCTGTATCAGTGATGGAGCTGACTTGCCTGAGTTGGGGTCCTGGATGCACTAATGTTTATGAACCTGGGCACATCACACAGCTTCTCAAGGCCTCAGGCTCCTGCCTCCATGAAATGGGAATAAGTGGTTACCTCAGAGCTTGTTTTAAGGATTGTAGTTAATTCTTGAAAATGCTTAGAAGAATAAATACTAATAAAACAATAAATAAACAATAAAAAAATAAATAAAAGATGTATCATGTTACATTTGCCATCTTTATCATTTTTAAGTGGATATTTCAGTTGCTTCCACCTTTTGGTTGTTGTGAATAACACTGCAGTGAACATAGGTGTGCACGTATCTGTCAGATTCTGCTTTGGATTCTATTGTACATACACACAGAAGCAAGATTGCCAAATCATATGGTAATTCTATAATTTAGTTTTTTGGGGAAAACTACTATTTCCCATAGCAGCTGTACCATTTTACATTTCTAGTGCAAAGTGTTTCAGTTAATAAGATGTTGGCCATATCCTCACCAACATTTGCTCATTTTCTGTTCTTTTGACAGTGACTATCCTAATGGGAGAGCTATAATACCTCATTGTGGTTTTGACTTGCATTTCTCTCATGATTAATGACGTCAAGCATCTTTTTCATGTGCTTGTTGGCTATTTGTGTATCTTCAGAGAATTGTCTGTTCAAGTCTTTTATCCATTTTTAAAATCAGGTTGGTTTTTATTATTGTTGAGTAATGGAATTTCCTTATAAATTCTGGATATTAATCCCTAATCAGATATATGACTTCCACATATTTTCTCCATTTCCATAGGTTGCTTTTCACTCTCTTCATTGTTTCCTTTGATACACAAAAACTTTTAAGTTTAATGTAGCCCCATTTGTCTAGTTTTGCTTTTGCCATCTATGCTTTTGGTGTCACATCCAATTAATCATTGTTAAATCCAGTTTTCTGAAGTTTTCTCCCTATGTCTTCTTCTAGTTTTATAGTGTAGATCTTTAATCCACTTTGAGTTACTTTTTGTGTTGAGTGTAAGGTAAGAGCCTAACTCCATTCTTTGCTATGTGGTTATTCAGTTTTCTGAACACCATCTGTTGAAGAGACTGTCCTCTTCCCGCGTGTGGTCTTGGTACCCTTGTAGAGAATCATCTGGCAATATGGTCAGCCCTCCACATCTGAAAGTATTGTACCTATAGATTCAAACAATCGGGGATAAAAATATTTGGGAGAAAAAAGTTCCAGAAAATTTCAAAAAGTAAAATTTAAACTTGCCAAGCACTGACAACAGTGATGGACAGGGAAACCTCATTGCAGTCCATGGAGTCGCAAAGAGTCAGACACGACTGAGTGACTGAACTGAACTGACAACTATTTACATAGCATTTATGTTGCATTAGGTATTATAAGTAATCTAGAGATGATTTGAAGTATACAGGAGGATGTGCGTAGGTTATACACAGATCACCCGTTTATATAAGGGACTTGAGCATCCACAGATTTTGGTGTCTGAGGGGGTCCTGGAACTAATCCCCTGCTAATATGGAGGGAGGCTGCATGTGTGTGGGTTTATTTCTGGGCTCTTTATTGTTCCATTGGTCTATATATCTGTCTTTATGTCAGCACAACACTGTCTTGATTACTTCTTGGCTTTGTAGTATGTTTTGAAATCAGTAAGCGTGAGGCCTCCAAGTTTGTTCTCCTTTTCCAAGATTGTTTTGGCTGTTTGGGATCCCTTGAGATTCCATATCAGTTTTAGCATTTTTTTCCTTTCTGTTTCTGCCAACAAATATCATTGGGATTTTTTTTTAAGATTGCATTGAATTGCTCTGGGTGGTATGGACATTTTATTGCTATTGAGTCTTCCCATTCCTTTGTGTTTTCTCTGATTTCTTTCAGCAATATTTTGTAATTTTCAGTGTACAAGCCTTTCACCTCCTTAAGTTAGGTTTACTCCTAGGTATTTTATCCTTTTTGATGCTATAGCAAATTGGATTGTTTCCTTAGTTTCATTCTTTGATTCTTTTCTTTTTTTTTTTTGGATTGGTCTTTGTTAGTGTACTGAAATGCAACTGATTTTTCCTTGTTGATTTTGTATCCTGAAACTTTACTGAAATCATTAATTATTTGTTAACACGTTTTACAAATGGTTTCTTTTGGGTTTTCTACCAATAAGACCATGTCGTGTAAAGTGAGATAATTTTACTTCTTCTTTTCCAATTTGAATGCCTTTTATTTCTTTTTCTTTTCCAACTGTTCTAACCCAGACTTTTCAACATGTGCTTTATCAGTTGGCATAGGCTAAGTTATGCTGGAATAAAAAACAAACAAACAAAAAACCAACCCAAATCTCAGTGGCTAAAAGAACAAATGCTTATTTATCATTACCCTAGTGTTCCCATCATTTGGTGGAGATGTTCTGTGGGACCCAGGCAAAGCAAGGTTGCAGCTCTATGTTTTTGTGATTGTTGAGGCAGGCCAAAGGGAGCTAGCTCAACACACAGTGATCTTTTTTTTTTTTTTAATATTACTTTCCAGTATGATCCTCTGTTCACACATGAGGCTTCAATAATTTCTGTTTTTACTGTACTGGATCTTCATTGCTGCACAGGCTTTCCTCTCTTTGCAGCAAGCGGGGTCTACCCTCTAGTTTTGTGTGGGCTTCTCATTGTGGTGGCTTCTCCCGTGGCTGAACTTGGGCTCTAGGGTGTGTGGGCTTCAGTAGCTGTGGCTCGAGGGCTCAGCAGTTGTGGTTCTGGGCTGCAGATCACAGGTTCAATAGTTGTGGCGCAGGGGCTTAGCTGCTGTGAGGCATGTGGGATCTTCCTGGATCAGGGATCGAACCTGTGTCTCCTGCACTGGCAGGGTGGATTCTCCAGCACTGAGCCACTGAGGAAGCCCCACATAATGACTTTCAAAACGTCTACCTAAATGACATATGTCATCTTCACTCACTTTGCCACACTTCACTTTAAAGGTGGTGGAGAAAAGCCTTCCTACCCTGGGTTCATGAATAGCAGAAAGCCAGAAGTATTCGGTGAACAGCACAAACAACCGCTACACTCTGCCCTTCTAGTTCCCAAATGTTGATCTCACTTTCTCTTCCACGGTCAGGTATACACCATACATCCCCCCACACACCCTCACGGTCCTATCCAATCACGACATCATGTTCAAAGCCCAGGGTATCGAGATGCATGTGGCGCAGCGGTCTCTACAGCAAGGGGTGCGTGTAGTAGTACCAGAATCCGGAGATGTGGCTTGATCACGAGACTTCTGCACCCAGAGGGCAAATTATCTGCCCCCATACACCAAACATGGGCTTTCCTGATGGCTCAAGGCAATAAAGAATCCACCAGCAGTGCAGGAGACCTGGGTTCGATCCCTGGATTGGGAAGGCATGAGGAAGGCATGGCAACCCACTCCAGGATTCTTGCCTAGAGAATCCCCATGGACAGAGGAGCCTGGTGGGTTACAGTCCATGGGGTCGCAAAGAGTCAAATGTGACTAAGCAACTAAGCACATACACCAAATATATACAGTTGGTGAAATACTAACAGGACAACCACAGTGAACACTCCTATTCAGAAAAGGAAACAAAACAAAACACACAGAAATGACTAGTCTCTAGCAATTCTGACTTCAAGATGAACCACGCAAGGGCACCTTCAGCTTTTTCGGAAAAGCTAAACATAGGAGGACAGGCAAAAGTATATAAGGCATGCTAAATAAAAAATTTGTTTAAAAAAATTTAAAAAATTAAAGTATGGAGGCAAATGCATTACAAAAAAAGAAAAAGAAAGCAAAGATCCTGTTCTTATTAATAATATTAGAACAAATAGAATTCTGGCTAAAGAGCATTAAATGAGACTAAAAGGTTACACTATAATACTAAAGGCTACAGTTCACAAAAAAGCATACTAGTTATGAGTATCCATGCACAAAACAACACAGTAGCAACTTTCAACAAGTGGAAACTCTAAGAAGTGCAAGAAGAAATAGACAAAATATATTAATATTAGAAAACTTTTTTCTCAGTGTGAGACAGATCAAAGAGTTAAAAACAAATATATGGATACAGAAGACTAAAACAATCAGGTAGATCTTATGGGTAAATACCAAACCTTTTACCCTGATGACACCAGGTAATACAGAATATATCTCATTTTCAGCTGTATATGGAATTTTCATGAAATTGACCTCATGTTAGGCTACAAAGAAAACCTTAATATTTTCCATATTGCATCTTTAAGCAGCATATTGTTTTTGCATACCTTTCCCCATCTTTTAATTTACTGAAGTGTAATTTACAAATACAACTTTAATTTACAAATACAACTCCTGCTGACAGTGACTACAGCCATGAAATTAAAGGATACTTGCTCCTTGGAAGGAAAGCTATGACAAACCTATACAGCGTATTAAAAAGCAAAGACATCACTGTGCAGACAAAGGTCCTCCGTATAGTCCTAGGAGTGGAGTTATTGGGTTGTATACACAGTGTATTTTCTAATTATTTCCAACAGTTTTGTATCATTCTGATTTAGGCACATCTTGTAAATACCATATAGCCAGATTTTAAAAACATCCAATCTGAGCATTTGTCTTTAATAAGAGAACTTAACTAGTCACATTCATCATGGGTACTGTTTGGACTTCTTCCTGCCAACTTACTTTGTCTTCTATTTACTGTTATTTCTTCTTCTCTACCTGATTCTGCATTCCTTTTCCTTTTAAAATTTACATATAGTGAAATATACAGATCTCTGGTGGTGTATTCTGCTTTTGTATTTGTTTGTTTGTTTTTATTTATTTTGCTTTTGTATTTTTAAAAAACCTATTTATTTGGCTGTTTCGAATGTTAGTTGTGGCACATGGGATTTTAGCGCCCTGACCAGGGATGAAACCTTTATCCCCTACATTGCAAGGTGTAGAGGACCACTAGGGAAGTCAGAACTTCCTTCCTTTTTAAAGCTGCATACTTTCCATTGTGTGTATATACCACATTTTGATTATTCATTCATCTGTTGATGGACGCTTGCATTGCTTTGTCCTCTTGACTACTGTGAATAGTGATGCCAATGAACATGGGTATACAAATACCTTTCAGATACTGCTTTCAACTCTTTTGTATATATACCCCAAAATGGAATTGCTGTATTATATGGTAGTTCTTTATAAAACTTCCTTTTTGAGGAAGCGTATTATTTTTCATAGCAACTGTACCATTTTACATTTCCATCAACAGTACACAATAGTTCCAGTTTCTCCATATCCTTGTCAACTCTTGTTATTTAGTTATGTTTACCCGCAGCCATCTTAATAGGTATGAGGTGGTAACTGTGATTTTGATTTGCATTTCCCTAACGATAAGTGACTTGAATATCTTTTCATGTGCTTTTTAGCCATCTGTATGTCTTCTCCAGAAAACTGTCTATTCAAGGCCTCTTACTTTTAATTCTACCTCATTGTTTTTAAGTGCTCATGACATTCCATGGTATAGATGTAAGTTAAAACTTTCAGATGGATATTTACATTCTTTTCAATTTTTCTGTTATAGTGGTATAGTAAGCCTCTTTCTATATACTTCCTTGTACACATATGTGAAGTTTACACATTTATCATGCATTTATCTCACACTGATCATATATTTTAAAGGAAATCACCTATGATACCTATAAATAACTAAACAATAGAATTAGGCTCGCATGGCATCTGTAATTTTTATTTTAATGGATCCTAGTGAAGTGAAAGTCGTTCAGTCATGTTCGACTCTTTGTGACTCCATGGACTATACAGTCCACGTAATTCTCTAGGCCAGAATACTGGCGTGGGTAACCTTTCTCTTCTCCAAGGGATCTTCCCAACCCAGGGATCGAATCCAGGTCTCCCGCATTGCAGGTGGATTCTTCACCAGCTGAGCCACAAGGGAAGCCCAAGAACACTGGACTGGGTAGCCTATCCCTTCTCCAGCGGATCTTCCCGACCCAGAAATCAAACCAGGGTCTCCTGCATTGCAGGTGGATTCTTTACCAACTGACCTATCAGGGAAGCCCAATGGATGCTAAACTACTGCTGTCCAAAAATGGTTTTACTTATTTGCATTCTTGTCAGCACTACATGACTGCCCATGTCCTTATACCCTTATTATATATATTGGAAAATTTTATTTTGGGGGAATTTCTTTTTTGAATAAAAATCTAATTTTAATGTATCCGCACTTATCAATCTTTTCTTTTATGGCTTTTACATTCTTCATCTTCAAGAATTTTGCTAAGTCACTTCAATGACATGACTTCAGTCATGTCCGACTGCAACCCTATGGGACCATAGCCTGCCAGGCTCCTCTGTCCATAGGATTATCCAGGCAAGAATAATGGAGTGGATTACCATGCCCTCCTCCAGGAGATCTTCCAAACCCAGGGATCAAACCCGAGTCTCTTATGTCTTCTGCATTGGCAGGCAGGTTCTTTACCACTAGTGCCACCAGGAAGCCCTCTTTTAGAATTCTACTCAGGGCTTACATACATTTTCCTTTTTCTTTTCCTAATACTTCCATGTTGGATGGCATCACCGACTTGATGGACATGAGTTTGAGCAAGCTCTGGGAGTTGGTGATGGACATGGAAGCTTGGAGTGCTGCAGTCCATGGGGTTGCAAAGAGCAGGACATGACTGAGTGACTGAACTGAACTGAATACTTCCATGGCTTAAAAAATATTTAGACTTTGATCCACTTGAAGGATATGAAGTAGAAATATAATTTTTTTTTCAAATGGATAGTCAACTTTTTTTCAAATGGAGAGTGATACAATAATCACTATCATTTACTGAACAACACTTACTTCTATCAGGTACTGTTCAATTCAATCCTATCTTATTGGGGTTGTTTTGAGGATTAAATAAAACATTTTTATTTTTTCTATTTTTTGGCTACCCCTGGCATACGAGATCTTAGTTCCCAGTCAGAGATTGAACCCAGTTCCCCTGCAGTGAAAGTACAATGTCTTAACTACTGGACTGCCAACCAAGTCCCTAAATAAAACATTTTAAAGGGAAGCAACGAAAGCATCAAATGCTTATGTAATTTGCCCAATTCATACAAATATTAACTGCTAAAATCAGGATCCTAACCCTAGTGGGATGACTCCACAATATTTGGTCTTCTAATGCAATTTTCTTTTCCCATAGATTTTTACATTTTTTATTTTAATACCAGCTTTATAACATACTAAATTACCATAAATACATAGGTCTATTTATGGACTTTCTAGTCTGTTTCAATGATCTATTTGTTTGTTCTTATACTGTCTTGTGATCATGTAAAACATCTAATCAGGTACTGATTATGTTATCCATCCTAATTAAAAATTGAATGACTCCCTGTTGACCTCAGGATTAAGTCCAAACCCTTCATCCTGTCATATAAAGCCCCCTCCCTCCCACCTCCTACCTCTGGAGTCTCAGATGTGATCACAGACTCCTCCCTTCTATGTTCTAGCTCTCTTTCAAGATTAACTCAAACATAACTGCCTTTAGTCCTTCTTCTCTCCCCAACCCAACCAAGGAAAAAGAAATCATTCTTTCCACCTGTATGTCTACTCCATCATACTTTTATCCTAGCATCACTATTTCACTGTATTTCACTACATGTCTCTTTTCTACCATAATATGAATATTCTGAGGATAAGACCACATCTTATTAAATGCCTACCATAAACTTAATAAACATTTGAGTAAATCAATATAAAATGACCATCATATTATATGAGCAATTTTCTGATTTATAAAAAGATGCAGGAAATTTTAAAATGACACAAAATTTAATTTTAAAGACAACACTGAAAAGTGAGTATATTTAACTATACTCAGCTCACTATAGAGCAAGTGGGTGAGTGCAATAGTAATTCACGCTATAGCATGTTTAGTGAACTGGCAAAAGAGAAAATGGGTCAAAGGAAGATGGAGAAATTTTCCCTTTTCATTAGAACCGAGGGGCTCCGTAATCATCTGGCATCCGCTCAATGTTGTACCTGATCAGGACAAAAAATTAACATTGGTTACAAACCAGATCCCACCTTAAAAGCCCATCCTTTATTGATTATATCGCTGTCACCTCCTGCTGTGAATCCTTTTTGTCAGTGGGAACATTTTAAAGGCCTATCATAATGAATGATTTACAGCAAAATGCTGACTATATTATCTTTATTCTTCAAAGTGAGAAAGTTAACAAGTTGGAGAGCCAGGTACGGAGTCCAGGTGTGCCCAAGCCCCTCACCCATATTCTTCCAATTTTGTTGTGTTTGTCCCAGGATAAAAAGTTGGCCAATAATAGTCTGAGGACTGACACAGGAACATCAAAGAAGGATAAAAAGCAGCTTTTTTTTTTTTTAAATGAACTTCCAGTTTCCCAGATAAGGTGCTAATCACCTGTACTAGGTTTTCAAAAAAAAAAAAAGGTATTTCTAGCCAAAAAGATAAGCTTAAGTTACTGCTTTGTATCAATATTTAAGGCCACACATTTCCCTATTCCTTCTAGTGATCTTACTGTAACAATGTGAATGTCTGCCTCATTCCTAAATCCTAGCTTTATCTTTGGCCTGTGTTCTTGTCATTCCTACTTTGTCTCATTTATTCAAATAGAACCATGTAAACATTTGATACATCAATTTTTTTTTTCCAAATCCTTCTATATCTTGACATCAACTATGTACAGTTAATCACTTCTCTAAGAGAAACTTCTCACCTATGGTTAGAAATGTACATGATGGGAACTCCAGGGATCTTCCGGATTCTTCGTTTAAGGTCCCGGTCAACTGTGGCCACAATGTAACACTTGTGCTGGAAAAGACAGGATTCAGTGTTCACACAGAGCTCACTAAATGATACTGGATACAATCACTGGTTAGTCTGAACAATTACTCATTTTTACAGTAAACAAGAAAAGAAAGGCTAAAAGAAATTGGTGAGTAGTTCTAGATTGAGGAGCTCATATTTATCACATAAAACATAACAAGTTACCTGGGCTGATTGTAGCTCTACGAATCTTGATGGGGAGAAGATAGAAAAACTAGTTAAAAGCTGCAAATTGTTTTTTGTCTCATAAGTGGAAGGGATTTTCATGTCTAGGGCAGACAATTTGGTTTTCGGAAAACCGGAAGACTATAGTCTTAGAAAGACTATGCAAAGGCAGAGTTACAGCCTTAGATCCGAAGGCACCGCTTTTGCCTTTAGAAGGATCTCCGGGGCTGGTCCTACTCTGGAGGCCTCCTCGTGGTGAAGGGAGGCTACCTCCTGGGCTCTGAAGCCAGAATAGGGAGATCTCTAGGACAAGTCAGGGTCAAACAGCTCTGAAAGCACTAACATTTAGCAACCCGTCTGGAACTAATTTGTATTATATTGACACTTTACTTTTCTCCTACCCAAATCTCTTGCTGAGTCTTATAAAGAGTTGTAGACTGGGGTCAGCCATGCTATGGGGAATTAAGGGAAATGCCGGCCCCACCCAAGGGATGAAGTGGCTCAAGGGATGGCAGTGTGGTCACTACATAAAGATGATTATTTTCAGCATAGACAGGCTTTATAAGGGCAACCAGCAACAGAAGTTCTGGCAGTGTTTGACAAGGAAGAACAGATGAATCAAAAACCTACTTATTCTAGGGTATGTGTGAAATAGCACCCTGGCAGACTCAGACTCAAAATTCCTACATGGGGAGTAAATGAAACTTTACTCAATTATTTATTTTTTGGCTGCACTGCGTGGCATGTGGGATCTTAGTTTCTCAATCAGGGATCAAACCTGTGCCTCCTGCATTGGAAGTGCATAGTCTGGACCATCAGGCAAGTCCGTGAAATGTTATTTTAGATTCACAGGGAGATGGAACCTGATATATTAGTATGTCTACACTCACCCACTTAAAGCATATTATAGAGGAGATTTGTGGGATAAAGAATCAATTAATGCTCCAAATTAACCGCCAATAAATGCAGATGCCAAGATCTGAAACCATGTCTCCTCCCCAAACCCATGATCTTTCTCCATTATGGTTACAGTATGCACTTCCAATCCACTCTCTCAAGTGAATGAGGACACCGACACTTCCCATGAAGGGATTCTATACGATTTTTTTATCATTTATATTCCTAGATACATGAACATTTAGGAATAATAGCTTATCTTTTTTTAATAGCACACAGTAAATATTAAAAAATGATGATACCTGAGTTACTCTTTGTACTAAGCAGTCATCTGCATAGGTTCCTTTGTGTGTACATGGTAATCGTTCAAATCTTGGATCCTTGGCAATCCTATATGGTTATAAAAGTGGATTAATAAAAACATTCAAGCAACTAAGTAACTTTACAACTTTCAACCAGTGAAATAAGAGTAATGTGATCTCTGTGGAGATTTCAAGACACCCCTCTCCCCCTGAAGCTTATCTTCTATATAACTGGGAAGACAATTTATAGAGAAGGGAATTAAAGCTTACTGACTGAGAGCTGCCGAGCCTTACATCACATACTTGTTACAGAAATCTATTTCTGTTTTACAGATAAATAAGTAGATTCAGAGAGCTTGATTAATTTGTTCGAAGCTATACAGCTGGGAAAAGCCAGGATTCAAAACTAAATCAAATTAACCCTAACCATTTTGCTTTTAGGATGCTGTCTTACGCAAATACACAAGAATACAGGTGCAAGGATGGTCACTACAGTATGGTTTATAGCAGTGGAAAACTGGAGATAATCTGAATATCCATCAGCAAGGTAAAAGCTAAATACATTTTGGTATTTCTATCCTATTTTAAAAAAGAGGTAGAGCTGTATGTACTAATGTGCGAGGACATGTAACAAACAAAGCAGATGACAGACACGTATATAACATTAAAAAATCACATTCATCACTGTTTTCACTGGTCTCAATAGAAAGGTCCTTAGCATTGGGAAGGTGATTAGCTTATGATTTTCCCAAACTCAACATCAGTGTCTGTCAGTTGTTCTTCACATGAAAATGGCATTTCATGAAAAAGCAGCCCGTTCAGCTCACAGCTCCAGCACACAAATGCTTCTCGTTGAGACAGTGTTCATCCTTTGCTCCGTTTTCCTTCTCCTTCCAGTTTTACTGAGATGGAAGTGACATACAGCACTGCGTGAGTTTAAGGCCCACAGCACGATGACTTGATTTACACATATTATGAAATGACTGCCGTGGAAACGTTAAGGGAGCACCCACCAGCAGAAATGCTGTGTGTACTTCTCATTTCACCACAAGGAATACTGATGTGTATTCCAGGGTTGAGATTTAACACTATTAATGAATTTTACAGCTCTATTAAGGATATTCTTAAGTGACTCTGGTATTAAAAAAAACTGCCAGCGAAGAATAAAAAAAAACTACTAGCATTACTTGGGCCCAATGTCTTGATTTGTACTAAGGTACTGCCATTTTTTTGCATTCAGTGCAAATGTCAGCACAGTGACAAAGGCAACACCTTGGTAGTATTATGAAAATAGTTTTGCAAACTCCCTGCAAAGGTCTCTGGGACTCCAGGGGTGGAGGAGGGTTCCCACACTTTGGGAACCATTAAACTGAAAGGCACTTTCTAGAGTGAACTCAAAACTTCTTGTAAGTAAACTGAAAACTGTTTAAGTGTGAGATTCTAAAGAAGATAACCAGATAACAAACTAACAGAAAGACACTTTCTAAGTGAAAATCTAGAGGAACGTTAAAGGAGGCCCAGGAGACCTGTATGACTAAGGAACTTTAGTTCAAAAAGCTTCGGCTTGAAAACTCTAACTTTCAAATGTTTGCTTTCTAAGTCATAAATAGTTAACTAGTTTTGTATGATTTTTATTTAAACTAACCAGACAAGAAATCTTTGGAAAGCAAACAGAAGAAGGAGGGTCAAAAGAATCTTCAGTGCACCAATCTAAAACAAATCTAGATCAGCTCCTTCCTACCTTAAAGCCACTCTATACTTCTGCCCCAATTTCTCAATTTCAGCCATTACGCAGTCCGTTATACAAGGGATACCTGCCAGGGAAAAAAAATTAGCAACAAACTTGCGAAGGAAATGATTTTACTCTCTGAATTTTATCCTGTTGAGAGTTTTACCACTGGACCACCAGGAAATTCCCTGAATTATATACTTTAAATGAGTGACTTACATGGTATGTGGATTGAATCTTGAAGTTGTTAAATAGCATGAAGATAAAAAAGTAAATAATGCATGATCTATTCTTATTCATGAACAAAAATAACCTCACAGAATGAGGTTATTTATTATGATCAAAAATACCCCACAGAAACTGTATATGAATTTTTAAAAACTGCCCCTTTCTGAGGAAAGGCATAATAGGGAACTTTCATTTTCTTTATGATAGATTATTAATTTTTTCACAAATACACGAACACTCTTGAGAACAGACAAAGTTAAGACATCCTAAACTAAAATACAATGCCTAGAAGAAAAAGCAGTTGTAAAATGGAGGAAAGTAGATAGGAGGAGCAGGTAGGCATGGAATTAGAGGGCAATACATGCTTTAAAAGGGTCAATTTCAAAGCCATGCAGCACTGAAGCAAGAGCTTGCATCTGGAGTAGGGAAATGGATCAGAAAGATCACTACAAAGAGGACTCTTAGTAGAAAAGAAAGCCCATAGGTAGCTAACCATCCTCCTCTCTTGGAGTGTCAAACAGAAATGGAAGGGACCAGGAGCTATGAAAAGGTCAAAGGGGCATCCCCAAGCCAAAAGGAAGATAAAGGCCTTCTTTTAAGAATAAAGGCAAGTGAAGAAAAATGAAATAAGCAGCGCTTAAAACAGTTAAGGAATCTCCTAGCTAACTGAACTTGTAATGCACTTGAATGTTTCTTCAGCCTTTGCTCTGAGATACTATGTTACACAGAAAAGTGGCATTTTCCTTAGTAAGTTTTTTCTCTCAGAAAAGGCACTGTGAGAGCATTTGGCTGTATGCATTATAGCTGTACTCTATGGTATCCACAACTGGAGACAGACCTAACTATAAGACCAACGCTATCCCAAACAATCATCTTTTTTTTTGGCCATGCCATGCGGCTTATAGGATTTTAGTTCCTCAACCAGGGACTGAATCTGCATCCTTGGCAGTGAAAGTGCCAAGTCCTAAGCACTAGACCACCATGGACTTCCCCTGAACCATTCAGGGGAAGAGCTAGTAGTAGAGCTAGAGAGCCAGGGAAGCAATGCAACGCCAAGGGGCCACGCTTGAACCCTCAATCCGTTTTGTTCATAAATAGGTCACAGCATTCCTGGAGAAGCACCTAAGACAACTATAAAAAACACCCTTAGAATAGAAGAAGTCTACCAAGATTTGTTTCTTCCCTTAATCAGGTCACCCTAGTCCACTTTTAGGCATGGTCATGCTCCAACTTCAGACTACCCTTTATTATTTCTAAGAGACTTAAGAAATTTTTTTTAAAAATATTACATGTACATAGCTTTAAAAAAATACAAAAAGGCCTATATGAAAAAATAATGATCCCTTGATCTTTTTCCACCCCACCAATTCTGAGAGTTGGACTATAAAGAAGGCTGAGCACTGAAGAATTGATGCTCTCAAGTTGTGGTGCTGGAGAAGATTCTTGAGAGTCACCTGGACAGCAAGGAGATCAAACCAGTCAATCCTAAAGGAATCAACCCTGAATATCATTGGAAGAACTGATGCTGAAACTGAAGCTCCAATACTTTGGTCACATGGTGGAAGAGCCAACTCATTGGAAAAGAACCTGATGCTGGGAAAGGCTGAGGGTAGGAGAAGGGGGAGACAGACGATGAGATGGTTGGATGGCACCACTGACTCAATGGACATGAGTCCATTGACCCAATGGACATGAGTTTGAGCAAACTCTGGGAAATAGTGAAGGACAGGAAAGCCTGGTGTGTGGCAGTGTGTAGGGCTGCAAAGAGTTAGACATGACTGAGTGACTGAACAAATTCTGATCCTTAGAGATGACTATTTTAATTTCATTGGCTGTTTTTCTCACTTGGTGGTTACATTCATAATTGATATAATAAACTTATGCAGTTAATTTTTATATTAATTTTAGGCATTTAAAGAATTACCCATCACACATCCCTTATCCCATCCTGCTAATTTTAATAAATCAATAAACAGCATTAACATTACTATCACTCTGTAAATGTTCACTATGTAGTGTCTTTTATATATATTATAGGAGGTATGAAGTTTTTCCTTTGATTCCAACAGTTTATTCTTTATGGCAAAGTGTAAGTTTAATTTTCATTTGTACCTTTAACTAGATGGCTTGAAAATGTGTGAATATAAACCCACCACAAAATAAAACCTATCTCACTATTAGGAAGTTATTTCCCTGTACTTGTACTAAACTATCTTTTTCCTCCTCATGGTAGGAAAAGAAGACCATTTGAAGGAGGGGACACCCAAACACACAAGGGAAATCTATTAATGGTAAACTACATATCTAGGTGTAAATAAACTACCTCAGATCCTTTGTGGTACAAATAAACCCCAGACTGAATAAACTTAGGAATAGTTGACCATAATCATTTCTAGTTCTGTGATTGTAAATGGCTGCAAAATGTCTATTTAGCTTTTCCACACTGAAGTGGATAGGAGAATGTTTCCTAATTAATATAAATAATATATATAGTGAGAAATTAAATAAATCTTTATTTATCCAGAATTTTAAAATCCAAAATCCTAAAACAGAAAATTCCCCACCTATTTTCTAAGTTGATGTCTGTAACGATGGTCAAAGCATACAAAGTGTTTTCTCAGTTGTGAAAGTTTAATTATTCCCAGTCAAATTTGCATTATATTTCAATTCATTGAAAAGGGTCCCTGCTATGGTGAGCAAATTAAATGGCCAGCAATTCAGTTAAGTAGAACCCCATTTCCCTTTTTTCATGTATTTGGGTAAGTATGATTATTATTTACAAATGTCACAGAAATGGAAATGTCTGATACTCACACTTCGCATACAGACAGTCCATCATTGACTGCACTAAGTCCAGTTTGGCTTTAATGGAAAAGTTGATAAAGTTGGTATCGACCAGGATGTGGTAAGGTGGGCCCAGCTGCGTGTTGTATTGGAAGAATAAGCAGGAAGGGTGTTGGGGGCTGGAAGAAAAAGGAAAAAAACACCAAGTAATGTCTACACTGATATTCTGGTATAAATAAACAAAAAAGAAGTCTCTGCTTGGAATAGTTTGCTCCTTTCCCCCCTGTTCATTGGAAGTAAATCCTGTGATGATATATCCATCACCAATCTAGGGCAAAATAAGAAAAATGTAATGAGGTTTCATAAAGTTAAATGTACTTACGTAAAAGGAATAACCTTTATCCTGAAACTATGCTCTTACTACTTTTTGGTGATATGCTGTCTCTTTTATGAAATGCAGGTATATTAATTAACAATCTTTCAATTTTCTTTTGAAAGATTCTTGGCAAAGAGAAAAAAAATGATATTAGATTTAATCCCCAGGATTTTAGGGAAACTTTTACTGCTCCATGAAGTCCAAAAACCTTTGAACTGTTAGAACTGGTTTATACTCATCAATATCACTTCATTTGCATAGCTGTGCCAGACTTAAATGACTGAGAAAGTCAGTTCAGGGGATGCCTGAATTGCTCGGAGGTCTATAGTTTTAGAATCTTTCTTCGAGTTTTAAAGGAAAACTTGAAATTTTTTGATTACTCACACTTCTCTTTCCTTGAGTGCACTGGGATCTTTCTTTTCTTTCTTTTTTGGTTTTAATCTATCCTTTTCTTTACTAGAAAAAAAAAAAAAGAAAATTCAATGTAGGGGAGAAAAAAGTCCACAGCAGTGATTATTATTAAAAGTTTCTTCTTTTTTGTCTACAAAGGAAATCCTATTTTGTGAGCTCATCATATTATCAGCATAGGCTTCTTGTGCACAAATAACTGTGCAGGAAGTAGCCTGGAATTAACACAGTTAATCAGTAAAACCTAATTAAGTTTTAAAATCATTAGCTAATAATCCATATAAATTGTTAGTGGATAAATAAATGTTGGTTATATTATTTCTTTCTTTGTCAGAAGCTCTCATATCAAGGATAAAAATCCACTTCCAAGCAGTGGGTAAACAGGCTGACATTTATCCGCTGAAGACTCAGATGCTTCAACAGCAGGAGGAAAAGGGTTCCCCCACATGTCTCTTGTAAAACGCTAAAATGTGACAATATATATACAGAATTTAACATTAACTAGAAACAAAATATTATTAGTGGTTCAAATTTCCTTAAAATTACATAATACGTACTAAAGGTCAAGAATACAATTTAACAACAATTAAGACTCTAATGACTACTCCTTTGTACTGAGACTCTTAAACACAATGAAGCCCAGTCTTTATTTAATAACTCCATCCATTCTTAACCAAGCTGGCAAGTTGTTTGGTTCCTCCTTATACTAGGTAATATCATTCTGCTCTCTTCCTCCACAGTCATAAATCTTGTAAGATTTATCAAATGGAGACACGTAGATGTTTTCCCATTTTTTGTTTCAAAAATACTTGAGTTATCAGGTGCTGGTACACAAGACAACGATAATCTCTGACCTCACTGTCTTTCAAAAATTATAACAACCCCCCCCCCCCCCCCCCCACCGGGAATGTAGCAGTGTAATGACAAAAACCTAAAGAAAATCCTACCTACCTCACAGAACAGTCAGGAGGTTTAAAAGTGACATGGCAAATACAGTACATAGAAATGGTGATACAAATTGAACACTTAAGAGATGCTGAATTCCCAACCCATTCACCAGTGTACCTGCTCAGCAGCTAAGCGACTGTTGTACTTTATTACTCTATAATAGTCCGAGACATAATAACACCAAAAGTAAACAAAACAACAAAAATAACAACAGAAACTTTTACTACTTATCCCCTCGTGATTTCTATAGCTCTGGGCAGTCTATGAACCCAGGTGATTCCAGACACTCACAGCCTCTGATCTCTGAGACTAAGCATTCGCTTCATGGTCGCATACTTCCGTGTTTTCTTTTGCTTCCCCTTGAAACAAAAAATTTTAGAGTTAAAAGAGTTGGAAATACACCGCATATTCCTGAGTTCCTTTTCTTTTGTCCACACCCTTCTTCCTTCAAATACCCACTTCCTCCTATCTGCCTCAACCAGACTTTATTTTCTTGGGCTCCAAACTCACTGCAGATGGTGAGTACAGCCATGAAATTAAAAGACGCTTGCTCCTTGGAAGAAAAGTTATGACCAACCTAGACAGCATATTAAAAAGCAGAGACATTACTTTGCCAACAAAGGCTCATCTAGTCAAAGCTATGGTTTTTCCAGTAGTCACCTACGGACGTGAGAGTTGGACTCTATAAAGAAAGCTGAGCGCCGAAGAATTGATGCTTTTGAACTGTGGAGTTGGAGGGACTCTTGAGAGTCCCTTAGACGGCGACGAGACCCAAGCAGTCCATCCTAGAGGAAATGAGTCCTGAATATTCATTGGAAGGGCTGATGCTGAAGCTGAAACTCCAATATTTTGGCCACCTCATGCGAAGAACTAACTCATTTGAAAAGACCCTGATGCTGGGAAAGATTGAAGGCAGGAGGAGAAGGGGATGACAGAAGATGAGATGGTTGGATGGTATCACCGACTCGATGGAGCTAAGTTTGGGTAAACTCCGGGAGTTGGTGATGGACAGGGAGGCCTTGCGTGCTGCAGTCCATGGGGTCACAAAGAGTCAGACACGACTGAGCGACTGAACTGAACTGCCTCAACCCATCCTCCCAACTCGCTAAAACATAACAAGCACTACACCCGCAGTTTAAAAAGTGAGATCGGAATGAAAATAAGCAAGGAGACTTTCGTGGAAGTTTGGCCAAGGGCCACTCCCTCAATCTCCTCCCAGACGTGGTCTGACAATGCCCGTTCTCGGACTCCCTGGGGTCTCACCATGTTCAAGCCACGCTCTTGTTACTTCCGGAATCACCGGCGGCGCGGCTCGTTTGCGTCATCCGTACGCCTCTTCCGGCAAAGGCTAGCCCGGAAGCGGAAGCCGCTTTGGGAAACGGAAAAGCCCAGAAGCGGGTTCCCAGCTGCTGG
The DNA here is from genome assembly GCF_910594005.1 of Cervus elaphus. NCBI lineage: Eukaryota > Metazoa > Chordata > Mammalia > Artiodactyla > Cervidae > Cervus > Cervus elaphus. The sequence goes on from NC_057826.1 coordinate 16,697,665, forward strand.
CTGGGGAATCTGTACTGGGTTCTCTTGAGTGGGAGGGTCTAGGGCCGTATTTTCTGCTGGTGCTGCCGCCGCCTCCCAAGGTAGCAGAGCTGAGACTTCGCCGTGCTGCACCCCCAGTTTGGGTAATGTTTCCCTCTTACATCACTCCAGCACGAGGCAGAGCCCAGAGGAGCTGCCTGCATTATAGAGTTCTAGAGAGAAGGGAGGACAAGGGTAGAGGGGACGACATTCTGGATTGCCCAGTAGGTTTGGGGGAAACACGTTCTCCTCATCCTTCAGCGGCAGCATCAGGTCTTTATCGTGCTCCGCGGAGGCTCTCGTTCCTCCTTGGTTCTCCCAGCCGGCATTGTGCTTGGAGTAGCCAAGTGGACTATTCTCGTGATTTCCCCCGAGTGAATACCGTTTATTCGTCTTGGTGAAGCCGTGAGGGATGAGGGATGAGGGATGGAGCAGCATTTTAGGGCTTTGAGGGCTTTCTTTAGACTGTCTCTAGAAAAATCGAGACAGACGCTTGCCTGTGTTACTAGTTACCAAGCCAGGAAAATGTTGGGAAATAATTAGCATTGTATTCTGAAGGCTTGGTGTGTTATCTTTCATGGAAAAGATGAGAGTTTTTCAGAACAAGAAGGGTAAGATAACTTCCATTTTTTTGAGTACCTTTTTAGGTACTCTGGCGGTTCTTAACCTTTCGAAGATCCAGGGACAGTTCTTTAATAAGTGGGTACACGTTGCAACATTTGTCATACAATTATGAGACTGGTGACCTTAAAGCCTATCTGTGAACCCTCTAGGTCTCTGCGCTTGACGTTAAGAACCCTGATCCTATATATTGTATTAGGTATTTTAACTATATTACCTTCTTTGACCTTCACAGTGAGTTCAGTTACCCCCATTTTACATATGGGAAGCTGAGGCCTAGATTTTGTTCAGAGGTTTGTTTGTGTCTAATTCCACAGTCCGTACTTACTGCACAAAGCTTTCCTGATGTTTGAAATCCAAAGAGGTTATGAGGTTAAAGGAAAAAAAGCTGACCATAGCAGCATAAGCCTTATCATGAAAAATAGTGTATTAACATGGACTTTGGAGTCTGACTGATGGGGTTTTAAAAATCCCTGTTCTGCCCTCTAATTACTTGTATGTTATTGGGTGATTTTATCTGTGCTTCAGTTTATTTGTAAAATAAATAGTATCTGTCTTACAAGAATGGCTGTTAGTAATCAGGACTAAGTGAGTTAAAGCAGGAAGTTCCTAGAAGTGTGTTCACATCGAGTAAACCCTATTAAAGTATTTTCTGTTATCATTGTGTGTCTTTTGTCAAAGTATGCCAATGGTATTTTAATATAGTTGCTCAGTTTTGGAACTTGAGTGTGTTATAACTTCAAGAACTTTATTACATTTTCAGTTCTTGAAAAGCTCATTTGCAGGGTGATTTCTTGAGTTGATTTGAGTACACAATTTTCTTCCTACTTTCCCTTTTAGGCATGCATGCATGTAGATAGCTTTGTAGGGCACATATTTGACTTTGTAGGCTCTGAATTTTTGACATTGAAATAATTTTGTTATGGAAGCATCTACAGATACTGTGTATGCCTCCTGCTTTACCCCATTTGTGGTTTACTAGAAATTCCTAATCTTTTGGAAACAGCCTTTCTGCCAAGCTGTCATGGTGACATGATAGCCACAACTTTTCTGATGCATTAGAACCTCATGGTGATTAGGCAATAAGCTTTTTAAGTAAACATGATCGGTGTGTTTATTTTGAACATTTGGAGACTGATTAGTATTATATATAGGTTTAGAGAGAAAATTGCATATAATTAAATAGTAATTTGCATTTAAATTCAGGCATGACAGAAAAACACTCTCTTGGTAATGTGTACCCTGAATTTTGAATTCCATGAACAATAACAAATTTAAAAAAACAAGTAGTGTGTAATATCTATTCTGAGACTTTTCTGATTTCCTTGATTGTTAAAGCTTGGTAGGGAGCTAAATTAGTGTGGGAACACTATGGAGGATGAGAACATACTTAGGAAAATATTATTTGTTTCTTTTTTTTTTTTTTTGCTTTGTAATTTTGTTCCAATCCAAGATTCTTATGTTCTAAGATTAAAGTACCAGGATGTCCTATAGCATATTTTGGTAGTGATGGGAGGGACAGATGGTGTTGCTTTGTGTTGGGTGGGAGCAGAAAGTAATTGATTTTGATTACATACTTGTGAGAAAAATTAGTGATTTTAGTCCTTCTCAGCAGTCAAGAGGGTTGTTTGGTTCTTTTCTGCAGTCTTGAAGAGAAAGAATTGCTCAAGGCATTCGACCCACAGTTTGAACACATAATTGGGCTTGGACTTCATTCCATTCACTAATTGGCCTGACTTACTAATGTAAGTTGTTAACAAATTGCTTTTTAAAATTTTGGATGATGAATCTTGTATGTCGGTGTTAGAAAGTTCGATGTATATTCACTTTGTGGCCATTAAGAAAAAAAAAATCACATATATTTTCTTCTGTTTCAAGTTACAGTTTTTACACTTTTTAAAGAAGATGTATCTATTTCTTTACTTACTTATTTGACTGCATCAGATTTTAGTTGTGGCACTCAGGGTCTTTGTCATGTCGTGTGAGATCTTTTGTTGCTGTGAACAGACTTTCTGGTTGAGCTGTGAGGGCTTAGTTGCTCCAAAGCATGTGGGTTCTTAGTTCTCTGACCCAAGGATTGAACCTGTGTCCCATGTGTTGCAAGGTGGATTCTTAGCCACTGGACCACCAGCAAAGTCCCTTTACACTAACTTTTATGTCTCATGTAATAGGAGTTTTTTCCCCAACAAACATTAGTTGCTGTTAGTTATTTCTCAGTTAGCTTGACTGCATCTAAATGTGGTAGCATGGTATATGTACAGCAGTCCCTGTTTGTAAGATGTCGATATTGAACTGGTTTGTCAGGATACCTGAGAAGTATGTTACTGCTGCATGTTCATTCATTCAGGAGCATTTATTGGAGGCCCATTCTGCTCCAGGCAATGTGCTGGTTATTCTTCAAGAACTCAGGCCTGTATTAGAGAAAGAGTTGTGAACAGATAAATTATGGTAGGTGGTTGAACCAAGGTATGCAAATTGAAAAATTTTATTTTTTTAAACTATAAAACTTTTTATTAAAAATTTTTTAAAAATTTTGTATTGGGGGTAGCAAATTGAAATATTGTAGAGAATTTATTCTACCTGTTCATCTTTCTGGAAATGGACCAGGTCAGAGTACTGTTATGTAATATTTATTTAGTGCTATAACATATAACAGATTGAATTTTATGACCATAATGGATTCTAGTACATCAATTTATCTTTTAAATGACTTCAGTCGTTAAATAGTTTAGATGTAAATTTCAGTTGTCTTTCTTTTGTTTCTTTGTTTACGCTTCAGTAATGTTCTTTTGCATAGTAGTTTCCAAAGTTCTGAGGTTGTTTAGCCTTATTGTAGTGTGTGTGTATATGTGAGCATGCCTGAGGCTTGATACGGTGTTGTGTCTCCATGATATTTTCCTGATGGGACCCTTGAAGCCTGTACTACAAAATGTGCTTTAACAGAAGGAGATAAGTATTCATCTAGTTATTAGAAACCAAACAGTTATGGTAGGTATATGGCTTGCCATGTAGCCTGAATTGGAACAATATCATATGATTTTAATATGTATTTTTGTTACCTTGAGAAGTTGAGGAATTTGTACCATGTTTTTCAGAGCTTTTAGCTGAAGCATTCATTTCACTGCAGTTTGCATTTTGGTGTTGAGATGCTAATTGTCAACATCTGTTCACTGTATTTTTTAAAATACTGACACAATAAATTTTATTAAAAGATTAAATGGTCTAGTATATTCACTCAACTAATGGTTTTGAGATTCCTTCTCACTTGGGTACTCTTAAGATCTTATACAGTGTTCCTGTGTGATTTCTACTTTCTCTTCCTAATGCATATTCATCTATTTTTATCCTTTAATAAATGGTAGTTCTTTTTGGACTAGCCTTAAAAACAAAGAATGAAGTAAAACACTTTAAAAAGCATTTAAAATATATTTCTACCTTGAAAAATTGGGATTAGCTTAACTAGATGACTTGTCTTTATGCTTCTGTATGTCTTCAAGGCCATCTGATTCCACCTGAACCATACAAGGAACATGAATTTGGTGCCACATATCCTACCCACCAGACGCTAAGCCCACTACTCTTAGATATCTACTAGCCATACTTCTCTGTTTTTGTTTTTTTTTTTTTGCACTTGTATAATCTCCCTTGTCCACCCCAAGAACTTTGACAAAGCAAGAGAAAATACACGTGCTAGCAAAAGTAATCACATTTTAAAAGTTGCTTTTACACTTAAAATTCCTCAGTTGCTAGCCTACTGTGGTTATAAAGTGCAGAGGATTCTTTTTGTTGATTTCTCCGCCTCCCTAACCCTAGCATCCATTTCCTCCCAACAGATTTTTCTTCCATGTATTCTCTCTCCTGCCTTGCAGCCATGTGCTTCAGGGGAAGCCAACCACATCTTCATGCCAAAGAATGGGCCTGGTTGGCTAAGAATAATTCCATCCATCTTTACCAGTCTCTAATTTAGGAGAGGAAATGCGATTCAATTTTGGTCAATGAAATGAGAGGTTTAAGTTTGCTCATGCTTTCATTGTGTTTTCTATTCATTATTCTTTTTGGTCAGAGATTAGGTAAAGGTAACTTAATAATACATAGCATTTTCTATTGTGTCCCTCCCTTTGTTTTTATCCAGAGATCCAGCCCAGGTTATTTAAAACCCCTGGCTTGTCCACTTAAGGAAGTTTAACTCCCAGGATTGTTGTTGTTGTGGAGTCGCTAAGTCATGTCTGACTCTGCGACCCCATGGACTGCAGCACACCAGGCTTCTCTGTCCTTCAGTTTCTCCTGGAGTTTGCTCAAACTCATGGCCATTGAGTCAGCACTGCTGTCTAATCATCTCATCCTCTGCCGCCCTCTTCTTTTGCCTTCAGTCTCTCAGAGCATCAGTCTTTTCCAGTGAGTTGGCTCTTTTCATCAGGTGGCCAAGGTATTGGAGCTTCAATTTCAGCATCAGTCTTTCGAATGAATATTCAGGGTTGATTTCTTTTAAGATTGACTTGTTTACTATCCTTGCTGTCCAAGGGACTCTTAAGAGTCTTCTCCAGCACCATAATTTGAAAGCATCAATTCTTTGGCACTTAGCTTTCTTCATGGTCCAACTCACATCTGTACGTGACTACTGGAAAAACCATAGCTTTGACTCTAAGGACCTTTGTCATCACAGTGATGTCTCTTTGCTTTTTAATATGCTGTCTCGGTTTGTCATAACTTTGCTTCCAAGAAGCAAGTGTCTTTAATTTCATGGCTGCAGTCACCATCCTCAGTGATTTTGGAGCCCAAGAAAGGAAAATCTGTCACTGCTTCTACTTTTTCCTCTTCTATATGCCATGTAGTGATGGGACCAGATGCCACAATCTTAGTTTTTTGAATGTTGAGCTTCAAGCCAGCTTTTTCACTCTCCTCTTTCACCCTCATCAAAGGCTCTTTAGTTCTTCTTCACTATATGCCATTAGAGTGGTGTCATCTGCATATCTGAGGTTGTTGATATTTCTCCCGGCAATCTTGATTCCAGCCTGTGATTCATCCAGCACAGCATTTCGCATGATGTACTCTGCATCTAAGTTAAATAAACAGGGTGACAACATGCAGCCTTCTCTTACTCCTGTCCCAATTTTGAACCAGTCAGTCGTTCCACGTAAGTTCTAACTATTGCTTCTTGACCTGCATACAGATTTCTCAGGAGGCAGGTAAGGTGGTCTGGTATTCCCATCTCTTTAAGAATTTTCCACAGCTTGTTGTGATCCACACAGTCAAAGGCTTTAGTGTAGCCAGTGAAGCAGAAGTAGATGTTTTTCTGAAATTCTGTTGCTTTCTCTGTGATCCAGAGAATTTGTTGTTAATTTGATCTCCTTTTCTAAACCCATCTGTACATCTGGAAGTTCTTGGTTCATATACTGCTGAAGCCTAGCTTGAAGGATTAGCTCCAAGGATACCCCTTGGTGTATGTGGTAAAACTGTTAGGAAAACAGTTAAAACCTTCCAAGTGTGATCTGGTTTTTCATATCCTGGTGAAGAAGGAAACCCGGTTGGGCTACATAAATGGTTTGTAGAAAACCATTTTAACAGATAAGGTTTTGGAAAACGTTTTAAGCAAGCATTACCTGAATTGGAGCAATGAGTTGGGAGGCATGATCAGAATCCTAAGGGGGAATGTGAATGGAAAGTGGGGAACCATATGTACTTTTTTTAACACCAGATTTTGTTTTGGAATCATTTTATGTTTATAGAAAAGAAGCAGAATAGTACAAGGAGTTTCTGTTGTACCTTTTACCCAAACCTCTCCCTAATGTTAATGTCTTACATAATCGTGGTACATTTTGTCACATCTAAGAAATTAACATTGATATGAATTGAACTACAGACTTTATTTGGATTTCACAAAATTTTCCACCAATATCCTTTTTCGGTTCCAGGATACCACACTGCATTTAGATCATGTATGATTTTGATAAATAGATTGGGGTTTTCAGTGAGCTTTTTCTTTGCCATGTATGTGGTCCAATAATCCTCTCTGACCAGTGCTGAGGAAAGTCATTGACCTTAAGAATAAACAGTACCACATAGGTGGTTTTTGTAGCCTTTGATGCTCAAAGCACTGTTAAGCCAGTGGAAGAGTTGGCTTTGCTCCCAGGAGGGTGGTGTGACGTTTGCTGAGAAGCTTAAGAGCTGATCCTGATTGTGGGTCCCTTCTTGGCTTCTGCTAAAACCGTGTGTTTACCTTACAGATTTTACTACATGGAACTATCCCCAATTATTTCTTGTCTTCCTCTTTACTGAATTGTGTGTTTCTAAGGGGTCAGGGACTATCTTACTTATTTAGGAATCTAGGAGGCCTGGCTTGCTGTAGTCCATGGGGTCGCAAAGAGTCAGACACGACTTGGCAGTTGAACAACAACAAGCATCCAGCATGTTGCTTGGCATGTAATAGGTTCTCAATACACATTTGAAGAAATTAATAAGTCCTCAATTGGTAACATTGATTATTTATTAGGTCAACAGAAGTTTTGTTTTGAATGCCACATGTGTTGAGTTTCTCCTTCAAATTGAGGCCTCTTAAGTGGCCATTTCTGTGGCTAGCTGAGTTTTTCTTCCCAGAATCTTAATCAGAGAAGTATAAAATACTCATTTAAGGTTGCTCTTTCTTCTGATTATATAAACAATTTATTTTCCTTAAAAAATAAGAGTAGAATTGAAAGTAATAGTAGTAGTGTGTGTGTGTATGTATGTGTGTGTGCACGTGCATGCATGTGCTAAGTTGCTCAGTTGTGTCTGACTCTTTGTGACCCCACGGACTGTAGCCCGCCAGGCTCCTGTGTCTGTGGGATTTCCCAGGCAAGAATACTGGAGTGGGTTGCCATTTCCTTCTCCAGGGGGTCTTCCCGACCCAGGGATCAAACCCACGTCTATCGGTCTCCTGCATTGACAGGTGGATTCTTTACCACTGCGCCACCTGGGAAGCCCAATAGATGGTAGTAGAGGTAGAAACTGTGTTAGCTTTTGAGTGTATGTGTGGTAGTTGCAGTTTCACCCCACTGGGCCATAGATCTGGCTGTTTGCCTGCCATTTCATGCACAGTTAATGAAATAAAAACTTCCTAGACTTATTGAGGGAGACGGCTTGTCAGATTCAGAGAATTAGTTTAAATTTTTTCCTGTTACAACCAAGATTCGGTGGCCCAGGGTCACCTAAGCATAAAAGCTGCCATGGTATGGGAACACAGGGGCCTGTTCTAAATCTGTGGATCGGGTACAGTAGAGTCAGCTTGGTAAATAGAAAAAAACATCAGGGTAAGAGGGAGTTGTAAATCAGAGCTGCTATTTTCTCGATTTAAAGACTGTGACAGGGGCCTAGATGAGCCAGTTTTCTATTTTGTTTCTCTCCAGACGTCCTGTGAAGTTAGGAAATGAACAATGATAACTTATCATTTCATTTCTCCCTGTTTTAGTCACATTAGCTTTGTATAACTTTTTCCTCCTATGAACTATATTTTATTCCAAGGGGCATAGAATAGAAATTCGTATACCCTGTTCATTTAATTTGGAGTCTGAAGAGCTCTGGCTTATTTTAAAGAGACTGATGTAATGGAATCCAAGTTGAATTAAGAAATGTAAAGTTACTTTTAAGAACCAATGTCAGGGGTCCAGAAGTTTTATGTCAATTTGAAGAGAACCGAGGGACTAAAATCTTGCCTACATTTAGAAGTGCCATTTATTAGATTGAAGAAGGGGAACATCTGTTAAAAGATAAAAATCTTTCCAATTCTGAAATAGACTACAACTTCAATAGCGCTTGGTAATGTGGGAAGTTGATTTTAAAAGAAACAAAGGGATAATAAAATTGTGTGACTAATTATGAGATAAATGGAATGCAGGCGTTTTAAAGAAAAATCTTGTTAAAAACTTTGACGAGATTTTCTTAGATGAAGCTTTTAGATAAAATTTCTAGACGAAAATCTTTGTGACCTTGAGTTAGGCAAAGATTTTTAAAGAAATAAGATACGAGAAAGGACAAACTATAGAAGGAAGAAAAAATTTATAAGTTAGATTTCATCAAGTTAGGAAAGTTAGGAACTTTTTAAACAACACTGTTAATAAAATGAAAAAGCAAGTCACAGAAAATATTTGCTGAATGTGCATCTAAAAAGGGCTTGTGTTCATAACTTAAAAGAACTCTTAACAACTCAATAGTAAGAAGACAGCTCAGTTTTTAAAAATGACAGAAGATTTGGATACCAGAGAAGTTTTATAAATAGCCAGCAGGCCCAGGAAAAGATGCTCAGTATTGTTGGTCCTTGGGACATTAAAACTACAGTGAGATACCACTTCACACATATTAGAATGTATAAAATTTAAAAGATTGATAATACCAATCATAGGTAGATACAGTAACTGGAGCTCTCATACACTGCTGGTGGAAATGCAAGGTGGTACAGCCACTTTGGAAAATAGTTTGGCGGTTTCTTATAAATTAAATGTATACTTACTACATGATCCCACAGTCCCACTTTTAGCTGTTTATCCAAGAAAAATGAAAACATATGTCCACATTACACTTGTATTTTAATGTTTACCCATAGTAGCCCCAACCTGGATAGAATCCAAATGTCCTTTCCTGGGGAATGGATAAACAAACTGTATGCCCACATAACGGGTGACTACTACAAAAGGGAATGAACTACCGATACAAATAACAGCATGTATGGAGCTGAAAAGTGTTATATCACACACGAAAGACTATATTTTCAATGTGATGTCATTTATAGGCATTCTGCAAAAGGCAAAACTATTGCAAAGTAAAGTACATCAGTGGTTGTACAGGAGGGTGGAGGAGCGGGGCTGACTGCAAAGGGTCTTGAGGAACTTTTGGGGATTATGAAATGCTCTGGATCATGATTGTATTTTATATCATTACCTTATACAGTTGTCAGAACTCTTAATTGTGTGCTTTAAATTGGTGACTTACTACATATAAATGACACTTTAGGGAAACTGATTTTGACAAGAGATTTGACAAAGAGTTTTTTTTTTTTTAAACTAGTGATTTATATAGGGTTAGAGAATGGGTTTAAAGTTTGGATCTGAATTTGTTATAGACATTAAAATAATTTTGAAATAATAATATCACTGAACGGAGTTGCAAAGAGCTTACTAGTTATGTGTTGGGTCAAGTTTAAATTAATATTATTTGCAAAAATTGATGGAGATAAAATATAAATTTTACATGAAGAAGTGGCTATATCAGAGAATGAGAGTTCCAAATAACTAAGGAAAAAAACTTGAGGGCTGATTTTGAATTCCCCCCCTCTTGCCTAAATCTTTACTTGGTCTAATAAAATTCACCATCACTTTCTAGGAATAGTCACTTCCTTTTGCCTCCAATAAATTACTTTAAAATTTTTTTCCTCTGAGTTTCTTCTCATTTTGATTTGCTTGCTCCTCTGAGGAGGCAAGGGCAGGATATATCTAAAGTTGGTCCCCTCTAGCAGTCTTTCTCCATTCCCCATGTCTTCTGACTGCCCTCCGGATCCTGGTGTCTCTAGCTTCAGATGCTGACTTCCACTTGTCTTGTGGATGTCCTCTGGATATGTTCTGCCTATATGCCTGCTCAGTTGCTCAATCATGTCCGACCCTGGGACCCCATGGACTAAAGGTCGCCAGGCTCCTCTGTCCATGGGATTCTCCAGGTAAGAATACTGGAGTGGGTTGCCATTTCCTCCTCCAGAGGATCTTCTTGAACCAGGGATCAAGCCCCCCGTCTCCTGCATTGACAGGGGATATCCTGTAGACGTTTTAAACTTAAGTTCACTTCTGCACTCATTACCTTCCCTCCATATCTGCTCTGCCTCCTTAATTCTCTGTCATTACTCATCCAGGTTCCCAAGCATAGAAAATCCTGACTTGTCCTTGGCTTCTTGCTCTCCTTGAGCTTTTCTGCCTCGAAGATCACTGATCTTGTTGCTTCTGACAGAAACAGAGCACACTCTAGTCTCTTCCTGTCTACGTCATGACCAGTGCCTAGAAGTTTCCTTGGACAGCATCCTCTTGTTTCTCAGCCATTGATCTTTCTCTTCAGAGTCTCACATTGCCCCCAGAGTTACTTCTCTTTAAATGTGTGACCCTGTTACTCCCTTAGTTAAAAAACTTATCTTGTGGCTTTGTTGCTGTTGTTTAGAGTCTAATCAAATGAAGTCATATTCCTTTAAAATTCCAAATTAAATACTTCTGAACTCTCATTCTTCCTATCGCAAGAATGTCTCTCCCTCCCTACCCCTTTTGGAGGTTCTTGATGCGTCAGTATTCCTATATAAGAGGGTAGACTCTGGGATCACTTTGCCTGGTTCTTTCACTTGTCAACTTAGTGACCACAGACACGTTATTTTAGCTGTCTGTACCTCCGTTTCCTAAACTATAAAATAGGCATCATAATATGGTTACCTTACACGGTTGCTGTGAGAGTTAGATGAGATGATACATGAAATACTTCAAACTGCTGGCATGTAGTAAGTCCTCAGTAGAGGTGGATTCTTGTTTTTATCATCATACTGGAAAAAGAATTCAGAAAACTTAGTGTTTTGGGTTGTTGCTGTCATTGGTTCAAAATGAAATTTCTCTGGATCTCTCACCTTTCCTGATGAGGAGAGATTATAAGTGAGAGCTGTGCAACTTGGCCGAGTCAGATTCCCTCAGGTACACTCACTGCCATCTTGCTCATCTGTTTGGGTTGGCCGGCTTGGGCACAAACCGCCGTCATAACCTGGCAGGCCCGAAGCCTGGGTAGCACGTTGAGCCATGTCCCCTGGGGCTCTCCTGCCGTGCCAAGTCACCTGGGCCTAGTTTCCGGTTTCAACCAGCCTTCCCTTTCCTTATATTCCAAGTCTTGCTCCCCGAGGGCAGCTGAATTCCTTCCTGTTCTCAGTGCATCTCCATGTTATACCCGAGGCAATAGAAGGGAAGCTAAATAGCTTGTTCAGGATCACTTAATTGTAAAATTCATGCTCTTGACCACTGCACTGTGCTGTACTTAGTATCAGGCACCCTGGTTTAGCCCCATGGTTTTCTAAACACTTTGCTTTCATAATGCTTTTCATCACTTTCTCTTGACTCAGTACTTTTACTTAGGCTGTTCCTTCCACCTAGGATACTGGTTGTTGTTGTTGGTTTTTTCCAAAGCCTTGCAAATGGCCTACTCATTGTTAGGTAACAGCCCCATTACCACACCTGGGAAGACTTCCCCACTCAGGCAAGATTACCTCTCTCCTTCCTTTGCCTTCCACACATTGTTTTTTTCCTCTTTTGTGCACTCGCTACATTGTATTATCTGTCTCCCACACTGGACAGGGTTAATGGAGGTTGAGAAAAGACTGTCTTGGAATCAGGATGTTAAGTGTTCTGGTGAACATTAAGCTCACAGTTTTTGTTGTCTAGGTTGTATAGAAGTAGTATTAACTTACTTTAGTAAGTTTCCAAAGACATAATCGGATTAGCAGGTCTTTCCGGCATTAAAGACTCCTCAGATGGTAGTGATGGCCAGGGGTGAGGCAGCTGGGGCTGCTGGAAACGCACTGTTTCAGGACCTGGGTGCTGGGTACGTGGTGTATTCCGTTCCGTTTATGAAAATCCAGTGAGCTGCATGCATAGGTGCACTTTTCTGTATGTGTGTTATACTTGAATAAAACATTCTAAAAGGTGGGGGGAAAAGCAAACCTCGGCCTCCTTCCATTTCCCATTCATCGGAATTACTTAGCAGGGAAATGTAAAGAACCTTAATGAGAAGCACAGTCTCCGACCTTTTGGACCTTTTGGCCTTTCTAGGAATTTGCCGAAAGGGAATTATCAGATACTTGAAGAAAGATCAATGTGTAATGATAATGTTGCTGAGATAGAGCGTAAATGCTCAGCAATGAGGAATTGATCAATCTTGTTTCACCCATATAGTATAATATATGTAACATGAGAAATCATGTAGCATAATTTATATGCTGGGGAAATGCTCAAGATGGGATTTTTAAAAGATGGAAAATGATGTGGTATGACTAGTAATTTAAGGAAAAATAAGCATGGGGGAAAAATATCTAAGAGTATTGGCGCTAGAACCACCTAATCTACTAAGTTTTGTGTTCTTAAAAAAAGACATCAACAGAACCATCATTGTCTATTATCTTCTGGATTTTTGGTATGTTTGAAATATTCCTTTAAGACTGGAAGGAAATATGCCAAAATGAGAATGACAGGTGTCTTTTGTTTTTTTAAGATGCTATCTTTTTAAATTTTATTCATTCATTCGGCTTCTCTGGGTGTTTGTTGCGACATGCCGGATCTAGTTTCCAGACTAGGGATGGAACAAGAGCCCTCTGCACTGGGAACATGGAGTTTTAGCCACTGGACCACCAGGGAAGTTTGTGGGGTTGGTGTCTTTAGACAATGAGTCAATTGCTAATCTTTTCCCACTTTTTTATAGTTATAGCAATTATCGTTTACTAAACATTCTCTTTGCAAGGTTCTTGATAAGTGCTTTGCTATTCCATGATTTTAACAGTTAACAGTGCAGGCTTTCCAGGCAGCCTGTGATTCTATTTACCTCCATCACTTTCTTAGGGGTAACCTTGGGAGTAACCTTGGGAGTTTACGTAACTTCTCCTAACCTTAATTCCCTAGTGTATAAATCATGTATCAGTTAGATATCTAAAGTGCCTAGCACATACTGAGTGCTCAACAAATAATTACTGTGATAGTAGTCATGACACTCTATTACGTAGATTCCTTTGTTATCCAAATTTTACTGCTGAGGAAACTGAACCAAGCTTGGAGAGATTATAATTTACCCAGAGTCACTCGTCTAGGCCTGTAGGGACTTAAACCCAGGCAAATCTGAACAAATACATGAAGGATATTAAATTGCTAATAGTGATTAATGATTGGATAAATGCAACATGCAGTATTAATACAATGGAATACTATTCAGCAATAAAAAGGAATGGAGTACTTATACATGCTACAACATGGATGACCCTCAAATACATGCTAAGTGAAAAAAGCCAGACACAAAAGACAACATATTATATGATTCCATTTATATGATATGTCCAAGAAAAGGCAAAAAAAAAAAACAAAAAAAAAAAACCTTTAGAGAGGAAGTGGATTAGTAGTTGCTGCTTAGGGTTGGGAGGGGGTAGAGGTGGTGATGGGAAGCTGATGAGTACTGAATTTCTTTGGAGAGATAAAAAAATGTCCTTAAATTAGATTGTGGTAATGGTTGCACATCCCTGTGAATTTACTAAAAAAAACAATGAAGTGTACACTTTAAATAGGTGAATTGTAAGATATTTGGATTATATGTCAATAAAGTTGTTAAAATGGTTTTTACTGGTATTTGCTTGTGACACCTGCATTGGAAGGGAAATGAGGAGAATTTTTAACATTTAACTTTACACATTTGCAATTTTTAAAATGTTTTCCAACATACCTGTTATTTTATTTTTTTACATGTTATTTTAAACTACAAAATAGAAAAAAGAATTTTTTTGGCCAAGCCACATGGCTTGCGAAATCTTAGTTCCCTGACTGAAGATTGAACCCAGGGCCACAGCAGTGAAAGTCCTAACCACTGGACCACCAGGAAAGAAAAAAAAAAGAAAAGACTGTCTTACTTGTCCTTGTGACCTTAGCTTTTAGCACACAGTATTAAAAAAAAAAAAAATGAATGAAGAATGAATGATACAGAAGAACCTAAAGATGTTAGTTTGCCAACACAGGTCCGGCTAGTCAAGGCTATGGTTTTTCCAGTATGGATGTGAGAGTTGGACTGTAAAGAAAGCTGAGCGCCAAAGAATTGATGCTTTTGAACTGTGGTGTTGGAGAAGACTTTTGAGAATCCCTTGGACTGCAAGGAGATCCAACCAGTTCATCCTAAAGGAGATCAGTCCTGGGTGTTGATTGGAAGGACTGACGTTGAAGCTGAAACTCCAGTGCTTTGGCCACCTAATGTGAAGAGCTAACTCATTTGAAAAGATCCTGATGCTGGGAAAGATTGAGGGCAGGTGGAGAAGGGGACAACAGAGGATGAGATGGTTGGATGACATCACCGACTCAATGGATGTGAGTTTGAGTAAACTCTGGGAGTTGGTGATGGACAGGGAGGCCTGGTGTGCTGCACTCCGTGGGGTCATGAAGAGTCAGATACGACTGAGTGACTAGACTGAACTGAACTGAAAGATGTCAGTAGTGAATTTGCTAAAACTGCATTTAAGCTAAGAGAAAATACAGATGTCTAGGGATGGAAGAAGATAGAAAAAATAAAATGTGAGTATATGAAATGAGTGGTAATGGGGTAGTATACCAGTAGTTGAATGGGGGTTGTAGTGCTTTTCAAAATTTTCAGCTCTGGTACCTCTAATGGTAGAGGATAGTGGGTGTGTAACCCTTTAGGGGCTGGGAACAGAGCCTGAAGTAGCCTTTCTGCCTCAGTGACACAAAGCATATGAATGTTTTGAACATGTCCATGTTCGTGTCCATGTTTTATCTTTAGAAACTCATGCATATTTTGCATTCTATTTTGTTATCTAAATGAGTTTGTTATAACATGAGAGTACTTTTTTCTCCCCATCCACCTCATCCTCTAGCTGGATGCAAGTGGAAATGTGTCCATTTATCCTCTGTCTCCTACCACATTCTGGCAGGCCCCGTTGCCCAGATCTAGGAAGCGTGGAATGGGTTATAGTCTAACACAGCAGCATCCTAGCTTTCTGTTTTGGGGGACCGTCTGCTTGGGAGTATTATGTCATGGAACCGAGGAGGGTGAGCTCACTCTGTTCTGACTAACGAGGCTGTTCCTGGAGGGCTGCAGTCATTTGGAGGCACCTCATTACCAGATCACTGGGGAGCAGCTGGAGAGAGTTCACAGAAGACCCACAGGAATGATTAAGAGACTGGAGGGGCTGATGGATGAGGAAAGAATACAAATGAAAACTATAACTTGGCTGAGCCAAGGTCGCAGGAATACACAACTGTATAAATATCTCAAGAGTATAAACTTGACGGGGGAGGGTGGTCTTTTATGGTGGGATTTAGGAGTGGGGAGAATAAACCAAGGGTGAAATTTAAGCAAAGGAAAAGGTAAACTAACAATCTCAAGTGTCTGATAGTGCACTTTATGTCTTGGAACATCCTCAATTGGGCCACTCTAACTTGTGGGCCTTTGGCTAATTGAATGATGTGTGTTTTTTTATTCGACTTCCGTGGACTTGAGGTCGGCACTTTCTCTGTGTAGAAAATGCTGGAGACTAACATCTTAAAAAGCACACATTTTTATCTTGTCCTGACTCGTTCTGTGGGACTCGGTGGTTGTTATTTGGTACTCCTATGTGCTGCCTATCCCTTTATCCCTTTATGTACCTGAATTCTGAAGTGGACGTTCACATACTTTTTTTTTTAAATGAATTTTTTATTGGATTATAGTTCATTTACAATGTTGTGTTAGTTTCAGGTGTACAGCAGAGTGGATCAGTTATACATGTACATCTATCCACTGTTTTTAGATTTTTTCCCTTGTAGGTCATTACTGAGTCCTGAGTATAGAGCTCCCTGTGCTATACAGTAGATCTCAGCTTTTTAGAACAGCACTTTAAAAGTAGCAACAGAGTCAGTATGTATGGCAGTAATTTTAGAAATCCAGATATAGTATTTGGTCCCTGAGGTACTCGTTGGTTTTAGGAAATTGTAGCCTTGATGAAATCTAAGCATGATTGTATGAAGCACATACTTTGGGAAATGGTTGTATAAAATGCCTGTTTGGGGTATGGAAGGCATAAAACTTTTAAATGACAGTTGAAATTAGCCAGGAGACACATTTGCATAAAATTGCCAGTTTTATAGCTGTTTTCTTAAGAGCGGACAGTAGAACTGGAAGGTGATTTTTGTGGTTTTTTTTGATACATAAAAATGAGTTTATTAATACTATACATTTATGTAACTTTAAAACTAAGTCATCTGTACCAGAAATGGGTAAACTTTTTCTGTAGACAGTCAGTCAGATAGGAAAGCTTTGTAGACCATACATCTCTGCTGCAACTACTCAACTCTGTGTTGTAGTTCAAAGGCAGTCAAAGATAGAATGTAAACGAAGGAACTTGGCTGCATTCATTCTTTTTGACAAAACTTTTTTTTCTTTTTTAAACAAAACCCAGTGGCTGTCTGGATTCGGCCTGCAGGCTGTAGTTTGCCAACTCCTCCTGCTGTAGACCCTTGCTGCTCCTGAAAGCATGGTTTGCAGACCAGCAGCATCAGCATCACCTGTGAACCTCAGAGAGGTGCAGAATAGTAGGTGCCTTCTCAGGCTGGCTGCTCTAGAGTCGAGGCCATGCTTCCTGAATTTTAAGACGCATAGGAATCACCTGGGGAACTTGTAAAAGTATGGACTCTGAGATGACTTTGAACACCATGTTAGTCACTGGGAGGCAAAGATGAGTAAGACCCAGTAAGTGTCCTCAGGGAATGTATAGTTCATTAGGAGAGACTACTGAGTAAACAAATAATTATAATACAGACTAATAAATGCTTCAGTAGAGGTATCTTCAGCATGGGAGTATCACAAAGGAGGAAGTGATTGGTTCTGCCTGGTGTGGGGAGTCCTCAGAGGGTCTTAGGAATTGAACCAGGAAAGGGGGTGGGGGCTTGAATTGAGTCTTGAAGCTCACTAGAAGTGCTGAAGCATGGGGAACAGGGGTAAGTGTGGCAGTTCATGGTGGGGCACCATAAAGATGATGTTAGATCTAGGAGTTACTGGATTTAATAATCAAATAGCTGATCACAGGGTTGGAGACCCACTGAGATCATTATGCATAAAAATAAAAGTTCAGTACATTCTATTATATTTAACTAGTTTTAAAATACTGTTTCTTTGGTTGAAAAATAAAGATCTCTTGCCTGTTCTCTCCCTTTTTTAGAAAAAAACAAAAAACCAAAGAGTATTTGTTCAGAAATAGAAACTTCTTATATGTCTTCTTGTCATTAAGAATTTGGGGGACTTCCCTGGTAGTCCAGTGGTTAGGACTCTGCTTCCACTGCCGGGGGCACGGATTCAATCCATCCCACATGCCACATGGTGAGAGCAAAAAAAAAAAAAGAATTTGGAAAACACTAAAAGGTACAGTTAGAAAAAAAAATGTCTGTAATTCCAGACACCAAGAGATGACTACTATGAACATTTTTATGTTGCTCTTTCCAGTCTTCTTTATATAATGTAATATTTTAACAATGTAAATGTAAATAATTTTGTGTTTGCTTTTTCATTTAACATTTTGTGAGTGATTCACTGTGTTGTTATTCCTTAAAAGTGTCATTTTTTTAATGCTTATATTACATTCTGATGGATCTCTTATAGTTTATGTAATTCTTGTTTGTGGCTCGTTTAAACTGGTTCCAATTGCTAGTTGACCCAGGTTTTGGCTGATGTACTTGGCAAGTCTATCACCATATTTTAAAATAATAACACATGCTTATTTATTTTTAATTATAAAAGCTTGCCAACTTATTTGATCTGGTGGCTTTCACGCATTCTGTTCTTTTGCTCTTATTAGCATTTTTTAATTTTGTTTCTTAGTTTCCCATTATAGAAAGGCAGTAGAGTGGTCATCCAAAGCATGGCCTCTGAGTCCAGGTTGTCTGGGCTTGACTCAAGTCTACTATGCTCTGTGGTAATCTTGAGAGAGTTCCTTGAGAAAATGCCTCAGTTTCCTCATCTGTAAAATAGTGATCATTGTGTCTATGTCTGCGAGTTGTGAGTTAATACATGTGAAGGCCTGAGAACAGCTTCTGCCATGTGGAAAGGGACTGTCTCTTTTCACTTAGTATCAGTAGTTTCTTGTACGGTGGCTGTTCTTGCTAGAACCCCCTTTCTGCTACATTTAGTTCATGAATATCTTTGGTCAGTAAAGATTGACTTTACTCAACTTTATTACTCAGTGTCTTTATGTTGAATGTTCACAGAAAATTTCCCCTCACTCTTAGTAGCAAATTTTACTAAAATTTTAAAGATAAAGTCAGTATTAAAGATAAAGTCAATATTGTTTAACCCTGTCTTGGAAATGCATACATGGGCACAAAGGGAACAAACTGTATATAGGCTAACTGATCAGGTTTTTTTTTTTTTTAATTTACTTTTTAGTTGGATGATTAGGTTTTCAAGCTCTTGGGTGGTTTTCCCTTTCCAGCTGAGTGATACCTTGGTTCCTTATTCCTGGCATATAAGGCCCCCTGCAACCCAGCCCATGTATCATCATTTCTCTTCATCTTGTTCCCAGTCTCATTAAAGTGAAACTGGTTGTGTGGTTGGGAGGAGACTCACTATTAAGTCTATGCTCTAGTTTGCTTCTGCTGAAGGGTTAGAATCAGCTGAAGTGCCAGCGCTCCTTTCTGGGAAGTGACCAGCTAAGGTGGGGAGATCACCTCTTGGCTTTTCTCGTGATTTTAATTGGGAAAAACTTGGTCAGAGTTCACCTGCCTTTGGTTATTTTTAGTGCCACAGGGTTTCCACTGCCTATTCTGTACCTCTTCTTTGTTGTTTGCTGGGAGTTCTCTTTGAGAAATAAAAACCTATCCCATTGACTCTTTTTTTTTTTTTCTTTGTAGGATAGGATCCTAAGACAGCAGACCCGATGCACCCTTCTGCAGCTGACTGCACCCTGCATTAGAAAGAGGTCCAGGGATGATATATTTGGGGATTATGTTTCTCTCCCCTGGAATTCATGCAGTTCATTCCAGAAACATTGACCCTCTGCTTGTGTGACACACCTTTCTTGAAGATCTGATGCACAGACACTTTCTGTTGACCTTGCAGCTGTTTTTTCATGTGGAAGTTGGAAGACAAGGTGAAAGTGGCCGAAAGGTACCTGCTTTGGTGAATAGACGTGCTCCCCTTGGTTCTTAGAACATGGGCCCTCGTTTAAAGGTAAGGTGATAGACTAGTTAAGGTTCACTTGTTATTAGGATGTAGCATATGGACTCAATGACCAGTTTCTGAGTTCTCTCAGCAAGGGCCAGCTAGCATCGACGTGCACAGTTGCAATTAGAATTGACTTTGCTCCCAGCAGGGCAGATTCAAGTATGAAGAAATCAGTTCTCCATTTCTGGGAATTGACTTTTTCACACGGATCTTCATTGTTAGGGCTAAAATTTATTTGATACTGTAATTATAAATCTTTGTACTAAAAAAAGGCAAAGAGTTTTAGAATATGCATGTCAGTCAACTTTCTAACATTCCCCTGAGACAAATAGCTTCAAGTATTTCCCCTTTCCCTCTTTTGTAGATAATGTGAGCCAAAGTGCTGTAGTATTAAGCAGCTTGCCCGGGATCTTTTAGTAAGCAAGTGGTATTTCTGCATTAGATAATCGGTACTGCATTCCATTTTCCTTTGTAATGCTTTATTTTTTATTTCAAAAGATTAAAAAGGAGGCCATAAACATTTGTCTTTCTAATTTTAGCCTTGGTAAGATTGAGTAATGTTTTTCATACTTTCTTTTACCTGTTTTCTTAAATCTTTTCTCCCCCCCAAATACTTCACTATCCGTATGACTCCACTCTTTTTTCATGGTTCACAGTTATATGAGGTTAAGAACATTGGGCTTCAGAGTTAGACATGGGCTTGAGTCACTTATCCTGCTGGGAGATGTTCAGCAAGTCGACTTTTCCAACCCTAGCTTTTTTTTTTTTTAAGTCTGTAAAATGAGAATAATAATGCTCATTTTACCAAGTTGTATTGGTGACAATTATTTAGGCTAACTTGTGAAACACTTAGTACACTGTTGGCTTGTGGTAATGACTCAATAACGGGGGTTGCAAGTTATGGGTTTACTACTGTGAGGTGGGACGGGAGGAGAGATGGGGCAGAGAGCACACCACAGGTACAGTAAGAGGACAGAAACTGCCACAGAAGAAGTGAATCTGGAATAAAAGTGATTTGAGGGGTCACACTAAAGGGAAACCCTGTACCCAAAGGCATGGAGGCTTTGTGACAGCATCCAGAAAGAGAGAAGATGCAGAAGGCAAGTTTAGAATGTGACCATGGGCAAAATTGAGAGCTGGGTAAAGTATTGTTGGGGGGTTTTTTGGAATGGTAGAGAAGTGGGATAGTTCATAAAGATCACATTAATGAGTGATGAATTGACAGCTAATTCCCTGGTCACAAGGTGGCTTCATGGAGAAGAGAATTAAAAAAAAAATTGGTATGCTGAGTTTTAAATAACAGAGGAAATTGGAATAGAAAAGTAGAATTGACGTATTGGAAAAGATGTAGGTGATCTAGATCACTGGCGATGATTTGGTTGAGCAGTAAGTGAGTCGGGAGAAGATGACAAGGTCTTAACAAAGTCAAGTTTATTAGTATCAGCCATGAGGACTGAGACTATGGCTGTTGTATAATACCATCCCCCCAGTATCTGGCATATGAAGTAGGTACTCAATATTTGTTGGATGAATTATTTTAGTACAATTTTTTTTAACTCTTGATTATAAACATTTTCAAACATGAAATTAGAAGAGTATAAAGAATGCCAGTGTAGGCAAAGGTTTTAAATATGGTTAGGAAGGCTTAAGGAAGCCTTTCTTTTTGTAGTTCTGATGCGTTTCTTGTTGAATGAAGTGTGACCCTATAGAGAGGTTCCCTCAGTTTCTTATTGGCTCTGAAGCAAAGAAGTAGTGATGCTGCTATTACCATTGATAACAGTTATAGTAATAGTTTTAAAACTGAGAACTCACTGGCCCCATTCTAGGTTGTTTACACGTATTAACCCTTTACACATATTAACCCTTTTCATCCTCACAGTACCCCAATGAAGTACACACAGATATTAGCCCCATTTGATAGATAAGGAAACTGGCAAATTATAGAGAGATTAAATAAGTTGTCAGTGGCAGAGAATGGATTTGAACCCAGGTAGTCTAGCTTTAGTCTAGTTATGCCCTCATCCTCTGTATTTGTTCTTTTTGCTATACTTTTTAAGAGTCTTGTTAGTTGTGGAGAGTTATATTGAAGTCCTATCACACTAAAGGAGATGGTACCCTAGGAATTATTAAACCTCAACTCTTTCTACAGCAGTGAGAACTCTGAAGCTTAGATAGGTCATACAGTTGGTCTCTGGGCTCTGACTTACTGCTTGTCAGCTGCCTCTCACAGAAATGTTGTTGTAGTTGTCAGAGAGATAGTACATAGGAATTTCCCCAGCCCTCATGATGTGTGCCATAAATTTAGCATTGCTTTTATTCCTCCAAGGAGTAAGAGACTTAAGACACAAGTCCGTAGCATCACCTACATATACTTCATTTTCTACTGAGTGCTGTAACTTTGCTGAGGACTAAATGTTCACATCCAGGATCAGATTGAATGACATCCAAATGAGGGCATGTCTGAGACAATTAAACTGCTGGTTCTGATTCTACCAGGTCGCCTAGTACATCCTGTAAGGCACAGACAGATGCTTTTGGAGAGATGATAGCAGCTTTTCAGCCTAGGAGATGAGATAGTTGTTTGCAAAGGAGACTCACTAGTTGTGATCTCAAATTTTGAGTTAGTATGTTGTCTCTATAGACCCTTTGGAGAGCAGTGTAAGCCATGTGTATTGATAGTGCTAATGTTCCCTGTATGGATTTCTTTTCTGGTAGGACTTGAGACACCAGTCTCAATAGGGATTTCTAAGAAACTTGACATGGTCACTCCTCAGATTACCTACTCCCTATGGCTTCCACTGGATATATTGTTATCAAAGGATCTAATGGCCATTTTCAGCCACTGTTTCTCTTAAATTTTTTCAGCACAGTTAGACATCAAAGCACAAGATGTTAAAAAAAAAAAGTGATTTGGTTCCTCGCAAATCTGAGCATAGAAGCTTTCATATGTCTTGTCTCTAAATTATATATTAGTGCTGATTAAAGGTGCTGGCTTGAGATCACATCAATAACCTTAATATCTATTGACTTGAAAGAATGACTTTAGTGCATTGTGAATTGGAGAGCACAGTATAGCCTGTGCTAAGGTCAGAACTCAGTGATGAGATAGGAATGTCAGTGTGCATTGCATTTTTCCTTGGCAGTACCTTGGGTGGTTCAAATGAGTAATAAGATTGAAGTCTTACTCTGGAAATAAGTCTACTAATAGTGAAAGTTTCCCCTCAGACTCTGGCCCCTGTCTGAATTGTTCTGACCTTGGCAGACATCACTTGGGATGAGAAGTCCAGTCTCCTCCTCTGATTCCTCTACTTGGCCTCTGCTGGGCTCATCTTTCACAAGGCCCATTAGTTTGTCTGATTGGTAACAGCAAAAAAAAAAAAAAAGCCAGCTTCTCTTACATGCCCACTGCTTATTATTGAGATGACCCAGAGTTCATTTTAATTACATAATGCCAACATGATGATAATAATCCTTGCTTAAAAAAAAAAAATCCACATTTTATATAACTATTTCTATTTAGATGAATTACTTCCAGAAGGCAAATGCAAGGGGAAAGTGACTCCATTATCCTCTTTGCTTGTGTTAATTAGCACTACTTTGCATGGGGGAGGGAAACTGTCTTGGGGCCCTGCATCCAGGAAGATGAAAGGCATGTTACTGCATTTCGTAATTAGAAGTGGCTGTTTGTGGTATTCCTAGGGTGGTCGGTAGATTGGAAATCTTTTGGGGCAATGATGCATTCTGTTTCTCTGCAATGTTGTAGGGCACCTGTCAAGCTAGAGAGAGAGCAGGGACAGGAAGGCCAGAGATGGTTGGCTCAAGCCACATGCTCTGCTTTGTCTCTCCCTGAGATGGCTGCAGGGAAGAGTCAGGGAAAACTAAACAAGTTTTCTTTTGCAGCTGCAGCTGTGATCCTCGGCTGTCTGTTGGCACTGAAGGGACCTGATGTTTTACGTTATTGGTACGTCACAGAGAGAGCCCTCTCTCATTTTTTTGGTTAGGGTTGCTTATATCCTTTTCTGCCTCCCTCTTTGTCCTTGAAAAGAGACTTAGAAATATTTCCAATCATGCCAGAATGTACCTTCACAGAGTTAGCAGCGGAATTCATTCATTTGAGAAATATTTATTGAGTAATTATAGCCGGTGCCAGACACTGTTTCCTGTCGAGTCAAAGTCAAATAAGGCAAAAATCTGCCTCCATGTAGTTCGTAACACAAAGGGGGAGAAATGTTGAGTAGATGAATGAATGTACAGGAGTTTGAGGGAGCCCAGAAGAAGGAACCCCTAACTGTGGTGGGGTTTGGGGCGGGGGCGGGGGGGCTTTTGCCAAGGGGACAAGGAAGGGGAGGGCTTCCAACTGGAGAGAGCAAAACACACATTCTTTTTACTCCTCTTGTCAGGGTCTCAGCAGGGAGCTTGAGGGCAGGCATTGTATACGGTCCATGGTATAGAACAAGGCTTGGCAGACTTCTGCTGTGAAGGGCCAAAGAGTAAACATTTTCAGCTTCCCAGGCCATACACTGTGTGTCACCACTGCTGAACTCTGTGGTTTTAGGGCAAAACCAGCCCTAGACAATAGTAAATGAGTGGGTGGGGCTGTGTTTCAGTAGAATTTTATTTGCAGAAACAGGCAGTGGGTGGAATTTGGCCCAAGGACCTTCGTTTCTGACCCTGGTATGGAAGGAAGTTCCCATCTTCACCCACAGAGGTGGTGACCCGGTAGAGTGGGTCTTTGGACTTCTCCCCTGACAGATGGCTGGCCTGTTCCGTAAGGAGAAGCTGTCATGTGTAACTGGCAGGTGGTGTGTGTTCTCTCTCTCACATAGGTGGCATCACAGTGTCTGTGGTTGCATTCTTCTTCACAATTAAGTTCCTCTTTGAGCTTGCCGCACGTGTAGTCAGCTTCCTCCAGAATGAGGACCGCGAGCGCCGAGGGGACCGGACTATATATGACTACGTGCGGGGAAATTACCTGGATCCCCGGTCTTGCAAAGTCTCCTGGGATTGGAAGGACCCCTATGAGGTGGGCCACAGCATGGCCTTCCGAGTGCATGTAAGGGAATGTTTCTGTCTCCGTACGCACTGCGGTTTCTGAGTCAGTTGCCTTCCAGAGCCCAGTCCGGTCTGGCCTGGACTGTTAATATTTTACCTTGTTTTTCAACTCCCCCGCTTTCCCCCCGCCCCAGAACTTGGGAATTGTTAACATCTGAGAGTCAATTTTTCTATCATTTGGCTTTAATGGGTGCTAAGCTTAGAAGAAGTATAAACCTTAATGTTACATTTTCAAAATGAGAAAAATGTTACTGAAGAGGGTAGGTATTGTAGATTAGGGGTTGGCAAACCATGGCCCAAGGGTTAAATCAAGCTCACTTCCTGCTTCTATAAATAAGGCTTATTGGGACACAGTCACACCCATTCATCCTCCTGTACTGCCTGTAGATGCTGTCACATTTGAGACATTAATCACAGTTGAGTAACTATGTATGACCTGCTAACTAACAGTATTAACTCTCTGGCCTTTTGCAGAAAGTTTGCTGCCTCCGTGGTGACTTCTGCACTGCAGCCTTCCTCTTGGTTTCATAGTCCGAAACCCCCAGCCTTGCCTAGAGCTTTTGTTCACTCAGTGCCAGGGATTCCCACTGACTTCCCTTTATGTTTGAGCTAGCAGTGATAAATGTAAGAAAAAAGGGCAAGTAAGACAGGGGAGGCGGCCTCTATGGTTCATTAAGCGTCAAGTTGAAGTGGATTCAATGGTATATTTCACCCCCTTCGTCTGAAGTGGTTAAGAATTTGTCTATGATTTAATGGTTTTCTTCGAAGCATGGAGAGAATTTCTTTCTCCCTGTGTGAGCAGGACTGTAGGATTAGCTGGGTGTGGGGATTTACCAGCCACCCCCTCCCACCCCACACTCTTCTCAAGTTGCACAGGAAATGCTGTTGTCCCCCTGCTTACCAATGGGTGTCCCTCTTCTCCCCACCACAGTTATTCTATAAGAACGGGCAGCCCTTCCCTGCACACCGGCCTGTGGGACTAAGAGTCCACATCTCTCATGTTGAGCTAGCAGTGGAAATTCCAGTGACCCAGGAAGTCCTCCAAGAGCCAAGTTCCAATGTGGTCAAGGTGGCCTTCACTGTGCGCAAAGCTGGGCGGTATGAAATCTCAGTGAAGCTTGGTGGATTAAACGTGGCCTATAGTCCCTACTACAAGATTTTTCAGCCTGGTAGGTTTTTTTTTTTCCCCTCCCTCCCTCCATTCCTTCCTTCCTTCCTTTTTTCTCCTTTGCTTTTTAAATAATGCCTTTATTGAAATTTAATTCGCATGCTTTATAATTCATTCATTTAAAATACACAATTTAATGGTTTAAAAATTTATTGCTGGGTGGCATTATTGCCTGGTGTGAGTATACCATACTTGATTTAATCTTTCAGCAGTTAAAGAACATCTGGGTTGTTTTCCAGTTTGTGGTCATTATGAATAGTGGTTTTAGTCTGCATGTCCCTAGTGGTTAACAGTGTCGAACATCTTTTCATGTGCTTATTTGCCTTCTGTGTGTCCTTTTCGATGAAATGTCTTTTGTCCGTTTTCTAATGGGATTTTTTGTTTTTTACTATTGAGTTTTGAGAGTTCTTTAAGTCCTTTGTTACAGATGTGGTTTGCAAACATTTTCTCTCAATCTTTAGCTTTTCTTTTCATCCCCTTAATGGGGTCTCTCACAGAAAAAGAGTTTTAATTTTGATAAAGTCAATTTATTAATTTTTCATTTTGTGGATCATGTTTTGGTATCTGAGAACTCTTTGACTAGTCTGAGGTTCTGAAGATATTCTCCTGTGTTTTTTTTTTTTTGTAAAATTTTCCAGTTTTAGTATTTAAGATTGTAATCCATTTTTAGTTAACTTTTGTAATTTAGGTCAGTATTTTTTTTTCTTATAAATGTCTAGTTGCTCCAGCATCATTTATTGGAAAGGCTATCTTTCCCCTATTACATTGGTCTTGCACCTTTGTCAGGGATCTATTGGGCATATTTGTGGTGATCTATTTCTGGGTTCTCGTTCTGTTCCATTGGTCTGTGTGTCTATCCTTCCACCAATACCAGAGTCTTAATGATGTAGCTGTGTAATAAGTCTTGAAATTGGGTTAAACTTGACTCTTTCCACTTTTCTCTTTTAGAATTGTTTTAGCTCTTCTAGAACTTTTACCTTTCTATATACATTTTATTTTATTTTTTTGGTTCTCAACCTGTTTAATGTGTAAAAGGGGAAAAAAGAGGCGGTAGGCAGAGTTTAGGTCTGAATACATTCTCGGAATGCTGGCCATCCAGAGCATCATTCTGAACAGCTGATTATCTTCTGTGACTCGAGAGAGTTTAAGTTTTGAAAAGACCTAATTCCATGGGATTATGGTGACTCATTTATCATAAGAATTAAATATAGAAATTTAAAGGCTCCAAGCAAACAGCAGGGGCTGGACTAATGTGACAGTAATAGCTGGAGTTGATGGGGCAAGAGGCAACCAATCATAAAATTACTTTTCCCTTGTAGCAAACGGTTCACACTTTTAACATAAATTATGCATTCATTAATGGTGTTTTAAAACAGTCAAGCCTAAATAAATTCTTCATACCATCGAGAAAAGACACACACACTGAAAACCTGCTTAAGCACAGAACTTATCGTTTGACAGCTCTTGGCGGGGTCCACGCACATTTTACAGGGAGCTTTTGCTTCTCAAGCTTAGTGAAAGTCTGTCAATCATTTTGTATAAAAATAAGACTTAAATTTAAAACCTCACCAAACTAGGAACCTGTTGTAGAAAATCGGTGACAATGGAGCGGCTAAAGCCAGTAGTTCTCAGACTTCAGCCCACGTCCCAGTGACCTGCGAGGCCGCGCCCCATGTGTCCGAGGCCTGGGCGGGCCCAAGTCCCTGAAAGGCCAGCGGGTTCCCCCGGGGGCCGCTGCGCTGCTGATCCAGGAACCCTGGCTCAGAACCCCTGGAAGGACGTAGCACCGTCTACACCTCTGCCCGGCGCAGACCGTGTCCGCACTGTCCTCGGCCGTGGTTACCCTGCGGGCGACAGCGGAAGGCGGCACTCAGGAGAGACACCACCGCCTGCTGCTTTATGGTCAGAGAGAGAGGTCCCGGGTTTGCGGTCAGGTCGCAGGGAATGCTGCTCTGCCAGCTTGCGACACGGTTTACAACTAAAGCCACGGACCATGTGTTTGAGCGTCAGGCACTCAGTCACGTCCAACACTGCCACTCCGTGGACGGTGGCCCGCCAAGGCTCCTCTGTCCGTGGGGGTTCTCCAAGGCAAGAATACTGGAATGGGTTGCCATTCCCTTCTCCAGGAGATCTTCCCGACCCAGGGATTGAACCCAGGTCTCCTGCATTGCAGCTGGGTTTTTTACCATCTGAGTCACCAGGGAAGCCCCCAATATACTTGAAGTGTATATTTAATTCTGAAATTCACCCTAGGGGACAGACAGAAGGATGTGAAAGGAAAAGGCACCATAATTAAGCCATCCTTGGAAATAATGAGGTTTTTTTTTTTTTTTTTTTCCTTTTCTCTCTCAAATACCTTCACTTTAATGTAACTTCAAGCCCAAACATTCTGGGAGGTAAACAGTCTGCTAATTATGAGGGATGAAAAGCGGGATGCGCCCAAGGACGACCCTGGGGTCTGGCCACTCCACGGACCCTACAGCATGGCCTTGGACACGAATGCCCTGGGCAGCTGGAAGACACACGACTCCTCAGGTTCCTGCATGAAGGCACCATGCCCGTCATGAAAGGGCACCCCTGAGAGCCTCTCTGAACCGGGCTGGGCAGAGCCACGCCAGAGTCTGGCTCAAAACGGCGGCCCAGAGAAGCAGTGCCCGGGCCTCGAGGCCACAGGGGTCCCTCTTGCCTAGCCCAGCGCCTGACGCCACACAAGACAAGACACGTGGCCAGTCTCAGAGAAAGAGGGGGGCTTGCCACTGGGGTGAGAACCCTGGAAAGAGCTGACCCAAAACCCAGAACTCTCAACTCTCGGTGAACTTCATTTAAAATGAGTTCTTCCAAGTCAAACGCACGGCCAAATTCTAAGCGCAGCAAGAAGCAGCCCCAGGGAAGGAGGCTCCCCGTTCTGCCAGTCTGTGCTGGGCCCCGCGTCCCCGCTCCCCGCCCCAGGCGCCACGGTAAGCTCCCGGCGGCTGGACTTGGGGGGCTACGGGCTCCAAGTGCCGCTGCCAGCCGTCGTGGAGAAGCTCAGCTTGACCAAACTGTTCAACACCAGATCCTCCTGGCAAGTCCCTACGGATGCCCATCCTGCTCTTCCCCGTCCTCCTCTCCTGCCCGGCCTGGCGCCCTCCGCCTAAAGTGCCACCTGCCCAACACCGAGGGCCGCGGCAGAGCTCAGCCGGCAGGGAAGGGCTCCTCTCTGCGCATCTCACAGTCCTGTACCACTGAGAAGAAACAAGAAAGAAAACTTCCTAATCTCATCATCATATGGTCCAAACTGAACACTTAAAGGCAAATCATCATTTTAAAGTACTACGTTTAGGGATTCAGTTATATACATGTGTTTTGTCTGCTCCTTGATCCGACTGTTGCTTCTTCAGAGGACCAGTGAAAAGAATTGATACCCTAAAAAAAGAACTCGATTTAAAAAAAAAAAAAAGCAACAATGTGGGAGGTGGGCGGGGGGCGCGGAAAAGCGTTTCCTCTCCCCACCCCGTTTCGTTTTGGCTCACAAAGCCTTTTTTTTTTTTTTTTCCTCTTCGCTGTTGGTCCATCCGTCCGTCCGTCCATCCCGGGCGTTCCGGGCGGCGGGCTTCAGGAGGCGTACCTGGATATCCACCTGCTCTGGGTGAGGAAGTTCAGGATCCTCTTCTTGAGGACTTTGTCCAGGTAGCTGGGCAGGCGGCTCTTGGAGGGGATGCCCTGGCGCTTTTGCAGGTGGTCCTTGATGATGATGGTCTTCACGATCGCGTAGCGCATGGGGCTCAGGTTCAGCGAGCTGCACAGCACCTTCTCACGGTCTGACAGGAGCTCGACGGCCACAAACTCGCCATCCCGGCCGTCCTCCTGGCCGCGATTGGTGGCCCGCGCCGCCGCCGCCTCGTACTCGGCCGGCTCCTCCATCTTGGTGATGCCACTGCGCCAGTCGCGCTGCAGCTCGCAGATCTTGGCACGCAACATCTTCTTGTGCATGTTCTCGAGCAGGTTGTCGAGCTCCTTGCACGACATGAACTGATAGAGCGGCCGCAGCGTCGGCCACAGCTCCTTCTCCTCCTCGGTGACCTTGCGCCGCACCGCCCGCTCCTTCTCCTCCTCGTCCTTGCCCAGGAAGGTGGGCACCAGGTTGTAGTCGCGCGCGATGTTCTTGCGCGGCTGCCACTCGCGGAGCTTGCGCACGTACATGTTCACGTGCGCGCGCTTCGGGTCGATCTCCATGTCGTCGTCGTCGTCGTCGTCATCGTCGTCGTAGTTGACTGAGAGCCCGCTGATGAGCATCTTGGCATCCTGGTTGTACTCGATCTCGTAGTCGTCCCGCAGCGGCATGTAGCCCACCGGCTGCTGCTCGGCCACCCAGATGTCTAGGGGAGGCAAGGGGGGTGATGAGGCTGGGAGAGAGGGGGCCCCCCCTGGGGCAGGTGTGGTCGGTCACCTGGTTGGGAATGGCGTTGGGGATGCAGGCCTTCCTCAAGTTTCCATGGATGTACATGCTTATGTAATGCTCCATCACTTCCTGGGGGGTCCGGGAAGCGCCGACGTGAGCTGCCATGTCCTCCTTGGCCAGGCAGTACACGAAGTATTTCTTGCCGAGCTTCACCATCTTCCATCGCCGGGGCCCCACCGCCCGGTGCTCCAGCAAAACCACCTCGGCCGCCCGCCTATATAAATTTTAGAATAATACTGTCTAAATTTACCAAAAAATCTTTCTGAGATTTTGAAAAGAACTGTGTTAAACCTAGAAACAAACAAACAAACAAAAAGAACTATGTTAAACCTAATATCATTTTGGGAGAATTGACATCTTTACTATGTTGAGTCTCTGAATTCATAAACATGGTATGCCTTTGAACTTATTTCTTTAATCAGCATTTTGTAGTTTTCAATATACAAGTCTTCCACAGATTTTGTTAGATTTGCCCCTAAATATTTCGAGTCTGTTTGTCTTACAAGTATTCACTTATTTTTAAGGCCAGTTTCACTTGTAGGTTCCCAGTGGGATTCTAGGCACTATATCTGTAACTCTCATTTCTGTTTCCTCCAAGTTATTCTGTCATTGTTTTTAGTGCTTGCAGTGGTTAGGAATTTGTAAAAATGAGTTCCCAAAGTTCATTTGAGTTAATCTCTCTGTTTTCTTTCTTTCTCTCTGGTTCATAATGGTATTGTTTATCCCTAGGAATTGGGCGGGCACCCAGCTTTCTAGGACTTACTGACTGAGTAGATCTCTGTGCCCTGAAAATCACCTCTCTGACGTTACCTTCCCTTGTCTTTGTTCCAGGAATGGTGGTTCCTTCCAAGACCAAAATCGTGTGTCATTTTTCTACCCTGGTGTTGACCTGTGGGCAGCCTCACACTCTTCAAATAGTGCCCCGAGATGAGTATGACAACCCTACCAACAATTCCACGTCCTTGAGAGATGAGCACAACTACAGCCTGTCCATTCATGAGGTGAGCAGGCTCCCATCTAGGTCACTTCGATCCGTCTCCTTCTCCTTGACCGTGGTTCCGGCCTTCTGAGACTTAGATTAGCTCAAGGTAGGAAAGTTCTTTGTAAATTTCTGCACAAGCAGGGAAAATTATGTGTGATTGGTGACGGCTTCGTTTTCCCCCTGTAGCTTGGTCCTCCAGAAGAGGAGAGTACCGGTGTCTCATTTGAGAAGTCAGTGACGTCCAACCGGCAGACCTGCCAGGTGTTCCTGCGGCTCACCTTGCATTCTCGAGGCTGCTTCCATGCCTGCATCTCATACCAAAACCAGCCAATCAACAATGGTGAATTTGACATCATTGTCCTAAGTGGTGAGTTGAGAGGAGAGCTGTGAATTAGTCCTCTTCCCAAGCCACTTGTCCTTTGCACATCTGCAGTCATCTGACCAACCCCTCCACCCCAAACATTTGGTATTTGAGCCGAAACTTGGTTTAGAGACCTGTGTACTGAAGGTCTAGTGATGGGCAGTTTCCTCTCCTGTGTTGCACTTTAAACCTTATTCCTTGTTGTACTTCAGAGAATGAGAGGAATATCGTTGAACGCAACGTGTCCACCTCAGGAGTGAGCATTTATTTTGAAGCTTATCTGTATAATGCTGCCAACTGCACCAGCACGCCGTGGCACCTTCCACCCATGCACACGAGCTCTGCCCAGCGCCGGCCCTCCACAGCTCTGGAGGAGGAAGATGAAGACTCATCCTCTGAGTGTCACACCCCTGAGAAGGTGAAGAAACCGAAGAAGGTGTACTGCTACGTGTCACCAAAGGTTGGCACCCCCCCCTTGCCCCCTGCCCAAGCCTGCTCGTATTTGGTAACAAAACCCACCCAGCAATGGTCTGAGAATCAGGGTGCGATCATCACCTTGTGGTTCAGGGATACTAAGAGATGGCTTCCCATTGAGCAAAAGGCTGTACCTCCTCTTCTGCTGCCTCTTTCTGGTTTGGACTGGATTACACCTCTGTCCCGAGAGTCTGTGCTTTGGTACTTTCGAGCACCTGGGGCATTCTGCTGTTTGATCGCTCCTGGGAAGATTTTTCAAGGCATGGCTGTAGAGTTTTAAAGAAAGCTACTTTTAACCATTAATAATTTCTCACTAGTGTAAAAATTACTGTTGGCCTTTTGTGCCGTTTGGGAACAATTTGATCTTTCATGCTGTGATTTGTGAAACCACAAGAGATGTCATCATCGGGGTACAGGGTTAGAATAGAGAAATTTTGGCAGAGACAAGGGAGGTGAACTTCCCAAGGCCCCTGAGCTGAGAGACGCTTTGTGTTAGGGAGTTTCTTTTTTAGTATTTGTATTTTGCTTATTCATACAGACCTCAGAAAAACGAGACGCGAACCATCCCATTACATTCCTTTAATCTCATAGCGAAAACTGAGTTCTAATTCTGTTCTACTTCAGAACACTTCACTGTGTACCATTCATCATTTAAACATCTAGCCTTCATTTGTCCTGGAGAATGGCAATGAGGGAAATGGTAAGGTAGAGATGAAATGAGATTGGCTATGAGTTGATTATTGTTGAAGCTGGTGATAATTCATTGTACTGTTTTCTTTAGTATGTGTTTGAAATGTTTTTTAATGAAGAATTTTTTTAAAAAATCAAGAAAAAAACCTGACCTACTATTTGTTCAGATAACAGAGGGGTCTTTTTAGATTAAAAAGTTACTGCATTGTCTTTTCCTTTTTTTGTAAATGACAAGAGACTTCTTTTTATTCTTACCTATAAGGTTTTTGTGAACTCTTTTGTATGTGACTCCTCCCACCCCCCCACACCATCATCCCCAGCGCATCCTTGGTGGCATTCTAATAGGAATAAAGCAGTGGGCAGGGTCCACTGGTGTTCCCTGTCCACTGATTTGGAAGAAATCTCTCTGAGAAGTATCTGGCTAAGCAGGAGGAGAGTCTGATCGTTTCTAGTGAAATGTTGTTGTGAAATGAAATGTTGATTGTGAAATGTTCTATACTTGTAAAGTGAAAACCTGATCTCAGATATTTGGAAATGGCATGCTGCAGTTTATGGGGTCGCAAAGAGTCGGACACGACTGAGTGACTGAACTGAACTGAACTGAGTAAGACCTGAGTATTAAGGTTATGAGATATCTTTGTGAAATTGCAATGTGACAACAATAGTTTAAATTTGCCTGTTTTAAGGTGGAATTGATGTTTTCTATTTGATTTCAGTCCTGACTAAATTATCCTCCTTGTTTAGAGAGGAAAAGGGCTATCATGGAACATACAGATGGGGACAGGTATTTGAAATACGATACCCAAACAGAACCTCTTAATCATTCATTTCATTTTCTTTATGTTGGGTCTACAGCAATTCTCAGTGAAGGAGTTCTACCTGAAAATCATTCCCTGGCGCCTTTACACCTTCAGGGTGTGCCCTGGAACCAAAGTAAGTTGAACCTTACATCCGGTTCGTGTAGAACAGGCTTCAGCCTCCAACCTTTTATTTTTTCCTAGAAGGGCTTTTGGTGTTTCTGGAAATTCTCATTGTGCACACAGGATTCATTGCCAAGTAAAGAAGCAGATGCTACCTCCTCATGAAGGCTATAGTTGTAGGAAGACACATGTCTACAGAAACAGTAGTTAGTAGAAGTCAGAATACTTCAACAACTTTCTCTTGCCCCTAAGACTAAGCTAATGGAGAGGGTATTGGAGCTCTGACCTGAACTTGGCTTCCTAATGTGCCAAAACTAACTGTTTCAGCACCAGTAGTCTCATCCATTTAAAAAAAGTTGTTTTTTTTTTTTAACTTTTCTGAGCTTTTGAAATCTACTGGCAAATCATTTTCCTCCAGCCAGTTTGCCCAACCTATTCAGGTATTCATTTGCTGTTTTACATATCCTTATGGCTTTCACACTTCTTATATTTTATGTTTGAAAGTCTATAGTATTACCTGTGATCCTTACTTACCTTGCCTGTGATCCTTACAGGTGGTCTCTGTGACTCAAGTTTAAAATAAAATCTGAATCATAGAGCATGCTCAGTCATTCAGTCGTGTCTGACTCTTTGTGACCCCATGGACTGTAGCCCACCTGGCTCCTCTGTCCATGAACTTTTCCAGGCAAGACTACTGGAGTGGGTTGCCATTTCCTTCTCCAGGGGATCATCCCAGGCCAGGGATCGAGCCCACATCTTTTGTGTCTCCTGCATTGGCAGGCGGGTTCTTTACCACTGGCACAGTGGTAGAGGACAAAGCCTCAAAATGGAATCAATGCCTGGAGGTTCCGGGGATGAAACCCAGGCCTCATACATGCAATGCATGTGCTCTACCGCTGAGCCGCACCCCCGACCCCTACCTGAAGTGAAAAACAAGGAAGTGTACTCCTGGTAGGTACTTACTTGGAGAAAATAGGCTTAACTTGTATTTGTTGGTTGATGCAGAAGGGAAGGGATGTGAAGGGTTTTTGGTGGATTTAAGGGCTTCATAGAGTAACTCTTTCTTTTTTTTTCCCTTTTGTTAGTTTTCATACCTTGGCCCTGACCCTGTCCATAAGCTGCTCACCCTTGTGGTGGATGACGGCATTCAGCCTCCGGTGGAGCTCAGCTGTAAGGAGAGAAACATCTTAGCGGCCACGTTTATCCGCTCGCTCCATAAGAACATAGGTGAGGTTGGACAGGGAGTCTGATGGGGAAGGCAGTGACCCCAGATACCCTGAGTGCATGAGGGTGTAGGGGTGGCCTACACAGGGGTCTTGTAAAGAGACTGTAATCACGTTGGATCTTGCTGCTCCTCAGGAGGCTCCGAGACCTTTCAGGACAAGGTGAACTTTTTCCATCGAGAGCTTCGGCAGGTACATATGAAAAGACCACATTCTAAAGTCACCCTGAAGGTCAGCAGACATGCCTTGTTGGAATCGGTGAGTAAAGTTTTTTTCATGTCAGCAGTTGAACAGTTGTCAAAATTTTCCAGCTAGAAACCTCTGTGCTATTTGGTTATATCCTGCAGGTTATTGTTTTTATGAAACAATCTCTGTCTTCTTTAGACATGTTAAGCGCTGTTCTTTGTGTTTGGCTATACTGAATTTGGGGCAGATTTGTTGCAGCTATGTTAATTGAGGGGAGAGACTAGCTGACACATTGGCTGTAAAACCTGTTCTTGACTAGTTGCCGAACAATCTCATGGACTTCCTATGTAAGGCAGGTATTAAGTTGTTGTTATAGAAGGAAGTTCCTGTTATTGAATCCCAGGATTAAGAAGAGCTCTTACGAGGTTAAGAGGAAATGATTTTTGTTGTCACTCTGGTCTGATGGGAAAGGAACACCTGATGTGTTTCTGTCTCCACTACACAGACACTGGCCTAGTTCTCACATTCCTTGACAATGAGGAAGCTTTGGTCCCTGTCCAGAAAGTGTTTGTGATGTTTGGCTCTGGTAGGTGTGCCTGGAAACCCCTTTTCTCAGCCACTTTCTCCTTGTGGCATGGCTCCGTGTCTGAACCTAGCCTTGTGGATTAAGATGTCTAGTGGGGACACTGTACTTTACTGAAAACCAAGACTCCTTGATTCTCTTGCTGACAGCTTACTGATTTGAGCCATTTTTATTTCTTTTAAGAGTTTTCTCATTAATGAGGACTGTTAAAAAAAAAAAGTTTCAACTTTCCAGCCAGGCAGTGGTGTAAATATGAATTTGATTTTTTTTATCTTAAACTTCTTCTGGAGATACGTGCATTTTAAATTTAAGATGGTATTATTAAAGCTTATTTTTGAGTAATATATTGCCTCCAAATACTTGTGACTATTAAATGGACAGTGGTAATGTTCTTGTGTTTTTGTCTTAAACACCCAAGAGGTACTGGCCAGTGTTCTGACAATTTCTTTTCTTTTACTGCTTTTCAGTCTCTGAAAGCCACTCGGAATTTTTCCATCTCAGATTGGAGCAAGAACTTTGAAGTGGTTTTTCAGGATGAAGAAGGTCAGTTTTGAAATCTCCCACTCATCTTTTTTAACTCTCCTTCCCACTCCTCCCTATCTCCTTACACTATATCCACAGAAACTGAAAACAACCCTCCTACACATGCTTGCCACCCCTGCTCCAGCTTCTTTTTCCTTGGGAAAAAGAAGTCATGAGTCAAGACCAAAAGGGTGGTGTTTACTGGCTAGATGGCTTGGTTGAGCTTGTAGAGCACAGACGGACAAGGATATGGAGGGTGAGCTTTTAGGAGTTTGAAGTAGAAGGGCAGAGTAACCTTTGTAGTACCAAGAGAAGCATCAGTTCCTGGGATCTCTGATCTGTGTTCCCACGCTAGAGGGCATCAGCTTAGTGATTGGAATACCTTTAATCCTACAGAATGAGGTGGGATTAAAAAAAAAAAAAGTCCACAGTTAAGTGGGTTGGAATATGGGACACCAGGGTGGTGGAATGGAGGGAGGAAGGATCAGAGAGTATAAAATGATGAATAAATGAACAAAAATGATAAAAGGTGATAAGCCAGTGTCACTTTTTGTTTTTATTATCCTTTCCAGCTCTGGACTGGGGAGGGCCTCGTCGGGAATGGTTTGAGTTAATCTGCAAAGCGCTATTTGACACCACCAATCAGCTCTTCACCCGATTCAGTGACACCAACCAAGCATTAGTGAGTCTGTGACTTCCCCGGGGGTGGGAGCAAAATGTGAATTGTGTTATGATGGAGAGACTAGTAAGAATTTGAACTAATCAGATTACCTCCCTCCTCTTTGCCTTCCTTATTTCATCTCTAAGAGAAAATGCAGACAGATGAATAAAAAGCATTATAGTGCAGTGGCTGTTCTACTCCTTAGTATTTTAATAATTAAGCCATTTTTTTCAGAACATCCCTGAAGCAATTGAACTCTGTACAAGGTCTTTGACTAGGGGGGTAGGGAAGTAGACTCTGGCTGAAAAAGGTTCTGGTTTAGGAAAGAGGCATTATATCATCCACTGATTGACTTCCGTTTGTAGCCAGGGACCACAAAATCAATAGAAGATTTTTTAGTTTATTATAAGTCCATCTTTCTCCTTTTTCCTCCAGTCATTTTGAATTACTCAGTGGTGGCTACTAAACAATGCCATTTGAATGGGCTCCTTGATCCTAACACTGAAATTTTTGCTCCCTTGGGATAGAGTTGTGGCGGGAGAATCTTTCCAGAACTAGGCTTTAAGAAAAACGACCCACAACCTTTTAATCTCTCTCTTTGACAGGTGCACCCCAACCCTAATCGCCCCACTCATCTGCGCCTAAAGATGTATGAGTTTGCAGGGCGCCTGGTGGGCAAGTGTCTCTATGAGTCCTCTCTAGGAGGAGCCTACAAGCAGTTGGTCCGAGCTCGCTTTACCCGTTCTTTCTTGGCCCAAATCATAGGACTACGTATGCATTACAAGGTAAGGTCTTAGGTATGTGTTTTCTGCTAAGTCCCCTGGCCATTAACTTTGGAATCTCTCCACCCTCTGTTTATTATTCTTGAGGTTTGAAGGGGTAAGTAGTTCCAAGCAGTTACAAATTTTATTTCTGGGTGAGAGTGGTCATGCTGTGTTCTGTGTCTTTCTGTCTCCTCAGTATTTTGAAACAGATGACCCAGAATTCTACAAATCTAAAGTTTGTTTCATCCTCAACAATGACATGAGTGAGATGGAGCTGGTCTTTGCAGAAGAGAAATATAATAAATCAGGTCAATTGGATAAGGTGAGACAGAGAACTGAAGCCTGTGGGTCCCATTTCCCAGCCTCCTCTGCATCAGGGCTGTCTAGTGGACCTTTCGCAATGATGGAAGTGTTCTGTATTTAAACTTTTGAACACCCAAAATGTGTCTGGTATGACCAAATACCTGAATTTCTAAATTAACTACCTGTGACTAGTGACAGCCGTATTGGACAGCGTAGCTTTGGGGCACTGTATCCCACGTTGTATGGCCTTGGCCTATTTAAATGGAACCGGAGACATATACCATCCATCCCACGAGTCCCTCCTTTCCAGTAGAAAAAGAACGAAGTGATAGTGAAGTGTCACTGCACAGGCAGTTTTGGAAGGGATGACAGTGTCTGTCTCAACATTAGGGGCAGGGAGGTAGTTGACTCCCATTTAAACACTGTGCCTATTTATTTTTAAGGTTTTTATTAGAAAATGGCCAAAAGTATTTCTGATGCACATGTGATTTTGTTTGCATTCTGGGTTTAAATAATATCAAATGATCATGACAAACCTGGAGTTGCAGTTAGAAATCATTGAAAGCAAAATAGCAATGACTGAAAGTTTGTGATCACTAATAGCACTGAACTGATAATCAGATACCCTTGTGAGCCCTGTGCGGGTCTTGGCCACTGGCCTTTACACCTGTGTGGGTGGAGCCCGTTTTCTTGACCCAGCACTGCAAGGCGTCTCGAGTCAATAGAAGACTGAATTAGGGTCTGCAGGCCTAGGGGAGTACTGATTTTAATTGGATTTGATATGAATACTAAATCTTAGTCACTTACTACTTAGGCTAATAGTTAGAAGTGCTTACACACATAAAATAAAAATAACCAGAACTGTGCATAATAACAGAAAAAGTCTTACATGTTTAAATCTATTGAGAATCTTTGCTCTGGACCAAAGTTCTGTCCCTCCCATGCCGTGGTCAGGACCTTAAAATCTGATCCTGTAACTAAATGGAGGCCTTCATTCACCTGTGAAGACAACCTTGCTCATTGTGCACAGGTTTCCCAGGGTGGCTTTAAACTTGTTTCAGGGCTTCCTCAAAGCTCCCTTAAAGTGAGTGAAGTCGACTCAGTCATGTCCGATTCTTTGCGACCCCATGGACTATAGCCTACCAGGTTTCTCCGTCCATGGGATTTTCCAGGCAAGAATACTGGAGTGGGTTGCTATTTCCTGCACCAGATCTTCCCGACCCAGGAATTGAACCTGGGTCTCCCGCATTGTAGGCAGATGCTTTACCGTCTGAGCCACCAGGGAAGGTGGCTTCCTTAGGAGTTGCTTATTGGAGGAGGGTGCCCGTTCTATTTGAAAATCATACAGTTCAGCCTTTTCTTCGCAGATGGAAAAACCGGGAATCCAAATAGCTAAGTGACTGAAACCCCATAGCAAGTTAGTCTCTAAGTATCAAGCCATGGCTTTTTCTATTGCCTCACGTTAGAAATAGAAGAATGTAGGGGAACATCTGTGCATGTCTTGGAATTTCTGAGATTATGCTTCTTTACTACTTATCTGGCTTTACAGAGTCTCAGTTGTCTCAGGGGTTTAAGAGAAGAGGTCAGTAATGGTTTAATTTTGGATCAGAGGAGTGTTAAAATGTTGCTAACAAGGACACATACATATCTTCCTGTTGCATCGCCACTGTTTGACCAGGTCAGAGAAGACTCCCTGAGAGACCCACTTCAGGAACAGTAGTGAGTAGAATACAGCAATAGCGGTAGGAACCCTGAAAATTTAGTTACTGAGTAAAACCAAGTGTGTTGAAAACCTGAGTGCTGAGCAGGAACGTGTGACCGTGGTGCAGTTCAATAATGTGCTGTTTGTGGGACTTGCTGGGTAGCTGTCGTCTTTTAAACTCCCATCCACACGCTCTCTCTGTCTTTTGCTTCTTTCAGGTTGTAGAACTTATGACAGGTGGAGCTCAAACCCCTGTCACCAACGCGAATAAGATCTTCTATTTAAATTTGCTGGCCCAGTATCGACTGGCCAGCCAAGTGAAAGAGGAGGTGGAACATTTCCTAAAAGGTGGGATTCTGTTGACTCTTGGCTTTGAGGTGTAAATACCTGTATCACATAGTGTGGATATAGCTTTAACTTGGATATTTTGTTTCAGGCCTGAATGAGTTAGTCCCTGAAAACCTCTTGGCTATTTTTGATGAGAATGAGCTTGAGGTAAGTGCTTACAATTGGAACTCCCTGTCCCTGGCTTGCTATTTTATTATGCCCACAGGAACCAGCTTCTTGCACCTTCTGTTATGAGATGCGGTAAGAAAGCCCTTTCAGAGTTGGTTTCACTTTTGTTGCTCTTCCAGTCATGGACCCTTTCTCCAGCTTTTAAAAAAATTTGAATGTGGAATAATTATTGATGAATAGTAATAATGACTATTTACTCATCAAATATTATACTGGTTGAGTGGTAAAGAATGTTGGTATCTTGTACAGTCTTTATAAATCCTATGACCTTTTAAGTTGATTTAAGGGGTTAGAAGCATTTATTTGTTCAGAGACTATTCATATCGAGTGCCTCCTATACGGCAAGTGCTTTTGAGGAACTGGGGGGCTCATGGAGCTACATTCTAGTGAAGGAGACAATCCAAAGGATGTGAGGCCTGTCATAGCTTTGGTTGACAACACTACAGAGTTAATATATTCTTCCTTTAGATCCTGTGACAACCAGAATGCACTGTAAGATGGTAAATACCTTGCTATAATGAGCAGGCTGAAGTTCCATGAACTTCGGGTATAGGCAAAAAGTAAAACCAGTTTGTTTTTACCCACTGCTCACACATGATACATATAATGCAAGTTATTAGCTTTAACGTCCCATAGCCTTTATTAAAGTTTCTCTAAGCTGTTTCCCACAGTGAGGAAGTTCTTCTTCAAAAATGGGGAGACAGCGGATTTCCTTGGTGGTCTAGTGGTTAACGACTCTGCGCTCCCAATGCAGGCAGCATGGATTTGATCCCTGGTTGGGGATCTAAGATCCCACATGCCATGAAGTATGCCCCTTCCCCCTCCACCCCAAAAAAAGGGAATCAGGAGTTTCAGGTAGTCTTGCACCATTTTTATTCTTACTAACCGAACTGGCTTTGAGAACAAGAATCAACGTCTTACATAATTTTCAGCACATTTTGTACCTTTAGGTATAAAATCCAAATAATGCAGTCTCCATCTCTCAGCCCGCAGTTTCCGGCAGACCTGTCACCTAGTGCCAGCATTTTCCGGGCTGAGAAACAGCTACTGGTGGATTTTATCCTGAAGCAAAACGTTCGTTAACAATTGGTAAAGTGCATAGGAGGAAGGCACAGTCTCTCAGGATTGCTCCCCGTCCTGCTCTTAGTTACTCATTAGCAAGTTCTTTTTGAAGGCACCAAGCTTCTCACACTTCATTTGGGCTTCTCTTGTCTCTTGATTAGGACTGCCTTTACAGCTATTGGATGAGTACTCATAGTCTGCTAAGTAACTTGCTGGATCCTGAACCAAATTAGGACATCAACAAGATGTTTAGGGCTCTGATGTCATTAATGTTCTCATTTTTTGGCATTCTTTTTCATTTATCTGATCAAGTAGAGGTGGAGCTGAAGGGACAGTAGTAAAAGTTCAGTCTACAAAAGAAGGGTGGATTTGGGGAAAAGGAAAGGCGACCTAACAAATTAGTAAATGGGGCTGGGGTCTTCATCGAAGGGGAGGGGCCTGCTTTCCCCCCTGGTATTCCCAGGCCACATCCAGAGCAGTCAGTAAACACTTGGTTCCCTTTTTGTCCTTTGTTTCATCAAAATGATACATAAAGCAGCTATTCTTCATGAGGGGTGCCCATCAGAAACACCTGGGAAACTTTTTCAAAGTACAGAAGCTTGTAACCTGTCCCTAGAGATTCTGATTCACTAGGTCTGGGGTAAGGCTATAGGCATCTATCTATCTATATATGTATATTAAAGCCCTGTGAGTTTTACTGCATTGGTTAGGAACCATTGACATATTGTAAGTGATTTTCCTAAAGTAATGTTCTTGGATTATGACGTCACCATACATCTTTTTATTGATGTTTCTGTATTCCATATTTTGCATGTTAACATATTTTGACCTTATGATGGCACTTCACCCCTCTGACTGTCCCAGTAAACACCTGACTGTCTTCTCCAGCTGCTGATGTGTGGGACTGGGGACATCAGTGTGTCTGACTTCAAAGCCCACGCAGTGGTCATTGGTGGCTCGTGGCATTTCAGAGAAAAGGTAAGTGGGCCAAAATTCTTTCAGTTGAATTTGTACCATATTATACAGAAAAAGCTTCAGAAAGAAAAAGCAGAGAAGCAGATATGTCAACTGGGAAAAAGCGATACATGGCGGGGAAAGGCAGGTGGTCATCCAGACATACGGGAACCCTTGTCCTTAAGGGCTATTGATGCTGTGTCCAGAAGCAATAATGTTGAAAAGACAGAGAGAGAGAACCAAGCAGTCAGGGACTGCCCTCCAGGCTGTGTATCCGCATCACTCCCTCTTAAAGAGGTTTTTGATTCTAGCCGTTCCTACCTGCGTGCAAGTCACCGGGGCCCCCTCCTCCCACTTCAGAGCACCCCGCTCCTTCCCCCAGGGGTCAGATCCGCAGCCACACCTGGGTGTGACCCCAGCCTCGTGCTCTCCCCACAGGTCATGAGGTGGTTTTGGACCGTGGTTTCCAGTCTGACACAGGAAGAGTTGGCTCGGCTGCTGCAGTTCACCACAGGCTCCTCTCAGCTGCCACCCGGAGGCTTTGCTGCCCTCTGTCCCTCCTTCCAGATTATCGCGGCCCCGACCCACAGCACGCTCCCAACTGCACACACGTGGTGGGTATCCGACGGCCCGGCGCAGGCTGTCACAGAGGGTTATCTTTGCAGCCCTCGCCGGCATGGTCTGCTCGTGTGAGTTAATCACTCCCCTCCCCTCGACCTTGCAGTTTCAACCAGCTGTGCCTCCCTACGTATGACTCCTACGAAGAGGTGCACAGGATGCTGCAGCTGGCCATCAGCGAGGGCTGCGAGGGCTTCGGCATGTTCTGACCGCTCTCCCTGCTGTCTGCTTGGCTCCCGTGGCTTCCCGGAGCCTCCAGGTGGCGCGCGCCACAGACACGACCGCTGACCCCGACAGACACAGAACCATCAGCCAGAAGCTGCCGCGTGACCCCCCAGCGTGTGGAGGAGTCGGTCACCTCCCAGCCTCGTCCTTCCCTTGCCCCCTCCCTTCCCGCCTTCCCCCCACGGCCCCCTCTGGCAGGTCCCTACCCTGAGCAAGTGGCTCAGTCGCAGGAGGAGGGTGGGGGCCCGCTGTGCTCGCCCTTGGTTCTCAGAGGAGCTCAGAGGCGGGAGCTGCCTCAGCCGCTGAGGGAGGCGACACGGAGGCTCGGCCTTTCTGGGAGCGCTGGGGTCCTCGCCTCGCTCAGCCTCCTCTGCCGATGCTCCGCAGGGGTTCCCTCCGTTTCCCCTTGACCCAGAGTCTGTGAGTCCTTCCTGGGGACAGGTGACTGTCTGCTCACCAGGAGGAGCACAGACCAGAGGTGGCCCACGGCGACAGACTTCAGCTTTGCCCCTCTGCACAACGGCCGGTGCAGGCACGGGGCTAGCTCGCGTGGTTACTGATAGTACCAAAGGGTCCTTTTTTTTGTGGTGTCAGAACTGGAAAAGGAGCTTTTCCCTGCAAGCATTTGCAGAAATGATCATTTAATTCATAAAGAAGAACTCCCTAGTAAGCTTTTTTTTTTTTGAGTATAATAAACCTGTGAGACAGACCTAAGAATGTGAAAGCTAGCCGGGCTGTAGCCGCCAGTGCTGAAGGCGATTCTCCTTTAGGGTTGTCGGGCATTTCTTGGCATGTGACTGGCTTGAAGACGACTGATGCTTGTCCCTGAGTTTGTTCTTTACACTGAGGTGTGGCTGGGCCTGGCTCCTCACCTCCAACTTGTGCTATCTGCTGAGAGCTGGGCATTCTTTAGGTTTCCACTGAAGAAAATTTTGGAGCAAGAAATTAGGACGGTTTGATAGCATGCCACTGGTCCCTGATTCTGCTTGGTGTTCCCTGGCAGCACTGAGGCAAGGGAGAAGGGATCAGTAATTGCTTCTCAGAGGTCCTTAGGGTCAGGACACAAGGGACACACATCGAGGAGCTGTGTCAGACGATAAACGCCTCGCTGTCCCAGTGACTTCTGTCACTCCC
This sequence comes from Cervus elaphus, assembly GCF_910594005.1. Classification (NCBI taxonomy): domain Eukaryota; kingdom Metazoa; phylum Chordata; class Mammalia; order Artiodactyla; family Cervidae; genus Cervus; species Cervus elaphus. Next base: position 16,741,781 of record NC_057826.1, read on the forward strand.
TCAGTTACCAGCAAGGGCACCTCAGGAGGGAGGAAGACACACTAGGCTCACTGTGACATGATTGAAGAGAGCCTGCAGCTGTTTCTTGGAAGATGACAACAACCTTTGCCATTAACGATTTGAATGAAGACATTTTCAAGACTCAGAATCTCATCGAATTCTGAAGTTTCTGTTTCTAAGAAGGCTTTGCTGCAAGCGACCATTCCCAATGGGGCATTCGACTCTGAGAACATTAACAAGCCATCTTTATTGCCAAAACCAGCAAGTACAAAGAGTCCAGATATGAGGCAGGACTTGAGGCCATGCCTTGGCCTGCTGGAAGCACGTCTGAGCCCTCCTGTTCCCAGGGATCACGAGGAACAAGCCTTTCTGAGCTGCTACAGTTCCTGCCTGACCTCACTCCTTCGCAGTTGTCATTTGTCCTTGGCATGGGTGCTGAATGCTGACCTCACTCACCCTTGGGGTCCAGGGTCCAGCATTGGGGCCCTCTCTACCCCAGGTCCTCCACGCCACACGGTCACTGCTCTCCTCAGGGACCAGGACAAGGTGCTGCCCCACGGGATATGTACAGGCAAGCTTCATCATCCCCCTGGGAAGCATGATGCCGCCCTTTGGGCCCAGAGAGGGATTCCAGCTGGGGGCACGTGGGCTGGCTCTGCTGTCTTTGGCCGTTGTTCCTCTTCCAAACCCTGTGCTCCCCCCCCCCCCGCCCAGAGACTGATGCTGGAGCGCAAGTTGATTTTCTTGGCTCCATCTGTCCTTTCTGAGCTCTAGTCATAGCACGTTTCAGAGCATCCTGGGTACCATGGCAGCGCAGCTGCGGCCTGCGGTGGTCCTTAGCCCCAGGGTCTTTGTTTCACAAAACCGTTTGGTACTGTTGTGGTTTTGTATTCTTTGAGTGTTCTCTCTCTCTCTCTCCTAACTATTCAAAAGTATCTTTGCTCTTTTGCCCTTCCTTTGACCTTCTTTTCTAATCCTGCTTTGGAATTAGCCGGTGTGGGGAGACGTACACCATGTCAGAGAGAAGAAAGAGTGCCTGTTACTGGAAGTGTTTCCTATTCACGTTTCTTATTTTGGTCAGTTCTTTTATTTATGCCCTTGTGGCCCAGGTACTTGGGCGGCCAGCTAACCTCCTGGCTAGTGAAGGAGACCAGGCACCAAGTGAACACCAAGGAAAGTGTTGGCGTGTTTCTAGAACTCCAGCAGAGACCAAGCCCTGCTGCAAATTTGTCAGGCCAGACTAAAGGGCCACACAGTTGCAGCAGTAGTGTAAATATTTTGTACAGTGAATAAATGAATGTTTAAAAGGACTAAGAAGCAAGTGACTGCTGTATGTGATGATTCAGGGCTTAACTTGGAGGTGGGGAAGGAAAAGAAAAATGTAGAAATGTTTTTGCATTTCCCCAGTAACCCTTCAGAAGCAGTCAGCTTGGGATAGAATGGACTCCCGGAGCCCTGGCCTGGTCCAGACCTGCCAGCCCTCTCACCCTTCCCGGACTGCTGTCCGTGGTGCCCCGCAGGGCCTCGGTGCCTCCTTGCACAGAGAGCCAACAGCTGGGACAAGTGCTTGTACTCAGCTCCAGGGGGAGAGACCAGTTTGGCAAAAACAGAGGATGTCTGTTCTCATCAGTCTTTTCAATGTTAATTCGTTGTTTTACTGCATAAGAAACTCAATGTAGAAAATTTGGAAATTAAAAAAAAAGTACAAGAAAGTAAGTTACTTGACATCCAGAGGGAAGAACACTTTGGTGGGTGGTCTTATTTGCATATAATTGCACATGTATTTCTCACTGTCCCCGCAACCCTTGACTCTTCCACAAGTGCTTTGAGTATGGCAAAAAAAAAAAAAAAAACCAAAAACCTGCTCCTCAAAAGTTTTGGGGTGGCAGGTGGGATGAATTATTTTTCCAACCGTAGATAAGCTTGGCAGAGAAAACCAGACCTCTGATACAGGCCTTGTAGGAGAAATGTTAGGGACCCTGGCTTTCTTGGGGAAGTGAGCATGTTATCTTTGACATTGGTTCGCATTCTGGAAAATCAAAACAAATTCCCCTTTATAATTGTGTTTTGTTTCGTTTTTGTTGTGTTTTGCTTGTTTTGTCTTTTTGGCCACGCTGCATACCTTGCAGGATCTTAGTTACTCAAGCAGGGATTGAACCCAAGACCCAGCAGTGAAAGCACCAAGGCTTAACCATTGGACTGCTAGGGAATTCCCCTGTAATTGTTTTTAAAATACAGGTTTTTTTTTTTCCTTTCTGCCCCCACCTCCCAGACTCAGCAAATTGGAATCTTAACTTGAATATTACTCCTTTAGAGTGCATTCAATCTACTCCCACCTCATCAAGCTCTCCTGAGTAGTATGAGATGTCTTAAACACACAAAACAAAATTCTCTCCCTCTAGCTTTACACTTCTAGGTTATTTAACCGTCTTAAATCTTTTACACTTGCTGCTCTTGTGGCTTTGATGAACATTCATCACTGAGTGATTTCATCCCTTCATGAAGTTATTCGTAAGACTCGAGGCTGGTAGACTTGTTCTTGAATTAACACAATAAAATACTGCCTTCAGCTTCTCATGCAGTGTTACCTCTGAGCCATAGCAGCTTGAGCTCTGAGACCTCTGTCCAGCCACACTTCTCTTAAGAAACAGTGGAGGTTCTCCAGGTGGCTTGACCAGAGGGCTCCTTACCTCTGCTTTGATTTCACTTAGACCCTCAAGCATAACAGACCAGCTCCAGGTATCCTGTAATATACTTTCATTTAAAAATGAATAATTCCTCTTTTATTTGGAGGTGAACATATATACCAAAAAAGCATACAGCATATACACTTTAACAAATAATTATAAGAGAAGTGCATATACAACCATCATCCAGGAAAGAAAGAAAGTGCATTACAGCACTGCAGAGCAATTACCTCACCCTTCCGGAGGTAACTTTTTCTGACTTTTAGAATACTTTTTTCACCAATTCCCTTTTCATTGAGCCTGTCCCAAAAATCACAGTGGCGGGGTGGGGAGGGAATAAGCCCATGTGGTCCCTTGATAAGATGCTAACCAAGGTCAGTTTCTCCAGTTAGTTTAAAAAGTCATCTGAAACCATCATTGCCTCATGAGAATCTAGTTCAGATTCCTGATGCTGAATCTGATCAATCAGTCATATTCAAAGACTGTCAGTTCAGTTGCTCAGTTGTGTCCAACTCTTTGCAGACCACATGGACTACAGCATGCTAGGCTTCCCTGTCCATCACCAGCTCCTGGAGTTTACTCAAAACTTATGTCTAAAAAAAAAAAAAAAAACTTATGTCTATTGAGTCGATGATGCCATCCAACCATCTCATCCTCTGTCGTCCCCTTCTCCCACCTTCAATCTTTCCCAGCATCAGGGTCTTTTCAAATGAGTCAGCTCTTCACATCAGGTGGCCAAAGTATTGAAAAAGACATCTGGAAAAGACCCATTTTCATTCCATCTGACCATCCAAATTTCCAGATATGATGCATCAGTTCTTCAGCACTGAGCTTTCTTTATAGTCCAACTCTCACATCCATACATGACAACTGGAAAAAACCATAGCTTTGACTAGACAGATCTTTGTTGGCAAAGTAATGTCTCTGCTTTTTAATATGCTGTCTAGGTTGGTCATAACTTTTCTTCCAAGGAGCAAGCATCTTTTAATTTCATGGCTGCAGTCACCATCTGCAGTGATTTTGGAGCCCCCCAAAATCAAGTCTGTCACTGTTTCCATTGTTTCTCCATCTATTTGCCATGAAGTGATGGGACCAGATGCCATGATCTTAGTTTTCTGAATGTTGAATTTTAAGCCAACTTTTTCACTCTCCTCTTTCACTTTCATCAGGAGGTTCTTTAGTAGTTCTTCACTTTCTGCCATAAGAGTGATGTCATCTGTATTAGTTCTTTGCTTTCTGCCATAAGAGTGGTGTCATCTGTATATCTGAGGTTATTGATATGTCTCCCAGTGATCTTAATCCAGCTTGTGCTTCATCCAGTCCAGCACTTCTCATGATGTACTCTGCATATAAGTTAAATAAGCAGGGTGATGATATACAGCCTCGACGTATTCCTTTCCCGATTTGGAACCAGTCTGTTGTTCTGTGTCCAGTTCTAACTATTGCTTCTTGACCTGCGTACAGATTTCTCAGGAGGCAGGTTAGATGGTCTGGTATTCCCATCTCTTGAAGAATTTTCCACAGTTTGTTGTGATCCACATAGTCAAAGGCTTTGGCATAGTCAATAAAGCAGAAATAGATGTTTTTCTGGTATTCTCTTGCTTTTTTGATGATGCAGTGGATGTTGGCAATTTGATCTCTGGTTCCTCTGGCTTTTCTAAATCCGGTTTGAACATCTGGAAGTTCATGGTTCATGTACTGTTAAAGCCTGGCTTGGAGAGTTTTGAACATTACTTTGCTAGCGTATGAGATGAGTGCAATTGTGTGGTAGTTTGAGCAGTCTTTGGCATTGCCTTTCTTTGGGATTGGAATGAAAACTGACCATTTTCAGATATTTGACCATCCAAATTTCCAGAAATTTGACCATTTCAGAGACCATCAAGTCTCTGCAAAGGTTCCCCCAGATATTCTAAATTGGATAATTTATTCAGGATGAAGCCTGTGGATGTGGTTGCTTCTTTGGAGTCCCAGTTAGCAGGCCAGTATGGCCTTTGTGGTCTTTGATGGCCATGAATGCCTTAAACTATGTTTGGCTGGCCAACTAGGCAACTTTCTGAGTGAGCAAGGTCTTAGGACTTCATCTCTTAAGGGTGATTCTAGGAAGAAGTCAGTCTTGGACAACTCAAGGAGCTAGGCAAAGATACAAATTTCTTTTCTAAATGTTGTTGTGTCCTAGACCAAGTGGCTCTTCCTGACACTGGGAACCTACTTGTATTCTATGTTTCTGACTCCAGCACTCCTGGGCCTCCAGCCTCCCCTGTGGGAGAGGCCTCTCCTGACATTTGGCCTTTTCTCAAAGAAGATGCCCATGAATCCTTTTGCATCAAGTGTGCAGAATGGAACCCTCAAAAGAGTAGAGAGCCATGAACTGATTTTAACTCTCATGGTTCAACTTTGGGCAAGACAGTCTTTTAACATTAGTTTTCTGACCTGCAAAATGATGCTGTTAACTAAAGGAAATTGACTAATAACTTGGAGCCCTTGGAAAAAAGTTTTCCTACATAGATGTGTGAGATACCATATTGATTACAGCTCAGTTCAGTTCAGTTGCTCAGTCATGTCTGACTCTTTGCGACCCCATGGACTGCAGCACGCCAAGCTTCCCTGTCCATCACCAACTCCCGGAGCTTGCTCAAACTCATGTCCATTGAGTTGGTGATGCCATCCAACCATCTCATCTGCTGTTGTCCCCTTTTCCTTCTGCCTTCAATCTTTCCCAGCATCAGGGTCTTTTCCAGTGAGTCAGTTCTTCGCATCAGGTGACCAAAGTATTGGAGTTTCAACTTCAGCATCAGTCCTTCCAATCGATATTCAGGATTGATTTCCTTTAGGATTGACTGGTTGAATCTCCTTGCCATCCAAGGGACTCTCAAGAGTCTTCTCCAACACCACAGTTCAAAAGCATCAATTCTTCAGATTTGATTATAGCTCAGGGCCCTTGTAATTGCCAGACTAGGAGGTGATATGGATCTGGGGGCAGCAGGGGATGCTAAAGTGGATGACTAGTATAGGGTGGGGCTCTTGTCCCACCTTGCCATGTCCAGGCAGGCCAGAGAGAATGGGTGTTCAGGACACCTAGTCCACACACCTGTGGGACGAAGACCCCAGGTCACAAGAGACCTCCTTTCTCTCCTTCATATGAACCTCCAAAGGCCAAAGGAGGTATCTGAGGGGACTGCATCTCAAACCACGTTCTGTGGTAGGCGACCTAATCCCTTTGGCTTTCTTTAACTCTCTGATGACTGAATCATGAAGGCAGCGTCCATTTTTTGAGCTCTCCTTGACACTTGGAGCTTTAACATATCTTGTCTCATGTTGACAACCCTGCGAGGTGAGTTGTTTTCTCCATGCTACGCGAAGCAGCTGAGGCTCAGAGAAGACAAGTAGCTGCCAGGGTTCCTTAGTAAGTGGCAGAGCAGTGTTTGAACATGGGTCTATTTCATATCAAAGCCCAAACTCTTTCCATCTGGCGGGTTTGTGTCGAGCTTACACTACGGTTAGCTTAGACTGAGAAACAACCCAGTCACCAAGCCACCTGTCTGTGTTCACTGATCGTGTCTCACATACACTTGGTGACACTGTGTGACAGATGAACACTTTGTACTTTGTTTACTTGCCAGTCGTCTGAGGATTTGGGATTTCTGAGGAGAAGACCCTATTGATTCAGCAGAACTTCTAAGAGATTCAGCTATTGGCAGTAGCTTTAAAATCTTTTGTGTTTGAAAGTTCCATAGAATACCAACTAATGACTTGAATGAAGTGACTTCCAAGTTTAAAGGAATCTTGCATAAAGTATACATGACACTCAGGAGGCTATAACTGAAGAAGAAAAGCCTGAAATTTTAATATCCCCACTTTGGATGAAAATCCATCGATTGCACGCAAATGAAATGTTAGAATGAGGTCAGACATGGTACACCATACCCTGATGTTTATCTCTTGGTAACAAAGTCTGCAGAAAAAGACTCATTTAAATCTTTTGTCTCTAAACTCCCCTTACATGAAACACAGCACTGTTCGGCAAAGGCCAAATCTCTGGTGGTTATCTTGCAGGGGAAGCAAACATTTTCAAGAATGCCAGAGTTAAAGGGAGACACACACCTCAAACAAGACAGATTCTATTGGGACTCTAAGCACAGTATCTTCTGCCGGGTGAGGGATCCTGTACCTTTAGGTCAGGTTTCAACCTGACCTGAGGTCACTGTTTCAACCACTGCCATGTCATCTGCATTATGGATTTGCACACAGAGAAGTTTCTGAATCTTCTCATCTTTTGATGGAACAACAATGTTCTCTGTCTACTCAGAACTCCCACTCCAAAGAGTTGCCAAGACATTCTTCTATTTGCCCATAGAAGAATGTCTTGGGACAGAGTCAGGGATAGCAGTATCTGCAAGCCAGCTGGAGAGCCTTTGATGGTTTTCATGTTACGTTGAAAACAAAATGTTGTGTTATTGTGTGAGAGTAAGATTATGTGTGTTGTCATTTTGTGCTAGTTCTCATAAATCCTGGGTCTAATTCTACACTTAAATTGTCACTTCATTTCCTATAAATGTACCTCCTTTGCCACCACTATCAAAAACAAATCTGATGTTTCTGTTCCTTCCCTGGTTTTATAGCTTTGCTTTTCCCTTCAGTTCTTTGCATCTCTGCATTTCAGTAAACATCTGTGGATCAGGCACTGGGCAGGGAGCTAGGGACACACAGGATAGAATGTGATCATTACTTCTGAACAGCTCACAGTCTCGTGGGGGAGACAGACATATAAACAATTCATTTTTCTTAGTTTCCTTCCCTCGAGGCTTAAGCGCCCAAAACCATCACCACCCACTCCCATAGTTTCTGTCGTTCCTGTTTAAGTGGGGAGGGGGGATATTTCTGCTTAGGCTTGGAGGTCTTACTTTAAGTGTCGAGTAACAGCTGCAAGTGAAATTTGTTGAGCTCTTTACACATACCCAAAGGGAGGGAAGTTCATCTCCCTGTTGATTTTCAAAAAGCAAGTACCCTTGCAACATGGATTCCAAACAGAGCGAAGGAGCAAGCCCCTCATTGTGCCATAAACAAGCCATCACACCTGAGCAGTTTCAGGGAAAGGCTAAGAAAGGGAAGTCCGTCATCTTGGGACCGGCTCCCCTTTAACTTACTCTCCCAGACAAAGCAGACCAGAGGTGTTGATTTTGGCAGCACGGGGCTGGCCTGCAGATCAGTGAATGAAATTAAAATCTTGAGTGAATGGGAAGAAGGATGTATCTCCAACACTAACAGCAATCAAATGGTTCCTGCTATGGTCAGAATAACTAGTGGGTGGCAGAGGAAAGACAGTTGTTGTTTTCCAGGAACCCAGAGGCTTCATGAGTAGCTATGGAGTTGGCTGTGGCCACAACAGATGGAAACATGGCTTCATTCTGATTTCCCTGGATGCTTATCAAACCCAGGACATTGGAGTCCTTGGTCATCTCTTTGTAGTGAGCTGCAGCTGATGCTTAGTTCTTTCTGGGGTTTGGGTGGCTCTTAAAGTGGATCCCCCAAGCTTCTGGGCTGAATCACAGCTAGATGGGCTGTTGCCTTGAGGAAAAATTTCAGCTCCTTTCCCCAGAGGTATTTCCCTGACACCTTGTCCTGATGATGCCAGCCCATGTCTCCTCAACAGGTCAAAGCTGCGGAAAGACCCTTAGGTGTTCCCCTCCAGGTCTGATACTCGCTATCCCAGTCAGGGTAGACAAATGTTACTGGATCCTGGCAGGATCACGTGTGCCTCTCTTGGAGATGGCCAGAGGTGGGCGTGGATACCGCAGCCATGCATTTGCCTGCTCCATAAAGGCCTGGTTTCAACAATTCCTAATGAGATTCCCCCTCCACCTTGAAAGTTCTATTGTTTTAGCATCCAAGCTGTGTCTTCCAGACGGCCTCTCTCACCTGGAAGCAGCACGAAACTCTTGTCAGATCGTATCTTGAGTTTGGGCTCCAAAAACTGTCATCCAACCATGGGAAGATGAAAAAAAAAAAAAAGCCAAACTCCAGTCCTGACTTTTGGGGGGTCATGCTGGGCTCAGGGGCTTGGCGTGGTGGGAAAAGGGGGCCAAGAGAGTGGTTGGCACAAAGTTATGGAGAACTCTGGAAGCAAAGCCAGAGACTCTGAGGATTGAGGCCCAGGAAAGTCTGGCACCAATAGACGCTGGGTATTTAACCAGGAACAGTCGTTCTATTTTTCTCAGCCTTGGCAGTAGGTCAGGGCAGCAAGCAGTTCTAGCGGGGTCCACATCCTTCCTATTGTCTCCACCCCAGCCTCGCTCCTCGACCCAAACATCTGCTTCAGATTTGGGCCCCTGCCTTCTCGCCATTTCTGTACCAAACCACGGGTGGCAGGGCAGAGGGGGCAGGTCTGCAGGTGTGGGGCAGGGGAGAAGACAGGAGAGCTCTGGGGAAAGCTGCTGGAAGGTTTTGCTTCAGGTGCCACAGAAGGGTCTGAGTTTTCTTTTTTTTTTTAATGTGCCTATGTATCACCAAAATCTAACCAGTTAGCTGTCTTCCTCTCAGGGTAGATGGAGCAACCCAGGGCAGGAATTAGGACCAGCTGGGGAAGTCTCCGGGCATCACATGGACAGTTTTCAAAGGTAGCTCAGAGTCACTGCAGAAGGAATAAGTGATTAGTGCCCACAGCGAGCCGTGGGGAGGTGCTAACGAGGTATTAAATACTTCTCCCGGCTAGCAGCCGTGGATGACAGCCTGGGAACCAGAGCAGTGGAACCAGCAGCCTAGGACTGGAGGTGGCAGACAAGGAGAAATGAGCCAGTGCTAGCAGCCAGTCCCAGCAGCCTCAGAATCTCACTAGAAGGGATTTCAGTTTCTCTGGTACTTGCCCTAAAATCCCAATCCATTTTAAGTGACAGAAACATCCCAGGAGAAAACGCTGGGGCGTCTAGGGGAGTAATCTCAAAACTTATAAAAAAAAAAAAATAATAGCCAGCATCTAACACTATGCCTAGCCCTGCCTGCTATGCCTAAGCACTGCCTGTATTAATTCATTTAATCTTCACCTCGGTCTATAAGGTAAAACCAATTGCCATTCCCATTTTAGAGATGAGGAAACTGAGGCACAGAGAAACGACTCACCAAGGGTACATGTCCAGTGATGAGTCTAAGGTGTCAAGCGGGCCCTGACGCCTTACATCACACAAGGTCAATGAAAGTGGAGTTTGGGGGCAGGACAGTCAAATGCAGAGTGTTCTGTTCAGCCTTCAAACCAGAGACAGAGGGTGCAGGCCTCTGACTTCTGGGGCCACAGAGAGCCCATCTGGCAGGTCCTCTCCAGCCAATGCTCCGCTTCCTCCAGTTCTGGGCCTTCTCAGGCTTCTGCTGCCCTTGGAAACTTCACTCTCCACCTCTGCCTGCAGGGCAGGTGGCACTCTTCCACCTCCAGACCCAAACCAGCTGCAGGAGTTTCTTCCGGAAGTTGCCTGGGCTCCTGGCCCCTAGTGGGGAGTGGAAGAGGAGCTACAGAGCAGGAGCTGGCCATGGCCCGAGGACCAGGAATCCCATTAAACTCCAAAGCTCCAGGGTAGGCGCCAGGCCCATCACTTGACTGGAGAGTTGAGGGCCTCACTGAAATCCAGCTCGCCCTGGTAGGCCTCCGTTTTGCATGTGACAGGCCTCAGGCCTCTTCCAGCTGCTGAGCTGTCTGAGGAGGCCCACCTGACCAGGCTGGAGGCCCGAGGACAGCGGCTCTGCAGCCATGGTAAGTGGGGTCTGACCAGGCTCGGCTCACCCTGCTAGGCCAGTGGCAGGGATGAGGTCATCCCAAAGGGCAGGCATGGTGCAGGCAGGGGGTTCAACCAGCGCCAAAGCCCCCCGAGAGAGAGAGGCAGGAAGGCAGGAATGGCAGTGCCAGCATTTGTAGCAGGTTCTGTGATTCACAAAATAGTGTTCACAACCTTTATCTCACTTGAGGTTCACGCTCCCTCTGTGGGTGCACCGTGTGTTTGTTAGAATCTGTCTTTTCAAGTTAAGAGAGATTGAGCAGTTTATCCAGAGTAGAAGTGGCAAGGTCAGAATTTGAACCCAGATCTTCCAAATTCAAATCTACAATAAAACCAAAGATAGCTGTGGATATCTGTTTTACCATTGTTAATAATAACGATGATGTTGACACCTCACTTAATATGTGTCAGGCTGTGCTAGTGCTTTTCAAGAATTTTCATGAATCCTCACATTCTCTGACACGGGCGGGTTTGAAAGACAGGGACGCTGAGTGGGATGAGAAGGGTGGCAGTCCTTTTGGGGCCTAGCCTGAGGAAGGCTAAGTCCCTTGGTCTTTCTAGTCAGCAAAAACAAGCGTGGAATATTTTTCAGAAGAAGGTTTGGTTTAAAAAATGAAGGAGGTGTATAGCTGATTCATTTTGCTGTTCAACAGAAACTAACACAGCACTGTAAAACAACTGTACTCCAGCAAAGACTCATTTTAAAAACTGAGGTAAATGAAGAAAATGCAAAAGAAGAGGTTTAAGTGGACTTACTAATATTGATGTCTCCTGCTATGACGTCCAAACTCAGGAGTCAAATTCACTGTGAGCCCTGACCACAGGCCTCAACTTTGCCTGGAGGATTTGGGGTTGAGAGGCAGCAAAGATAGGAGAACCCAGAACAACAGCAAGCCACGCTCCTTACACACACACACACACACACACACACACTCTCTCTCTCTCTCTCTCTCTCTCGGGGTGGGGCTGAAACCCACTGATCTTACAATGTTACGAGAGTCTGGCCACCAAGGCCAGATGTCCTGAGAAGCTAATGAGGCTTATACTTAGGGCCTCTAACTTGTACGAGTCCCTTCCAAGATTATGTAATTTTTCAAGGTCATAAATTTTATAACACTTGGAAAGTAAGGTTTTTATACTGTAGTAGGTTTAGACCATTGTCTCCACCCAGTTTCTCATTTGTCACATCTCCCTTCACATCAGGTGAGGGAACGTGGCTGTGGCATTTGGAGGTGTGACTAAGGGAATTTGAGTTGGGGATACGTCCAGTTGGGTTCACTTTCATATACTCATTGGTTATGCTGTGAAAATATCCATTTGATTTATGTGTAATGCATATAATGTATTTATTGCTAGCCAGTTTGGTTAGAAATGGCTTTCTTGGGGAACTTGTCGTGCAGGCCGGTGGTTAACACTCTCTAGGTGGTGCAAATTTGATCCCTGGTCAAGGAACTAAGATACCGTATGCCACTCAGTGTGACCAAATAGGAGAAAGAAATGGCTTTTCTAGAATATTCCCATCACACACTGTGAGGACTCACCTGACACAGTGACAGGTGCAGAGGCAGAACCTTATCACATCCTGCCCCAGAAGTCTGCAGGTGGAGGAACAAGGGTTGAGATGGACGGGGCCAGGAGCCTGTCTGGCAGGCATTCTTCCACACGACAGATGGTCAGAGCGCATTCAGATTTTCTGTTGTCTGCAGCTTGTAAAATTTGAGGAGCTTGCTTTAAGAAAAACAATAAAAAATTAGGTACGAAGGAGAATATTTACTGAGACTAAGAAAAAAAAAATCACAAGTCACAAAGTGTTAAGAAGCTAGCAAATACCACAAACATCACAACGTCCAGAAAAATAATCCAGACCAGCATCTGGATCCGCCCCTGCCAGCACTGCATGTAGGTCTGCCGTTTCTCCTCTGATGGGGTGTGAGCAGAGGGACAATAAAGATATTTAACTTCAGCAGGACTTCCCTGGTGGTCTAGTGGCTAAGGTTCAGTGCTCCCCAGGCAAGGGGGCCTGGGTTCCATCCCTGGGTTTCAGCTGTTGAATTAGATCCCACATGCCACAACTAAAGATCCTGCATGCCACAATGAAGACAGACGATCCCGTGGGCCTCAGCTAAGACCTGGTTCACCCAAATAAAAAAAAAAAAAAAAAAACATTAAAAAAACAAACAAGATCTAACTTCAGCTTACCCATTTGGAGTTCCCAGGAGAGAAAGGTGACAATAATAAAATACGAATTTTAGCCATCTTTTGGCACCCTGTGTAGGCCCCTGGGAGTGGACACAGATACTCCTGAAGTTGGCAGCTCAGACGGTTTCCTGAACTGAGGGCTAAGAGCTGCAGGCACACTTCCCATGTCCCTGGCCTTTGCCGAGCTCAAATTGAGGGAGCAGAGATCTCCGCAGAGTCAGAAGGCTACTGGGACTGATCCTTAGGAACTCCGGAGGACCCCCTTGGGCCAGAGGGAGGCTCTGCAGGAAGACTGGCTCCCTCAGTGCAGGGGACACCTCCTAATGTTTACTTGGCACTCGGGTGTTTACTTCACCCTGCTTCCCCAGATGTAGGCCCCGCAACAAGGGTTTATGTGAAAGTGGAATTCTGCACGATCTTCCCAAGAGTGGGGGAGGGAGACTGAGAAGAGAGAGAGAGGCCGAGCGAGTGGGGATGGGAGGTCAAGCAAGAGGCCACAGGAGGTGGGAAGGGAGTGGCCCAGCGTGCTGGGAGCTTGGGAGACGGAGGTGTTTGTAGCCCTCACCACAGCTGGGGGTTAGGGGCTGCCCACAGGGACTGAGGGGCTTCCCAGGTGGTAAAGAACCCTCCTGCCAATGCAGGAGACATAAGAGACACGGGTTCGATCCTTGAGTCTGGAAGGTCCCCTAGAGGGGGACATGGCAACCCACTCCAGTGTTCTTGCCTGGAGAATGCCATGGACAGAGGAACCTCATGGGCTACAGGCCATGGGGTTGCAGAGAGTCTGACACCTGGTGGGCTACTGGCTATGGAGTCGCAAAGAGTCAGACACGACTGAAAAACTTAGCACATGGCACATAGAGACTGAGGGAAGGCACTTCGCTGACCTCCATGCAGGCAGCTGGGGACCGGTGCTGACGGGGGTCCTGGGGTGACACGGGGCCCCGAGGACACGCGGGCAGGGCACCAACAGCACACGCTGGGCTCCCGCCCCATCTGCCACTGCTAACCCCGCTAGCTGCCTGCTCCTTACTCGTGGTTTGTTATCGCAACCAGTCATCATGTACTGATGATCTCAGTGAGCCTCAAAACAGCTCCATGTTGCCCCCATGTCGTGGGTGCAGCAACTGAAGCCAGAGACCGCTGCGGTGACCCACCCCAGGCCCTTCGTGCCCACCACCTCGGGCCTCTCCGCCCGTCTGGTTCCTCCCTGAGCCGAGGCACTCTGTCCGGGTTGCTCACCTCTCCCACCCACTGCCTAGCGCAGCATGGGCACAAAATAGGCACCCAGTTCATAAAGGGTTCCAGAACCAAGGGCTCGGCCATCTCACTAAATGCCAGGCCTCCGGGGACTGTGCCTCCTGATACGGCACCATGGCGATGCCCCTCAGTGCCGGCCCAGGGATGACAGGACACCCCTGAAAAAGAGAAAGTGAAGTTGCTCAGTGCCCTGAATAGAGGCTTGGAGAGTGCCGGCGGAGGGGAGCGGGGGGGACGGGCCCCAGCTGTATTCTGGCGGCACCCTCATTCACGTCCTGTAGGAGTGTTTGTGAAATCGCCCTCTAACCATCCTGGTCTCCTGGGAGCGACAGCAGCCTATTTGGGGATAGTTTTCAACATGTCCCTCCAGCTCCCACCAAACCACGTAGCATTCTCAGCCAGTATGTGAGTTTTTAACGTCAGGGTGGGAGCTCGCGAGCAGTCTCTGGAATGTGCCCCCAGTGGTCCCAAGGTCCTGCCTGAGAGCTCAGAGGGCTGTGTACGGCCCCATACAGGAAAATAAGGCAGCTGGAGGTGGAGCCATAGCAATTGGATAAAGTATTTAGACGGCACACAAGCCAAAGGAAAAGCACGTTGGCCTTTGGAGACTGTCTGAGGCCCTGCCGGGGTTGAGAGGGACGTGTTGCTCCCAGATCTTGGGAGAGCACTGAGGGATACCAAGCCCACCCCATCCGGTCCTGCCTGCCCCTCACCTGGCTCTGTGTCCTGGGTGGGGGACAGTGACCCCGTCACCTGTCTGGGCCACCTCTCACTGCTGCAGGAGTGGGGGGGGTCTGGGCCAGGAGGCAGAGGGAGATGTCACCCTAAAGGGGACCCCAAGCTGGGGAGGGGCCGCAGCCAAGCTGCGCTTGCAGGCCCCCGGGGAGCTGCAGGCCGGTTGCCACCTGCCCTCCCCAACTCAGACTAAATATCCAGCCCTGCGGGTAAGTGAGAAATTCTTGGCCTCAGCCTGCCCAGGCCTCCCTGGCTTCAAATCGCTTTCCTTCATGGAACAGGGGCTGCAGTCTGCCCCCGGCCTGCTCTTCCTGTCCCTCACTCCAGGCGCCCGCGCTGACTGGCAGACTGGTCCGAGCAGGGAGGGTAGGGGCACTGGGGCCTTGGGAAGCAGCCAGGAGGGGGGCGGGAGGGCCAAGCAGAGGCTGAGGGCAGACATGGAGTCAGAGACTGTCTGAGAGCAAGACACGGGGTAAGGCAGGCTGTAAACGAAGACTGTGATGAGAGAGACTGGGGCGGGCGGGGCTGGCGGTGCGCAGAGATAAAGAGAGCCAGAGGCAGGGAGAGGCACAGAGGAGACAGGAAACAGAGACATCCCTTGGGGATGCCAGAGAAGGAGAACGGTGCGGGAAGGTGAGACAGAGGACGGGGCCCTGAGCTGGGGCTCCCACGTCTGAGCGCAGCCGCGCCCATCACACCTCTGCAGGGAAAGAACTGAGCTCCCCAAGGTGGGCCTGAGGGGCTGGCGCAGCGATGCGCCATCTGCTTCCCGGCTGCACCCCGCTCCTGGCAGACGTGCACCCCCCAGACCTTTTCTCCAGAGCCACAGTCCACTCCAGACAAACCTCGGCTCTGCATTGGGAGCTGCAAATCCACGCGGATGGCCTGTGGCTCTCGAGTTGTGTGGACTTGCGTCCCGTAGGTTCTAGCAGTGCCACTGTGGAATCAGGCAAGACGGGGAAGATGGTGGAGAAGGGGAGGAGATACAGCACCTCCCCCCCCCCCGGCTCTGAGCTGGAGAGGACTGGGAGTCCGCGCTGAAAGGCTCTGGCAGGTGCCCCGAGACCCCCGGACCTCCCAGGGCGTGACGACACTGCGGCCAGCTGTCCTCCCCACGTCTCGGGGAGCGATGCGTGAGAGCGGAGCCCCCAGCTGTCCAGACTGGCCAGGGCAAAGCGAGAGGCACAATGTTCTTGACAAACGACACTTAGATGAGAAACAAACAAAAAAAGTTTGAAAAACTAATAAACGGGCTCTGTAAACGAGTCCAGGCCCAAGCCTGGCGTGTCTCCTTCCCACTAACCTGCCGTGGTAGCTACCCATCCGCTTGCGAGTCTCCTTTCTCTGCTTCTCCCCTCCCTGGGCCCAAGCCCCACCCCCTCTGTAGGAGTTTTTTGATCCAGTCCTACCACTGCCTCTCCTCATTAGTCTATTCATTTAGTCATTCACTCACTCATTTCACCATCCATCCAATAATTCATGTATTTGGGACTTGCCTGGTGGCCCAGTGGTTAAGACTCTGTGCTCCCAGTGCAGTGGGCCTGGGTTTGATCCCCGGTGGGGATCCCTGGTTAGGGAACTAAGAACCCACACAGCTCTCAGCACAGTCAATAAGTAAATAAATACAAATAATAATTTATGTATTCAACCACTGATTCTTCAATGTTCCTTGAACAGTCCCCAAGTTTACAGTCCAGTTGCTGCGGACCAGATGTTTGTATCCCCCCAGAGTTCATATTTTGGAGCCCTAATCCCCAGTTTGATGGTACTTGGAGGTAGGTTTGAGAGGTAGTTACGTTTAGATGAGGTCTTGGAAGTGGGGTAGGGAGGAGGTCTCATGATGGAATCAGTGTCTTCTTCTAAGAAGAAGAAGAGGCCAGAGCTCGCTCACTGTCTCTGCTGTATAAGGACATAGCAAGAAATCAGGAAGGTGGCTCTCACCAAACCCTGGATCTGCTGGCCCTTGGCCCCGACTTCTCTGCCTCCAGGCTGTGAGAAATAGATTTCCATTGCTTGAACCACCCAGTCCATGGAATTTCATTACGGCAGCCCAAGCCGATCAAGACCCCAGTCAGTCAAAGAGGATGATAGAGTGAAAGTTAACACGAGAGGGGTTAGAGGCCAGCACAGGAAAGGTCGTAGTCAAGGTATGATGAAGCAGCTTAGACAGCAAATTCCTGAGACTCTTGGAGAAGGGAGATGAATGTTTTCCCAAAGGAAGTGGAGGTTTGGGTCCCCCTGGTCTGCCCTTAGGATATAGCTTCTAGGAGGACTTGGAGGCAGGAGAGCTCCAATGTCCCCAGGTTGCAGGAAGACCCCGGGATAGATCAGGTGATGGAAAGGGAGGCAGGCTTTTAGGCTGTGAGCCTGTGTGACTCCGGAGGTGGCCGTGGCTCCCTCAGCCCTGCCCTCCGGGCAAAACTGAGGCTGGGGATCCAGCCAGACGCTCCAAGGTGAGGCTTGGGTGGAAGAGTTTGGGGGATGGGAGGGTCTAGGTGAGCATGAGGGAGGTGCTCCAGCTCTGGAGGGAGGTGGAGGGGAGGCTGATGTCTATCCTGGGGCGGGGGTCTCCTGGGGAGGAAGCTGATGCGAGCCGGCCAGAAGTGGGAAGTGGGGTGGAGTGTGTGTGTGTGTGTGTGTGTGTGTGTGTGTCGGGGTGGTGGTAGTGGTTTACACCTGGGGACGGGGCAGGAGATGAAGACGTGCTCAGAAGAAGAGCAGAGGCTCAGAACAGCGTCCAGCTTTCTGCTTAAGCATCAACTTTCTCAGGACTGAAGTAAACTCAGGACTTCCTCAGTAATGAGCAGTAAAAGAGAATGTGTTGGCTGCCTGCCTGAAAAGTGGAGAACAGGACAGACCTACGGTCCATTCTCAACACCATCTGGACTTGGTTTCCCTCCATTTTTGGCTCCACCCTCAACCGCAGTGGCTTATTCTCAGGCCAAGTCCTCTGCCCCACGGCTCTTTGCTCACAGGTTCTAACCATTAGGAGCCTCAATGCAAAAGCCTCTCCGGTGCTGAGGGGATGTATCCCGGCCTCAACTAATCCCTGCAGCTAAGGCATAATGCTTTGATTGGCTAAGATCTCCATCCCATGACACCACAAGGAAAATTACTTTCACCAGAAAAGTGTGAATGGTTTTGAAACACAGCTGTTCCCATTGGCCCACTACTGTCTTAAAAAAACATTGCAATCTTTATGTTGGGCTAGACTATTTTTACTCCAGGAGAATGTAAGCTCCAGGAGAACAGAGACTGGTAACAATTGCTCGGTGATGGAAACGCAGCACAATAGTGCACACTACAATGCTCAGTGAATAACTGCTGAATGAATTCAGCAGGCTGAGTTATTTGGTGGAAACCCCAGACCACTGGCTAGTGATTATTCACTGCTCAGTGTACCTTAGACCGTTCTAAGCAGTTTAAACATTGAAAGTTATTTAGCCAGTACGCAATTCCATGGCAAGTTACTGTTATCACCTAATGGGGAAATAGAGGCACAGGGAAGCTACACAGCAAGAAGCAGACGTAGGGTTCTGATCCAGGCATCTGGCTCCAGCACACGTGTTCGTAGGCACTACCTCATACAGCTCAGCAGATGTGGAAAGTCCACATGTTGGATTTTTAGGGCAGATGAATTTCCCAGACTATAATTTCTATGGATACTGCTTCTTTTATCTTTAGGTTAAGAGTTCCTCCAGCTTTCCTCAACTCTCAAAGGGGAGTAGAAGTAAGTGATTCTGTGAAACCTGGGAACAGCTCCTGTTGTTCCTCCCGGCTGCTCTGTGGTCATCTAAATGGAAAGGAAATCCAACAAAGAGAGGATATCAGTCTACCAGTGAATACAGCCGATTCACTTCGCGTTAAAGCAGAAACTAACACAGCATTGTAAAGCAACTATACGCCAATAAAAAAATGAATTGGATACAGCTTCCTAGTTGGGGAATCGCAGAGGGGCTGAGTCTCTATACATAAACCTTCTTTTTCATTCTATCAGTCATTCAAAAATATTTACTGAATCAAATGAGACAGGAACATCTCATGGTACTAGAAAAGAAGGAAGTCTTTGGGAAAGGATGGGGCATAGCAGAACAAGAAGCCAACTTGTGGGAGCTTCCAGTGGGTGGAGCAATGTGAACAACAAAAGAAAATAATAACACTGGATTGTAACCCATAGAATAAAATGAGTAGCCATGAGTCCCAACTGAAGTCTAAAAAATATTGGGGGAAAAAATGAGGAAGAAGGAACAGCTCTTTTTTTTTTAATGGAAGAATTCCAATAGATATAGAAGTAATGAAGGAAATACAAAATTACCATTGGGCAAACACAATAGTAATAATCATTGGCAAGATCCACCAGTGATGGATGCTGTAATCAGTGGGAAAAAGTTTGAGGAGAATCAGGATATTTGCATAGTTTCAAAAATTCTCCCCCTACCAAGAAACTTACTAACTACAAAGGGAAGGAGAACAGTAATTTTACAGTAGTGAAACCTAGTGGAGAAACCCAGCAAACATAAGTTTAACCAAGTGATCAAGTTTAATGTCATCAGTAATAGACATGTTCTTATATGGTGAGGAGGATCCAGCATTGCTTCCATGGTATTTTTACCCAAAATGCATGACCTCAATCACAGGAAAACATCAGACCTACTCAAGTTGAGAGATAGACTAAAAAAATAACTGAGAGGCACTCATTGAAAGAGTCAAGGTCATGAAAAACAAAAACAGACTAAAGAACTATCAGAGATTAGAGGAGACGGAAGAAGCCCAACAGCTAAATGCCACTAAGGGTCCTAGAAGAGAAAGACATTAGGGGACAAACTGATGAATTTAGAAAGGGTCTGTGGTTCTGTTAATGGTCTCATAACTCTGTTAGTTTACCCATGTTACTTTGGTCATTGTGCCATAGCTACATAAACTGTGACCATTAGGGGAAGCCGGAAAGGGCATGTGTGAATATCATATTAATTTTGCAACTTCTTTGCAACTTTTCTCTAGGTATAAGTCATTTCAAAACAGAAAGTTAAAATGTATATTTTTTGAGCACCTACTTACTGCTGAACACCAGGGATACAAAAACTTGTACAAAGACAGCTCTGCTGGGGACAAATTCTGTTTCCAAGGAGCAGTGTTTCTCAAACTTTGATGTGCAGTCAGATCCCTGGGGACTTTGTTAGTAAGCACATTCTGCTCCAGTGTGTCCGTGAGGAGAGTCTGCATGCCTAACGAGCTCCCAGGGGATACTGTTGCTCCTGGTTTATGGACCACACTTAGGGTGACAACGACTGGAAGTGTAACAAGAGAGCAAAACATACACACACCGGGCCACAACGAAAGCCAGAGAGTGCGCTGTGTGGTGAGACCCGGAGGGCGCACAGACGGGAGTCATCGGCTTCTCATGTGGGTTCCTGCTCAGAAAGGGAGCCTCCAGACCATTCACTACAGGCTATTCACTCCATCTGGCCTCAGCATGTTGCTCAGAAGTGTTGTCCACTTCTGTCCAGGCTGCCTTAGGCTGCAGCCTTTCTGAGCCTGCCCAGGTTGGAGTTCAGTGAGAAGGGACAGGTGTGGCTCTACTAACACACTCAGAAATTCCATCAGGTCTGCGAGAGCCAGGCCTGGACCTGGGGTTGCACACATGTTCCCGTTCAGACCTCTGCTGGCCAGCACCGGCCTCACTTTCCCTGGAGCCATCCCCTTAACCAGTTCCTGGGCAAGGAAGCACTGTGGGGCCCCCTGGATTAAATTCCACCCCTGTGCCTGCCCCAGCCCCACCATCTCTAGGGCTTAGGTGTGAAGTTTGAGCTTCTCCCTAAGGCTTCTGTGAAATCCTACAGGCATGTAGGCCCACAGGCCCTTCTCCATTCATACCTCCCAGGGCAACCCTACCACAGTCCTGGCAAAATAAAACCACTTCCCCAAAGCACACCAGTGGTCAGTGTGGAGATGATCATGGCAGGGGTGATGATCAGTCAATCTCACTCTGGCCAGCCCTCTGCCAAACCTCCCAGGGGATCTGTTGCCAACCTTTCTCTCCATCCTGATGCTAGACGCTCCAGGAGGACCTCACAGGTTCCTGCTTGTGCTCTGAGTCCTTTCTTAAACAGTCAAGTTTTCCAAATGAAACTACTTCAGAGGGGAAGCAGTCCCTTGTGTTCTAAGGATAGGGGACTTCCTGATGTCCCATTTTGGGGTCCCATGAGACTTAAGGGATCACCATCCGGCCTAAAACATGTCTCTCTCTCTTTTGAATTGAAGTAAAGTTAATTTGCAATGCTGTATTAGTTTCTGGTATACAGCAAAGTGATCCAGTTACATATATACATGCACATAGAAATATATAATATATATTCTTTTTCATATTCTTTTCCATTATAGTTTATTACAACATACTGGCTATAGTTCCCTATGCTATATAGTAGGACCTTGTTGTTTATCTATGTCATACATGGTAGTTTGTATCTGCCAATCCCAAACTCTTAATTTACCCCCCACCCCTTCCCCCTTTAATACCAAAATTTTGTTTTCTAAAACATGTCTCTCTTTTGCTTTACCCACCTTGTCCTTTCTTCAGGGTTGCATAGAGCCCACAGCCTCCAGAAAACTTTCTCTAACCACCTCAGCACACAACGACATCTCCCTTCTCTCCCCTGTAATACAGTCTTATTGTCGGATGCATCATCAGAGGCATAGAGTTTAGAGGTTTTCCTGGCAGGTTCTGAACGTAGCTGTCTGGATTCAGATCTCAGCCCTGCCATTTGGGAGTTGTGTGACTTTGTTACTTAATATTTCCAGGCCTTGGTTTCATCATCTGTAAAAGGGAAATGAAAATAATTCCTATCTCATTGAGTTGTTAGGAAGATTAAAAAGATATAATGTATGTAAGCGACCCAGACTGCAACCTGGCGTGCAGTAACTACTCGGTAAACATTACTCACCAATAGCTATTGGTATCAGCTGCTCAATCAGTGCGTGTGTGCGTGCCAGGTCGCTTCACTCACGTCTGACTCTTTGCAGCCCTATGGACTGTAGCCTGCCAGGCTCCCCGTCCATGGGATTCTCCAGGCAAAAATACTGGAGTGGGTTGCCAAGCCCTCCTCTAGGGGATCTTCCAGACTCAAGGATCGAACCCACATCTCTTACATCTCCTGCATTGGCAGGCGGGTTCTTTACCACCTGGGAAGCCCATTCAATCAGTACCTAATTTTATATTGTTTTATATTGAGTGACTTCGGGATGTGATCACAGGAAGCATTCTCTCAATAATGATAATCACAACAACAACATATCTAATGATGATTATGTGCCCAGCGCTGGGTTAAAATCTTCTCTCACAGTATCTCCAGACTTCAGGAAACATTGGTCCAACCATTAACCAATGAAACATTGTGGAAACCATGAAGTGTCATGAGGGTAATTTGAAATGAAAGACAAGTACAAAAGTTTCAACATATTGGCTTGTTTTCATTTCTTCTTTGTTTTGTTTTGGTCGACATAAGTTGGCACTAGAAAACAGAGAAATGAAAGGCACAGACTTGCCAAGGTTCTTCCATCCTTGTCCAGGAGGAAAAGTATTATAATTCTTTCCTGAGCAAGTGTTACAAATCGATCAGAGGAAACAGTGGGGCCAACCTGCAACCCTTCAGTGTAGAGTTTGGGTAGCTTTGTCAAACACCTCCATGAGACCTAAATGAGGCCTGTTAGCTGGGAGAATCATGCCCACCACACTCATCTTCTATGTCTAGGTGGTTAAGTGCAAAGTCTTGTTTGGCTCCCAGTTCCGATGCTTATAAGCTGTGTGACATGGACAAGTTGCTTAAACTCTCTGAGCATCTGTTTCCATATTTGTGAAACGTGGATAATAATAACTGTCTCATCGGTTGCCCTTGACGATAAAAGAAAAGAACATATATCAAGAGCATCGTACAGTGTCGGACACTTGGCACAACTAGTAGCTGTCATTACTTTCCTTATCTTGGAACGTGAAAACTGCTTTATAAACTCCTCTCTTCCCAGATTCTTGGCTTTTTATATTTTAATTTTGTTCTCTTTTCAAGTTTTCTAGATAAGCTCCTTTTAAAAAATTCTAGCCATGTTTTGGCTGAACTTTGGGAAAATGAACATGTCTAGCCCTAGAACAGTGGGTGAGGGCTGCCCCTTGAGCCTGGTCAGCATGGTGGCAGCTAGAAACCTGGGGAAACTGAGGCAGGTGGTGATGGGAAGATGAGAAGCCGGCTACTTGGGTTGGTGGGGGACCATTTCAGATTCTGTTCTCTTCCCTCATGGGGATGTGAACCTATAGTCTTGCCTCCCCAACAAATGAGAAGCCCCTTTGTTTAAAATTCTTAAATACCCTATGCCTCCGTGTCTCCATCCATAAAATGGGGGTCAATGACCTAGGGCTGTTATGGGGATTCAATGAGATAATACACATAAGTGCTTTACCACAAAGCCTGGCAAATAGTGTGTACTCAAAAATATTTGCTTTTCCTCTTTTACAGTGTGGTGATGCTGAGCATCGCTAGGCATAGAGTGAGGCCCCCCGCATCGTGGCTTCCATTCCCGGTGCCGTCTGCCTTGATTCCCTGCAGTCTGCCCTAAACTCAGCCACTCACACCCTCAGCCTTGTTGGTCCAGCAGGGAGGTGATGTTGAAAGCAGGTGATGCTGTCTGTTCGGGCACTCTGAACTGCTTCTGGACCTTATGTCAGCAGTGTTAAGGGAGCCAGTTTACAGCCACACTTAATGAGGAAAACAGGAGCTCAGTGCCTGCCAGAGGGCAACGGAGCGAAGAATACCAGCCCTTCCTCTGGGGGAGACTCTGTCTGCCCGGGCTCTTGGCCGGGCTGTGCTGTGAGGTCTGGCTTCCTTCTTTCTCTTTTCTTTTCCCGACCTCAGGCCCTCACCAGCCACCATCTAGTCCAGCCTCTCTAGCTTGGAGATGGGGTTTAAAACCATGGCTAACTAAATGATCACTGAGGTCTTTCCCTTGTTTTCTCATTAAGTCATTCCTACAGTCCAATGAGGTAGGTCTCACTATTATTGTTATTTTTTAATTAACTCTGCCTACTGGACACCACCTCTTGGAAGGTTCCACTAGCATGTCATAGTCTGGAAGTATTCATCCCATTTTTACGGAAGGGAAAGTGGAGTCTCAGAGAGGTGATTGTGATCTTTGCTGCAGATCCCACAGCTAAAACGGTGAGCAGCAAAGACGTGAAATCAGGCCTCTGACACCTGCTCTCTCATGTCCTTAAATCCGCCCTCCCTTGAAGTTAGATGGCGGGATGACAGAAGTCTGATGCTCACAGAGCAGGAGGGAGAAGGTTGATGTGGCCCAGTTCCGCCATATGCGGGTGAGTGCTTAGTCACTCAGTCATGTCTGACTCTTTGCAACCCCATGGACTGCAGCCCACCAGGCTCCTCTGTCCATGGAATTTTCCAGGCAAGAATACTGGAGTGGGCTGCCATGCCCTCCTCTAGAGGATCTTCCTGACCCAGGGATTGAACCCAGGTCTCCCACAGTTCTGCCATACGCCAGCCTTGGCTGATGAAACCACCTTCTAGGCCCAAGAGACCTCTCTTCATGGCTTCTTCGGATCTAGCCTGGGTTCAACTATGTCCGCCTCCCCCTTCACCTTCAGAACCTTCTCACCGGCCTGACCTGCTTGTCCTTTGGCCCCTTGCAGGGCTGCAGAGGGTTCGGCCATGCCTGTGTGCTTGGGCCCTGCTGGGGGCTTGGGGTACTGCTGCTGTCTCCAGGCTGGTGGTTGCCTTTGGCACCTGTCCCAGGAATTGCAAAGGTCAGCAAGGGTCTCAGAGAGGCCAGACTCCGGGGTTAATTAGATGAGGACAAACCGGATTGGGGCAGGAAAACCCCCACTTCAGCTCAGATCCCAGACATGCACCCCATTTCCCATCACCAGGTTCTACTTCTACTTCTCAGGCCCCTCCTCCCCAACCCTTTTCCCCTTGCAGCTCTTCTCCAAGAGCCAGCTGACTGCTTTCTTCTCTAGCCCGTCTTCGCTGGTAGCTGCCCTTCCAGCCCGGAAGAGTGACTGTACATGTCAGGAGGCGCCTCTGTTCCCCATGGCTTGGGAAAATACCCCACAGCTGACCCTGACCCTCGGGTGAAGAGGAATGTTGAGGCCGGAGCTTGAGCGGGCTCTGCCATCCTGGCCAGCGGCCTTCCCCTGACTGGGGATGAGTGATGGGAAAGGGTCTGGGAGGGGCGGGTCAGGGACTCTGGCAGCAAGCACAGGGGGAATCTTCTGAGAGCCCCAGGGGCAGGCAAGGGACAAGATCCCATTCTTGGAGCCCATTCCTCAGGCCAGATGCTGGACTGGCTCCTGAGGCTCCTTGAAGCATTGAGACGTGCAGTGTTCTGGGAGCCTGTCCCTAGATCACACCCGGCCAGCCTTCTCTCCAGGGAGGCTGGGATAGGTGCCCAGAGTTAAGAGAGAGGATACTGGGGGAGTGGATGACTGTCGAGACTCAACTCTTCTCATCTGAAAATGCCAAGTAGAGCTGGATTAGTGGTTTCCAAGCTGTTTCTGATAAGCTGCATGGTTCCTCTGAGATGCCTCAGAGGCTACAGGGCAAGGGGATGAGTGTGTGTTGGGGGGTAGGGAACTGGGGGGGCTGCTTTTCAGCTGGAGTGGCTCCCCAGTTTCAATGTCATCACTGAGTTGGCCCATGAGGCCCTGATGGTCTGGTGCCCACATCCCTTCATCTCGTCTGCGCTACCCTGCTTACCTGGCTCCACCACAATGATTTACAACTTCTTCCAACACAAGTGTTTTCTTGCCTCTGGGATTTTTCTTGTAATGTGTCTTGTCTGGACCATCTTCCCTCTAGCTCTTTGCTTATGTCCTACTTCTTTGGGGATGCCTTCCCCAATATCTCTCAACTCGGTGATAGGCCCACCTAGCTGCATACACCTTTTTCATAACTCTACTTCAGTTGTAACTCATTATTGATCTACTTACCCAATTATTTGTTCAATGTTTGCCTCCCCCACTAGACTGTAAACTCATGAGGTTTGTGAGGGTTGGGTCTGTGTCGCTCCTCCTGTGTCCCCGAGCACAGCGCCTAGCATGCAGTAGCCACTCAGTATTTGCTGAATGCTGAAATACTGCACAAAGGTTCTTGCTACTTTTTGAAAAAGTTCGAGAAGCACAGACCTACAGTCTCTAGGCCCTGTCCAGTGTTGATTTACATATTTAAAACTTAGATGCTGTTACTTTCACCACCAAAACACAATATTTAATGGGCTCTTCCCATTAGAACCTTACCTGGCTTTTTCTGAACTTCCAGGGTACTCAGAAGGGAATGATGCGGACAGTAATGGGAAGGAAAACAAAGGAATCCCAAGAAAGGCAAGGTAAGAGCCACCCCTTCCCCTAAAACCAACACTGGTGAAGCAGGTGGGGGTGGGGAGGGCTGCCAGGTACAGGACCCAGTATTGAGTCCCAGGGCACACCTGTCCCATGTTCATCAAGCTGCCTGGTGGGGTAAGGATGGGTCACCGCTCAAGCCATAATGACCACAGCTCTCAGGCCAGCTGTTTGCTTGCCTTTGAATTGGTGTCTGACCCTATGCTGTCCCCAGCCTGTTCCAAGCAGTTGGGGAGACTTCCAAGCATGTCTTTTGCAGGCCAGATGTGTGTCCACTGGCTGTGAATTCTTGCATGGAGAACAGGTGGGTGGTAATGATTCTAGCAGGAGAGCCGAGCGTGACTGGAAGCTAAGGAGACAATTCTATCAGGCTGTCAAGAACAGAAAAATAGTGTTCTTTCACTGAGCTTGCTTTTACAGGGGGGAGAAGGAGATGGGATCCAGGGCTGGAGAAAGAGCCTTGGCCCCCATGGCAGATTCTGGAGTCTCCTGCAATTTCCCATACCCCACCCCACTCATCTCCCTCCTCTGTAAATCGACATGCCATGTGTAGTGAACATCTGTTGTATGAATATGCCCAGCACTCCTTCTCCTTCCTTGGATAACGGAAACTCAATTTTCCTTTAGGGAACTCTGCCTTGCCAATTCCAGGCATTCCTGGTGAGGCTGTCAGCCATGGGGACACTCCCCACCATCCACCTCAAAGGGTGGGCACAGGATCCCAGACACATCCAACAAACTTTCTCCTAGGGAATTTGAATCTGGGATGGAGTTACTACTGACCACAGAAGGCAACTGGCTTAGAGCCACCCTGGCTTCTATAGCTGCCCTGGTCCCTGGCTTCCCAGGCCTGGTTGTTGAATACCTCCTTCAGAACCCTGTCTCTTTTGAATAAACTCTACCCCTCCCCCAAAGTTTACTGGAGTCGGCCCCTAGAACTACAGTCAAAGCTGATGTGTAGCCCATATGCTTGTATCCCCTGTTTTCTAGCCTCTCCCCTTCCTCTTGACCTACCGGCAGACCCATTTTCACTTTCCACACCCTGAAAACCTTAGTATTTCCAAACCATTTCTCCTATCCAGGTCTGCTCTCAGGAAAGAGTCTACACCCATCATTACACTTCAGAGTGAATGAAAACATTGTCTTGTTCTTCTAGGGGAAGATGGATTTCTAGCTCTGTGTCTAAATATTCACTGAGTGCCTTTGTCTCTTGTTTCAGGAATGAGAGGTACTCATGAAGAGGTGGGAGAGACACTTTGGGGACAGAGTGGGCCTTCCCCCAACACCCTGAAATGGGTCCTGACCACTCCCCACCCCACACTCATCACTTGCATGCAGTGGGAATGACTTTCTCCTGCAGTTGCTTACATCTTGATAATTGTGAAGCTGCTCTGATACTAGTTAAATGTCTTTCCCACTGCAGTTACCTGCTTCAAGCTGTAAGATCTTAATTCAGTGCAACTGAGCATTTACAGTGTGCAAGACCCTCAACCATTCGTATCCAGGATACAAACGTGCTTAGTTGATGTTCGAGGTCTTGTTGAGCAGACTCTACCCCACCATGTCTCCTACATGAGCTGAGTGCTGCTAGAGAGCTGAGTCAATTGCCCTGGACCACAAAGAGAGAGGGCAGCAGGGAGCAGAGGCCCATCCACCCAGTTTTTCTTTCTTGGTTTGTGTATAAATAGAGATTCTTTGGTTGCAAGCAACAACAAGGACTCTGACTAATTTCTACATTAAAAAAAAAGAATGGGCTTACCAGAAAAGATTTTAGGAGTAAACAGAATAGAAGAACTGAACAGATAAGTATCGAAAAGGTCAGGAATTCAGGCAGCAACACGGTTCTCAGGCCCAGAAACTCCTTTGGTGTATGTCTGTTTGGGGAGCTGAGATTGAGTGTTCCAGTTATAAAGTGTTGGTCTCTGGGTCAAATCATGGGAGAGAATCTGATTGGCCAGTTTGGGTCATGTGCCACATGGCCGGTATTGTGATTGGCAGCCCCATCAGAATGATCTATAGAAGGTGGAAGGACAGTTACCTAAAGGAAAATGGATGCTGATACCAGAATAAGAGAGAAGGGATGCTGGGTAGACGGAACAACGAAGCTCTCCTTAGTCACAGACTAGAAGGTGATTGATACCTTCTCTGCTGGATCCACCTTTTGACTTGGATTGTTCCCATGGCAACCACAGGCTGAGCAAAAGGCTATATAACCAATGAAAATCACTTTGCACAGAGCAGATGCAGTCTCTTCATGTTGCAGGTGGATAAACTGAGGTCCAGAGACAGGAGACGCCTCGATTGTAATCTGCAGCCAGTGCTGAACAAGGAGCACACAGAAAGTCAGACTGGACCCCTAGGCTTCTGCCTCTGGTGGAAGTTTTCCACGCCAGCAATGGAGTAGGGGTGAAGGTCCCTATGGATGCCACTGGGAAGGGTCCTAGGGTCCTGTATGGGAAAGACTAAGATGGATGCTACATGAGTATTTGTCCAACTGCCGTGGCCCCACCCTGGTGTTAGGAGGCAAAGTGGGCTCCCCCACTTCAAAATTGCACGCATACTTAGTCGTTCAGTCGCATCTGACTCTTTGCGACCCCATGGACTGTAGCTCACCAGGCTCCTCTATCCATGGGATTTTCCAGGCAAGAATACTGAAGTGGGTTGTCATTTCCTCCTCCAGGGGATCTTCCTGACCTAGGGACTGAACCCGTGTCTCTTGCATTCCCTGCATTGGCAGGAGGATCCTTTACCACTGAGCCACCTGGAAAGCCCGTGTCCAGGGTTCAAACAAACATACCAGCGTCGAGTCCCCATATCCTGGATCCCTGCAGGCAGGACCTGTCTGGGGCTATGTCCAGCTTCTGGCTTTGGTGAGGCTTTCTGAGCTGGCCTTGGGGTTCCCAAAGTGACCCTTCATCCAGGGCCTCTAGACAGTCCACTGCAGAGAATGCCAGGCTCAGGCCTCTGTCCTGGCCTTGCCCCTCTCTGCTCGGCCTCGCCAGGTCCCTGCAGACCCAGACAAGGCCCGTCCCCCTTGGTGTTTACAGTCTGTGAATACTTGTGGCCATTTCTGCCGCCCCGGCAGGACTAGGAGGACTCATCCATCCTGCCTGCCCTTATTAAGTCAGTCGACCGTCAGATTTGCCTCCGTTCAGCTACAGCTGACGACTGCCCTGGGGCCTCTTCCCTCCCCAGGGTTGGCAGGGTGCCTCTGCAGCCCCTTGGCTCTCTCTCCCCTCATGCCACCGCAGCTCGGCATCTTTCTAATCCCCTTTCCCCCAGGAGGTCTCATTTCAGCCTCCCTGATCTGCCTGCACCTCCCAAGTCCCTTCTTCTGGAAGTTCCAGGTTCCAGTTTGAGAATTCAGGGTGTGGAGAGGGGCTGGGCCCTGTGCCCACCCCGCTCGGCCCTCTCCCGTCCAGCTGGCATGGGGAGGCCCTTCCCTTTGCTGGCCTTCACATGCTGGGCCATTTCCTCCTGCTTCCAGCTCATTAGCGCAGGTACGCCAGGAGCCAGACCTGTCTCCTGCCCAACCCTCAGCTTAGGGGTCTGCTCCTGCGTGGGCGGCTCCTTCCTGCTCCCCTGCCCCTGCCCCTGGGTTTCCCACCCAGTCTGCAGCACTTGGCACTCGCTGTCCAGCCCTCTCCCCTCCCCCACCCCGCAGTTTCCCTCGCTGGTTTTGCCTGGCCTGGCTCTCTTTCCAGGGTCTGGAAATGGGGAAGCCTTTCTGCTTGGGGATCCTATGGATCCAGCCCAGTCTTCCTCAGCCAACACGGAAACAGCGTCAAAGTCCAGGGGCAGGTTTTGTTGGGGTGAATGTAAGAGGTCATGACTCCCAGGGCTGGATGGGACTGCCGCAAGCCATCTAGCCCTTACAGTGTCTTCTGGAAAAAACATTAAAACCATCCCAATCCCTTGGCACTTTGGGGCAGTTCTTCTTGTATTTCAGAATGAATAGACTGTGGGCTCTGGGAGGGGGTCTGGCGTGTAGAAGGTGCCCCACAAATATTTTCTGGGCAAATAAATCACCTCTTGAGTGTCTGTTGGTGAGCAGGCAGTAACATAGCTTGTCATCTGCTCCAGGGGCTGCTAAGAAGGACTCCTTCCCCTTTGCAATGGAATAGAGTTCACGCTGGAGCAATGCCAGCAGCTACGGTCATGGTCATTGGCAACTGGGGCCATGCAGAAACGCCACACAGCTTTCCAAGTCCTTTGAAAAAAGGCTCTTCCAACTTCTGGGTGCTGGTTTTTTATTTCTACATCATGGTGGCCATTCCTGGTGGGTAACTAAGGGTATCAAACAAAACTCTGATTAAGAAAGCTTCATTCAATTCTTCTTGAACCCACTCACTCATATGATGGGCTCACCTTCTCCTCCCTGTATTTTACCTCTGGGGGGTGTTGGGTGAGAGTGAGGCAGAGACACAAAGGCAACTGTGGGATTGGTCTTTTGGCACGTTTAAAATGAGCACTGGTCCTTTCTGGCAGTTCAGCTTATCTCCCCTGGTCTCCCAGGATTACTCAGTTCTCTGCACTAACTTTGGTGAAACCTGCTGTTGTATGCGGAGAAGGAGATGGCACCCCACTCCAGTACTCTTGCCTGGAAAATCCCATGGATGGAGGAGCCTGGTAGGCTGCCGTCCATGGGGTCGCTAAGAGTCGGACACGACTGAAGCGACTTAGCAGCATCAGCAGCAGCAGCTGTTGTATGACCACTGACCTCTGAGCTCAAGGGAACTCTCAGTGGCTGAAGAACTGGATGACGGCAGTTGGGTGCCTGGGGTTTCAAGAGTCAGAGCCACTTTCCAAAGTGGCTCTTCCCAAAGGTCAACTCTCAGTGTCTGAGATGAGGAGCCCAAGGCCAAGAGTGGAGAGGAGGCCTTGGGCAAAGAGAGGTAATGAAGTCTTCGGAATACCCTGGGTCTTTCAAAGACTGAAATGCTCCTTAGAAGTCTTCCTCCCGTGTAGAAATCCTTCCTAAATGCCCGTCCAGCCTCTCTCTGAATACTTCCACTGTCAGAGAGCAATGGGATCACTCAGCCATGGGATATGTCCTATTGTTAAACATTTCTAAAGGTTGCATTTACTGTTAAGTGGAAATCTGTTTTGCATGTTCCTGTCTCTGGATCTGGAACAATACTGTGAACCTTACTATGACAGACAAGAGTATCAACCTTCCATTTTATGTGATTTCTCAGTAGCTTTGACTAGAGTTGAACTGACCATGCTTTCCTTCTTTGAATCTTCTCTTCCCTTAGATTCTGTATCACTTCCTCCTTCCACTTTGAATAATCCTTTATTATTTCCCTTGTAGGATTATTCTCTTTCACCCAACCTAAAAAATACTAAATTTTTAACTCAAAAAATAACATTATTGAGGCATATTTTGTCATCATGTAATTCACCATGTTTAAGTTTATAATTCAATTGATTTTTGGTAAGTTTACCAAGTTGTACAACCATTACCATTAATCAAGTTTAGAACATTTTTATCTCCCCAATGAAACCTCTTGTGCTCATTTACTGTTAATATCCTTTCACCTACTCCTACTCTGTCCCTTGAATCTACTGTCTCTATAGCCTTGCCCTTTTTGGATATTTCATATAAATGCAATCATAAAATATATGGCGTTGTGACTGGCCTCTTTCACTGAGCATAATGTGGTTGAAGTTCATCAATGCAGTAGTCGAAGTTCATCCATATATTGGTAATTCACTTCTGTTTATAGTGTTTGTTTGTCTGGATATACTAAATTTTGTCTGTATATTCACCAGTCTGTGGGCATTTAGACAATAGGTAACCTTTGGTTTTTATTAATAATGCTGTTACGTCTGTTTTATTCATGTGGATGAGGTAGGGAATGGCAACCCACTCCAGTATTCTTGCCTGGAAAATTCCATGGACAGAGGAGTCTGGCGGGCTGTAGTTCATGGGGTCACAAAGAGTCGGACACGACTGAGCCACTGAGCCCATTCATGTGTAAGTCTTTGTGTAAATACGTTATAATCCTTAACTCTTCTCACTCCTAAGGTTGTCTCTTCCAGATCTACAATTCTAAAGCCCGCACCCACAGCCTTTTTCTCCTAGGCACACAGTTAGAATACATTTTCCAGCCTCCCTTGTTGTGGTAAGGTACCACCTTGAGATTGCGTTCTAGTCAATGAACCGTGAGCAGAACGATGTTTGCTTCTCCGAGACACTGCCCTTAGAAAACCTATGCTCTCCTCTGCATCTTTCTCTCCTCTCATTTATTGGCTGAATGACAAGGAGGAAGAATCTCCAGATTGGTGCTCCACGATGGAAGGATAACTCTACATGACCATGTGGATCAGAGCCCCACTTCACATGAATAAAAATAAGCTTACTCTTCTGGGATTGTTTGTTATTACAGTTAACCCATTAAGACTAATGCAAACCTAGAACAACTGAATCCCTCTCTTGCCTGGCAATCCTGCAACAGTTGAGGATTGTCAGACTCTTCAACAAGATTTCTCTTCTCCAGTATCTCAACTTTTCCTTCTAGGTTATTTTTATCTTCATTCAGGTCATTTTCTCCTAGATACATTTCAGGGCTGTAATAAGCCATTTCAGACATGGCAGAAGAATTAAGCACAAAATTGCCATTGTGTTATAATAGTTTGGAGTACACTGATACCCTCCCTGTATTGAGCCCTGGATTCTACCCAAGAATCTACTAAAGGTCTACTAGACCTTTTGGAAGTTTACATTGTTGGTTTATTTCAAACCAGTGGTAAACTAAGATCTTCCTTTTCAATGGTCCCTGTCCACCCCCACCCCTACCCCACCCCCGCAAATAAAGTCATTTCACATAAACTGCTACTGAAACGTCTCTCTCGTTCTCTAATTACTGCTTTTCTTGGACTAAGATGCAAGACTTTTTCACTTATCTCTATTAAATCTCAACTTATCTGTATCAGTATAAATCTTGCTTCTATCCTCCAATTTTATTGTTTATTCCTCCAGTTCTATGTCATGTGATAATTTGATAAAAATGCTTTTTCTGACTTCATCCAAATTGTGAGAGGTCTTGTACAGGTCCCAGGCATGTCTCATGTGCTACTGTAAGAGCTCAAGGACCTCCCATCCATTCCTCAATGTGGGGAGTCATTGTTTCCCACATAACTGCCCTTACTGGAGGCTCCATATTTTCCCCAACCTATCCACATTGAATAGCTCTTGAATTTCATTTGACTATCATTCAGAAATCTGGCAAAATTTCTCTGATCAGGAACCTCATTGAAAAAGGAAATGGATTAGACCCTGATGTGGTTTAATTTTTGCAAACTTGACTCTAGTAACCATCACTGCGCTTCTTTCTCACTGTCTTTTCCACCTGAGACTTGTCCTGTCTTACAGACCCTGCTCAGATAGAATCCTCTCTGGGAACTTCCCTGACCAACTGTCCCATAGTTCCAGCCTGGGCGGCTTTGTCCTGTGTTCAATTGCTCTCTGAGATGATCTCAATCACAACACTTACCACGATGGGTGTTTCTGCCTTTCCTACTACACAAGAAGCTCCTTGAAGATGGGGACTTAGCTTTATTCTTCTTGGTGATGCTGATGCCTGACAAACAGGTGCTCAATAAAGGATGGCTGAAATGCGCAGGGCACTCCCCAGCTGTCTGCTTGGTATCAAACACATGTGGCTTATCTCACTTTGGGGCAAAGCTATGAGAGAGGCTGCAGGGTGGATGGGCTTGGATATATAGATTATGACACAGGCATGATACAAGTTCAGCAACATGAGCTTGTGGGATTATAGGAGGGACCTGAGGCCAAGGAAGAGAAAGATGGAGGGACAGAAGTCTAACTGGGGGGCTGAGTCTCCAGGGGCCCAGAGAAAGTGGGGAATCAGACAGTAGAGGAACCCGGTGAAAGGGTTGGCAAAAAGGGGCCCAGTCGGGTTGGTGCGTCATGGCATCAGAAGTCTGGGGACCAGGCTCCACCAGTTTTATAAGGGAGGAGCCATGTGGAGGGACAGACTAGTTGGAAGCAGGGTCAGGGACTGATTTTAAGCACGGCAAATTCACTGACTTCATATTGACTGGTGATAATTTGGGATGACTTGGAATAGGTTGAAGGAGATTAAGAGCATGCCACTCCCTCCCCACACAAATGACTCCTTGCAATTGACCAGAAGGCATCTGTTTCAGAATTTCAGATAAATATTCTGTCCCCTTCAGGGCCACCTGGTGGTTTAGATGTGGGGAACAGGTCTGTCAAGGGGCTGACTAGAGCTAAGCATGCCATTCGCTGACCCCAGCCTACCCCTCCAGCCTCATCTCCTACCTTTACTCCATTCCTATCCAAACTCCAGCCACTTAAGTTTCTTGTAACTCCCTTCAATAGCTCAGGTTTTGTCTTCTATCTGTGACTTTCCCTCTGAAGTGCTTCTTTGGGGCATGTTCCCCACTCCTACACGGTGAACTCATTCTTAGCCTTCAAGATTCAGGTCATGGCATGGGAGGTAGGAGAAAGGTTTAGGAGGGAGGGAACAAATGTATACCTACAGCTGAGTCATGTTGATGTATGGCAGACACCAACAGTATTGTAAAGCAATGATCCTTCAATTAAAAGTAAATAAATTTTAAAAAATATATTCAAGTCAAAGTCAAGGCTCTTTGAGAAATACTCCTGAGCCAACCCCAACTGCTTGGTCAGTGGTTTTTCTTCAGTGTGCTCACCAGACTGGTAATTCCCATCTCACAGGCAATGAGGATGCCTACCTACTTCCAGTGCCTAACACAGTGCCTGGCATATACTAGGTGCTCAAAAAATGTCTGTGGAATGCGGGTTGGGGGGGGTGCGGCGCTCATGATGCCAGCCAAATAGGCTAAGCATTAGAAAGTAGGCAGGAGCTCAGAGGCAGCTCAGGCAGCAAAAAGAATTCCAGGTCCCACCAAACAGTACACCTGAGAATATCAGTACACATCGTTTTTTGGTTTTTTTTTTTTTTTGAAGTATTTATGTGGCTTCACCAGATTTTAGTTGCAGCACACAGGATCTTTTAGTTGCAGCATACAAGCTCAGCTGTGGCATGTGGGCTCTAGTTCCCTGATTGGGGATCGAACCCAGGCCCGCTGCACTGAGAGTGCAGAGTCTTAGCCACTGGACCACTGGAGAAGTCCCCTCAGTACACATCCTGAGACTGAAGTTGTAGGTGGCAGAATGCAGCAGCTAAATAGGGGTGTGTGTGTGTGTGTGTGTGTGTGTGTGTGTGTGAGCGAGCAAGGAGGGGGCAGAGAGGGAGGCCAGTCCCCTGTGGAGCAATGGCTCAATCAGAAGAGGGGACTGTTTCCCCTCACTCATCACAGACGTGTCAATGTTTCTTCCTGCCATCTGGAAGAAGGGAGATGCTGACAGATTATCTCCCATACGCCTTTCTGGCCCCCAGTCCCATCCCTCCCCACCAGCGGCTTTGGCACGCGCACCTACCCTGTCAGAGATGTTCCCAGGCCCCGAGGCCCCGCTGCTGACATGTACAGCCATTCTTGGCTTCCCTGGCCCAGACGGCCAAAAGGCTCCCAGCTTCTTGGGGGAGTTGAAAGAGAAAGGGTTGAGAGGCCTGGGAGTCAGGGGACCCTGGTTCAAGTGTTGGTGCTGCCAGTAGCCAGTCATGGGACCTTGGACAAACAGCTCTCCTGCTTTGGGGCTCGGTTTCTTCAACCATAACTGAAGGAATTGGCTGGCTGATCTCTCGCGGAGGTCCCCTCCAGGGTTCACATTCTGTGGATCCTACCGCTCTTGGATCCACGCCCATCGCTTGTCTGTCTGCTCCTCAAATCAAACTCTTAGCGTTGACAGGGAATTTGAGTTCATCCAATAAAACCCTGTCTATTATACATGAGGAAACTGAATCTGGGAAGGGCCAAGGGCACGACAGGGAGACACTGGGGGCACAGGCAAGAGGAGAATCAGCGTCTGTGCTCCCTGCTGTGACCTGACTTTGTCCTTTCAGGACTGCCTTGTTCCCAGGCTGCCCAGAACAGGTTGATGCCGGGCACGGTGGAGCCTTGGTCTTTTTCAGGCAGTCAGCTCAGGGCCACTGCTTTCTGAGCCTGTCCCAGAGGCCCACCACCCTGAACCAAAGCCAGGTCTAGAGACCTGAGTGTCAGCCCTCTCTGTGTTACTGACCCCAGGCAAGTCACTACACCTCTTTGGCTTTATTGTTCCATGGTTATATGGACCCCTTTGGACTGTGAGCTCTCAGGAACGATGGCTTATCTGCTGTTTTAAGCCCAGGGCTTAGTTTTCAAAGTCAAGTTGCTTAGTTCAGATTTTCAAGACAGAATCTTGTATGTCCAGTAACAAGCAGTGTATGCATTCAAATCAGACCACAAAACTCTTAGGTCACTGATCAGCCAATGAAAAGGCTGCCCCTGGGTCGCGTGTTCATCCCTGATCCAATCAGCTGTGCCCTGGAGGGCTGTGTTGGTGAATACAGTTGCTCTAACTAGAAGTGAAGCTGCTCAGTCATGTGCGACCCTTTGCGATTCCATGGACTATAGCTTACCAGGCTCCTCTGTCGTCCATGGAATTTTCCAAGCAAGAGTACTGGAGTGGGTTGCCACTTCCCTCTCCAGGGGATCTTTCTGACCCGGGGATCGGACCGGGGTCTCCCACATTGCAGGCAGACGCTTTACCCTCTGAGCCACCAGGGAAGCACCATGCTCGATCTAGGGGTGGTGCTTTAAAGGACTTCTACTCCGATCTCCTGGTGGTGAGGAAACTGGCTCAGAGAGGTTATCACTTTAGGCAAGGACACCCAGCTGGTGAACGATGGTGCTGCGGAGTGGTGCCCCGAAGCCCCGTGTGTTTCCCACTGCTCTGGACAGAGGACAAAGAGGGCAGGCTGAGGTCCAGGGGTTCAGCTGAGGGAGTGAGCTTTTTCTGGACTTGGCAAGTGCTCTGGGAAGGCTTCTTGAAAGAAGTGGGAGTTTTGAGATGGGTGTTAAAGGACAGGCAGGCAAGGGGTGGGAAGAACATTCCAGGTAAAGAAAGTGGCCTGAACCGAGGAATTGGGGTAAGGGGACATGGGTGGGGAAGTGAAGGAGTTCTGAGTGAGACTGTGTTGAGTACTGGCAGGCAAGAGGAGAAGGGGTATGAAACCCACTTGTGTGGGGCGACAGGTAAAAAGTTTGAGCTGGATTTATGAGGTACTGGGGAGCCACTGAAGATTGTTGAGCAGGTTTTTGGCCTCATCAGACCTGTGCAGCCAGAAAAAAAATAAGAGTGATTAGTTGTTTACACGTCTGCTTCTCCCTCACTGCTTTTTTTGGACGGAGATGGGGAGGAGTGGAGTGGAGCCCAGGAGGGGCTGGTGGCAACCGCTATCTTCAGGCCAGGACCTGAGGAGGAGTGAGAAGACAGTGGGTGGTGGCCGGGGCTTCCCGACTGGAGGTGGAGGGTGAGGAGGAGAGGGAGGAGCCGGAGACGCCTCTCCTTCCTCCCTTGGCCATCAGCCTCCTCCGGCCTGAGGTCTGGTCTGGTGAGGCAGAGCACAGAGCATGCCTCTGCTGTCTGTGTGAGTTCCTGAGGAGTGAGATCTTTAATTTTTGTCTGCTGAGTCCCAATGGGCGAGGGGCCAGCCTGTGTTACAACCTCCCAGAGGCCTCTGGGCCAAGGCACTCAGACCAGAGTGGACGGAAACAAGGAATGAGTCATGCAGACCGGCTGGGGCCCACTGGGATCTGGCTGCCCCTCCTCCGACCCCCCCAGCCTGGTGTCTGTACCCTGTCCTGGGGAGTTTAGGAGTTCGGGCCTGTCCCTAAGGGCTTGGGGTCCTAGAGAGAGGGTGGGGGGCACCAGGGAAAACCTCATTGAGTATCTTGATCCTCAACATATAATCCAGAGGCAAATGGGCACCTGAAAATGGTGGCAGAAGCTGTCATCCTTCTTTCTTTGTTGATGAACAAGTGAGCTGTTATGGACTTATTCTGGGAAAGACCCCAGAGCAGCCCCTGTCCTCTGTCCCCCCAAGCTCCTATCTCTTGGGGTGTGACAGATGTCACTGTGTCCCATCAGGAAACCAAGGTGGGGACAGGCTGGGAGATGCCAACAACCGCTAAGGGCAATTGCTTCCTGCTCAGCTTGCCCTCAAATTCCTGCCCACCAGTCCAGAATCCAGGGCAGGGCTGCATTGTCCTTCAGCCCACAGGGATTTCTCCCTGGGGATTTGGAGAAGATAATACAGTGTGTGATCCATTCCCACTCGAACAACCCCCTGGTCCCCAGGAGAGTACTGAGACCCCTGAGGTCTTACTGTTGTTCAGTCACTAAGTCATGTCTGACTGTTTTCATCCTCATGGACTGCAGCACACCAGGCTTCCCTGTCCCTCACTGTCTCTCAGAGTTTGCTCAAATTCATGTCCATAATTCAGTGATACCGTCCAACTGTCTCATCCTCTGTCGTCCCCTTTTCCTCCTGCCCTCAATCTTTCCCAGCATCAGGGTCTTTTCCAATGAGTTGGCTCATCCCACCAGGTGGCCAAAGTATTGGAGCTTTAGTTTCAGCATCAGTTCTTCCAGTGAATATTCAGAGTTGATTTCCTTTGGGGTTGACTGGTGGTCTTACGGGGGGAATTTAAAGAAGGAGGACTCCCAGGCTGCTCATATCATTTCTTGCTCAGGTCTTCAGACACTCTGCTTGGAGAGAAGTTATGCTTCAGCCTTCCAGGAGTTCTAGAGCAGGGGTCCCCAACCCCTGGACCTCAGACCGGTACAGTCCACGGCCTGTTAGGAACTGGGCCGCACAGCAGGAGGTGAGCAACAGGTGAGTGAGTGAAGCTTCATCTGCTGCTCCCCATGGCTCCCCACTGGTCACATTACTGCCGGAACCACCCCCTCCCAGCCCCTAATCCATAGGTTGGGGACCACTGTTCTAGAGGATTCCACTCTAGTCAGGGCTGAAGGGATTTATCCAGATAAATAGGAAATGTGGTCTGAACTTCAGCTAAAGGCACAAAGCTTTCAGTTCAGCCCACCCTTATATCAGGGATTGGAAATGAAGGGAAACGGAGTGAACTCAGTTATTTTGAAGAGCTGCCCATTTCACATCATCGCAGGACATCCTGGAGCGAGTGCAGTGTGCTGTAGTGGAAACAGCACGGACTTTGGAGCCGGTCAGACTTTTTAGTTAAATCCTGGCTGGACTCCTGACGGTATGACCTTGAGCGAGAGACTTCATCCCTCTGGGCTTGTGAAATGGGAATTGCAATGCCTACCTCACAGGGCCACGTTGAGGCTCTGTGTCACTTCTCTTTTCCAGAGAGAAAAGCTGAGATGAGCCTTACTTGGCAATGGAAAATGACTTGATGTAGGGTAAGCTTATTTCCTTCCTTCTCCTTGGTGAGCAGGAATTGGATGTACTGAACCTCACCACGGTGACTTTTGCGTGCCCTTGACCTAAAATAGACCCCTAGTCCTAAATAGGCCTGAGAAGGATGGGATGGGCTTGATGGGGACCAGCTCGTGACAGCAACTTCTTGTGACCGTCAGCCCACACCCCCACCCCCCACCACACCACAAACAGCTGTGAATGCTTCCGGTTCCCAGAGAACTGCAACGGACTGCTCCTCTGGAAGCTGGCATCTGTATAATGTTCACCAGGAAGACCAGGAGGGACTCCTCATGTAGCCACGTACTAGCTTTGTGATTCATTTAACCTCTGTGAGCCTGCATTTCCTCATCTGTTACATGAGGAAGTAACAGTGCATTACCAGGATTAAAGGAGACTGGAAAACACTTAGCACAGTGCCTGGTACTTTTTAAGCGCTCCAGAAATATCAGCTGGCAAAGGAAGGAGCAGTAATTGACCGCCTCCCATCCCAGGGTAGATAGGGCTGGTTATCTACTTTACCCTGAAGGTGGGGATGGCAAGAAATGCAGCATTATCTCTATTTTCAGATGGGAAAATAGAAGCCAAGCATAGCTGAGCCCTGAGCTCACCGAAGGCAGAAACGTGCACGTGAGCCCGGAGCGGGGACAGCCCTGGCAGACCACAGCCGGGTGGCTGTGAGCACTGGGGGGCCAGGTCATGGTGTCTGAAGTGGCGGGGTCTTGGCAGCCCCTACGGGCCTTGGAGGCCTCGTGCAGGAGAGAGCTGGCGCCTTTGCATGCAGCCTCCACCTTCCAGACTGGAGGCCGAGGCTGCACGGTGCTGGGTTCCAGCTGCCCAGTCTCTGGACAAAGGCATCTGAGCCCGTGAGCTGCTCCCATCTGGAAGGCCGGGGGCGCAGTCAACCTTCTTTCAGCTGTTCCGCCCACTGATTAACCAGTAAATGTGTTATTTGTTCTGAGCAGGGGAACAAGCTCTCCTAGAGAGAGGGATTCAGGACTGGAGGTCCTGTCACTTCCACGGAAGAAAAATCCCTGGAATTCTGTCGGGAGTCTGGGTCTCAGCCAAGGTAATAGAAATTCGGTCCTTGTTTTTGGTCTTTATTTACCAAATTAGTCCAGGTTCTGGTAGCTCTCTGGCTGCCAGCGTTATTCCAACATGAAGACATGGGGAAGCAATTCAGTTGCCCCGGTGACTAGCAGACTGCCATCTCCCTTTGTGGCGCACGTGTCCCAGCAAACCTCTCCCCACTGGAATCTTTCTATCAATCCCTTGGGACTCTCTCTGCAGGGCTTTCCAGAGATGATTCCTCTCCCCAGACCCAAGAGATGGGTTAGTAGGCTTGGCATCATTTTGTGCCTCTTTAGGGAGGAAGTGGGAATCAGGGATAAGGAAGCAACACCCGGTGAGTCAGAGACCTTGCTGGAAACAGCTCCCCTTCTTTCACTGAACAGGGACGGTAGAGGAAGACAGAAAATTCTGCTACCTCCACATCCCTTGGGAATGGAGTGGTAGGCTAGCCAGCAGGGAAGAGGCTGGGGGGTGGGTGTGCAGTGGAGGGTCTTAGGTGGGGACTGCTGCAGAAATGACTGGGAAAAGTATCAACCATTTCAGTAGTCGGGAGGACTCCTGAGGCTCAAACCCAGGGAGAAGGCAAGACAGTGCTGTCTTAAAAGCTTGGACTCGGGTGGGTGATAACCAAGGTTGGAACCCTTCCTCTGCTACTTATCAGCTCTGTGATTGTGGGCAAGTCAGTATCTATTCCCAGCCTCAGTTTCCTCCTTTGTGTACCTGGAAATGACAACACCTCCTTTCTTTTGTTCAATGAGTCAATTTATGTGCATGCTTAGCACATAAACTTTGGCAGCTTCAAAAAGGAAGAACAAAGAAAAAACTCAACCATTTATGGGACTGGAGATTCTGAAGAGCTGTATCCACAGATTCCAGCAGTTACAGGGAAAGGGAGTGATGAGCAGTCAATGGGAGGCAGGACAGGAGGGTGGCGCTGGGATGGGGGAGTAGGAGATGCCAGTCTTTACAGCAGACTAGCCTGGCTGTGGGCCCCCAGGAGAACAGGGTGGGAATTTCCAAGGACCACTTGTCCTCACCAAGGAGTGGGAGGGGCGCCTAGTGGTGAGCAAAGTGTCTGCGCGAGGGTTTTGGCTGAGGCGGAGCAGCAAGAGGAGGCTGAATGGGCGGCAGACTTCCAGAAGTGCAGACAGAGGAGACGGAGCAGTAATAATGACTTGGACACATGGGAGGAAAAAATAGCTCAGGGACGAAGTGGGATGCCAAGGTTTCTGGCCTTGGGAGGCTCACGGGGACTTGAGGTGAGCGCTGAGGGATGAAGAGGAGAGGTCCTAAAGGAACTGGGCAGGTAGTTAGGTGAGGAAAGGAAGCCAGAACTAAAGAACTGGGTGGATGATGGGGCAAGGAGTGGGAAGTGTGGAGCTGAGGCTTTCCTGTAGCCGCAAAGGAGCAGAGTCTCAGGGAGAGAGTGGTGCTTTCTGGGAAGTGAGATGGCATTCATCCCAACACGCAAGTGTGGAATTCAAGGAGCTCCTGAGGGCCAACCCTGCAGGCAGCAAACACATGGACTTGGACCAGGAACCATCACCAGGAACTCAGTTATTCTCTCTGAAAATGGGTCTAATGACACCAGCCCGCCCTTCTTGATGGGATTCTTCTGTGGTTCATTCAGTTAGCCATCCACTGAACACGTATTTCCTGGCTGTCTATGAGAGGCAAGCACTGTTCTAGGTTCTGAGGAAACAGTGGTGAGCCAGGCAGGCAAGATATCTATTCCTTTAGAGCTATCACTGTGGCTTGGGAAGTCAGACAATACTTTCAGAGGTCATTGAACAGGATTTTTTTCTGTGGTCTTCAAACTTCTGCTGAAGCTGCAAAGGCTGGAACAATAAGACTGAATATTCTCACATGCCAAAGAGAAGTACTAGGCATCTTAGTAAAGGCAGAACCAGTTCAATAAGTATCAGGACATGTCGCTGGATCCCAGCCTATAAATAAAAAGGGATTGAAGAAAGTCACTGAGTC
The DNA here is from genome assembly GCF_910594005.1 of Cervus elaphus. Taxonomy (NCBI): domain Eukaryota; kingdom Metazoa; phylum Chordata; class Mammalia; order Artiodactyla; family Cervidae; genus Cervus; species Cervus elaphus. The sequence goes on from NC_057826.1 coordinate 16,784,229, forward strand.
AGAGAACAGTTGCATTGGTAAGCAGGGCTGAGATTTCCCCTGAGGGTACTCCCCAAGCTAACCAAGTGAGGAAAACCAGTCATAAAGAGTGGGGGCCTCCAAAGAAGAATAAACTAGCTTGACTCCCCATAACTCTGCCTCCACGGATGCTAGCTGAGGTGCTAGAAGTCGCAAGCACCCCAAAGCACCAAGGCATGGCAAGAAAGTTCTTGGGAGAACCCAACCTATGTCTTTAGGAATTGGGGATGCACATAAAGGAAGAAAACAGTGTGCAGCCCTTATCTGGAGAATTCTGCCTGTGGAGCTTGGCTGGAGCGGCTCTTGTAGCAGGATGAGATGCAGCCAACTCAGCACTGGTTTGTTGGCAGGGACAGGAAAGTCCCGTGGCAGATAGGGGACACAGGGAAGTTGTCCAGAGAGTGCTTTTTCTATGGTAGTGCAGGGCGGAGATCCTGCAGCTTCCCAAGAGCCCACAAATGTGCCCATGAACAAGCCAGAGAGCTGGGCACCTGCTAGCTAAGGGCACCTGTTATGTAGAGCTTTACCACTTTCCCTCTAACACCTCTCCCCCAACCCTGACACTTGGAGGAGCCACTGCAGAAAAGGAAGGTCAGAAAATCAGGCCACACCCCACACTCCCCAGTACAGAGTCTTGAGCCAGGGGACAGGCCCGTGGCAGGAGAGGAGGGGTATTAAATTGGATACAAGATTGATTAAATTGGATGAGGTTTTGATTTGGACAGGACCAGACATTTGAGTGCCTGAAAAATTGGTCTTAATTATAGAAATGAAACTGTTTTTGTGACTGGTGGGGATGGGCAGCCAAGGACTCTGCTTGAGATGTCATTAAGGGTGGAGAAGAGAAATTCACCACAGTATGAATTGTGGCAGTGAGGGAAGAAAAACAGAACTGCTTCCTGCTTGCCCCTCTTCAAGTTCAGCCCATTCAATAAATCAATTATCCAGGCAAACAAATAAATAATTTCAACTAGTCTAGGGCAATGAAGGTGAAACAGGGTGATGTATGAGAAAGCGACAACTTGGGAGGTGGTCAGAAAGATACCCTGGAGAAGGAAATGGCTACCCACTCCCGTATTCTTGTCTGGAGAATTCCGTGGACAGAGGAGCCTGGTGGGCTACAGTCCATGTGGCTGCAAAGAGTTGGACAGGACTGAGTGACTAACACTTCCACTTTTCACTTCACTGGGAGTAGGAAGGCTGTTGCTCTTAGGTTAGGGGGTCAGGGATGGCTGCTCCAGGAGGTGATGTTTGAGCTGAGAGGTGAAATGGTAAGGAGCTGGTCCTGTAAAACATCTTGGAGATGAGTGTTTCGGGGAGAGGGAAGTGGGCATTAACTTAGCCTGTTCAAGAAGCAGAGAGGAGACCAACATAGCTGCAATGTGGTGAACTCTCCAGGCCAAGGTGAGATACATCAGGGAGGGGGCCAGTCCTGCAGGGCTTTGGAGGCCAGGGTCAAGAGTTGAGGCTTATTTTCAATATTAGATATTTACTGGGTCTGTCCTTTGTGTGGTGTGGGATGTTATAAACCGGTGTCTTCCAACCGGTGTTGGGTCTCTCTGACTCTCAAGAAGCAGTGTGCTGTGTGTGTGTTTAATTCCTCAGTTGTGTCTGACTCTCTGCGATCCCATGGACTGTAGCCGGCCAGGTTCTTCTATCCATGGGGATTCTCCAGGCAAGAATACTGGAGTGGGTTGCCATGCCTGCCTCCAGGGGATCTTGCCAACCCAGGGATCGAACCCAGGTCTCCCGCACTGCAGGCAGATTCTTTACCATCTGAGCCACCAGCGGAAGCCCCAAGAAGCAGTAGGCTGCAGAAATGCAGGACGTGGGGGCAGGGATGGTTGCCAGGCCTTTAGAATTTAGGACCGGGGACCACAGGGGGTGAGTGAGGAGCTGATGGTCTGGGGGTAGTACTAAGATGGGTGGCCATCGGCATTCTAGCACCCCTGCCCTCTCGCAGCCGACACAGAAGATGTGCGCGCACACACTGCATCAGTCAGAAGCAATCCTGAGGGAGGGAGGGAGGGGTGGGGTGGGAGGCTAAGAAAGGGGATCTGAGCTCCAGGCTGCAGGACTGGATTTCATTCACCTCTTGCTCACACGCTGTCTCCTTAAGTGACCTTGTTCCAGATCCTCCATGTTTATTCCTCGGTGAAAGAAAAAGGACACCTCTTGCGGGATCCGCCGCCTTCACCGCCTCGGGCTTTTAGGCTCGACCCTGACGCAACAGGAAGGGGATTAAGATCAAGGAGCGAGGGCGGCCGGCGGCGGCAGGTCTGGACAAGCCGCGGGACGGCCAAGGACGCGGCCAGGTCCACCAGAGGGCGCCCGCCTCCAGACGACCCTCCCGCGCGCGCTCCCCGCGTCCCGCCGCTGCGGAGACAGGCGAGCTGCCCCGCGCTGCCTCGGCTCCAGCCGCAGCCCCGGGCGAAGCCCCCAGTGGCTCGGGCGGGAAGCAAAGGGTCCGGGGCCCGTCCTTCGGGTCCAGTCTCTGGCGTGCGGTTCTTGGTACCTCTCCCGACCTCCTTCAGACCTTAAGTCTTCCAACCATGCAGTTTGTCCTTGAGGTCAGGGGCGGGAGATCAATTCTGGACAGGTCAGCAGTTCAGCTTGCCCAGGACAGTAGAAAGGTGGCTCGGGTGCCCCTGTCCAGACAGTTGTCATCTCGCCTGCCAGCCTTTGCTCGGGTCGGCCCTGCGCCGCCCCCAGCTCCTCACGGGTTAACCCCCCTCGCCGCCCGCTCGCTTCCCGGTGCCAAAGTGGGTGTTGCTGGAATTCCTCTCTCTCCCTCTCCCGTAATAAGGGGGCTGAACTGTCCCTCCGAGGAGGGGGCATGGTGTGGATAAAAGAGACGAAAAATCAGGGGGAGGTTTCCAAAAATAAAACCCTCCAGTTCTCCTTCCGAAGGCTACAACGATCCGGAGAACGCGCGAAGGTGCAACAGCGGTGCGCGCCCAGCTGGAGACGCAGCGCGGCCTCTGGGCTCGGTGCGCGCAGCCCCCGGCCTCTCCTGCCGCCTGGCTCCGGCTCCAGGGAGAGCCTGGCCCGCACTTTGACTTGGGGCCCCCTAGACGGGGAGAGGCGGGCCACCGGCAGGGGACCGGAGCGCAGCCAGCGGGCGACGAGCGCACCGACTGTGAGCCCCAGGGGCCGTTCCCCAAGCGCGCGTAGCTCTCTAGGCGCCCCGGCGCCATGAGGCCCCCAACCACCGCCCGCTGCCCCGGGCGCGCCCTGAGGAACCCCTGGAGGAGCTTCTGGCCTCTCACCCTGGCTCTCTTCGTGGGCATGGGTCAGGCTCAGAGGGACCCGGTGGGAAGATACGAGCCGGCTGGAAGAGACGCGAGTCGGCTGCGGCGCCCCGGGGGCAGCCCCGTAGCGGCTACAGCCAAGGTGTACAGTCTGTTCCGGGAGCAAGACGCGCCCGTCCGGGGTTCGCCGCCCGCGGAGCTGGTCCAGCCTAGCTGGGGGAGCCCCAGGAGGTCCACCGAGGCGGAGGCCAGGAGGCCGCCCCGCGCGCAGCAGCCGCGGCGAGTCCAGCCACCTGCGCAGACTTGGAGAAGCCGACCCTCAGGCCAGCAGCAGTCCGCACCCCGGGCCCGGGCCGCGCCGGCTCTCCCGCGTCTCGGGACGGTGCAGCGGCCGCGGGCTGCGCGAGGGCGCCTTACGGGGTGAGCGCTGGAGAGGGAAGGGTGGGGGCTTGAGGGAGCGAGGGTCGGTCTCCCGAACACTCGTTCGTGGAGGGATGTGTAGACGAGAGGACAGGGCGGGGGCTCTGCCTGTCTCCCCTCTGTCCTTAATCCTGCGGGAAACAGACCGAGGTCCCGAAGCTTGGGCTCTATCTGACCCACTTTCAAAGAGTAGAGAGGAGAGGAACACCGTCTACACCCTTTCGTACCAGCTCTCGCCCAGATCCGACGTTAAATCCTTTCCCAAGGCGGCAGTGCGTTCCGTCCGCGCTCCTCCCGTCCGCCTTATCCCGTGTCTGCTGACGCCTGCTGCCCGCAGCGGTGCGGGGATCCGAAGGGGATCGTGGAGAGGGCATTGGAGTGAGTGTTCCAGGCGCTTGAGAACCGGGAGAAGCTGAGCGGCCTTAGTGCCCGGTGGGCAGACGACGTCGCGGGGGGCGGTGGAGGGGGGACTCCAGAGCGCGAGGGCTGATGCATCTCCAGGAACGAGGCTTCGACGCCTGCTCGTGGGGACAAAGCTGTGCGTTGGGGCACAGGCCGGCCTGGGTCCACGGATGGCTGGACGAGGAAGTGGGCGTGGACTCGGGGGCACTTTGGGCAGGAAACCTGTCGCGGGTGTGGCTGTGACACTGGGTCCATGGCGGAGTGGGTCTGTGTGCGTGCCTGCGCAGCTAGGTGTCAGCACGACTTTGCAGGACTACGTGTCCCCTCAATCCTGCCATTTAGTCCCCCCGGCCCGCCCCGGATGCAACACCCGCTGCCTGCCGAGGGCGCTCTCGCGGCGTGGGGGACGCTTCCCACCATCCCCACCCCTAGATGAGGATTCTCACGGCTGCGAGGTGCTGGGCCGGCAGGAGTGGGACAGGTGTCTGCAGAATGGAGGGCGGGCGAGCCGGGGAAGCACGGGTGCCCAGTATGGGGCACCATCGGGGAGGCTGGGAAGAAACCTGGCGGCCCCTCTGGGCCTGGGCCCGATCTGCCAGTTGGGTTCAGTCCCCCAGCTTATAGCATGAAGGAGGCTGCACCCCCAGGGCTACTCCTGAGGCTGTTCTTACTGCCTCTCCACTCCCTGTTTTCTTTGGCTGCAGCTCTGTTCTCCTATATTTCAGCAGGATTCTCTCCCTTCATTCAAATCTGTTTAGAGAGGCCCCACCCTCTCTCTCTTCACCCTGCTTTATGTTTCTTTATAGCACTAATTCCCATCTGACATATTATGTTTCTGCTTTTATGGTCTGGTCTCCCAGGGCACACTAATGTCAGCCCTAGGAAAAGAGAGGCTTTGTATTCTGCATTGCTGGGTCAACAGTGCCTAGAACAGTGCTCGGGTTTAGTTGGAGCTTGCTAAGTAACTGTTGAATGAGTGAAGGAATGTCTCACTGTCCGTGCAAGGCCCGGCTTAAGGCAGACGGAGAGGAGACCTGGGCACTGCCGAGTAGTTGACACAGAGGATCAGTCAGTGAGTGGTAACGGCTGTGCAACTGAATACATGCTTCCCAAGAGCAAGTGTGCCGAGCTAGGGACAGAGGATGGGGCCCGGGACAGACCTTGTTCCTGCCGGGAGAGCGGCTCAATTACTTGAAGTCAAATTGGAGAAATGAGTACATATGCACTGGCGAACATGCTTTCCAGTACCAGAAGCTTCCTGTTAAAGCATAAAGGAAAGGGTGATTGGGGCTGAGGCACTCAGAGGAAAAAGAAGCCCTGTGACCTCCAGCCCCTGGGGTTCATGTGGGGAAGAAAGTGGGGGTAGCAGGTGTAGCACCCCGAGATGTCGCACTGCCAGAGGACAGGGGCTTTTTTTTGTTTTTAATTGTGGGCAGTGGCCTAGGGGCAAGTCTGCACCTTGGTGTCAGGCAGCCACAGGGCTGAGGCTGGAGGCATAGATTTGGGCCAGATCATGGAGGGAGCTTACCCTGTCAGCATCCTGGTGGGAGCTGGGGGGAGGAGGAATAGTGGCGTGGAGGTGGGAGGGTGCACTATTAGCTGCTGTGAAAGGAGGTGGTGATGAGCAAAGCAGACTGTTACAAGGATAAGGCTGGTAAGTGTGCACAGGTGTGTAAGTACCTGGGCTGGATGCCACCCACAAACACCTGCCAAACACAGTGCACACATCATAGCACATGCTGGGCTTGACTCCTTCCCCAGGTTATTTTCTGCAGCTTTGATAAAAGGTGGGTCCCTCAGGCACTCCAGCTAGTCACTCCAAGGCAGCTGGGGAGGGGCTGAGTGGCAATCTTCCATCGACTTCTTCTCCCTAAGTCCACTCTGACTAATGGCTTATGGCCAGGCTGACCTCCCTGGCAATTGCCTTGAGAATTGCTCAGGGCCAACCAGGTGGTGCTAGTGTTAAAGAACCCGCCTGCCAATGCAGGAGGCACCAGAGACGTGGTTTTGATCCTTTGGTCGGGAAGATCCCCTGGAGCAGCGCAGCTTGGAGAATCCCAGTACTCTTGCCTGGAGAATCCCATGGACACAGGAGCCTGGCAGGCTACAGTCCATGGGGTAGAATTGACTGAAGGGACTAAGCTTGCATGCATGCAAGGACTAAGTGCCACCTGCTGGTAAATCTTGGAATTGCATCACTACTACTGGGGATTCTTCATTCATTCAACAAATGTTTGGAAGGTCTCCTGTATGCCAGGCACTCTGCTGGACCATGGGGATACAGTAGTGGCCAAGACAGCCTCTGTCTTCGTGGAACTTGCCATGTAGTGGGAATTTATTGCACACAATGAAGATTTTAAGTGTGTGCCAGGCACAGCCCTAGGTGTCTGGGACACAGAGTAACCAGAGCAGAAACAATTCCTGCATTATTGAAATTCACAGTCCACAGGGGAGTTTTTAAGCCATTGTTTCCCAGTATTCAGTGTTTATTAAGCTTAGCCTCACAGCATACCACTTTCATAATATTTTCCTCTTTTTTTTCTTGTTCTGTTCTTTTCTTTTTTCTTTTTTTTTTTGTTATTTTCTTTAAATTTATAAACTTAAAAATAACAGGATATTGTGTTTTATTTATTTTCAAGTGTTTTATATTATGGAGTTTTATACAAGCCTATAAACCTACAAAAGGTATTGGAAATAATACAACCAGCAATCCAGTTTTTTCAAACTTTAATATTTTGGCATAGTTTGCTTCTGATTTTTTTTTTAGTTGAAATATCTTCTGCAAGTTTGTCTCCTCTCTCCCCAGATATTAACCACTACCTTGAATTTACTAATGATGCCAAACTATGTTTTTATACCATTGCTACAGATTCGTGCATCCATAACATACATAACATTGTTTTGCATATTTTAGAAAAGTGATACCATGCTGCATTATTCTTCTACAATTTGCTTTCTCCTCATTAGATTTTTGAGATTTAACTAAGTTACTATAATCAGCCCAAGTTTATTCATTTTAATTGTTGGATATTATGCCATTGTCTGAATAAACCACAGTTTATTTATCCATCCTTCTGTTTTTGGACAGTTAGATGAGTTACATATTTTGGTATTACAAACAGTGCATGACTCATTTTTCTAAATAAATAAATCCATTTGCAAGGACACTTTGTATCACTATCCTAAGTTGAAGATAGTACCACTTGTCATAAAGAGAAGGTAACTATAGGAAAATTGAAATGAAAACAAAATGTTTTCCAAGTTTAGTCAGATACCATTATCGTAGGAAGTTCAGCCCTATGGTGTGTTCTCCCTATTGGAAAGGGAGATTGGGGGGAGAGGACTTGGCACGAAGACCCAACCTTGGACAGAGATTTTTCCTCACCGATCTAATCAGACTAGAAACATCGCTAAAAAGGGAACCACTTTCTCCCTGTGTGATTCAGCATTGCTGCAAGTTCTGAGTATGGAAACCTCAAATCCCCTTTTCTTCCCTCAGTGTTGTCCATTCACTTTTTGGGGAAACACTGGATTCAGTGAAACGAAGAGGTATTAAAGGTGCACCACATGTCAGGCCCTGTGTTAGACTTTAGGGGCACAAAGAGGAAGAAGACCCCTTAAGGGACTCAACAGGTACACCAGCAGCCTGAGAAGATCAGGACCACATGGTGTGGAGGCTGGAGAATGGAAGGCTGGGTAGACGTCAGGGGAGGGTTTACCCAAAGGAGGTGACGTTTGATCTGGAGCATGCCAAGGATTTCAGCCGGCAAAGAAGAGAGGGAAGGCCATCTAGGCAGAGAAAGCAGCTTAAGCAAAGGCATCAAACGGTGCCCAAGTGTCGTACAGCGGCTGGGGGTTGGAGGGGGAGGAGGCGGACCGCAGACTGTATCATGGCTTTGGTTGTGGGTGGCTGTGGAGATAAGGGAGGGGTGGTGGGGGCGGTTAGACTCTACAGGCAGGTGGGGTCGGGTTGGCTTTGTAGAGACCAGTGGAGAGCCTGGAGGTGGCTGTAACAAAGGACCAGTATGACCAGATTTGTTCCAGGTGGAACAGCAGCTGTCCTAGTTTGTTAGCCAGATGTGTTCCCAGAGGTTGGGCAGTGATGCTGGATATCAGGCTAATGTTTGCGGAGCAGTGCCACGCCAAAGGCTGGGCTTATAAAATTCTCTGAGTGATATCTTCCAGAAAGCCAGGACCCCTGAGTCACTTGCCCCAGCTGGTCAGTCTCATCAGCTCTCTCCAGCTAACTGGAGCTCATTGAACAGTCATCTCCCATCAGGCACCTCCCGGAGCCTGCACCCAAGGCTCTGGCTGGTCTCCTGGATCTCTCTGGAAGGCCCTGTTAGCTGAGTGTGGCTCCCTTGCTTGGCAGCTTTGATCCTGACCAGTTCTCCTGGGGGCCCTGGCGGCCTTGAAGGCTCTACCCTGGGCAGGCAGGGCAGGCCGAGCCGCTGCCCTCCTACAGTCAGCTCTGTGGCCATCCTGAGGGCATCTAGGGTGACAGGAGGCTCGGGGGGCCTCCTGGAGCCGGGCTCCACGCCATGACCTCTCGGCCCAGCAGACTCCTCGGTCTGTGCTCTCTGGGCTCCCCCGGATGCTAGGCTTTAGAAAACTCCCAGGGCTTGCTGCCTGTTTTTCTTCTCAAAGACCTCCCAGACCTCTCAGAGGCCTTGTCACCACCACCAGGGGTAATGACTTACAAATGGGTGGGTTGTTCCCCCTCCCACCGGGGCACACAACTCAGAAGCCGTGGGTAGGAGGACCAGCCCTTTCTGCAGAACCCAGTGACTGACTGGCACCCTGGTGGGGAGGAGGCCTTCAGGGAACCAGTAAACTGCTGAGGGAAGTGGTCCAGAGAGGCTTTGAGGTGGCCGAGATGGCACAGCCCTCTGCCGAGAGGACATTCTGCGAGCTCCCTGGGAGGCAGCTCCCCACAGCTTTGGGCCGAAGGGCCAGAAATGGGCCTCAGCATTTTCAAACGGCAGGAATTTATTTTGAATGTTTCGTAAGGTTTCAAAAACCACACCAGCTTCGGGGTCGACACAAACGTCAACCAAACTCTTAAGTGGGACCAGATGCCCCCACGCTGGCCACAGAGGCCAGGGGAATGGCCTCCTGGTCAGCCCTTCACCCCGACTCTCGGACTCCATACCTCTGCCACCCTGCTTACCCTGTGTTTCAGTGAGTGCTTGGTAGATAATTTCTGATGGAAACCATGGGATATTGCGAGGCCAGAGCCAAGCCCACTCTGAGCTGGGGAGGCAAGACCTCAGAGGTCTTCTCCAAGAAGAGCCCTCTGGGGAAGTCACCTGGGTCTGAGCATGTGGGTCTTTAGATTGACAGGCAGGGTGGGTGAAAGCTACTGGTGCTGAAGGGCCCCACTGGAAAGCAGAGGGCAGAGTTTGGGTGAACTGGGAGAATGGCCCTGGTGCTGGGGGAAGGACTATCCCCGCTTCAAGTAATCTCCATCAGCCTACCCAAATAAAAAGTGTACTCGCCACGCAGAGCGGCTTATCCTGAGTCCCCAGCCCCATTGTCCCACCAGCCTGCCACCTCCTCAGCCCCTCTTAAAGGACATTCTGGAGCCTGGCTCTTTCCATCACCCTCCCAGTTGCTCGGTCTCACCCTGTACCAGCCTGCCCGAGGGCTAAGGCTCCTCCCAGTGTGCATTGTTGGCAAGGGATACAGATGTAGGTCCTTAAGGCTGTTGTGTGTGTCTGTGTGTCTTCCAGCTTCCCTTGGATTATCAGCATTTGTTGGCAAGGGCCATGGTGATTATTTTTTGGTGAGAGGCCACGTGGAGTTGGAGCATGACTTTGAGTTGGGTCAACCTAGGTTTGAGTCTGGCTCTGACACTTCTTGTTTAGCCTTGGCAAGGGACTGAGCCACTCTGAACTTGCTTTTTGGTCGTCTTTGTGATCCCCGTGCCAGTGGAGTGTCTTCTCACGTCAGGGGCTCTATATCCCTATCTTGTTGAATCCTCCCAACAACCCCATGCGGCAGGTATTATTATCTGCCTTGTACAGATGACGACAGTGATGCTTCCCAAGGTCGTGCTGCCAGTGGCAGAATCAGGATTCCATCTTAGTGCCTGCCCCTGGGCCACGCGGCCTCCCTCGAGAAGGGGGACAGTGCCCGGCCTGGCAGAGTTCCCCCAGGCCCCGCCTGTAGAGGGCAGGACCATCAGACATTAAGCTCTGTGAATAATCCTGTTCTGAGCATACCACGCTGACCCTGTCTTGGTGGCCCCACAGGAGGAATGTCTGCGGGGGACAGTGCTGCCCGGGATGGACAACGGCAAACAGCACCAACCACTGTATCAAACGTGAGTGCCTCCACCCCATCCACCCTCTCTCTCTCTCTCTCTCTCTCTCTCTCCATTGAGCTGAGTTGGGTGTGGCATCTCTGGAACCTGGAGCACGTGTTTTCCCCAACTCACCTCTGGAGCAGGCAGCCCTCTCCAGCGGGAAGCAGTGGAAGGGAGGAGGCGAAAAAGTGCCTCCAGGGAACTCCTCGGTAGGACTCTGTGCTTTCACTGCAGAAGGCCCGGGTTCAATCCTTGGTCGGGGAACTAAGCTCCTGCAAGCTGCATGGCAAAAAAAAAAAAAAGCCTCCTGATGACTGAACTGAAAATGACTTCTCAGATAAACCCCTGCTTGTGTTTATAAAGCTTCCTGTATGCCTCTTCTGATGTCCCCCTGTGTTGGGGCTCACCCCTAGCCTGCCCTGGCGTCTGCAGAACACACCTGGCCCCAGAGCCTCTGCATCCTACATTCCGTGGGAAGAGGGTACTCACAATGCATGCTGTGGGGATCCACCTCTGCTCTGGCCCCTGGCGGGCATTCTACCAGCATGGTCAGATGAGTCTCTGGTTCTGTGTCTGGGGCAGTCTTCCTCTGGGCCTCTTCGAAGCCTGGCAGGCTGGCCCAGATTAGGAAATGTACCACCCACCTGACTGCTCCCTCTGTTACCACCAGCACCATTACTACTCCTACTGCTTCTACTATCATCGTTACCACTATAGCTGCTGCTTCTACCGCCGTTACTGTACTAACACCACCACCGTGGACACCGCAACAGTGACGAGGACTACTGCAGCTACTAGCTAACCGCTGGGGACTTACTGTGTACCCGACGCTGTGCTACGCTCTTCACATACATCATCTTACTTGAGTCTCTCAATCCTGTAACGTGAGTGTTTACTGCCCATCCCGCTCACAGCCTGGGACACTGAGGCTCAGGTTGGTTAAGAAACGTGTCCGAGGAGACAGCATCGGAGTCTGGCTCAGGAGGCAGACTCTGGGCAGTCTGACCCGGAACCGCGTGCTCGTACCCGTGGGGCCTTCTGGACTCTGGGAGCCCCACAGGTGATGACTGGGCGGTTTTAGAGAGCTTGGATCGTCCTCCCGCACACCCCGGGGCCCCTCTCAAGCCTTCGTCAGCACCACGCCCCCCGCTCCGGTGTTTGTGGCAGTACCGGGAGCTCTGCCCAGCTGTTCCTCCTGGATCCGATTCTACCCTCTGCCCTAAGCCTGGCTACAAAGCCCCAGTCTCACCAGCACCCCTTCCCACCCAAGGACAAGCCCTAGGCCCTTTCCAGTGTGAGTTTCACAGCTAGTGGTCCAGCAGGGTGATGAAACCTATGGTGTTCCTGTCCCTGATGGATGCCCTCATTTCTGGTCTCCTGATGCCTTCTGAGACGGGGATAGACAGGGATGCAATGGGGTTGCTTCCATTCCTACGGGGCTGGCTCACTAAACTTTCAGTTCTGTCTCTGACCTCATGGCCTTGACCCTCTCCCAGTCTGATGATGAAGCCTGGGCAGAATCTTGGGTCTCTCTGAGGATCTCCAGATAAAGAAGGCAAAATTCCAAACTCAGAAACAAATAGCAAAGCAGATTTCTACCCGAAAATCCTTTCCTTTTTGGGGAACCTGGATTAGTGGGGCTTGCAGAGGCTAGGTACTTGGTGACTAGGGACACAGTTAGGGGAGGGACCCCTCTTCATAACTTGAAAGATAAGGACCGTGTGCCTCAGATGACTTGCTCAAGGTCATATAGCTCCTTAGTAGAGGATCTGGGACCTGAAATCGGTGACTCCCCTGGGCAGAGAAGCCAAGGATGTGGGTAGCTCAGTAAGTTTACAGCCAGGAGAAGCTCTGGGGCTGGGGGCTGAACACTGGTATGTTATTAAAGTTCCATAGGTGATCCTAGCCAGGGCTGAAGGCTGCTAAGCAGAGTTTGGGGTCAGTCATGGAAAGATCTGCCTTGGGGAGCCCTACTCAAATTTGAATGTTCCCATGAATCCTCTGTTATTCTTGTTGTTCAGTTGCTCACTTGTGTCTGACTCTTTGTGACCCCATGGACTGCAGCACATCAGGCTTCCCTGTCCTTCACCATTTCCAGGAGCTTGCTCAAATTCATGTCCACTGAGTCACTGATACCATCCAACCATCTCATCCTCTGTTGCCCCCTTCTCCTCCTGCCCTCAATCTTTCCCAGCATTAGGGTCTCTTCCAGTGACTTGGCTCTTTGCACCAGATAGCCAAAGTATTGGAGCTTCAGCTTCAGCATCAGTCCTTCCAATGAATATTCAGTGTTGATTTCCTTTTAAGATTGACTGGTTTAATCTCCTTGCAGTCCAAGGGACTCTCAGCAGTCTTCTCCAGCACCACAATTCAAAAGCATCAGTTCTTTGGTATTCAGCCTTCTTTATGGTCCAACTCTCACATCCATACGTGACTACTGGAAAAACCATGGGTTTGACTGTATGGACCTTTATCAACAAAGAGATGTCTCATCTTTTCAATATGCTGTCTAGGTTTGTCATAGCTTTCCTTCCAAGGAGCAAACATTGCTTAATTTAATGGCTACAGTCACCATCCACAGCAATTTTGTCGCCCAAGAAAATAAAATTTGTCACTTCTACTTTTTCCCCTTCTATTTTGCCATTAAGTGACGGGGCTGGATACCATGATCTTAGTTTTTTTGAATGCTGAGTTTTGAGCCAGCTTTTTCACTCTCCTTTGGGATCTTATTAAAGTGTAGACTGTGACTCAGCAGGTCTGGGGTGAGGCTGGAGAGTCTGTTTCTAACAAGCTCCTAGGGGATGCTGATGCTGCTGGTCCTCGGACCACACTTTGAGTAGCAAGCCCTGGGGGGCTGTCTGGAGGCCTGGGGAGGGATTTGGGGCTAGAGATGAGGAGGAGGGCTCGTAAGTTCTAGGGAGCTTAGGAGAGTGTTGCTGAGGTTGGAAAAGTTGGGGAGGCTAGCTTCAGAGTGGGTGGCCTTCTCCCTAGCTGCCCGAGGGTCTGGGCATGAGCCTCGCTCGGGCCTGAAGGCTCTCGATTTCCTGACTTGCTCATGACTTTCCAGCATCATTCTCTGCCAATCTGGAGTTTCAACACTGGAAACTCGAGGTTGGGTGAGTCTGCGGATTGTCAGAACTGATGTGTGTGTGCACCCTTGCGCCCTGAGCAGGGGGCGGCTGCTCCGGAGTGCCGTCAGTACCCACTCCACCCTGGGGGTCCTCAGCCCTGTTATTTCTCTCCCCGGTGTTCTGCTGCCCCTACAGGTGTCTCTGGGACTCTGGCATGCAGGCTGGCAGCGCCCCGGGAAGACTTTGCCAGTGGGTGTTAGCCTCTCCCACTGGAAGTCGACTTGCCCACTGACGGTCTGCGCACTAATTAGCTGGGCCCAGTGCTGTTTGCTTGTTGCTATTTTGCTGCTAATGAGCCTAATGAGAACCACGTGGACGGCGGGGTGTTGGCCTGGATGGCTGGGTCCGAAGCTCTGTCAAGTATGGGCTCTTGCTTCCACACCCTGTCAGCTGGCAGTCCTGCTTCCTCTGTGTGGTTTGCGTCTCCCTATCCCCTCCCCACGCTACACTCCCCTGGCTGGAGCCAATGCTGCCAGTTCTGGGGAGTGCTCATGACTCTGGTCTAGCGGTTTCACAGATGTGGGGTGCCTCTCCTGGTCTGGCAAGCTTGGGGTGACAGGGAGAGGTTGTGTGACATTCCCCCAAATGCCAAGTCTAGTCTCAGAAGGGTGCAGGGGGTCAATCCACCCCCTGGTCTCTCCCAGATACCTGTGGGTCCAGCCCACTGCCCACACACAGGGAGTGATGGCCTTTGTGCCCTGGGTCTCCCCTGACCCCCCGCTTGCCTCCTCTCATGGAATCCTAGGTTGCCGTAACATACCGGCCATCTCCCTGGCAGCCTCTCTCTTTATTTCTGTCCGGTCCCTGGGCCTCGGGGAGCCACGGCATCTGCAGGTGTCCGTTGCTGGAAGCCCAGCTGCTCTCTGCAGCCTGGCGGGGTCTGGAGCTGGGCCCTCGCCTCCTCCTCTGGTCTTGGTCTCCTCCTTCCCTTCTGTGGCTTTGCCAGCCCTGCCACACAATTTATGTGTTTATGTATTTGTGCAGGCAGCTCGCTGGGGCCTGCTGGCTGGCTCGGCTGAAGTAAAGGGCTGCAGGGTGTGGGGAGGCTGGATCCTGTTTAGAGTTAGAGCTTTTGGAAGACTGTCCAGTCTTCCCAGACTGACTCACCCCAATACACATACAGCCTTTGCAGGGGCTTCTAAAGTCTCATCCTGGGGAAGAAGATTTGAAGAATTCTCTGGCTTCTCCTTTTATCTCAGCCTAGATGCACAGGGGCCGGGGCTGTTCTGGGGAAGGCAGAAGGCTCTCAGGGAAGGGGCTAGGAGGGTTACCACCCCCACGCCCCCACCAGGAGTAAGGCACGGAGTGAGAACATATACTTTAGATTCCAGTGCCAGATTCAAGGAGTCATAGCTTTGAATCCCAGCTCTGTGTCCTCAAGCAAGTGCCTGGCCCTCTCCCAGCCCCAGAGCCTCACCCAGTAAGTGAGTATAACACCTCACCCAATGAGTGGGTATAACAGTCTCTATAGAGCTGCTTCTAATAATAGTAGCACACTCAAGCTCTTAACGAGGGTCAGAACTTAATTTTTAATTTTTAACCCTGACAACAACCCTCCTGTAAACCAGATTTGATCTTTATGCCCATTTACAGATGAGGTTAACTCTTTGTCCAAGTCATGCAGCTGGGACTCGGCAGAGCCTGGGTGTGAATTTAGGTAGCCTAGTCCAGAGGACAGGGCTTGACACCACGGTCCTGGGAAACGAGTGAGTGCGTGTAGAGAGCCTGGCATGGGGTAACTTTGGCTGTGATCTTAATCTCAATTCAGGAGGCTATGCTGCCTGCCTGGGTTTAAATGCCAGCTCCATAGCTTAGCTTCAAGACCTTGGGCAAGATGTTTAAGCTCTCTGTGCCTCAATTTCTTTTTCCGTAAAATATGACTAATACTCATCCCTGCCTAACAGAATTCTAAGGAACAAAGAGAGAGCTTAGGGCAAATGTTTAGTTCAAAGCCTGGCATGTTCTGGATGTTCCATACATGTCTGGCCTTGATGGTGAGAGCAGGGACTGTATCTCGTGACCCCTGGGCCTGCAGTGCAGTGCAAGCATTCGTTGGATACAAGGTGAAGGCTCACCAACAATGTGCTGAGCAACACAGGGCCTTTCCCAGGCCTGTGCAGAGAGGTCTCCTCCTGCTGCCCTGGGCTCATCAGCCTTTTCAGAAAACTCCCCATGGTGCTCAGGAGACCCTGGAATGGCCTGGGCACTTGTTCTTGTGTTTTGGCCCCAAGCCTCTCTACTTGTGGGGCCATTACAACAGCATGACTTCTGGACCACATCTCAGTGCTGTGAGGATCCCCATCCCTTCTGATCTGAGCTTCTCCTGAGTTTCCCTGAAGGAGCTCTTCTGGCCCCCCCAGCCCAGCCCTGCAAATGACCCCACCCCAAAGGCCAAGACTCTGGCCAGATGGGGAAGAGCCCCAACTTTGGAGCCAGACTCTCTGAGTTCAAACTCTTGCTCCATCACTTACTTGCACGGGGATCTCAGACAAGTTGCTGGACTGCTCTAAGCCTCAGTTTGTCCATATGTCAAATGAGGGTCAGACTGGTACCCCTGGTTGTTGTAAGAATCTTTAGAGGAGATACTTGTAAAGAAATTGGCCCCAGGGTCTCATAATGGTAAGTACTGAGCAAACGTTAGGGAAAAAGTTCAGGGCACGTGTGAGATTTGCAGGTTCATTACTGATTGTTTTGGAACCAGCAGGAACTAGAGGCTCGAGCCTACCTATGGCTCATCTCTGGGTGAATTGTCCGATGAGATTCAGTAGTTGGTGGGAGTGGTAGAAAGGAAAGTGGAAGGCGTTAAGGGGAGCTATCACACAACTGCAGTGGAGACCCAGCTAACAGAAAGGGTACAGTCCTAGCAAGAGACATTGCCCAACTCTACCCCCTCCATGTGGGGGTACCTTAGATCTTCCTGTTGAGCAGGTGTGTGCCCCCAAGTCTTTTTGCTCCAAGGATTATATAGGAGATGCTCTTACCCAGGGCCTTCTCTGGAGGCTCAGATGGTAAAGAATATGCCTGCAATGTGGGAGACACAGAAGTTGCAGGTTCGATCCCTGGGTTGGGAAGATCCCTTGGAGAAGGGAATGGCAATCCACTTCAGTATTCTTGCCTGGAGAATTTCTTGGACAGAGGAGCTCGGTGGGTTATAGTCCGTGGGGTCACAGAGTCAGACATGACTGAGTGACTAACACACACACACATACAGATGTACACACATGCATGCACACATACACACACATGCAAAGAATTCTATGAACAGAGGTGCCTGGTGGTTTACAGTTCATGGGGTCACACATGCATGCACACACACAAAGAATTCTATGGACAGAGGAGCCTGGACGGAGGAGCTGCAGTCCTTGGATCACAAAGAGTTGGACATGGCTGAGCCACTAACACTTTCACTTTCACTTCCCCAGGGGGTCGTGAAGCCAGGGCCTGTGTCCTGTCGATGCCAGTAGGGTGCCTGCTTGCTACATGTGTGTTAAAGGACTGAGTGGGTGAATGATTACTCGGGTGACCTGATAGTTTCCTTCTGCCATCCCCAGCTGCCTCTTCTCATCTCCTCAGCTTCACCTTTCCTACTCAACATCTTAATGTTGGGCTACCTTTAACTTTCTCCAGATCTTCCAAATCCTCCTCCCAGAGAGGGGGGACCATGTGAAGCAAATCCAGCATTAATTGCTCCCCCCCCCGACTATTGAGTGCCTGTAGGCACTGTGCCAGACAATTAAAACACAACAATAATAAAAGTGGCAGTACTCGCTCTGTGCCAGGGACCACACTAAACCCTTCAGCACCCCCTGCCCTGTAAACGGCCACCACGTTGATCTCTGTGCTGGCTCCTCCCATGTCCCTTGGCTGCTGCTTCTCCTCTGCCCAGCAACTAAACATTGGACTGAGTTCTGGGCTCTCTTCTTTTCTTTTTCACTGCACTGTCCTGGAGTGATCTAATGCATTCCCATGGATGTGAGCATCGTCTCTGGGCTGATGACACCCAGATTTATGTGCATCTTCAGCCAGACTTCTCCTCCGACCTCCAGACTCCTTTCATCCCGCTGCCTCCTTGGCATCTTGATGCTCTTGATGCCTCCAGACACCCCCACCCAGACCCCAGCTTTACCAAAGCGAACTCATGGTTTCCCTCCCTCTGAGCCAATGTCCCTGACCAGGCCTTACCCACCCTGTTAAAAGGCAACCCGTCTATCTGAATGCTCGGGCTGCACTCTTGGGGACCATTTAGCACACTTTCCTCTTACTTAGGTTTTTGTCCAATCTATCACCAAGCCCTGTGTGTGTCACTTCCTAAATCTCTTGGGAGTCTGCTTCTCACTCCCCCACCTCCCCCCAGCTCCATGCTTCTCCAGTCTCTGGTCCTGAGCAATAGCACATCCTCCTAGGTAACCGCTGCAGCTGGCTGATTGCTCCCACTGCCCCCCTTACCCTCCGGTTCCATCTCGTAAATTCGATAATCACACGTGCGTGCATGTTAAGTCGCTTTGGTCTTGTCTGACTCTTTGTGACCCCATGGACCCTAGTCCGCCAGGCTCCTGTGTCCATGGGATTCTCCAGGCAAGAATACTGGGATGGGTTGCCATTTCCTTCTCCAGGGGATCTTCCTGACCCAGGGATGGAACCCGCATCTCTTATATCTCCCGCATTGGCAGGCGTGTTCTTTACCACTAGCGCCACCTGGGAAGTCCAGATATTCACACATCCCTAGTCAAACCTTCCTGCAGCAGTGTGTTCAGCCTCGTGTGTCCGCCCCTCGCTCACCGAATCCAGGCTGGGTTCCTGGGATGTGCCGCCTCCAGGCTGTTGCACGAGATTTCTCTCGTCTCCGTAGGGGGCTGCCTCCTCATCCTCCTTCCGGTTTGTTTCCAGCTCCCCCCACCAGTTTGTGGAGAGTTGCCCCCAGCAGCCTTGTTTTTCTGGATCTCAGCCTGTCGACTGTTTCCTCCATCCTTCATACCCCAACTTCTCTTCCTCTGCTTGTTTGTTTACTTGTTTTATGAGTCTTGCCGAGCTGGAGGCCCTGTGAGAAAAAGGACAGTGTCTGTCTTGTTTACCGTCCTAGGCAAAGAGTAAATGTTGGATGCACGACTGTTTTCTAGAGAAAACGAGACTGGCAGAGGTGATGAAATCTGCCTGAGGTCACCCGGTTGGAATTCAAATGCAGGTCTCTTTGACTGTAAGGCTGCTCTCTCCTCCACACTTCTGCCCTGGCCTTGGCTGAGTTATAAGTGGGACTGGTGTACTTCCCTCTTGACCTTTGTGGGTCCTGGGCGTGGAGCTGGTGTGTCTGCAGAAGGGCTTGGATGGCTCCATATCAGTCACAGACTTGTCCTCTGTGTCCTGGAGCAGCTCCCCTGGAAAAAACAGGGTCCCCGGGCATATCCCCGAGGAGGGCAGCTTCAGGATTCCATTAGAGCTGCAGGGGCCCTTTTTAAATCCCTGCCTCCTCTAGACAGAGCCCTCAGGGCTGTGAAGGGGTGGACAGGTGAGCTTCTGCTTTAGGGCAGGAGCTTGCGGCAAACCCGGGCCTCAGCCCTGGGCCCCCGAGTCCTACCCAGTGGTCCCTTCCTCATGCCTGCTGGAGCTGATGGGAATTGAGGCTGCTCTCTGCCCCAGCCCCTGGCCCCCCAACTGGCCCAGCATCTCGGCATTTGTTAATGCAATTAGCAGGGCGGTCCATGCCGAGGGGCTGGGGGCCAAGGTCTGACTCACACCTCCCCTTCCTCCCCTCCGGCCGCCAAACGGTAGAGGCCCCCTCGGCCTGCCAGACGACGACGTCTGCAGGGCGCGCGCAAGGGGCCAAGAACGGCATCTTTCTCTCATTAGAGGCTTTTATGTGAACACAACTGCTATTTTGGAGCCGGGCGCTTGGCTGGCCCCTGAGCCCCAGGGCTGCTTCCAGCCCTCCTGAGCTGCCGCCCCAGCCCAGCTGTGATGGGAACAGCCGAGTCCTTGAGGACCTGACTTCTCCCACAGCCTGGCGGCTCGGGGCCGAGTCGGGGTCTGGGGTGGACACAGCCCCTGGGCAGAGTTTGGGTGTAAAGAGGATGAGTCCCTCGTGGATTCTGAGAGTGTGTGAAGGCCAGTGAGAGATTTCCTGGCCCCAGGGCAGGGGGTGGGCTCTGACATCAGGGTCCCCTTTCTTTGGGAACCAGAGGTCAAGGCTGTGGAGAAACAGCTCAGGGCCATAGTTACACCCCTCCTCCCTGACCCAGTGAAGTGAATTCCAAAGGCAAACTGAGGCTCCAGGTAGGGGTCTAAGGTGGGGTGTGAGGGAAGGACAGTACTGAGCGTGGTGGGAGACTGTCCTGTCTGCAAAGGCCTCTAGATGTGGAAGAGACAGGGCCCTGTCCTGAGGGAGGGGGCGGTACTCAGTGGGAGGGGGTCCTAGTGTCCCACTGAGGCAGAGTTTAGGAAAGATGGCATTTTAATCGGAGGGGCTGCTGAGGAGCCTCGGGTGTGGGGGTCCTGGGCCCAGCGTCTAATCTGGAAGCTGGGGTTATCTCCCGGACAATTAGCATGCGGGGGCCTGGAGGCCTCGGAGGAGGGTGCGGGCTGAAGCCGCCCACCCTGAAGTCAGCGCCTCACCTGATGGATGATTGATGGAGGGAGAAGGCATCTCTGAGTCCCAGGAGAGAGAGTGGATGACAAGAGGCCTGCGTGGTGAGGGTGGGAGGTGGAGAGGAGACCGGCTGTGTTCAACACCTGAGAAGCAGCCCTCACTCTGCACCACAGCGCGTGTTACATCTCTGTAACCAGGGTCCACGTTGTCATTGCCTTTTCCTGGGAAAAACGTCATGGCAGAGAAATCCAGAAGCCCTCTTGCTTCCATCCCTTGGGGGTGTGGGTTTTTTAAGCTTTATTTCTCTCTTTTTTTTTTTTTTTTAAAGCTTTGCAAAATGCTATCCAATACAACTTCCTGTGGAAACTTTCTGTGGAAATGCTCTGTATCCTGCCATCTAACATGGTAGCCCTGAGCCTCCTTTAGCTGTTGAGCCCTTGACATGTGTCTAGTGCAACTGAATTTTAAATTTTATTTAATCAATTTCACTGGCAATAGCCCTGTATTGCTCATGGTTACAGGCTTCCCTGGTGGCTCAGAAGGTAAAGAACCTGCCTGCAATGCAGGAGACCCGGGTTCCATCCCTAGATTGGGAAGATCCCCTGGAGGAGGGTATGGCAACCCACTCCAGTATTCCTGCCTGGAGAATCCCCAGGGGGAGAGATACCTGGCGGGCTGCAGTCCATGGGGTCACAAGCGTCGGACACGACTAAGCTCATGGCTACAGCACCAGACAGCGCTGGACGGCACAGCCTCAGAGAGTGCAGAGCACGTCCACGTCCCTGATTTCTGCTGAGGCTCACACAACTCTCTGAGGCAGCAATTGTCAGACCCCTTTGATGGATGAGACACCTGAGGCACAGGTTGAGGCATCTCAGTGAGACAAGAGGTGCCCAAGGTCACACAGGCGGGGTGTGGCTGAGCGAGGGGTCAAACCAAATCTTCCTGACTCAACCCAAGGTCCTTTTGCTACCAAGCCACTGTTCACAGAGGCTGTGAGCAGATGGTAGAAGCGGCCTGCCTGCTGGGAGCTCTTTCCAGACTCTCCCCTCCCGAGGCCTGCCCATTCTGAATTTGGTTTCCACCCAAATGGAGGGGTTTTGGGTGGAAAATCTGAGCAAACCTCTTCTCGACTGTACTGGATCTGAGTGAAGGTAGAAGGGGGCACAGCCAGGAGTCGGGGGTTGGGGCACGGTGGAGAGAACGGTACTTTCTATTTCTTACTTTCAAAGCAGTTTCGGGAGTTTTCTTTTTATTCCCTCTCTTTCGGCATCCTGCTAACTTCACAGAGCTGAACTCCCAAAGCTGAAACTTCCCACATGTCCAATCCTCAGTGAGAAAGAGAGTGCCAGGAATGTGGACAAGCCAGGGTTCAGGAGCCCAAATTATGAATGGCTAATGGCTGGCATTGGTGAGCGGGCATGGGAACCTGGGAGCAGCATGACTTGCAGGTTCTGAGGATGCTGGTCCCTGACAGGGAGGGGCTGGACATGTCTTTGATGGCTAGACATGAGCATCGGGGCATCATGCTTGATAACCCGTCACCAATAATCAACAAAGACTTGTTAAAGCCATATACCCTCTCTGGGTTGACTTCTCAAGTATAAGGCATGACCTCTGCTCTTGTGGGAAAGTGGGAGGAATGAGGATCCAGGCATGAAACATGAGGACGGCCTAGCCTGCCACGCTGGGAATTTTCTCTCTTAAACTTCCCACAATGCCGCTTGAAACTGCCTCTCTGGGGGTGCCTCGGCATTTCCTTCTCTGCCTTATGCAATCGCCCCTGCCATGGGCGATTCTGCAATGACTGAGCCCTAGATACTTCAGTTTTGAAATCTGTGCTCGTTTGACCTAGGAATGCTTTTCACAGTCTCCTTTAAACAAAAGGCACTTGACCACTATGGCCTGCTCCTTCCCCAAGGGTTCCAAACTTTTGCATTTCACCAGTAAATATCCAAACACATCTTATGTACCAGAGTACAGTAGCCAGCTTTTCATTTTGCTAAGTGAGAATATTAGAAACATCATTTGCCATCACCTTTAAACACTTCAAAGAACATTTTAACACCAGAAAAGGAGGCATAATATAATCTTAAAATAAAAGACACTTAAATTTTTTTTTTTTGTATTGGAGGATAGCCTCTTGAGAAACCTGTATGCAGGTCAGGAAGCAACAGTTAGAACTGGACATGGAACAACAGACTAGTTCCAAATAGGAAAAGGAGCACGTCAAGGCTGTATATTGTCACCCTGCTTATTTAACTTATATGCAGAGTACATCATGAGAAACGCTGGTCTGGAAGAAGCACAAGCTGGAATCAAGATTGCCAGGAGAAATATCAATAACCTCAGATATGCTGATGACACCACCCTTGTGGCAGAAAGTGAAGAAGAACTAAAGAGCCTCTTGATGAAAGGGAAAGAGGAGAGTGAAAAAGCTGGCTTAAAGCTTAACATTCAGAAAACTAAGATCATGGCATCTGGTGCCATCACTTCATGGGAAATAGATGGGGAGACAGTGGACACAGTGGCTGACTTTATTTTTTGGGGCTCCAAAATCACTGCAGATGGTGACTGCAGCCATGAAATTAAAAGATGCTTACTGCTTGGAAGGAAAGTTATGACCAACCTAGGTAGCATATTAAAAGGCAGAGACATTACTTTGCCAACAAAGGTCCATCTAGTCAAGGCTATGGTTTTTCCAGTGGTCATGTATGGATGTGAGTGTTGGAATGTGAAGAAAGCTGAGCGCTGAAAAATTGATGCTTTTGAACTGTGGTGTTGGAGAAGACTCTTGAGAGTCCCTTGGACTGCAAGGAGATCCAACCTGTCCATCCTAAAGGAGATCAGTCCTGGGTGTTCATTGGAAGGACTGATGTTGAAGCTGAAACTCCAGTACTTTGGCCACCTCATGGGAAGAGTTGACTCATTGGAAAAGACCCTGATGCTGGGAGGGATTGGGAGCAGGAGGAGAAGGGGACAACAGAGGATGAGATGGCTGGATGGCATCACCGACTCGATGGACATGAGTTTGAGTAGACTCTGGGAGCTGGTGATGGACAGGTAGGCCTGGCATGCTGCGATTCATGAGGTCACAAAGAGTCGGACACGACTGAGCAACTGAACTGAACTGAACTGAACTGATAGCTACTTTACAGTGTTGTGTTAGCTTCTGCCGTACAGCAAAGTGAATCAGCTGTCCAGACACATCTCTCACCTCTTTTTTGTATTTCTTTACCTTTTAGGTCACCACAGAGCACTGTGCTGTATTGCAGATTCTCACTACTCATTTTATACATAGTATCAGTAGTGTATATACGTCAACTTCAATCTCCAGGTTCATCCCACCGCCCACTTTCCCTCTTGGTATCCATATGTTTGTCCTCTGCATCTGAAAGAAACTTTTTCAATGGGGAAGAAAATAGTGTTATAAGAAACCCAAAAAACTGTTTTGTTTTTCTTGTTTTATGGTAGGCCGGTAAAAACTGACCTAAGATTGTCCCCCTTCATGGACAGACACTTGGAGCCACCATTTGGGGCCAGTTGGGGGTGATCTTGGGGGGAGTGGGGAGGGAGGAGAGAAGGTTATGCTCCAGTCCCATAATGCAGATGCTCAGCTCAGAAGAAAACACTGTAGTAAGGGAATCACTACCTGCTGAGACTTGTGAAGACAACGCAGAGGAGGATGCAAATGAAGTCGGTGAGAGCTGGTTCACAGCCTCTGAAAACCCAGCACTTGTTTCAGGAGGACCTTTCTTATCTGACCTGGCATCTGTGCTGTTTCAGAAGTGACTGGTCCGTAAAGGTTATCTTTCCAAACGGGTTTTTTCTCCTGACACGTCTGGCTTGGAAGCCTTTTAGAACTTTTATCGACCACAATATTACATGCATGCATATATGCCGGTTTTATAGTTTCCCCCAGCCACCCACTTACCGTGAGCTGTTTGTTCATCACACCAACCAAAGTTTGCCCAGCCTGGTCCTCATTGAAGACCTAACTGCCTGGTGGCAACGGGCTTCCGTGGTTGTGAGAACCCACCACGGGACCGAGCTTCCTCCACGCAGGGAGCAGTCTTGCTGTCTTTGTATCCCTGGCACCCGATCTGACCCAGAGAGGGTGCTCACTAAATGTCTGCGGATGTATTGGTGAATGAGGCAGAACCAGGGCAGGCGAATCACAGGGAAGCACAGGCTCATACTGCAGGATGTGGGGTGCTGGATTTTTAGAGAGTGAAAGATCTGATTGTTAAAGTCAAGGACTGGGCCATCCTTGCAGCCCAGGAGGGGAAGGACAGAAGCTAGACTGGTTTCGTAAGGCTCTCTTAAGGGCAAAGACCAGCCACGCGGAGGTGGAATGGAAACGGAGACTGGGGGGGCTGTGTGACCTTTCCCTCCCCCATGCCAGGCTTGGCCAGCAGAGAGGTGTGGGTGGATCTGAGGGGCTAGGAATGATGTAGCAACTGTGGTCCACATGGGAAACCACTCAGGCCCTCCCTTTCTACTCCATCCCCAGGATAAACCAGGGCTGATTCCTGTCCTGCACAATCCTGCTCCTGCAATGTTCGCTGGTCCTGATTTGACCCCAAGCAGCCCGTGTCTCTGGTGGTGGTGGTGACAAGGGCTTGGCAGGTGGTCAGGTGGGGGCTCGCTCCACTTGGGCAGGGGGAGGGGCAGCCAGGTGATAGGCCAAAATTCTGCTGAGGTGGCAGTTTGTATTTGGGGAAGTGCTCAGGGTTATAATTCTCTCGTACAGACTGCTTACCTGGAGGTCTGGGGCCTACCAAGAACGGATGCCCAGGCATTGAGGAAAATGCTCTTGCCTTAAGATCTAGCTCATGGGTGGGGTCCTACAGTGAGACCTATTATTTCCTTACTTGCCCCAGAGTAGGCAGGCTGCCCTTGGTTTACACTATGCCCAATCTATTCACCCATTCTGTCTCTGGTCAGCATCATCACCTCCAGGAAGTCTTCCCTGACTTTCACTTCTTGCCTCAGACTAGGTTAGAGGCTCTGGTCAACACTTATCACATGCCCTCTGTCCTTGCTTCCACGTGAGACAGGACACTCCCTACGAGTGGGAGGTTCTTTACCACTGGCCTCATACCTAATGAGTGCTCAGTGAATGTTCACTGAATGAATGCATGAGCTGGTAAACATCCTCCCTCTATCTCAGATTGACTCTGTGGGCTTTGGAGAGGGATGGGTCTGAAGGTCTGAGGTCTCCGCCACCAGAGCTGACCTGGGATGCACAGCATCCCGGGGCAGGGCTCCCAAGGCTGCATTCAGTGGCTGACTTAAAGCCAACAGATCCCTTTTGTTGTTTCATCATCAGCTCTGGGCCAAGGTTCAGAGGGTGGGTCAGCCCTGGTGGGAGACAGTGGGGGTGGATGGAGCCTGGGCTTTTCAGTCAAACACACCTGGATTGGATCCTCCATCCACCACGGACTGGCTGGGTGACCTCTGCATGTCTTTTAATCTCTCTGAGCTTCAGAGGCATTATTTGTGAGATGAAAGTCACAATCCCACTTGCTGTATAGGATTGTTTTAGGCTTAAATGAGACAGTGTATGTGAAGTACAGTGCCTGGCATGTTGTAAGCATTGAATAGATTGATAGTAGCTGCCATAATTAAAGAGCTTCCTGGGTGGCTCAGGGGGTAAAGAATCTGCCTGCAATGCAGGAGATGCAGGAGTTTCAGCTTCAATCCCTGGCTTGGGGAGATCCCCTGGAGGAGGGCATGGCAACCCACTCTTGCCTGGAGAATCCCATGGACAGAAGAGCGTGGTGGACTACAGTCCATGGGGTCACAGAGAGTCAGACCTGACTGAAGCGACTGAGCATGCATGCATGCTGTAACAAAAATAATATCGATTGTGTTGTTATGAAGCATATGCTAGGAGTTAAGGAGGCAAAGAGGTGTAAGGGACAGTCACTGCACCTGGGGGTGCTGACTGTATTAGAGAGTTGAGACACATACATAAACAATCTATCACACTGATGGTGGGTGGGGCTTCCCTGATGGTTCAGTGGGTAAAGAATTCGCCTGCAATGCAGGAGACACAGGAGATGTGGGCTCGATCCCTTGGTTGGGAAGATTCCCTGGAGGAGTAAATGACAACCCTGACAGGCTACTGCCCAAAGGGTCGCAAAGAGCTGGACACAGCTGAGCACGGGCCCAGATGGACGGAGTGAGGGTGGCCCGTCGGGCATGAGTGCCGCGCACCGTGGTTCAGAGGACAGAGTAGTACCTGGAGGCAGGTCATCTGGGCTGGGGGCAGGGGGGCCTTGAGGGAACAGCAGGACCTAGTGTAGAGGAACGGGAGAGAGCCCCACGGCGGGGACACAGCACACACAGAAGCCGAGAGAAGAGGAAACCATGCCCGTGGCCAGTCCCCAGCCGGACAGACCACGCACAGGGAGCGCTCAGCGGGTGTAGAACACGGTGTCGGGGGTGCGGCCGGTCATGCAGTCTTTGACGGGTGGTCCAAACACGCCAGGGCGGCCCTCACCCTCTCCCTGTCTCCGCAGCCGTGTGCCAGCCGCCCTGCCAGAACCGGGGCTCCTGCAGTCGGCCCCAGCTCTGCGTGTGCCGCTCAGGCTTCCGCGGAGCCCGCTGCGAAGAGGTCATTCCCGAGGAGGAATTCGACCCCCAGAACTCCAGGCCAGCACCCCGACGCTCGGCCGAGGGACCCCCCAACCTGCGCAGGAGCAGTGTGGCCAGAGAAAGCACCACGGCCAGAGCTCGGCCCCCAGCGCCACAGCCGCAGCGGGCCAGGTGAGTCCCCTTCCTCAGTGGGCCCTCTCTTCTTGGGAGGGTTGCGCAGCCTCTCTGGGGCGGGTTCTGCCTTCGGCCTGTTTGGTGAAGACCTTGGTGGAGGAGGCTGGAGAGTCCCTCTGGCCCGCCCCGTCCTCTCCTCCCCTTCCCCAGCCCCGCCAGAGGGGTGGTGAGCAGGGCAGCAGGTTTCGGGGTTGGCACAGGCTCTAGCAGACTGGACTGCACGGTGGAGGTGGGAGGTGAGCGCCTACCCTCTAGGTCCTGGGAGAAAGATGAGGAGGGCATGTACCTGGACTCAGGCTCTGTGCTTTCAAATCCTGGTTGCCACTTCCTAGGTGGGTGACCTTGGGCAAGTTACTTACCTCTCTGATTCCTCATCAGTAAGGTGGGGACAACGACAATGATGATAACCATGGAATTGTAAGGATTAGGTTCGTTAATAAGAAGAAAGTGTTTAGAAGGGTGCCTGGCACAGAGTAAACTCTGTAAATGTTTCTCCTCCACTTCCTTCTTTCCTACCTGTGGTTTGGGGGATGCGGGAAGGACTCCTCTGCCAGAAAAAAAAACAAAAACCTTCCAGGACTTCCCTGGTGGTCCAGTGGTTAAGACTCTGCTTGACTGCAGGGGGCCACAAGTTCGATCCCTGGTCGGGGAACTAAGATGCCATATGCTATGCCACCAAAAAAAAAAAATAATAAAAAAGAAAAAGTTTTAAAAAAGCCACTTCAGCTCTCTAACCACCAGTGCTAGCAGCCTCTCTCCTTGGAGCAGCCTGCAGGAACATGTAGGGGAAGGCAGAAGGCTAAGAAGTGGGAAGGGGGTGTTCTCGGGCAGAAGTCCCTGGCCTACTTGCCAGCCAACCTGGCCAGACATTTCCTAGCTCAGGACAGGAAGTCTGAACTTTGGTAAACTGGTTCATTTCTGGGGGCTGTGTTTTCTTTTTGTTTTTTCAGGTTAGTTTTTCCATTTGCTTCCTACTTAAGAAGTTCTTTCTGAAATGTTTGAACCTTGTCTTGCTGAATTCAGGGGAAAAAGGAATTTGCCCTCCCGGAGGAGGCTGGCAGAACCAGCGGGAGGAGGCTGACCTCGAGGCCAGGCCCCCAGTGGGAAAGCTCAGGAGAGAAAGGAAAGGAGCTTGAGGTTGTCCAGCCACTCTGAAGGGGGGGAGCAGGGGCAGACCAGGGTCTTGGTAAGGGTGTTTCGCCACCCAAGCCAGCAGGTGGTTTTTGAGGGCAGCCAGGCGCAGAAAAAAGCAGAAGGGTGAACTTGGGTCAAGGCCTAGGGAGCACCAAAGTCAAAACCAGAAGAGCCAAACTCTTTGGACAAGGCCTTGGGATGCCACGGCAGAGAGAGAGGCAGAGCTAAGAGCCAGGTGGACAAGGCAGCGGGCACGGCGAACCACCTGGGATTGGCTGTGACCAGCGGGGCAGGGCCTGAGCCTTGTTCTAATGGGCCCCAGCTCTGGGTCCAAGGTGGGCGGGCCTGGTGCAAAGGCACTTGGAGGAGCCCCAGGGGCGGCAGTTTCAGGGCCGGTCCTGGAAGCAGGGTGGAAGCAGAGTCCTTCTAGCCGGGCTTCCCCCTGCCCCTCTCCCCGAAGCTTTTTTTGGCTTGTGGGATTTGTTCATTTTATAGTGCGTTTATCCCCTTGTGTTGGTGCTCGCTTGGCAGGTCATTCTGTCCCCTTGGACCCTTGAGTCGGAACTGTTTGACATCCCCTGCCCCATCTTCCCAGCCTCTCCAGCTCCTCTTTTTCAGAGCCCAGTCCCACTTCCTCCAGAAAACACCCCCTCCGTCGTGTCCGCCCAGCTCTGACCTCCTGCAACACGTGCTTGGCCCAGGTCCCTGGAGTCTGTGCCCTGTGTCTGCGATCAGTCTGTGCGGCCTGCATCCTGGAAGACAGCACCTGTCTCAGGCCGGATGTCCCCACAACGCCGCCTTGCAGAAATCACTCCATCTGCTTTCTGCCTCTTGGTCCCAACTTAAGAGTGACCTTGCAAAGGGCCCACTTGGCCCTGAGCCCTCACCTTGCCCAGGAACCAAAGGCACCCCTGCCCCCGCTGCCGTGAGGAGGGGTCACGCCCCCGGGTGCCGCGCTTCTTACTTGGCCTCGGGATGGCCTGTTCATTTGCTCCCTGGACCACTGTGCCCTCCTCTTTCCTGGACATGTCCGTGGTGCGTCACATCGCCCCCGGAGCTCTGTAGTCAGCACAAGCTGAATGAGAACATGGATGAGGTGCGATGCTGGGGCGAGGAGGAGGCCGGGAGGGGAGGAGGACGAACTCTGTGAGGCCTTGGTCCCCGGCGAGGGTCCCCCGTGAGCGGGAGGCAGTGGAGGCCGAAGGCCCGGGGTGAGGTCTCCGGCCCCACAGCAGGGCTGTCCTTTCTGAGCTTCACAGGCTCCCTGGCCAGGGGCTACCGTGATGTTTTTAACGAGCTACAGCCTCCAGTCCAGCACGGTCTCTCTCTCTCCCTCTCCCTCTCTCTCTGCCCTGGCGCCTCAGTGCCATGAAATCTGGGAAAGTCCAAGCGGCCCGCTGTCGGCCCAGCTGTGTTTTGCTTTGGGAGGCCAAGTCCCGCTTGCCTGGTGGTGTCAGACATTTCCTGTGAGCCTGGCCAGCTTTCCCAAGCAGCCTCTGGCCTCTCTCCTGATGGCAAATTGGACAGGCCCTTGGTGTCCAGATAAAGGGAGTGACATAAATACGGTGGGCACTCTAGAGGGAGGGGTGCAAAATGAGCAGGGAGGGGAGACACTGCAGGGGCTGGTGACGGCCAGAGGCCACCTTCAGGAGGGTACTAGACAGAGGCCAAGAGGCTTGTGTCTCAGAAGGAAGATGCGAGGGGGACGGTGGTGAGGGGGGACACAGGAGAGCCTCGGGCAGCAGGCAGCATGCCCTGCAAGAGCCAGACGTGGACTGATGTTGTCCAGCTGCAGCCTGGGCTGGCTGCAGAGGCCCGGAGACTCCCTCTGAGACCCAGGTTCAGACTTCTTCCCCAGGCTGGGCAGAGAGCCTGCCCCACCTGGGGAGCAGGAGCCAGGCAGCTGGGAAGGAGCCTCAGGAGACTGGGGGGAGGAGGTGGTTATGACAATCTAGGACAAGCAGGCCTGGAAAACAGTGCTTCACACCCGTGCTTCTCGGCCTGCAGTGGGCACATGACTCATGTTAACTTGTTAACAGGGGAACTTGTTAACATGCAGCCTCTGACTTGGCAGGTCTGGGGTCAGCCTCTCTATTATGATCTCAGGTGATGCTGATGCTGCTGGTCCATGAACCCCCTCCCGCCTTGATGCGTGAGGGTCTAAGACTGTGCTTTGGATTCAGAGACTCCTGGAGTCCAATTCTGGATTTACCAGCTAGCTGTGTGACATCTGCTGCTCTCAGTCACTCCGTCGTGTCCAACTCTTTGCAACCTATGGGCTGTAGCCTGCCAGGCTCCTCTGTCCATGGCATTCTCCAGGCAAGAATACTGGAGTGAGTTGCCATGCCCTTCTCCAGGGGATCTTTCCAACCCAGGAATCGAACCTATATCTCCGGCATCTCCCGCACTGCAGGCAGGAATTTTACCCACTGAGCCACCTGGGAAGCCCTGGTAGCTCAGACGGTAAAGCATCTGCCTGCAGTGCAGGAGACCCGGGTTTGATCCCTGGCTTGGGGAAGATCCTCTAGAGAAGGGCACGGCAACTCACTCCAGTATTCTTGCCTGGAGAATCCCCATGGACAGACCCCCGGGTCACAAGGAGTCGGACACGACTGAGTGACTAACACTTTGTGTGACATCAGACAAATATCCTAACTTCTCTGAGTCAATATCTCCTCCTAATAGGATTGCAGAGGGGAGGAAATGAGACCATGTGAGTAGAACATTTAGTACAGTGCCTAATATGAGCACTAATAAGATATGGGTTAGTGTTCAGTATGTGCTAACCATCAGTGGACAAGTTCTCTTTGCTATGGAGACTTGGGTGGCAAAAAGCAGGCCAACAACTGGAATGTCGTGTGTGTGTGCATGTGTAGACCTGCTCTGGGGAGAAACCAGAGCCCAGGCCCAGCCTCAGGGGTGGTGTGATCCAGCCGTGGCATCAGTCGTGGTTTCTGGCTGGCTTGGCTTCTCCATCAGGACCATTCTCATCAGCCATATGGGGGAAGGGGGAGGGGAGGTGTCACAACATTTCTCAGAATGGGAGGGACCTCCATGGGGGTTGCTTCTTAGTCTGGCCTAAGGACCTACAGGCAGGGCCCTGGGGACATCCTCGGCGGGCTTGGTCAGCACTGGAGCAACAAGGGGCCTGGAGACAGTGAGGAGGACAGGTAGGACAGGGGAGAAATGTCTGGGAAGCTCTGAGCCCCATGGCGATGGCTCTCAGTAGACTGTTCCTTGGGAAGGCAGCCTTCTTTCCATTGTTCCCGTCCATCTCTCCCTCTCCTCCTCTGTCTCCTCCTCTTTGCACACTCCACAAAAATAGATGTTTAAAACAATGCTGCGTGTATGATCCTTCAGTTCTATAGGTCAGCCATGTGACACGGGGCTCACCAGACTAATAGCAAGGGGTCGGCAGGGCTGAGCTCCCAGAGGCTCTGCGGCGGGGGGGCGGGGTGTGGGGGGAATCTGTTTTCTTGCTCATTCAGGTTGTTTGTTGGCACAATTCACTTCCTTGCAGTTGTAGGACTAAGGTCCTCACTTCCTCGCTGGTTGTCACTTGAGGGCCATCACATCTAGAAGCCGCCCACGTTCCTTGGCTTATTGCCACCTTCCTATCTTCAAAGCCAGCAACAGCGGGTGAACGCTTCATGTTTTAACTCTTCCCCTCTGCCTCCCTCTCCAGCTGAATCTCTCACTGACTCCTCTGCCTCCTTCTTCCACTTTTAAGGGCATATATGGTTACATGGGCTCCCTTGGATAAGCCAGGACACCCCCCTATTTTAAGGTCAGCTAATTAGCAACTGTAATTCCACCTGCAAACTTGATTTCCTTTTGCCATTTCATGTAACGTATTCAAAGGCATAACATGAGGGGACAGAGACCATGGGGGCGGGCCACACCCACACGCTGCAGCCCATTCCATCTGGGACCCTCCACCCGCAGTGTCACAGCTGTCCTTATCAAGGGCGGCCCTACGGGAGTGATCTGGCCTCCAAACATCTCCAACATCAGCTCTTACCAGTCCCTTACTCTTCTTCTGCCACACAGGCCAACGGGTTTCCCCTGCAATATATCAGAGATGCTTCCACCTCAGGGCCTTTGCACTTGCTGTCCCCCCTCCCTGGAACACCGTGTTCCTTTCCTAGGGCTGCCATAAGGACCACAAACAGAATGGCTTAAAACAACAGAAATGTATTCTCTCACAGTTCAGGTGGGAAGAGCCCAAATTAAAGTGTTGGTAGGGTTGTTCCTTCTAGAAACTCTGAGGGCAATCTGTCCCATGCTTTCCCCCAGCATCTGATGGCTCCCCACAATCCTACAAGTCCCTTGACTTGTAGTTGCATCACCCTAGTCTCTGCCTCTCAAAATACATGCTTTTTTTTGTATGTGTGTGTTGGGGGGTGGTATTCTTATAAGGATACCAGTCACTGGATTTAGGGTCTATCCTAAATCCAGTAGAATCTCATCTAACCCTATATAATGACATCTGGAACCACTCCCCCCTCCATAGCCAAATAAAGTTATATTCACAGGTTGGCAGCTAGGACCTCAACGTACCTTTTGTGGGGGCAGAGGAGCACCCAATTCAACCTACATCAAACCCTCTTCCCAGTCACATATGCACAGGGCTCACTTCCTTGCCACTCCAAGTCTTTCCTTCTCAGTGGGACTCTTGGCCATGTTCACCTGATTTTATTTTATTTAAAATTTTTTTATTGGAGTGCAGTTGCTTTACAATGTTGTGTTGGTGTCTACTGCACCTCAGAATGAATCAGCTATTGTCATTCAGTCACCAAGTCATGTCTGACTCTTTGTGACCCCATGGACTGCAACACTCCAGGCTTCCCTGTCCCTCACCGTCTCCCAGAGTTTGCCCAAGTTCATGTCCATTAAATCGATGATGCCATCCAACCACTGCATCCTCTGTTGAAAGGTTTTAGGGGTCAGAATCAGCTGTATGTATACATATATCCCCTCTTTTTTGGATTTCCTTCCCATTTAGGTCACCACAGAGCACTGAGTAGAATTCCCTGAGCTATACAGTAGGTTCTCATTAGTTACGGATTTTATACATAGTAGTATATATATGGGGCCTCCCTCGTGGCTCAGCGGTAAAGAATTTGCCTGCAATGCAGGAGACCCGGTTCAATCCCTGAGTCAGAAAGATCCCCTGGAGGAGGGCATGGCAAACCACTCTAGTACCCTTGCCTAGAGAAGCCCATGGAAGAGGAGCCTGGCAGGCTGCAGTCCATGGGGTGGCACAGAGTCGGACACGACTGAGCAACTAAGCCGCAGAAGCAGCAGTGTATATGTGGGCTCCTCTGGTGGCTCGGCGGTAAAGAATCTGCCTGCCGATGCAGGAGACGTGGGTCTGATCCCCGGGTCAGGAAGATCCCCTGGAGAAGGGACTGGCAACCCACTCCAGTATTTGTGCCTGGGAAAGCCGGTCGATAGAGGAGCTGTTGGGCTCCAGTCCGTGGGGGCACAGAAGAGCCGGACATGACTTAGTGATTAAACAACAACAGTGTATACGTGTCGGTCTCAGTCTCCCAGTTCCTCCCAGTCCCCCTGCCCCTCTTGGTGTCCAGTCATTTATTCTCTTTGTCTGTGTCTCTGTTTCTCCTCTGATTTGAAACTGCACACACCCAAACACTCCCTACCCCCTACCCAACTATTCTTTTTCTTACCTCCGTAAAATGGCAGGCCCAGGAGGAGGGGGGTTTTGTCTCTTTTCTCTGCGATGTATCTCCAGCACCTTGAACACGACTGGCTTAGAGCAGAGTGGAGCCAAGAGGGCTGAGGGCAGCTCGACTCTCTCCCCGTTGTTTTCACTTCTCACAAACCCTGTGGTGGGTTCCCAAAGTCCCCATGCTGCTAACAAGGCTCGGGGGTGGGGGTGCCGGGCCTCTCGGGGCTCTTGTCTGTGGGGAGAGGGAGGAAGGGCAGGGGCACTGGGGCAGCTCCTGACTCGGGCCTGGCTGTACCCCTGGGCATGTGGGCTGTGTGTGCCTGCAGGGTGGGCAGGTGTAGCACTCACCTCCTCGGGAGGACCCCTGGCATCCTTCAGCCCCATGTCTCCCCTCTGGCCCCCCGGGGACTCCCTGATGCGTGACCTGTAACCTGCTTTGGCAGAGAGCGAGCCTGCAGGCTTCCTGCAGGAGGTGCTGCCTCCCCTCGCCCCCCCAGGCCTCCTGCAGGGGCTGCAGGGCCTCTGCCTCAAGGGGTGGTCCCTGCCAGTCTGCACCGTGAGCCACCGCAGTGGGGACCCAGGCATCCTTCCTAACAGAATGACAAGGCGTTTTCCCAGGAGATCAATGACCTGGAATCAAACCAGGTCCCTGGGGACAGGGTAGCAGGTGCAAGGAGGCAACCCCGCTGTATATGTGCTGGGAAAGCGCTGGGCTTTGGGGTCGGGCAGCATTTAAATCCTCGTGTCGCTTCCCCTCACTGCAGCTCAAGTTCTTTGAAATGGGAACAGTGATGCCCATCTCCTGGGGTGGCTGTGAGAATTCCTTGGAATAATGCACAGAGAGTGATTAGTGGGGCGTCCAGAAAAATCTCTTATGGTACTTGCCTGCTTCCCATGTTTATGACAAATCAGTGAGATACCCCATTTGCCAGCAGGAGTTTTATCTCCAACCCACAGTCTGAGCTTACAGAAGAGGAAACTAAGGTAGCACAAAGATTGGCAGCTAGGTATCGCGCCTGTCCTGGGGACCCAGGAGATCCTGCCTGTGGGCCAGGCGGAAGGCTTGCCGGGGTCCTCCGAGCTGCAGCCACCTCCCTCCTACTGCCTTCCATCCCTCTGGGCTCCAGCATCCTGCCACGTACTTCTGCTTGCTCCTGTGGGCAACACGATCCCCTGTTGGTCCTCTCTCCTCTTCATTCCAGTCCCTTGGACCCAAGATTAGTCTCCGATACACCAGGACCTGATGAGAGATGAACCCATGCTAGGAAAACTTGGAAAAGCCCTTCGTCCTCCCCAAGCCTCAGTTTCCATATTTGTAAACGAGAAGCAACAAGTGGATTTTCTCTGAGGTCAAGAGCTAGTAGTGTCAGACTCTGGCCAACAGCTTGGCCATTTTCTATCCCTGATAGTGAAATGTGCTTATTCCCCCATTACCCACTTTCATGGTGGTGACAAGGATACATGATGCTTTTCATCTGCTAAGGGCAGATCTTAGCTCTTCCCTAACAGGAAGTCTCCAGTCCTCCTTGGCAAGGCTGCAGTGGATTTAATCAGCCTGCATCTTTCATCCTGCATCACCTGCTCCCTCGGGGCCATCAAGTGGTTCCTCTCTGCTCTGTTGACTCAGCCCTGCAATCCTGAGTGAGTCAAGTTTTCAGGACCTCCGGGGGTTGAACTCCTTCCTTCCTTTTCTTTTCTTTCTTTTTTTAGTGTTTTTTTTTTTTTCTTCTGATTTGTTTTTATAACTCTGAGCCCCAAGCTTGCCCCCTAGGGGTTTTCTGGAATTCCCCAACCCTTAGGATCTTGACTTTACTATTTTGAAAAGATTTAGAAGCAGAGTATGCAATTTGACTTCCAAGCTAAGCCTCTAACTAGAGTCAGACCTTGGGCAATCCACTTCACTTCACTGAGCCTCAATGTCTCTATTGGTAAAGTGAAACCTTTCCTTCCAGGAGGTTGTGAAGATTAACTAAAATAATGTGGGT
This sequence comes from Cervus elaphus, assembly GCF_910594005.1. NCBI lineage: Eukaryota > Metazoa > Chordata > Mammalia > Artiodactyla > Cervidae > Cervus > Cervus elaphus. The sequence goes on from NC_057826.1 coordinate 16,819,926, forward strand.
GAAAGATGGATTTGTGAATGTAATGTGCCTTGCAAATGCTGATTACTGCTGTTATTTAGCAGTCCTGGCGGTGGGCTTCGTTATTTACTTATGCTTCCTATACATGCCTGAGTCGCATTCAGAAGCAGGCCTCCCTGACTACCTTCGTAAAGTTTTAACCTTTTAAAATTAGCCTAAGCCACTGGACACAACACTTGGGGATATGCTTCACGTTACCGTCTCTGTCAGCCACCCCACAGTTGTGCAGTATACAAGCTGTGCCACTGTGTATGGTGACCCTGAACCGGGCTCCTTCCCAGGAGGGAGATACCTCCTATTTTCTTACTATTTAATATTGTAAACCCCCAACTTGAGGGTCCCCTCATCTGGTTTGCTTTTTAATTTCCACAGTACTTTCCATTTCCCACTTTCTAACAGAACATGTCATTTACTTGTTATGTTTATTGTGTATTGTCTGTTTTTTCTCAAGTATAGTGTGAGCTGTTTTGTTCAGTGGCATATCCGCAGCTCCTGGAACAGTACCTGGCATACAGTAAGCACTCAATAAATATATAAATATCTACGGAATGAACATCTCTATCACCGTGTATCTTCTGCTGCTGCCTAGAGCCAGGAAAGTTGGTCTCAGGTCCCTTCCCTTCCGAGCTGACCCTCAGCCCATCCCCTGGCACGTTGTTGATCAGAAAGGGGCTCTCCCAGTCCTCCCAGTAAGTGGGTACCTGCTCACCCTGTGCCCCTTGGCCTCGGAGGTCTGAAGCCAGGCAGGCGGACAATAGTGCTTCTCTCCTAAGGGTGGCTGGAGCGCAGAGAGAGCAGGGCTTAGCAGACCCTTAGGAGTGCCAGGAGTCTGGTGGGCGCTGCAGCAGCTGTACAGGGGTCTCCTCCCGCTTTCTTCTCTATCTTAGGCCTTAGAAGAGTCCCATGAATGCTCTTCCCTGGGGCTGCAGGTTTGGAAGAGGGAGGGCTCAGAGGGGAGTCTGAGGGAGACGCTCACTTGTGGGCCTCCAGCCAGAACAAATGGAAAGGGTTTTATTTTCCCAAGTCTGAAGTCACAGAAGCCCTGCTGCTGCTTTTTGAAGAGAGTAGAAGAGGCCTGTGTCTCAGCTGAAAGCTACCTTCACCTCCCTGTCCCCCCCGCCCCCCGCTGTTTGCAGAGGGTTCTGGAAACATGGGCCACATTACGGTTTCTGCACGGTCCCTTGGCACTCAACCCCTGCCAGCCCCACCTATCCCTGCCAGGCAGAAACTGCTTGGAGTAACAGGGTAGGTCTGAAGCGCTCTGTGTCCACTGCAGAGAGGAGGGGGCCAGGCTGTGTGTGCTGGATCTTCCAGCCCTTACTCACATTCCAGGAGATGTCTGTCACACCATAGTCTCTATGACAGGTACTGCAAGAATTGTGCAGTGCACAGCCTGTGCAACTGTATGTGGTGACCCAGGACCCGGCTTCTTCCCAGGAGGAAAGTGACTCCCATTTCCCCCACAAAGAGTGTTGCTTCAAGGCAGTCCTCTCCAGCTGGGTTTGGCTGCCAAGGCCCCTCCTATATCTCTCCGAAAGGGAGGTGGACCTTTAGACTTTGTGGGGTCCAGACATGCACCTCCCCAACCCACACAAATACCTGAGGGCCACACAGTTCAGGGCCATGGCTGGCCTTAGGGTGCCTATGTGTGAAAACAAAAGGACACAGGCTCCAGGTGGACACAGTCTTGCAAGGCTTTCGCTCTAGGCCAAGGGGGTCCAACAGAGGTCGTGAGGAGGGCAGTGTGCCTTCTCTCCAAGCAGCAGAGCCTGCACGCCTGTTCCTTCCACCACGCTGGGCCCAGGGCAGATACTTCTGGGTTGATGAAGACGCCTGGCTCCAGCCTCTGAGTGCTCAAGGAAGAAGGGGGCCCGGGGCCTTCTAATACCTCTTCATTCCCACCCAGAGCAAGTGGGCAGATTCAAGGAAAATGGTTTCTGCTTCCTGCACACTTCTCTTCCTCCTTCTCATACTGAAGCAAGAAGGTGGACATCTGACCTAAGGGGGCCCCGAAATCTCTGATGAAGGCTGCCTGACCCCCTTTTTTAGGATTATCCCCAAGTCGAGGATTATCAGGACCTCCCCGAGGTTGGGTTCCAGAAAGGGTCTCCCTCCTGGCCCAGCCCTGGCCCCAGCCCTCTGCAGACCTCTGAGATAGGAGCTCTTTACCTCCTATTTGCCCCAGAGCCTGCAGCCAAGTGATGGAGAGAGCATCTTCCTCCTCTCATTCTCCTTTTCCTCATCACCACCATCAGGATTTACTGGCCCCTGCTCTGTTCCAGGCATTGTGTAGGTGAGCCTGCCTCTCCTGGTTCTCACCACACCAAAGTCACCAGCTCAGGGACACGTGGAAAGTGGATGCCGCACAAATGTCTTTGTTGAGCCCAGCGAGGGGAGTACAGATGGATGGGGTGTGAGGTGTTCCCGTCTCAGGGAGGGGGCAAGCTCCCAGGCACATAGGGGCAGTGCTCCCCACAGCCCTCATCCTAACCTTACCCTGAGCGGGTGTCTAGCTTTGTGGGTACAGTGAGGAATGTTTGGGTTCCGATGGAGTGGAGTGGAGAGTGGTCCCCAGGTGCAAGATCTCCAGCACCTTAACCAATCCTCAAAATGACCCGCTGAGGAGCATACACCCCAAGGAGGAAACTGACAGGAAGGTTGTGGTCGAGGTGATGTTCTAGCTCATGATGGGGTGGTGGTTAGGTTGGATCAGAGTACGACTTTCGTGTGGTATTAGAATGCGGTTTCAACCTTCGTTCTGTGGTTAGGTTTGGGCTAGTGTTATGCTGGAGTAGAATTTAGGACTGTGGGTTTTCTGAGCATGGCATGGTTGCTATTTTAACCTACCATTGACGGAGCCTTATTGAGTCAGCCAGCCCTACGGTGCAAAGCACTCTATGGGCACCACTTCAATTAATACCCATATGGCACAGAGGTTAAGAGCACGGGTCATGAGTCAGACCTCATGTCATCTGATTCTGTTGCTCACCAGCCGTTTGATGTTGTGTGACTCTCATCACCTCCATGAGTCGAAGCGGGTAAAAGTGCTGAATCACATAACTAAGTGCTGGGACTCTTTGTAACAGTCAGGGTTCCAGCAGGAAACAGATGGCACACTCAAAGAGGGCAGTTTGATAAAGGTCTGTTTGCAAAGGCAGGAACAGGTCAGAGGAAACAAGGGAAGCAGAGTATAGAGAAGCCCTGAGCCCTGCAGGTCTGAGGGGCAAGGGCTCAGTGGTTACTGGAACCCAGAGTAGCCACAGGCGACGACCACAACAGGCCTCTGGCAGAGGAATAGAGCCCCCTGCCCCCGCAGCCCCCACCCACAGTGGTCCATCAGGAGGGAACTAGAGGGTCAACACCTCCACCCCCTCTGCCCTCTTGCTGGGGTCCCATGTGGGTGGAGCAGGACTGGAAGACAGAGGGCAGAGGAGCCTCCTACAGCCCAGAGCGGGATGGAGACAAGTCCGCAGGGGCAAGTGGGAGATACCCAGCCCCTTAGCCAGTGCTCACAATGATCCTATGAGAAGGATACTCCACAAGGAAGGGGCATTCCAGCCCAACTCTGATCAAGACTGGAACTCACGCTCATGGCCAATTTGCTAAATAACTCAAGGGCAGGTGAACTCAGGCAAGCACAGAGCAGCCAGCTTGGTGTGGGAGCTGCTGAGGACTGGGCTTGGCAAGGCATTTTGTGTTTTTTCAGAAAACTCCAGAAAGCTGGCGAGAGAGCCTGGAGGAGATGGTTGTGGCTATTAAAACGTTTTAATATATGCAGTTTCCAGCATCTGACTTAAAAAAGTAGTAACAACAAACATTTCAAGCTTGTGGCTGTACTCATAGCGTTTAACTGACCAAAGTCCTCTAGGATTTTTGTTTGAAAGGAAAGGTTAGGGAGGGATGAAGCCAGAAGGGAACTGAAAGACAGTCAGTGCTGTTTTTCACATGCCCCAGGGGAATGTCCTTCCCATCCGGTTGCTTTGTACGGAACTGTGGCTGCTTAGGGAATGTTGCCCTCTGATGTGGGGTATGTGTGTGTCTGTGTGTGTGTGTTTGTGAGAGAAAGGGAGAGACAGGGAGTGGGTGGAGAGCTGTACAGAGAGAACATGCCTCAAAAATAATAATGGAGATTTTTCAGGCCCTGTGAATTCTCCTGTTGAGCTCAAGGTTTTCAAATATATATCAGGTTTCACCTCTTGTCCGGGACGCAGAGGAAGTTTCTGATTTATGGGTCCAGTAGTTTTTCCAGTTATGCAATCTGTAAATCTGCCATCAGTTAATTAATTTGCCACTGTCAGAAAAGGCACTGTAAGCTTCCCAGGTGAAAATCACTTTACCAAAGTACAGCGCTATTACGATAACAGCAATAAAAAAGGGACTCTGAAAATGTATACTTGTTTCCACTTGTGGAATTAACTGAATCGGTGTCTTAGCCTTCCTCCTCCAATCACTGGCATGCACACATGTGCATGCGTGCGCGCATGTGCACGCACACACACACACACACACACACCACATTCCACCTCTGGAGAGCAGCAAAGGAGGAAGATTTAAGCCTTGCAGGGTAATTTCCCAGAAAAGGATTAGAAAGGGAAAATGGGTGAAATGCAAAGTCATCCGATGATGACCGTGGTTGTAAGACTGGCGACTTAGGACCCAGAGGGGTGTGTCTGTGCGTCCGCCTGTCTGTCTGCAGATGACATAGTGAAGATTGCTAAATGATTTCCAATAACGAGATGTGAAAACACATAGTTTCTTTGTTAGCCACATAGCTGTGGTTTTGTGTCCGTGATTCATTGTGGAAGTGAGTAGCTGTGACAGGCATTTTGTGGGGTTTTTTTTTTTCTTCTTTTTTGTCCTAAAAAAATATTTGTGAAAGGTCTAAAATTCAAGAAGTCCAGTGCTTTTTGAAAAAAAAAAAATCCCCATTCCTTGCAAAATGAAAATCACAAATCAAAACCTCTGGAGCTACCATATTTCTGCTTCCAGTCGGTCACCCTCACTGTAGTTTCCTCCTGGAGCCTCAACTCTTCACTGCCACCTGACATGTTCACCCAAGGGTGCACCCAGCCAGCAGTGGGTGGGGGTTGCTTCAGAGGCCTCTGGAGGGTATCTGGTCCTCTGAGGGGTGGGGGAATCCTCTTGAGACCCCAGCCAAGCCATACCATTGGGCAACAAGCTGATTCCACATTGCTTTCTTTTTCTGAGGTCCTTGGGTCAAGGTCAGAGCCCATACAGAAGGCAATAATAGTGTGTGAGGGAGCAATTGTGACATAATTTATGTCTTATAACTAGATAAGTCTGGGTTAGACGCTCAGCTCTGCCACTTAACAGTTATGCTGTCCAGAACAAGTGATTTGACCTCACAAGCCTCAGTTTTCTCATCTGTAAGATGGGGATGCCTACCACTAACAGAAATGTCGGTAGGACTTACTAATATGTGTAAATGAATCCGGCACCTTTTAGGTGTCCTATGAATGGCACTCATCTTATCTGTCCCCAAACTTTGGGGTTACTGAGGCTTTTGTTTATAGCAACAGAAGTAACTGAAAACTCTTGAGAATTTGCCCAGACTACTTGAAGTTGTTTCTGGTCCCGGTGAGGTTTCCCGTCATAGTCAAGGGTGAGCAGCGGGTTGGGGAATGCCATCCACCAAAGGTCCAGAGCTCAGGCTTTGAGACCCCACCCCAGCACCTCCCTGCTGTTGGTGAGAGTGGGCAAATAAACAGCTTCTCTCTCTGTGCCTCAGTTTTCTCTTCTGTAAAACGGAAAGTGATAGTTTTTATAACCTAGGATTGCACTAATTAAGTAGCTCTCAAGCATAAACAGCCTAGTAAAATTTTTAAAATGAAGTGCCTCAAGCAGATGTCTCGCACATAATCACTTGGTAGGTTTGGGATGAGTGAAGGCTTCTTCCGGGGTCTTTCAGAAATCTGGTCCCAGGATAGAGTTCCAGACCCTGCTAGGGCAGGCTGGCTACAGGCTGCCAAGACTTTGACCAGCCCCTGAGAAGTATATCCTTGACCCAGGCACCAGCTGCCTCTGTCTACAACAAACCTGTTCGGGCAGGTCCAGAAGTGGGTAAACTCATCTGAGGTTGCAGGCCTGTGTTTGCTGTCCAATTAGGCAGGCCAGCTAAGCTGTCTGTGAGTGTGTTTGTGTGTGTGTGCATGTTGAGGGTGGGTATACACGGAAGAGAGATGGGTCCCAGAGACCACAGGCTGGGAGCTCCAGATTCAGGAGGTGGGTGTCTCATGGCCAATTTGGTGGTGGTGAGAGGTCCGTATACCAAGTTCCTCAAGGCTTTGGGAAGAGGTCCAAGCTCAACCTCCCCAGCCTAAAGGCCTCTCCTCCTCCTCTGATCTGTGCCCAAAGGCCCTGACTCATGTTTTCTTTCCCTTCACCTCTTTACCTCCCCAGCCTCTTCCTTTTTTCTTGTGCTTCTTTGGAATTCATACAACGCCAGCTTGTGGCCAGGGTGGAGGTGCAGTGGAGGGAGGAGCGTGATGAGCTTTGGAGTCCAGTAGGCCTGGTTTGGATCCTGGGTTTTGCCACCCATGAGACCCGTGAGCTGGGGGCCAGTGACTTACGGTCTCCACAGCGCGTGTGCCCCACAGGTGCTGGGGAGTGAGCCCTGACTCCCAGGGCGCTGGAGACCTTTCTCAGGTGATGCTTGTTCCTTGCCTGTAAGGACGCAGTAAGCACAGCAGTTACTTGACCCAGGTGGGTGTGTGTGGAGTCCTGTGGCTCCAAGACTTCACCAGCTCACCCCCGCCACCCTCCGGGGGAACTGCAAATGCCCTGGGAGGTGGGGGCGGGAGAGGAGAGCACTCTTGGCCAGGCAGGGTGGGCGCCAGGGAGGAGTCATGCAGGATTGCCTTCCTAAGAGACCATTTTTAATCTTGTTCCTCCCTGATAAAAACACTTGCCTTCCAGGCTTCCCTTTTGCACATGAGATTCAAAACATAAGTCCTGGACTCTAGGCTCTAAAGCTCAGTCCCAAAGCATAGCTCTCAAGCCATGATGTAGTGTAGAGGTTTAGTGTACAGGCTCCGGGACCAGATGCAGAGGCAGGTCATCTGTGTCCGATGCCCAGCTCTATCAGTTATGGGCTGTGTGACCTTAGGCAAGATACCTAGCAACTCTGCCTCACCTGTAAAACAGGCATAATAATGATACCCACTTCCTCATATAATGATGATTAAATTCATTTATAAAGTGCTTACAAAAGTACCTGGCAAATACAAGCGCTGTGTAGCTACTTGCTATTATGTATTGTCATCCTTGGGTCTTCCCAAGGATGGCTCAGCGGTAAAGAATCTGCTTGCAATGCAGGAGATACAGGAGATGTTGGTTCAGTCCCTGGGTTGGGAAGATATTCCCTGCAGGAGGGCATGGCAACCTACTGCAGTATTCTTGCCTGGAGAATCCCATGGACAGAGGAGCCTGGGGGGCTACAGTCCACAGGGTCGCAGAGAGTCAGACACGACTGAGCGACTTAGCACACAAGCGCAGCTGTGGGCCCAGCGTTGTGGGACTCCGAGAAGGACATAAAGAGGGTACGAGCCAGGCTCCTCCTCTCCCCTCTGGGGGTCTGTGTCCCTGGCCACACCACAGCCCTTTTGGATGGTCCTGCTGGACCAGAAGGAGGGGAGAGGGTGATTGCCCGGCAGGTCCACACTTGGGCAAAATGACACTTGTGTAGAAATTGAGGAGCATGTCCTGGGGCCCTGGGCTGCCCCTCAGGGCACCTTCTCCTCCCCGCTTTTCCCCTATGAAGTGCCTGAGGTGTGATCTCAGGATCTGGGCAGCTCTCTCTGGCTTCCTACTCAGCTGCCTGGCCCCTCCAGGGGAGGAAAAGGGTGATGCAGTCTCAAGAGGCGTGGGCTGGGCAGCCGATGAAGCCAACTGCCTGCTCAGTGGTAAAACGTCCACAGTTGACCGCGGTATGAGGGGTCCATGGAGTGCAATGCAGTGAGGCTCAGAGAAGTTTCTGGACCCTTGGGAGAAGGAGGCAGCACCCACGTAAGGCTGCTGCGGCACCGGGAGCCAGGCCTCAGTCTCTGGGTGTGCACGGCTGCACGCACAGCTCCTCCAGCCTCTGCCTCTTGTCTGCCCACAAGGAAGCAGGGAACTGCGTTCTCTCTCGAGCTGCAGGGAGCAGAGCGGGGTGTGGTTCTGGGCAGGGAGGCTCCCCAAGTTCTGCCCCCTCCCCATCTGTCAGCCTGGCAGGGGCATCCCCTGGGTGCGTGTGCGCGAGCTCCAGACCTCTCGGACCTGGGTGTGGCCACAGAGAAAGCTCCAGGCGCAGACCTCAGAGCAAGGGGAGGTGACTCACAGGCGGCCACCTGGGTGGGGCTGGGTGGGGACCTCAGGCTGACCAGCGGCCCCAGGGGGGTCAAGTGAGTGGGCACCGCAGGACCAGCAGCAGGGGAGGTCTGGAGACATGTGGGGGGATCTTTTGGGAGGGCAGCGAGGCGTGGGGGTGCCAGTGTTGGTGAGGCAGCATCCTAGGGCCAGACAGCAGGGGCGGGGTGGCCTGGGTCCCCCGGGACTGGCCGACTGACCATGTCACCTCCCTTGTCTCTCAAGTGTCACGGGCCCAGAGCACCATCCCGGGCAGGAATGCCTGCTGTTTCCTTTCTGGTATGGGAGGAGGGAGCTATTTGATTCCTGGCACAAGATGATCCTGTTTCTCCAGGGACCACCATGTCACTGGGGCAACCGTGACTTTTTAGACATCCTTCCTCAAGCCATGTTAAACCTGCTCCATGTGACATGATCCTGGGACCATGTCTTCTGGAAATCCTGTCTCTTTCCTGCCACATCCTCCTGCCATCTGATGACGGATAATACAGTGTGGAGGCAGGACAGTAAGGTTTAGGAGGATGCCGATTCCCCCAGGCCAGGCCTACCAGGAAACCCAAGGGCCTGGGGACAAAGAATGCAGTGAGGGTAGTCAGGGGAAACTTCTAACCACATAGCTCCTGGCCAGAGTAGACTTTTGGGGTTCATCTCCCAACTCCTCCACTTTCTACACTGTGCTGTCCAATGCAGTAGCCATCAGCCAGGAAGGGACTATTTAAATTTGTGCATGTGTGCTAAGTAACTTCAGTCGTGTCCAACTCTGTGTGACCCTATTGACTGTAGTTCACCAGGCTCCTCTCTCCATGGGATTCTCCAGACAAGAATACTGGAGTGGGTTGCCTTTCCCTTCTCCAGGAGATCTTCCCAACCCAGGGATTGAATCTGGGTCTCTTAGGTCTCCTGCAATGGCAGGCGGGTTCTTTACCACTAGAGCCGCCTGGGAAACCCTCTATAAATTTAACGTCAAACTCCGCTCCTCAGTCACACTAATCGCATTTCCAAGTGCTTCAAAGCCTCAAGAGGCTAGTAGTTAGCATTTTGGATGGCACAGACTATAGAGATTTCCACTATCATAGGAAGTTTTATTGGACAGTGTGATTCTAGTTGAATGATCCTGGACAAGTCCTTAAGCTCTCTGTGCCTCGGTTTCATTTTCTGAAAAATGGGTTAATAACAGTAACTAGCCCCTAAGGTGGTTGTGAAGAATAGACGACATAGTGCAAATATAACAATTAGTACACAGCACAGTTAGTGCTCAACCAGTGTTCATTATTATTGTCTAGGACAAGTAAAACAGAGTTCAAGTTCTCCCCTCCTTACCGTGACACCTGGGAACCCACCAGCTTCTGGCAACTCTGATACCCAGAGGCTGGGGAGTGGCTGCTGTCTCAGCCAAGCCTGGGCCTCACCTGCTTGGCCCCCCAGACAAAACATCACTGTGAATCAGCAGGCTCCTGGCTCTGTGACAAGGCCATCGTGCCCCCTCTTCTTCAGCCCTCACAGCTGGGTGTCCCCTTGTTCCTTGTGGAGGCAGGGTAGATTTGCAGCAGGGGGCTGGAGTGTGATGTCCGGAAACAGTCCCTTGGGTCTCTGAGGATTTGGCACAAGGGTCATCTGATCGTGATCTGGGTGTGAGACCTGCTTGGCCAGCGAGGAGGAGAGAGGAAGCAAAGTATCATGAGGGCTTCCCCGCTGCCTCCCCAGGACCCAGATTCTCAGGGGTGACTGAGCCCCTTGGGAGGTGCCAAGGCGTGTACAAGCCTGTGCGAGCCGGGCTTGCAGTCACGGGAAGGCCAGGAGCCTGCCTCCAAGCAGAGGGCCATGAAGTTGGAGCAACGCCCTCCTGTTCTGGTGTGCTCTCCTCTCCCCTTCTACCTCTCCAGTGCCAGCGTTGTTGATTCCCAGGCCCCTCCTCCGCCCGCCTTTATTTTCTCTTTTACTCCCGTGTTTCTCGAAGGGTTTCCGTGTCAAAGGACCTGGCAGTCATAAGCAATACCATGGACAATCAATGCAATCAATTCCATGATTAGAGCTGGGGACAGTTTTATTAGCAGAAACTATGACGGTCGTCTGTGTGCGCTAAATAAAAAACTGGCTCTAGCCTCACGCACGGAGCCCTGAAAAGAGCAAGTCGTCGAGTGAAGTGCAATGGGCTGGTGCCACATTTTCCCGTCAATATTCCTTCACTGCTTGTTCATTGGCTTTATCGTGTGCTAGCAGACAAGCGGTAGCAGATGCCAAAGTTTGGAGACAAATTTATGGAAGCAAAACCCAACACTGAGACTCGTCTGTTCATTAACATATTTCCCTCTTTGAAACTGAGACGTGGAAGCAGACGCAATGCCTCAGTCCAGCAGCGGAACTCTGGACTGATTTGTCATGCATACTCTCTTGGAATGCTATCATCCCTGAACCCCCAGCTCTCCGCTGGGACTCCCTTGACTGTGTCTGCAGCCCCAGCCCCTCTCCTGAGGGCTGCAGCCCAGGTGTTTCCATTGGCACATCCATCCTGAGACACCAGCACTCATCAGGTCCCACTTCTTGGCTCTCTCCTTGAGATCTTGGCTCTTGGATCGCCCTCCACCCATTCGTCTGAGCCACAGCTGGGAACTCTTTATGTATTAAATATCCTTTGAATCCATGCCCTCTTCTTGGTCCCGTCCTTGGTCCCTACTAGCCTAGACCACAGCCAAAGCCTTCCAGCTGGCCTCCAGCCCTCCCCTCTCTGGTCTATCCACCAGCAGGTCATCTTTCATCAGAATAATAAACCTTCGAAAAGCCCATCCCATCACGTCCCAGCCCTGCTCAAAGACCACCAGCATCTCAAGGCTGGTATATGACTCTCCCTGTACCTCACACCTTTGCTGGAGTGCTGATTCCCTTGCTCAGTCTCCACTGGGGCAGAGGGTGAGACAGTCTTTGCCATCCTTGGACCTGGATGCCTGGCATGTGGCAGGCATTTCAGTAAGTGCTTCTTAAATGAGTGAAAGAGGTTGGGCTGCTCCAGAATCTCTAGGGATTCCCCCTGACCCATGCAATGCAGCCCAGACATCTCCCTGATATTTCAAGCCCTCGACCACATGAACCCAAACCTATGCTCACAGCCTCAGTGAAATGGCAATGGAGCAATGGCAAGTGGTAGGGCGGCTTGAGGATAAACTTACCTGTTCTGTTAACCTGGCTTCTATACTCATGAGTTCTGCGATCTTCAGAACTTCCCTGCCCTCTGTTTTCTTGACTGTAAAATGGGGATAATGAGTAGCTCTTAGGGTTATGGAGAGGCTTTCGTGAGATAGTGCATGTGACGTGCACTGTTGGCATACAGCCTGGCACAGAGCAAGCATTCATTAAATTGTAGCACTCGTTTATTCCCCTACCACCCACTTCCCACTGCCCCCCACAACACACACACACACACACATATAGGAAATCACTTATTAATTCCCAGGGTATCCTTCCAAGGTTGCTTTAGGAATATGCAAATAAATTCAACATGTATCCTTATTTTTTCTATTTTCACACAAAAGTTTACATGCCCCACAGCAGGAGTCAGCAAACTTCTTCCATAAAAAGCCAGATAGTAAATATTTTAGGCTTTGTGCAACATATGGTGTCTGCAACTACTCAGCCCTGCCATTGTAGAGCAAAAGCAGTTGTAGACAATGAATGTGGCTGTGTTCCAATTAAAATGTATTTATGGAAACTTAAATTTGAATTTCGTATCTCTTTCTCATGTCATGAAATATTATTCTTCTTTTGATTTTTTCTAACCATTAGAAATATAAAATACGATTGTTAAGTCACAGTCTGTACAAAAACAGTCGGTGGGCCAGATTTAGGCTTTTTTTTTTTTTTTTTTCACTTTTCTATATATCTTGGAGAGCTTTTCTTATGGATGTAGAAGAGCTGTGTCTTTCTGTTTTGAGGGCATAGGACTCCATCCCATGGATGTCTCTTAGTTTGTTTAACCAGCCTCCTACTAAGGGACACTTAAATTGTTTCTATTCTTTACAAAATATTTTGCTCTTATGGGAAACAGGGCTACAATGAATGATCTTGTTCATCCATCATTGTGGACATTTAAAAGTGTCTTAGGGCAGATTCCCCTAGAGGTGGAGCTGGAACATGAATTGGGGTGTGTGTGATTTTGCGGGGAGAGGGAAACAAAATGGAAAGGTGGACAGAGCCAATCAAGGACTGGTTCCAGGAAAATCAAGCCGAGGACGAACTGAAAGCGGAGCTTGGAGAGTTGTCCCGCCTTGAGGCGAGGGGGTGGGGCTTTTAAACTTCCGGTTCCGGCAGTCATTAGTTTCGTGGTCATGGTGGTGGAAGGAGCCTGTGAGGTGGTGGCCTTCCGTCCAGGAGTTTGTGTGGGCTGCACCGGCCATGGAGTGGAAGGGACAGGGCGGCCGCAGGCGGACCTGCAGGGGCAAAGCATCGATGCATTAGGGTGTGGATCAGTTCAGTTCAGTTCAGTCGCTCAGTCGTGTCTGACTCTTTGCGACCCCATGGACTGCACCTCGCTAGGTCTTCCTGTCCATCACCAACTCCCGGGGTTTACCCGAACTCATGTCCACTGAGTTGGTGATGCCATCCAACCATCTCATCCTCTGTCGTCCCCTTCTCCTCCTGCCTTCAATCGTTTCCAGTATCAGGGTCTTTTCAATTGAGTCAGTTATGCACATCAGGTGGCTATCAGGTGAGGTGTGGATGGGCGTGGCCAAATTGCTCTCCATAGAGGCTGTATGGATGCACATTCCTACCAGCAGCATCTGAGAGTACCTGTTTCTGCAGGATCTCACCAAATTAACCTGTTATTAAACTTTTGGATTTTTTGCTCATCTGATGGATTGAAAAAGGCTACCTGAGTTGTTTCCATTTGCACATCTCAGAATGAGAAAAGTTGAGCATATTTTCACATATTGAAGAAATACATGGGTCTTCCCCCCACCCCCGCCATGAACTGTTCATATTCCTTTGCTGATTTTCCTTCTAGGGTTATTGGTCTGTCTTTTCTGTTTCTAGGAGCTCTTTAAATCTTATGAAGATTGGTTCTTTGTCTGTGATATAAATTGCACATGTTTTTCCCATTTTGTCATTTGTCTTTTTACTTTGTTTAAAGCGGTTTTGGCCAAGCAGAGATTTTTTGATCATAGGGTTGTCTGGACAAGTAAATTATATGTTACATAAAACAGCTAGAATGATGTCTGCTACCTGGTAGGCATTGAAAGGATGTTTTTTTCCTTCCCTCCCCTCCATTCTGTGCTTCATCCAACTGTGCTCATTATCCTTCCTTAAATATGACCCGTGCTTCCTGCCTTCATTCATTTTCTTATGTGGAATGTCTTCCTCTTCATTTTGGTCTGTGAAAATCCTACTCATCTCTTAAGCCCTAGCTCAAATGTCGTGGTCTTTCTTACATCTGAACTCCTGTACATCTGTTAGTCGTCAGAGTTCATCTTGGATCCTTGTAATAGGCACATATTCATCATGCTTTTCCTGAGCCTCAATTTCCTTTTCTATAAATTGGAGTTGCTGGGGAAAAGACTGATTTGTTTTTATTACAAAATAATACATGTTTACTGTAAAATTGTAAAGGCAATTTTTTACTGAAAGACAGCTAAAAATATGGAAACATAAAGTTTACACATATTACAGGCACTGTCATCCCCAAGGGGCAGCCACTGTTTACAGATCCTTTCAGACCTTTTCTATCCTCTTATAAATAGGGGAGAAAGAGTATTTTTTTCAAACAAAAACCTGGAAGTATACTGTCCATGTTATTCTGCAACTTACTTTCTTCATTCAATAAAATAACATAAGGTGATGTATTTAAAGCACATGGCTCAGTGCTCTATCCATGGGAGCTATAACTATTCAATGCACCTTGTAGTGATGTTTTTAAACTTTCTTTTGGCAGCAGAACACTTAGTAAACAAAATAGTATATGTGTGGTAGTCGCTCAGTCATGTCCAACTCTTTGTGACCCCATGCACTGTGGCTCACAGGCTCTTCTGTCCATGGGATTTCCCAGGCAAGATAATGGAGTGAGTAGCCATTCCATTCTCCAGGGGAGCTTCCTGACCCAGGGTTTGAACCCAGGTCTCCTGCATTGCAGACAGATTCTTTACTGTCTGAGCTACCAGGGTGGAAGCCCCTACAAGAGTGGAGCCACCAGGCTCAGGTGAAAGTGGGTCAAGTGGAGGGCGCAGAGTCCCTCGCCCACCCGTCTCCCCCTCACTGTTAGGAAACCTTAGTGTGTTGGGTAGGATGTGAGTGCACCATGTTTACTGAGTGGCATTATTTTGGGTGTACACTGTCCAGGGAGTTTTCACTCAGCTTGGAAGATCCCAGCCATCTGGGATTGGAAGGTTTTCTTCCCAAATAGGTTGAAAGAGCTCAAGCATTCTCAGGCTGGAGCAAATCTTGGTGAATCATGTAGCCCAGTGGTTCCTGCTTGGTTCCATGCTGGTCTGTGATGGAGACCAGCATCTGTTTTTGTTGGTTCATGAAGAAATTGAAAAAAGTCAATGAGGTGAGATGTCCATGAAGTTAAGCTTATTCCCTGGAGAAGGGAAAGGCTACCCACTCCAGTATTCTGGCCTGGAGAATTCCATGGCCCGTACAGTCCATGGGGTTGCAAAGAGTTGGACACGACCGAGCGAATTTCACTTTCAAGCTTATTCAAACATTTCTTATTGCCATTGAAATATATTTTGTTTCATAAAATTATGGTGGTAATAATTAGTAGTTGTGTGTGTGTTTTAATGTCTTACCTAAATAAAAATTTGGCCACTTTATGTTGGTCCCCTAAATTTGTTTCAAAATTTTACTGATCCATGGAATTCTGAAGTCTAGAGAGAGCTATTTCAGTCCATTGTGGCGACTTTGCCAGGACCTCGCTAGAACAATCCCAGACAGACAGTCTTGTGCCAGGCAAGTCTGAGAACCACTATCCTATGATGAAATTGCACAGCCGAGAGTGCCCAGTCCCCCTCACCCTGGAGACTGTAGTCCAAGGAAGTCCCTTTCTCAGTAACATTCTCACTTGCCTCATTGCCACCACTCTCTGGGAGCCAGAGTTGAACTGAGAACTCAAATTTGTTGTTGTTTTTCAGTTGCTAAGTCGTGTGCGACTCTTTGTGACCCCACAGACTGCAGCACGCCAGACTTCTGTGTCCTCCACTGTCTCCTGGAGTTTGCTCAAATTCGTGTCTATTGAGCCAGTGATGATATCTAACCATCTCATCTTCTGCTGCTTCCTTCTCCTTTGGCCTTCAATCTTTCCCAGCACCAGGATTTCTTTTTCCAAAGAGTCAGTTCTTTGCATTGGGCGGCCAAAGTTGGAGCTTCAGCTTCAGCATCAGTCCTTCCAATGAATATTCAGGGTTGATTTCCTTTAGGATTGGCAGGTTTGATCTCCTTACAGTTCAAGGGACTCTCAAGAGCCTTCTCCAGCACGATGGTTCTAAGGAATCAATTCTTCGGTGCTCAGCCTTCTTTATGGTCCAATTCTCACATCCATACATGACTACTGGAAAAACCATAGCTTCTACTATATGGACCTTTGTTGGCAAAGTGATTTTTCTGCTTTTTAATATGCTGTCAAGGTTTGTCATAGCTTTCCTTCCAAAGAACAGGTGCCTCTGAATTTCAAGGCTGCGGTCACCATCCACAATGATTTTCGAGCCCAAGAAAAGAAAACCTGTCACTGTTTCCACTCTTTTTCTATTTGCCATGAAGTGATGAGACTGGATGCCATGATCTTAGTTTTTTGAATGTTGAATTTCAATTTTATATTTTTCATTCTCCTCTTTCACCCTCATCAAGAGGCTCTTTAGTTTGTCTTCACTTTCTGCCATTAGAGAGGTATCATCTGCACATCTGAGGTTGTTGATATTTCTCCCAGGTCACCTCCCTCCCTGCCCACCTCCACAGACTGGGCTGGGGCTTATGAAGGGAGATCATGGTCTCCTTCTAGGGGTGCTTTCAGCATAAGACATAGAACGAAGGCTTCCTCCTTGGCTGTGAGCCTCTCAGAAGTTAAGACTTTGTCATTTAACTCAAAGTCCCCATCACAGCAATAGATGACAATAGATTGAGCTCAGAAGGCTGTGGTTGTTAAAAATGTGTCGCCACCAGATTAGTCACTTGGCCCTTTGTATGTAAGAATGCTTGGACAGTGTAACAAGATATTTGGGGGTGTCTTTTATTCCCCTTAGATGGAGAAGAATTTTTGGTGGTTTGGGGAGAGATATTTTGTCTGAACTGTAGCTAGCATTTTTTTTCTTTGTTCATGTGAGAATTCTGACATAGTTTTCAACTTGTGACCACTTACTTATATTTGCAAAATAATCTCATGGTCTCTGTGTTTCTCTTGGTCCTCACCACAGCCCATTGAGGTGGGTGTCACCCTTCTTGTTTTACTGATTGCATCTGAATTTCAGGGGATCTCAGTGACCGCTCATGTGGGAGGCAGAACTGACATCTGCCTAGCCCAAATCCTATCCTCTCTCCTCTGTATAGACAGGCCCTTTCTACAACTAGGGAATTTTTTTTTTTTTTTTCCATTCTCTGCAAAGTTGAACCATTGGCCCTTGAGGGATTTGAATTCAGCATTCGTGGGGTCATTAGCATTGAGTTCCAATCAGAGAAACAAGTGATGGCCACAATAACGATGGTGACCGCAAACCTCCAAGAGAGGACCCTTTGAGTTTTCCACCTTGACCAGATTGGAGAGCTCTTTGTCAGCACGTTCAGAAATGTCCCAGGTGGTCTGGGCAGAACCAGAACTACTGCGTCCGCTTCCCTGGGTGCTCTGTAATGCTGACACTATGCTGAGCCACAGCACCAGCCTAGTGCCATAAGGAGGGGACTCCTGCTGACCCACCAGCCCACTTACCTCTCACTCTTTGGTGAAGTCTTATAAGCCATTGGAAGGCTTGTGTTTTCTGCTGCAGTTAATTGTGCCGACTTTCTCCTGGGAATGAAGAGCAGGTGCCTGAGCGTTGGGCTCCCAGTTCTGGTCCATGACAGCTTCCAGAGCTTCCAGGGTGGCGAACAGGCCCTCTCTCCCATTCCAGCTCTCAAACCTGGGGAGCAGGCTGAGGCCTGGTCAGGGCTATCAGCGTGAGGATGGTGGTTGGTCGCCCTGAAGAAGAGCAGCACTGAAGCTCACGGGAGCCAAGTCCTAGACCAACAGGGCAGGGGAAGGGGTGGAAGGTGTCAGACTCTGAGCCCTGTTCTGATAGGACTTCAGCCAGGAAAGGAGGACAGGGGGATTGCTCATGGCCTGGACCCCTGGGGCCAACACAGCTGGAGTTGGGACGGTGGAGGGAGAGGGTCCCAGGACCTTATGCTGCTTGGGCAAGGAATCCAATGGAGAGGGTCGGGGTGGGACCTGCTGGAGGAAAGAGCACCACCCGAGGCCAGTGCAGAGGCTTCTTGGCTGAGCTTCTCTTGTGGTCTGGGCTGCCTTATTGGGTGGCACAGGGGTCTCTCTGCCCTGGGTTGGAATCCTGGGGTCTGATTTACTGTTGTATAATCTTGAGCTAATAATTACTCTCTCAGCTTCAGTGTCTACAAGGCGCTCATACCCACCACAGTCCAGACAGTGTCCTGTATACAGTGGTTCGTATACATTGTAACAGTGACAGAGTAGTTACAACGGAGGCTGCCTTGTAGAATGGCCTGCCTAATAACAGATACGTAAAGAACACGTTCAGATTTATGAGACCAACAGCTCAAATACCTCGGATACCAAAGACATGAGCAGAAAATTTTCACAAGTGTTGAATAGATGTGTCAAAAAATTCAACCTCAGAAATAACAAAAAGGGAGCTAAGGTAACACTGAAGTATCATTTATGATGATTGTTACTGACTTATGAAAAATTAATAATATGTTATGCTGGTGAGGCTGCAGTCCAAATGGTACATGTATACATTTTGATGCAGCTTTTTGGGAGCACTGTCTCCAGTGTATACCTAGAGCCATAAATGTTTGTAATCTTTGGAATTAATTGCATTCTAGTCCATGGAATTAAGCCTAAAATAATAATCATTTTCAAAATATTTCTTACAAGAAATTTTCAAACATACAGAATAAAAATTAGTTTAATGAACCCCCACACTAAAAGAATATTTTTAGTATTTATTTATTTGGCTGTGCCAAGCCTTAGTTTCAGCACATGAGATCTTCATTGCCACGTGTGGAATCTTCATTGCTGCATGCAGTTTCTAATTCCCTGACCAAGGATTGAACCCAGGCCCCCTGCATTGGGAGCATGGAGTCTTAACCACTGGACCACCAGAAAGTCCCCTAAAAGAATATTTTAACTGAAGAAAAAAAGCCATATGAGTCAGGACAGGCGCTGGACTGGATTTTAGGGTGGGGCTAGTCCATAAGAGTCTCCCACTCTACAAATGTCAGAGCTACATGAGACCAGTCTAACACCTTCATTTTGCAGTCGAGGGCCTTGAGGCCCAGGGAGGCTAAGTGACTTGCCCAGAATACCCAGCCAAAGCCTGGCAATCCCACACAAAAGTGGGCACTCCCACCAAACCAGCCAGCTGACCTGGACCCTTTCTCTCTGTCTCGGGGCACCTCCATTTTCCTCGAGTTGGGAAGAAGGCAGCCAAGTAGAGAACACTCTCCCAGTGCAGAGGCAGGGGCTGGATGTCCTGAACTGGAAGGGCACAGGGACACTGCTCCCGGGAATGCCAACCTCATGCCTCGCTTGTCTCCCCAGGACCCTGAGTGGGCTCAGCCAGACCCACTCCTCCCAGCAGCATGCGGGGCTGTCCCAGACCGCCCGACTTTATCCAGCCCCTGCAGCCAGCGGCCAGCTGACCTCCAATGCCCTGCCCATGGGGCCAGGTCCTGAGCGGAGGGATGGTGCCCCACAGGCAGCATATCTGGACCACCCGTCATCCTCCTGGGGTAAGGATGCCCTGTCTCCGGGTCCTCATAGAGCCTCCTTCTCCCCACCACGGCTTCCCCGCTTCACTCTCTCAGAAAGGCTGAGTTGTCACCCTGTCCCTCATCCCTTCAGCCAGTGAACAGTTGTCAAGCACCTGCTTTGTACCAGGCTCCAGGGGTCCCAAGCCAGCTGTTAGAGAGACTGTGCCCCCTTGAGACACTTAGACCTTGACTTGTCCTTTTCCGCCCCATCTGTCACCCGTCCTTCGTATCCAGCTGTGAACCTCACCTCCCCGGCCCCGGCCCCGGTCCTTCCCCTTCATCCTTTCTGCAAAGCCCGAGCCTCCTGGACCAACCTGACCAGTCGCTTCTTTAGCCCCTACAGCCCGACCTCTGCTTCTTAAAGGAGAGAACGGAGCACCCCTGAGGATTCCACCTTCGCACATTCTTGGTCGTTGCTCGGCAATCCTTCCTGGGGTGCCTGGACGCTTTGTCTCTCTCATTCCTCAGAGCAGCCTCTCCAAGCGGCCCCCACCTTCCCCAGCTCCATCCCACGGCCATGCTTCTCACTCCCCAGAGTCCTCACCTTCCTGCCCCCATATGCGCCCCACCTCCATGCCATGCACGTCATTCCCTTGCCTAAACCCATGCCTGAGCTGACTGCCTTTCTTTGTTTCCCATTTTTAAAGTTGAGGTGAAATTCACATAATGTAAAATTAACCATTTTAAAGGGTACACCCCCACGGTTTTCAGGATATCCACAACTTTATGCAGCCACCACCACCACTGTCTAATTACAGAACATTGCCGTAACTCCAAAAAGAAGCCCCATGCCCCTTAAGCAGTCCCTTTCTTCCCCCCTACCCCCACCCCCTTGCTGTCCTTAAAGATTTGCCAATCGTGGGCATTTCGTGTAAACGGGATCTTACCATGTGTGGCCTTTTGTGTCTGGCTCCATCACTTGGTATAGCGTTCTCACGGTGGATCCCTGTTGCAGACAACATGCATGAGTGATCTTTCTTGCCGTCTTGAAAAGGAAGCACCCCTCCTCTTGTCTAAGGCATGTGCCACTGTTTCTTGACTCTTCTGGACCCTTAGGTTGTCACTTGGCCTCCCCCCACCCTGGTTCTCCTCCCCTCTTCGAACTATCCTGCCCTCAGCCCTTCCCCTACAGCATATACAGTTGCTTATAAATCTCCCATTCTCTCTGTCTCTCATAAACACACACACACACACAAGGTTACTTTCCTCTGCCTTCCTGTCTGTCTCTGCTTGCTTCACAGTCAAGTCTATACAGACCTTTTATAGTTCCCTTCTCAGCCCCTCTGCCTCCTGGCTTCGCTCCCTGGCCCCCAGGATGGAATGAATACCCCTCCTTTGTACATCCGCTGTCACCACTCATGTTGAATGATGTGCCCCCCTCTTACTCTGCCGTAGTGGCCTCCCAACCGCTCATCCTGCCTCCCCAATCACCTGCACACCCCAACTTGGAGGACGCGACACCTCCACTTCCCTTTGACCTCTCCCTGAAAATTGTCAATGGTTTCCCACCACCAGCTGAATAAAGCGCCATATCCTTATTCTGGCCCTTTGGCTTCCAAAACCTGACTCTCATCCTTCTTTCAGGCATTCTCTTGGAAAACTGTCTACCCTGGCAAGTCTGAGCTGCATTCTGTTCTCTGCACTGGGGTTCAGAGCCCAGCTGCCTCCCTTGCCAGCTGTGTGACATGGGATACAATCCATCCCTCACTGAGCCTCAGTTTCCTTACCTGTCAGATGGGAATGCTAACTGGGATCTAGGAACATGGCCAATATTCAACCACTTTAACCTACAAAGATGGCAATTTCTAATGGTTCTACCTAAAATAAGACTCCAGAGGGTTGAGAGTGGTTGTGTATGAAGCCCGAACTCAGTTGCTGGCCTGTCAGCATCGCTCAGGAGATGTTGGACCGTGAGCTGTTACCCTGCCCCCACTATGGGACCTTGCATCCAGGAGGGACTTAGCAAATGCCCTTGGGATGAATTCAAGCCAGTCCCGTGTGGGTCTTTCTAGCCAGCCTCTGGAGGTCACAGCTGTGCCTCTCAGCCCTGCCCCCTGGACCCAAGCCCTCTCTCTGCAGGGCTGAATCTCACGGAGAAAATCAAGAAGATCAAGATCGTCTTCACGCCCACCATCTGCAAGCAGACCTGTGCCCGCGGGCGCTGTGCCAACAGCTGTGAACGTGGGGACACCACCACCCTGTACAGCCAGAGCGGCCACGGGCATGACCCCAAATCTGGATTCCGCATCTGTGAGTCCATCCCCAGCTCAGAAGGTTCCCGGCTGGCCCTGGGGGCGGGGGTGGGGGTGGGGGTTTGTGGGGGAGCAGTTGGTCAGAGGGACCCGCCTGCCTTGGCCCGGAGCCCAGATCTTCTGCAGGAAGGAAGCCCAGAGCTCTCCTACTGTGGCTTCCGTGAGCTGTCTCGGGTCACACAATGCTGAGTCCTCACACAGCTCTGTCACATGTGACTCGGCAGGTCACACAACCTCTCTGAGTCCCAGTTTCCTCATAGAGAGGTGAAGGAGTAAATAGGGCCACTCCCCTCACCCTCCTCCAGGCCACCATGGGGCTGCAGAAAGGCAAGGCCTAGTTATTATCCATCCTCCTTCACTCCCAGGCCTCCTGGAAAGTCCCTGCATTTCCGAGGGGACCGGGTTCCGGAAGCCATCAGACTTGGGGGCCTGGTCCCCCCTCCCCCCACCCCGCCGGCCCACACAGTAGGTGCTGCTGTTCGCTTCCGCCGCCAGTCACCCTGAGGTCGGTGTTGTAGATTTTTGCCAGATCCCCTGCCTGAATGGGGGCCGCTGCATCGGCAGGGACGAGTGCTGGTGCCCCGCCAACTCCACCGGGAAGTTCTGCCACCTGCCCGCCCCCAGGCTGGACCAGGAGCCTCCAGAGAGGGGCCCCCGCCACAGGGCCCCGCTGGAGGGCCCCTTGAAGCAGTCCACCTTCACGCTGCCTCTCTCCAACCAGCTGGGTGAGTGTGGGGCTGGGGAACCACATGGGGTGGGTGCTAGCATCCTGATAGAGGAGATGGGAAACTGAGTCTCCAGCACCTCCTTCTCCTCCATCCTCAGGGCTCAGTTTCGTTCCCTAAATTTTTCTCTGCCTTTCCTTCTGAGTTCATCAATTTATTTATTTATGTATTTTTTGCCCTTACCCTCTATTGGGTGCTATGAGTAAAACAAAAGAGTCTAAGGGTAGGATCCTGACTTTAAGGAACCCATGGGTCCTGGACAGTAGAGGGAAGATGCCTCTATTATTAGGTGCCAAATAAAGGGTACAAAAAAATACAGAATTTTGTAGGAGATCAGGAGAGAGACCCGAGCTCGGGGTGTTCTGGGAAGGCTGCCTGGAGGAGGTGGACTTCAGTCAGGCCTTAAACAGTGGGTTGACTTTGGTTAAGCAGAGGAGAGTGGGAGGGCTTCCCAGGCAGAGGGACCAGTCTGAACAAAGGCATGGGGTGGGGACCATGCAGGGTTAGTTGGGCTGGAGCCCAAGGGCTGTGCAGGATCGTGGGAGGAGGTGGAATCAGGAAGGTACTTTGGAAGTTGGTAAGGAAGGTTCTTCATAGGAAGGTGTGGAATGAAGGAGTCTGCTTTGCCCTGTCCTCCCTGAGAAATTCTTCTGGGGTTTGGGTAGAGAGTGAAGAAACAGAGGAGAGATGTGGGGAGACACACAGGGGCCCACCTGGCCCAGGGCTGATGGCGCTCCTCAGGGGGTGGGGCCCTGTGTCCCCACCTCTGACCCCAGCCCCTGTGCCCAGCCTCGGTGAACCCCTCCTTGGTGAAGGTGCACATCCGCCACCCGCCCGAGGCCTCGGTGCAGATCCACCAGGTGGCTCGGGTGCGGGGCGAGGCGGAGGAGGCCCCGGAGGAGAACAGCGTGGAGACCAGGCCCTCGCCCCGGCTCCCTGCCGGCCCCGGCCACGGCCACTGGGACAGCAACCGCATCCCCGCCCGGTCCGGAGAACCTCCCCGGCTACCTCCCCCCGTGGTGCACAGGACTCCGGCCCTACTGGGCCGATGCTACCTGAGCACTTTAAACGGACAGGTGAGATCGCGGCTCCAGCCCCGGCCCCGCACTGCTCCCCTCCTCCTTCTCTCTCCTCCTCCTTCTTAGAGAATGTGGGCATCTGCTGGGTCTCCCATTTCCCAGATGGGAAAACTCAGAGCATAAAATTGCCATGTGTGTCGAGAGGTTGGGCAAGCCAACCCGGGCTCCACTGGGTACCTGTCAGTGCCAGGTACATAGAAGAGGACCCAAGAGAGGCCCCCTCTGCAGGGGAATCGGCGTCCTCCGGTCCCAGCAAATCCTGAGCTCTGCTGGAGCTGAGTATAGGACCCCCAGGGCGTGGGTAGAGGGGCTGTTAGATGTGGCAAGGAGTTTGGAGAGTTGAGTCACAGAGATGTAAAATCAGCAAATGCAGGTTAAACTCCAAAACCTTGGGCATGCGAAGATACAAGATGATCCATTCCCTCTTTTGCTGACGGGGTCCACAGTCAGTGATGGGAAATCAAGTGAGCTTTTCTGAGTCCTCCACAGTCAGTGATGGGAAATCAAGTGAGCTTTTCTGAGTCCTCCACAGTCAGTGATGGGAAATCAAGTGAGCTTTTCTGAGTCCAGGCACCTAAAGATAGGGGCTAAGCCAGACCCAGGATGGTTTTCCCTAGGGTTGCAGTTTGGCATTTTCAGAAAGCCCTCCCGAGGTTAGGGAGCTGGAGCAGGTGGGGAGTAGCTCAAGGATAGGGTCCTGGGTCCCTGGTTCCTCTCAGCTGCAGTGTTGCTGAGCGCGGACCCTCCTCGCAGGAGGTGGTCCTGGCATTCTCTGGAGTTTGATGGAGGAAAATCCATCCTTTGGGGCCCCTGTGCCTTTGGGCTGGGGGCGTGGATGGGGGGCAGTTTGCAGACCCCTCAGAGAAGATCTTGTCTGGGTATGTCACTGCCACCCCGCCCCCTAAGTTTAGTGTCTGGCAGGGTGGACCTCGGGTTTCTCTACTTCCGTCTGGGACAACGCCTCCCCTCCCCTCCCTTGGGTGGGGGCATTCTCTGGCAGTACGTGAGGGGTGAACTCATGACTCAGGCTCCCCTGGGACATCTCTGTGCGGGAGAGGGAAGCAGGTGATGAGTGCCCATGGTCCTTTTTTTCCCCCAGTGTGCTAACCCCCTGCCGGAGCTGACGGCCCAAGAGGACTGCTGTGGCAGCGTGGGAGCCTTCTGGGGGGTGACCTCCTGTGCCCCATGTCCACCCAGACCAGGTGAGTGCTGGGTGCCAGGCTCAGGGTTGTGAGCAAAGCTCTCCCGGGGCCTGGCCTCTGCAGCAGACACCCCCCACCACCCACATCTCCCACCAGGGTCTCAGAGGCCAGGCAGGTGGAAGAGGCTGGTAAACTGGGCAGGCTCTCCAGGTCTGCTTCCGACTGGTGGCAGAGACCCCTGACAGCTCAGACCCACAGCCGGCTGCAGCGTGGCCTGCCTGCTCCATCTGATGGCCTGAAAGAGGTTACTGCCTTTCGCCAGTTGTTCTCGCTCAGATTTTAGGAATCCCATCCCAGGCTGGGCACCCTGGGGTACCCCTCAACCCCTTCCACCTACCCCCTGCCCAGGTCCCAGAGGCCCCGAGGTTTTTGATTTAGTGACTCAATGTTTCCTTCATTCTCTCCTCCTCACCTCTGGCTTCCTGCCTTCCAGTCTTTGAATCTGGGTTGGGCACCTGCCCCAGAATGTCCTGGGCCTTGGGGTATGCGAAACTCCACTTCCGGCCCTCTTTCCAATGATGGGAAAGCCTAATGTATTCATTCATTCAGTCAGCAAATACTCACCAGGTGCCTTGTGTACCCTGAGCCCTGAGAATTCAGGAATGCTGCTCTCAGAGGCATTGATCTTAAAGTTGGGAGGCGGGTGACAAGGCTCCTGTCCCTGAGTATGGCTCCTGCCCACTCAGCCTGTCTTCCCCTCCCCGGCCCATGCAGGTCTCCCTCCTAGGTCTGGGCCCAGGCCGGGCAGGTATTTCTTTTGCCTGTCAGCAGTCGACTTGGTGAGTCAGCTTTGTGGGGGGCCTGGCCCAGAGCCCAAAGGTGGGAGCGGCAGGACTGTTCCTTACTACCGACTCGCCTGTGGAGCAGTGATCATATTTTCCAGACTAAAAAGAAATGTGGACAGTTTCACAGCGTGCTAGGATCTTTGGTGAAGCAGCACAGGGCAGTATTTAGCTTCCAGGCCTGGGCGTCCAACACATGATGGGTACCAGTCCCAGCTCTTACCTGCTGAGCTCTCTCTGCCTCGTCTCCGATCTGTGGAGTGGAGACAGGAACAGTGCCAGCCTCGTGGGGCCGCTGTCAAGAGTCAGTGAGATGGTGCCTGTACCTACCATTAGGGCATTTCATGGTAGCTGTTATAGTTACTGTTAGAAAGTATCCCATTGCCTGGTGGGGAAGTGTATGGAACTGCTCAGCATCTCCCCCTGCAGGCCAGAGACGTTTTCACTTTTCTTCCTCCTGGTCAGACCCACTCTTGAGACTTCCTCATACCACACTCCATTCAGCCAACACTGATGAAGTACACATAGTGGGCAGCCCTGACCAAACAGTGAAGAACAGGTAGAAACAGTGCTGCCCCTCTCAAGCATACAGTCTGGTGGTGGAGGGGGGATGCAGACAGCAGAACTGGGGCCACGGAGAGCTCCTGTAGCACCTTTGTGCAAATGAGTGAAAGGTGCCCCTTCCACGTGTTCAGAATAGTCTTTATAATTAGACAAATGCAGGATGCCAGTGATTCTGTCAGATGTCACGCTTTTGTGCAGTGTGCAACCTGCACATCCGCACACTATGGGCTAGGAGATCTTTCCTCAAACTGGTGGACCAGGGAAGGCTTTTATAGGAGGCGACATCCAGGATGAGATCTGAAGAATTACTAGAGTAAGCCAAAGAGGTGGGGAAGTGCCTAATAACCCAAGAAAATTGCATAGGCCGGCGAGATCGAGCGCATGAGAACATTTCCTGGAGCAGAACATGCCTACGGCTAAGGCCTCACCCGCTCCCTGTACCAGCTAGCGCCTCCGAACACCACCTCCCTCACTGTGTTCAGCACATCTCAGCAAGCTGGGCACCAGCGTGCAGACCCTGGAATATTAAGCATTCCCCATACTGAGCAAGAAATCACAAAGACAGGGCAATGTCAGTATTTGAAATGTGATCAAGTGCAGTTGGGCATTGTGGCGAGAAGGGGCAGGACGCTGAGGAACCTTGTTTGTATTGACAGGGTGCCAGACAGCTACACGCCCGAGCCTGGGGAGCCCGGGTGAGGAGTGTTTCTTTAAGTAGGCAAGACAGGCAAACTACTGTGCAAGACTCAGAAAAAGAAGGCGAGCAGCTGGGGTGGGTTTGGGAATGTTTGGCAAGACAGGCATGATTCCTGTGTTCTAGAACGTTCTCAGCCCTGGTGGCCTTACCCCTCTGAACCTCTACGTCTCGTCTGATAAAAACACTGCTGCACCCCTCAGGGATGGGCTTTGCTGCTCCCAACAAGGTAGTCTAATAGAATCGAGTGAGGGCAGTAATAAAGCCAGAAGCTGCGGGGGTGGGGGGTGGGGGAGGAGTCAGCGTGTGACTTCATAGCTTTCCCTAAATCACCTTTGACTCCTGAGGTTGTACAGGACAGTTGAAGAAGGTCCCTGCAGAATGCTGCTATTTGTGACATGGAAAAGCACTGCCTTGACGTCTCAGTTACATGGCTCAGACAAATCTCTTTTCTTCCAGGGGGGAAAAAAAAATTTCTCAGTGCCTTCTTTCTCAAGGAAACAGCTGAGGGAGTCAATCGAGGCCAGCCTCTGGTCCCCCCACCCTTTCTCCCTTCACTCTGAGTGGCGGATGCAGCTGACCTGCCAGGACCTGGCCTGAGCCACATCTTCCTGACCCCTGGGCAGTTATCAAAGGTCCCGGCTCAAGAGCTGCGGCCGCCCCCCCACCAGGGTCTGGAGAGCATACAGCCCTCAAAAGCCACTTTGATTGAGCCCACATTTTTGAGTTTTCACCCGAGAAAGACAGACATCTGGGTTGACTGGAAAGTTGGCCGCTGCCCCATCTGGCTTGGCACTGGCCGTGTCAACCCTGAGGCCCCTTTGCTGGGGCAGGCGGGGCTGGCACAGGGCGTGCGGCCCGCAGTGGTGGGCCCCAGCTGTTTGCCATGAGACCACCTCTCCATCTGCCTGGTGTGGGATGAGTTCACCTCGGAACCCAGGCCCCTCCCTGTATCTCCAGGGAGAGCGGATTCTCTTGCTCTGCCCCTTCAAGGAATTCTACGACTTTCCCTCTGAAAAAACAATTATAGCTGCCAGTTACTGAATTTTTACACTATGCTGTGCTTTCACGTGCATTATCTCACTTCCCTGTCATGACCACCTGCAAGCTAAGGATCTTTATCCCCATTTGTTGGGGGAGAGAAATGTAGCTCAGAGAGGGCTAAAGAGCTTGTCCAAGGTCACACAGCTAAGGCCAAGGAGCTATATTTCAGATCACACTGTGTCCAATGCTTAATGCATCAGGATCTCCGTAATCGGTGAGGGGGGTGGGGGGATAAGCGAAATTTGCTCAGTTGTGTCTGATTCTTTGCGACCCCATGGACCATACAGTCCATGAATTCTCCAGGCCAGAATACCGGAGTGGGTAGCCTTTCCCTTCTTTGAGGGGATCTTCCTAACCCAGGCATTGAACCCAGGTCTCCCTCATTGCAGGCGGATTCTTTACCAGCCAAGCCACCAGGGAAGCCCAAGAATACTGGAATGGGTAGACTGTCCCTTCTCCAGGGGACCTTCCTGACCCAGGAATCGAACCGGGGTCTCCTGCATTGCAGGCGGATTCTTTACCAACTGAGCTACCAGGGAAGCCCTGGGACTGCCTGATCTGTAATCAGCGAGGGGTGGGGTGGGGGTGTTGGGACTGCCTAAAGACAACACAAGTCAGGATGTGAGACCAGAATTTCAGTCAAGAGGGTGCGTCCCAGGACTGTATTCCAGGTGTACATGAAAGCCAGCATCCGGCCAGAAGACTGGATTGAATAGACAGGCAAGGCACCAGCCTGCAGCCTTGGTCTGAGTTAAGGGAGATGTGTTGAAAGAAACATGAGGTAGGGGAGGAGCAGGTAGGCTTGTTCTGTGTGGTTTGGTGAGGCAGGAAAAAAACAGATGTATGGAAGTTTCTAGTAGGCAGAGCTCAACTGGAAGCTGAACAGTAGGGACAGCTTATTAAAAACTGCAGCTGTCTAGCTCTATAGTGGGATGTTTCCAGAGTCCTCAGCCCCCCACCATGAAAAATGTGCCTACCAAGAACTAGTGAGCGGAAGGAGTGGGAGAAGGAACTTGATTTTCAAGGGAATGGAGGTTTATGTAGATATCTGGAAATTGATTTGAAACTCTCAATAGAAGGAAAGCCTTGGTTTGGCTTGGTTTTGCCATGGTCCTTGCCCATAAGGGGTGTTCCAGCCGTCAGTCTGTGATGTCAGCCCCTGGGGTGAATGGGCATGTGAAGGTGATGTCTGAGGGGGCTGGGGCAGAGAATCCTAGTGTGAGTCACGGCGGCATCACCCGTCACGTCCTCCTTGTGTGTGTGTGTGTGTGTTTTAGTCGCCCAGTCGTGTCCGACTCTTTGTCCCACCAGGATCCTCTGTCTCTAGAATTCTCCGGACAAGAATACTGAAGTGGATAGCCATTCCCTTCCCCAGGGGATCTTCCCAACCTAGGGATGGAACCCGGGTCTCCTCCATTGCAGGCAGATTCTTTACCATCTGTGCCCCAGGGAAGCCCCACATCCTCCTTAGCTGCTCTTTATTCAGAAGATGTGATATGAGTTGGGCACCATGATGAGTTCCTTCTCATTTCATTGCATGCTAACAATGCCTCTAGGTGGTGTTACTATCTTCATTTTATAGATGAAACTGGCCCTGAAGCTCCAGGTCTATGTGACCCTAGCGCCCTAGTTCTAATTGCTCTGTAATCTGCTTCCCCTGCCTCTTGGCTTGGGCATTCGCTGAACTAGAGGACCTGGGCGGGGGGAACAGCTGTGCCAGGGTGGGGCTCCTGTTCCCTGTGACTCTGGGTTGGACGCCCAGTCTCCTGCCCTAGAGAAATGAGATTTTTCTGAATTGCAGTTTGTTGGGCTGAAAAAAGTCATGACTCTTTGGCTCAGGGTTGTTCTGAGAGCTTCCAAGGGACTCAGAGCCTCCTGGGAAATGTGCCTCAGCTCACATTCACACCCTTCCTACCCCTGCAGGGGTGTCACTGACACGTGGCATCTCCGGCCTGGAGAGCCCCAGGGAGCGGTGGGGTCGGGGTGGCTGATGTGGTACCCATTTGAGCTGGGTGTCTGACCGGACCCCTCCCTACGTCATGGTTCACAGTGACCGAGATACCCATTTTGGCTTCAGTTCCATCCACCCTAGAGAAGCAGTCAGAGCCCGTCTTTGGGTGGGATTTCTGCATCACTGGTAGCAGGCGGGAGATCCGTTAGGACCTCACCAGCGGAATAATGGACATTATGATAATAATCAATATGTGACAAGCCTCATGCTCAGACTTTTTCTTGCTTGTTTAGTGTTTGCAATAATGCCCTGAGAAAAGAATGGTCATCTCCATTTTACTGATAAGAAAACCAAGGCTCAGAGAGTTACTTGCCCAAGTCTCTCCAGCCAGTAAGGAGCAGCCGGCCAGCTTGTTGTCCTTAAAACTGTGTTGCTGGAAGGAAGGGAGGGAGGGAGGGAAGGAGGGAGGGAGGAAGTCTAGGGGAGCATCTCCAGGGACTGTGCCAGGCCCTGAGCTAGCTTTAGTCTGATGTTGATTGTTTCAGTAAAGTTAATCCTCGCAACAACCCACAGACTGAGTTTCTATCCCCACTTCTACATAGGAAAAAAATTAAGGCCTTAAGGGAGGTAAGACGTGTGCCCCAAGTCACAGAGCTAGTCAGAGTGGAGCCAGGAATTAGATGTAAGCCTGCCTGCCCCAGCACCCACACCCTTTCCACTGCCCCCAGGAGAGTCGAAGTTTTCTTTCCAGCTTACCCACCAGGATTTGCCAATCAGGACTTAAGCTCCAGCCTGTACATGTGCACGTGTGTATCGAGCTTAGCTTCATCCAGTGTGTGTGTGTGTGTGTGTGTGTGTGTGTGTGTTCTCTGGACCCTCCACATCTCCCTGCTACAACCATCTGTCATCACAGACTGAGATCAGCGTGGCTTGTAAACAGCCCTGTAGCCAGACATATGTCTCTCCCATCTCCTCGCTGAGCTCTGTCAACAGAGTCAGGGCCAAAACTGTCTCCAGCAATTAGTTTGCCCGTGTTGAGGCCTCCATGGGGATTCCAGCAGCTGAGGGTAAGAATCAGCAGGGCAGGGGCAGGCTGCAGCCAGTGGCCCTTCTCCTTCCTTCTGTGAACAATGGAGGGGTAGCAGTGAGTGGACAGGGCCCGAGGCCAGGGACAGAAGACCTGAGTTCCAGGCCCACGTGGCCCAGGTTTTCTGAACAGGAAAGTCACACACATCTGCCCAACCTGCTTCCCAGGCGTCTGGGGACGTTCAGACTCCTTGGAGTTCAGGTTGAGTCCAGTTGACCCCTCAGCAGCTGCTTTGGCTTCTCAGGTCAAGGTCCTGGCTGCAAGGCCACTCCTCAAGAGCCTCTTTGAAACACCCATGGGAAACCCAGCTCAGCATGCTGTCTTCCCAGGTCCACAAGTCCTCTGCTCTCTGACCCTGGTTTTATCTTGAGCTGGCTGAGGGGCCACGGGAGGAGTAGAGGGTCTTCACTGTTTCCTTTATCAGTTCTACAAGACTCTTCCGTTGTACACATTGTGGAGCATTTGCCAAGGATCTGATTAATTCCCCAGCATCTGATGAATTCCTCTGACCTCCTTCAGGATGACTCCGCCTTTTTTTCTCATTCACTCTCCTGATCCCTTGTTCTTAAAGAGGAGGGGATCCCAGGAAGAGTGACACGTTTCCTTCCGGGCAGGTATCACTATATGGCCTCTGGACCCTAGGATTCTTGTCCTAGACAACTCCTAAGGCTTGTCATGAATTCATTCATTCATTTGTAGTTAGTAGAGGGATGGTTCAGAATTTGTCTTCTGGAGGCAGATTCATAATCCCAGTTCCATTCACCATCTGGGTGACCTTGGGCATGTGTCTTAACCTCTCTATGCCTCAGTTTACTCATCTGGGAATTGGGGATAAGATTAGTAAGTATCTCCAAGGGCTGTTATGAGGATTAAATAAGTTATTACCTGTAAAACCTTTATAAAAGGCCCTAGCCCATAGTACAAGATATTTTGCTGTGCTGTGCTTAGTCGCTCAGTCATGTCTGACTATTTGCAACCCCATGGGCTGTAGCCCGCCAGGCTCCTCTGTCCATGGGGATTCTCCAGGCAAGAATACTGGAGTGGGTTGCCATGCCCTCCTCCAGCGGATCGTCCCAACCCAGGGATCAAACCCAGGTCTCCTGCATTGCCGGAGGATTCTTTACTAACTGAGCCACCAGGGAAGCCCAAGAATACTGGAGTGGGGAGCCTATCCCTTCTGCAGGGGATCTTCCCAATCCAGGAATCGAACCGGGGTCTCCTGCATTGCAGACAGATTCTTTACCAGCTGAGGTACCAGGGAAGCCCAGGAGCCATTTTAGTGCTTGCTATTATAATATTCATTCCATTTTGATTGCGTGCCTGTACTGTTCCATATGCTGGGCATGTTTCCAGAGACATAGCAATGACAGAGAAGGCAAGGTCCCTGTCCTCACAGAGCTTACACTTTATCAGGGGAGCTTGATAAAGAGCTTACACTTTATCAGGGGAGATGGACAAGCAAACAGGCAGCCACAGCACATTTAATCACTATGATGAGGGAAGGCCCGTGTGTGTTGGGAGCACTTGAGAGATGTGCCTGGTGATACCCGCCCTACCCCATCAATGCCGAAATCTCATCCAGAGCTGTGGATGGGTGCTGAGTTCTCATCTCATGCCAGGGTCTCTCCCTTCCACATGGTCATCTGAACTTTGGTTTTCTTTCCCTCAAAGAGATATAAGTAGATTTTTCTGGATCGGATGCTGCACTTGTCCTTACAGAAGCTAGGAAGCAGCCCCTTATAGATGACGTGGCCTCTGTGAGGTGTGAGGAGAGGCGCTGAGGGTCCTGGCAAAAGTGGGTGTCTCACCAGGTAAATGGCTTCGGCATTTCTCTCCAGAAGCCTGCCCTCCCCAGGGTTGTCCAGTCAACGGTTTCTCTTCAGGCCAGTGAGAGGGCAGAGTCCTCTGGGGAGGAAAGTGCTTTACCGGAAAAGCATGTGTTTCCAGACTAAGGAAAGAGCTCAGCTGCTCTCAGTTCACACATTCCCTGGGTTCACAGGGTTTCCCGAAGGTGCCACGGCTGGGTCCACCCTTCCTGAGTCCAGCTCTCCGCCACTCCTCCTGTTTGTAAAAGAAGAAAAAAAAAAAAGTTTGTGGCAAATATGTATACGTGTGTGTGTGTGTACATATAGCAACTTCAATTTACAATCCTTTGTTAAAGTTCTGCCTAACTTCTCCCTCCGGGCACCAGTTTACTGCCCTGGCCTCCGGGCTCCCCTCTCTCCTCCTCTCCGGGTGGGGGAAGCGCCCTTCACAGCCAGCCGGAAGCTCGGTTGCAATCCCGACCCAGCCCCCTCTGAGCTTCATCGTCCTTCCTAATCTGTTAACTGGGGATAATGACCCCTGCCTCGCGGGGTTATTGTGAGAGGCGGTACCATATGCCCCGAAGGCCTCCCGCCGCCGAAGCGCCGTCCAGATGTTCCCGGCCCCCTGGCATCCGCCTCGCGCCATTCCTTCCCACCTTCTGCTCCTCATAAATCAGCTAGCTTTTTGAGTTTCCCCAAACAGCTTCCCCTCGTTCTTTGCCTCCTCCCTGTCTTCAGTTCTTGCCACCAGGCGCCAGGCCAGACACATTTCCCAGCCTCGCTCCCATCCATCTTCTCAATGTCGGCGGCGTTTCCAGATCCCTTGCTTATCTCTGCACTGCGGCCCTTTAGGCTGTTTTCCCCCATGTGGATGACGACTTGCAAACCCTGGGGAAGACCGTTTGTGGCAAATGTGTATACATATGTATATATGTGTATATATATGTGTGTGTGTGTGTATAACAACTTCAATTTACAATCCTTTAACCTTAAAAAAAATTAAGTTTTACTAATTTATGACTTGACTTGGTCTCTATGTCAGGCAATCCCAAGCATCCTCAAGCAAGAGTGGGCCTTCCAGGGAAACACAGCGCCTCCTCATGTTTGTCTTTGGTATCACAACACGGACCGCACGACAGTGTTCGGCCTGTGGGATTTTTCAGTTAGGTGGTCTGGTGTTAACTAAAGCAACCCTCACCAAATGGAGAAGTGACTCTAAAACATTCTTGCAAAGAAACTGGATTTAAAATAATACGAATAAGTGCAATCATTTAAAAATGCAAGGCTGTGAGACGGGTGCTCAGGGCTGGTGCACTGGGAAGACCCAGAGGGATGGGATGGAGAGGGAGGTGGGAGGGGGATCGGGTTGGGGAACACATGTAAATCCATGGCTGATTCATGTCAATGTATGGCAGAAACCACTACAATATTGTAAAGTAATTAACTTCCAATGATTAAAAATAAATGGGAAAAAAAAGATTTAAAATTTTTAAAAAATATATTTAAAAAACTAAAAAATAAAACAAAAATGCAAGGCTGACGATTCTCCTCTGACAGGTCATCAGCCATATTCCAAGGTAAAAGTAATGAGGGCCTCTCACATGGGACCCAAAATGGACCCCAGGAGTCAGATGATCAAGAAGGCTATACAAAAATACAGCTTATAACTAGCATCATTAATACCAAACCCCACCTTCAGTGTGTAATGTGCCCAGAGATAACAGCTAATGATGGACTAAAATCTATCTTGATTAGAAAAACATTTTAAAACACTGGGGGACTTCTCTGGTAGTCCAGTGGTTGCGACTTTGAGCTCCCAGTGCAGGGGCATGGGTTTGATCCCTGGTCAGGAAACTAAGATCCCACATGCCAAAAACAAATACAAAAAGAATACCGAGTGAGTGCACGCTTTGCTGTACATTTGGATGAAGCTGTAGGTATTCCTAATGCCTCTCTTGGTACTTGCAAGAATCTATTTCAACAGTAAATATCTGAAGAACTATCTATTGTGTAAGCCACTAAAGGCTGAATCTATATGGAAGATAGAAGACCTATATTTTCAACAATATATGACGTCTTAAATAAAGATAAGATTTACCCAATAACTCTATACACTCAGTGTATATACTAGGACCAGCAGGTAATGGAGCTGAAGAAGCCTGTTTGTAATGTCGCCTCACCATGGCCTTGATAGGCAATCTATTGCCACAAGGGGGTCAGAGCTAGGAGAAGATAAGTTGCCACAGAAAGTCATCACACTGTTAACTTTATAAAACAAGGCATTAAAAATAAGATGGTATCTTTACAGAACTTCGTGTTGCAATAGTATCTGTAGAATCCCTGTACCCTTCAGAATTACTGGCTAAAACTTGACAAGGAAATTATCAAACTGAAACATGAGTTCTTCTTTGTTTTTTTTTTTTAAACAAAAAGATAGATGTTCCACATTTGTTGCCTTTACCTTTGATGACAGGTAGCTGTCAGCAGTATACCATCTGCTAGTGCTTTTGAAGAAAAAAAATATTTAAATAAAAACATCTTCAAAGCACTTCTTTGGAGGTTGACATATAGATCTGTCCCTCCAAGGTAGTAGAGATGTTTTCTCTGTTTTTATTAGATGTCAAGTGTGTGTGTGTGTGTGTGTGTGTTTAATGCACACTTCTTTTCTCTCTCTCTTTAAAGTAAAGGGGAATGTTGTGAAATCAAGATAGGAGTTATCAGCACCAAAGTACTGAGAGTTATTGCCTGGTTGGTCCATCTGGACTCAGACTGCTGCCCAGTTTTGTTCACTATAATCTTCAAGCAGGGATGCTTTCCAAGCAAGTGGTGATGGGAGAGAGCCTTTTGAAAATGGATGTTGGAAACAATCCCATCATCGTGTGATTTGTTGCTGTAAATCAGCTCATTTGCATACCTGAAAAACTTGAAAACGAGTTTCCTAACTTTTTTTAATTTGTCAGCATAACTAACTGACCTTAGGGAACATGAAACTCTATTAACCAAATGTCAGCATGGTTGAAATTGCATCACATGGTTGGTGAGTGTGAATGAATGAGTATCATGGTTTTATAGCGCAACCAACGGTGAGCGTCTTCCATCTCTATCTGAGATTCTTTGTCAGCTATGGCAGCATTAAAATTAAACATCAAAAGAAACCGAACTTAGAACCCGACTGTGAATTGTCATGTCCAGATGTTTAAACACTAACAAAATAACTATAGTTGTGTAAGATGCAGCCATTAATGGAGAAAGTGGGTGATGGATGCACAGGACCTCTGTACTATTTTTTGCAACTTCCTGCAACTCTGTAGTTATTTCACAAACAGAAAGTAAAAATTAAATAAAACTTGTTCAATCACAAGTTATATTATGTAATATATTATAACATATATAATTATATGTTTTATATATTATATTATGCTATATAACATTGATATCACATAATATAAACTGTATCTAATATTATAACTATATACAAGGTATGTAGTCACTTAGTATCATTTTTAGTCATAGCAAGGTGGGTTACCTGGTGAGAGCCAGGGAAGGGATTTTGGCCAAGGAGGCACAGCTGCCCAGGGCGATGGCTTGGGGAGGGCTGGGGCCTCATAGCTGCAGAGTGGGCTGGACATCCAGACTGCACCCCACTTCCCAGCATGGGTGACAGAGGAGCCCAAAGGCCCTCCACTGAGACCTGTCTGTATCTTCACTCCTTAGCCTCCCCGGTGATTGAAAATGGCCAGTTGGAGTGTCCCCAGGGGTACAAGAGACT
Source organism: Cervus elaphus (assembly GCF_910594005.1). Taxonomy (NCBI): domain Eukaryota; kingdom Metazoa; phylum Chordata; class Mammalia; order Artiodactyla; family Cervidae; genus Cervus; species Cervus elaphus. The sequence goes on from NC_057826.1 coordinate 16,856,227, forward strand.
GAACCTCACTCACTGCGAAGGTAAGAATGACCAGGCCCAGCGCTGGGCTTGGGACCCGAGATGACAGAGGTATGATAATGCAGAGAGACGCTCCCCCCATGATAGACGTAGCGGCTGCCACTGTCTGAGTGCTCTTTGCTGGGCCACTAAGCCCCAGCTTGGGGCGAGGGGTGGGGGGCGGCTGCCAGCTCCAGGGCCTAGGAGGTCAGAGGGCAGTGATGGTGCAAGCTGAGTGAGCGCCTGGGAGCCAAACTGTCCTCTCCGCCCCTTCTCCCCCGACCCCTACCCAGATCTAGGGCTGTATGGTGTGGCAACTCAGGGGGCTATCCCCGCATACCCACTCCCCTCCTGGGCTGCTCTCCCTGGAACAGGAGGACTTCGAACTCCAGGGTGGGAGGTCAAGGCAGCCTGCAAAGATGAGACCTCTGTGGACTTTTCCCAGCAAAGCCCCTCAGCTGCTCAGGCCTCCTTCCTGGAGTGGGGTAGGCACAGGCAGAGGTGGGGGCTGGGGGAAGGAGACCCTGAAGCACAGTCTCTGGGCCTTGCTGACCTGGCTGGCAGGCTCTGTGAAGCCAGCTGAGGCCCGAGTGCTCTGCGTTAGAGACTCCCCAGAGGGACAAGGTTCAGGGGCACCTCAGGACATAGGAATGGGAAGGGGGGCACTCAGCCATGGCTCTGAGCAGGGAGCCCTTGTTGGCTGTGGACCTGGCAAGAGGTGTGATGTGAACTGGGTCTGCCAGCCCCTGGGAGGCGCCTGGGGTTGAGACAGATGCCCCTTGGGGAACTGGACAAATTGCTGTCTGTATGGTTTGCTTTGGGTGAAGCCAGGTTAGAGGCAGGGGATTGACTCAGATGGCCTCCTAGGTACCCCCCCCCCCCCCCGGAGGCTTCTTTAGGAGAGAGGAGTCTGGGCTATCTCTGCTTGTGGGGATTTCTGGCCCATGAATAAGAACCGGTGCCTGGACCAGGCAAAGGAGAGGCCTCTGATCCAGCCCAGCCCGGGGGATCTGCCCTCCTCAGGGGCAATGAAGCAAGGACCTCATGGCCAGTGGGTGTGCAGAGAAGTTAGTATTTTTGCCCTTAGAGAGTGCAGTGGGGCTGCTCGTATCTAAACCATCCCCAGTGGCCTCTGCCAGGTAGGTCTCCCGGTCTGCAGGGTTAAAGTGATTCCCAGGGTCTCAGACGGGCTCTCCACCTTCCCTCCTCCGAGCTCCTGAGGGGCCTCCCCAGGAGACCCTGCCCCTGAAACCTCCCCCCACCCATGTCTGTGGCTGTGATCTCCCTGTTTGGGATGGGACCCCTTGTCTCTGTACCTGTAGGTACCGTCCCTATTATCTCCATCCTTGTCTCCTACTTCCACAGGCTAATCTGGGGTTATTGCTATGAGTTGCATACATTGCACTAGGTGTTAGTTCATAGTGATGGACAAGACACAGCCACTGTCCCAGGTGAAGACAGATGCCTTAACAACTTCACACAATGAGAGAAGTGCTCTCGAGAAGAGGAGGCACTGGGGGCTATGGCATCCTTTCCAGATTGGAAGATCAGGGAAGGCTCCAGGTGATACCGGGCTTCCCTGAGAGCTCAGTGGGTAAAGAATCTGCCTGCCATGCAGGAGACACCGGTTTGATTCCTAGGTCGGGAAGACCTGCTGGAGAAGGGATAGGCCACCCACTCCAGTATTCTTGGGCTTCCCTCGTGGCTCAGCTGGTAAAGAATCCACCTGCAGTGCAGTGATATCCGACCTAGACTCTAAAAATGAGTGTGCTGTGCTGTATGCTAAGTCATTTCAGTCATGTCCAACTCTTTGCAACCCCGTGGACTGTAGCTCTCCAGGTATCTCCGTCCATGGGATTCTCCAGGCAAGAATACTGGAGTAGGTTGCCATTTCCTCCTTCAGGGGATCTTCCCGCCCCAGGGATCGAACCTGCATCTCTTGGGTCTGCTGCATTGGCAGGCAGATTCTTTACTACTAGCGCCACCTGGGAAGTAGAGTAGGGTTGGCCATCTAAAAAGGGACATGGGGGTTCCAGGCCAAGGAACCAGCATGAGCCAAGGAGCAGTTTGGGCGGGCTGGAGTACCGCCAGTGTATCCACAGGAGATAACACAGGCTTCCCAGGGTCTCACCAGAGCCACCGGTTCAGCCACAGGCTTTTGGAAAATGGTGGGGAGCCTTGGGTACCCGGTGAGGGTTTAGAGGCTCCCTCTAGGAGGTGATGGGGAGCCCAGAAGCTTTTCAAGCAGATGGGAGGCAGCTCAGATTTGTGTTTAGATGGCACTTTGTCCGCAGTCTGGAGGCAAATGGATCAATTCCCCTTTTCAGCTCCCCCTCCCCAAATAGAACATCCAGCAAGGAGTAGCTTCCCTTGGTGCTCAAGCTGGGTCGTCTTTCAGCATCTTTATTCCTGTGCCCAGTGCCTACTCCTCCCAAAGGCTTCAGGCAAGCAGATGGCTCTGGGCTGCTGAGTATTACCTGCAGGCCCTGGAGCTGGGTGCCCATCACAGATCTTCCATGTTCACCATCGTCAACAAAGGTGCCATCATCAGGAGAGCTTCTGACATCTTGGAGTGCGAGGGTTGGGATTTCCCCTGCCTTCCTCCCAGTGCCTGACTCCAGCCTGTCACCTCCTCTTTCTTTCTGGGGAGAAGTTCTCAGCAACTGCAGCTTGGAAGTTGTCATTCTGCAGCTTCTCACTATGGACATGACCCTTGGATCTTGGGTCCAGCAGAGATGCTTCGGGGTTTCTCATGGAAGACTGAATAGGAGGCACTGGGCACCATTCTCCACCTCCCAAGCCAGTTCAGTTCAGTTCAGTTGCTCAGTCGTGTCCGACTCTTTGTGACCCCGTGGACTGCAGCACGCCAGGCCTCCCTGTCCATCACCAGCTCCCGGAGTTTACTCAAACTCATGTCCATTGAGTCAGTGATGCCATCCAACCATCTCATCCTCTGTCGTCACCTTCTCCTCTCACCTTCAATCTTTCCCAGCATCAGGGTCTTTTCAAATAAGTCAGCTCTTCGCATCAGGTGGCCAAAGTGTTGGAGTTTCAGCTTCAACATCAGTCCTTCCAATGAACATTCAGGACTGATTTCCTTTAGGATGGACTGGTTGGATCTCCTTGCAGTCCAAGGGACTCTCAAGAGTCTTCTCCAACACCACACTTCAAAAGCATCAATTCTTCTGTGCTCAGCTTTCTTTATAGTCCAACTCTCACATCCTTACATGACTACTGGAAAAACCACAGCCTTGACTAGACGGACCTCCTCATTACTTCCCAGGATGCCACTTACTAGCTGAGAAACTTTGGGCAAGTCACTCCTGGAGCCTCAGTTTCCTTACTTGTAAAATGAGGCCACATGGACCTACTTGATAAAATTGTGAGAAGTAAATAAGATATCGTGTGCAAGGGCTTCCCAAGTGGCACAGTAGTAAAGAATCTGCCTGCCAGTGCAGGAGATGCAGGTTTGATCCTTGGGTCAGCAAGATCCCCTGGAGTAGGAAATGGCAATCCACTTGCCTGGAGAATTCCAGGGACAGAGGAACCTGGTGGGCTCCAATCCACGGCGTCACAAAGAGCCAGACACAACTGATTGAGCACACGCACACACACACACACACACACACACACATCATATACAAACCATCTGGTGTGGTCCCTGGCATGCTAGGCACTCAATGAACACTAGCTCTTAACATTATGACCATAATCACCAGTTCCTGGACCCAGTGATTTGCAATGTTTATCTAATTTTATCCCCCTAATGGAACTACATGGTGGTTACTATTATTATCCCCACTTTACAAATGAGAAATTGAGGCCCAGCAAGAGGTATCACACTGAGTAAACAACTCTCTTATTGCTGCTCTTCAACTTGGAGAATCATAGCAGAGCTTTGCCTGGGTTCCTCCCCTCCATCAGGAGTGAGTGGGGTGGAGTGGGCACCTGGTCATGTCCCCGCTCCCCGCAGATGTCAACGAGTGCCTGACGCTGGGCCTGTGCGAGGACTCGGAGTGCGTGAACACGAGGGGCAGCTACCTCTGTACCTGCAGACCCGGCCTCCTGCTGGATCCGTCCAGGAGCCGCTGTGTGTGTGAGTGCAGGGAGGGGCCGGGTGGGGGTGCTGGGGGGCGAGATGGGGCCCTCGGGGTCCACAAGCCAGGCTGAGAGCAGAAATGCCCCCAGACCCCAGGCTGCCACTCCACCTAGGACTGGGCCCCAACAAACACCCTCTGCTTCGTCCTACTGGGATGGAGACAGTCACTGCTTCTCTTTTGGCTTCAGGCGTTTCTTTGAAGGCTTTGCAGTTTGGGATTTTCTACCTCCTCTGTTTCTCTCTAATCATTGCTGTCCCATCTGTTGCCTCAGCTGCTTTGGGGGGATGTGCGTTGCTGTGATGTCTCGCTGAGCAGTGGCTGGCTCTTCTAGCGCCTGAGCCTAGCTGCCTGGGCCCTTCGCTGCAGACCTTTGTTAAAGAGCCTGCCCATCATAGGAAGAGCCTGCCAGCCCCAGGGCCTTTCCGTAAATCCTGTGGTCCCCATGTCAGGACGTGCTCTGCGTCTGTGAGCACGGATGTGCCTCTAGTCATATCAGCATTGTGTCTGTGTGCGTGCCTGTGTGTACACTCAGGCAGCTGTTTCCAGGGACCTCTGTGGTTTCCAGCTGGGAGAGGCCCAGGCTAGCAGTCGCCTGCCCATGACCCACCTCTCCCCCTCCCCCGTTTGCCACTCCCCATGGCAGAACTGACACCGCAACCCAGACCAGGGAGGCCTGACCAGGGAGGCCTGACCAGTACTGAATAAAACCAGTCTTGACTGGACTCTGCAAAGTAGCAACCCAGCTCAGGTCGGCCACCCAAGGCTCAACAAAGCTCCGTGTGGCCTGCCAAGCCCTTAGCCTGTGAACTGCCAAGTTCACTGGGTCTGGGAGACCGCAAGACAGACAGACTCGAGCACCACCCTCACAAGAGGGAGGGGAGCACCCTTGCAAGGGAGAGACTGGACCCAGCGTCCCCAGGGCAAGGAGATAATAAGAGGAGACAGCAAAGGATGAGGGGATACAGAGTGGGGAGAACATGTCAGAAAGAGTTGATGGTCACTTATTTATTAATGCTGGAAAGAGACCCTCCAGGCAGGGAGGCAGAGATGGCCCTGGCTGTTATTCTCTAAGCCCACTGTGGCTCACATTCACTGCAGTCCAGAGGATTTGATTCATGGATCTAGCCCTCCATCTGTCCATCAGCGAGCATTGACTGAGCACCCACTTATACCAGACACTACCCAGGTTGCCTGGGCTGCGAAGATGACCGAGGCAGGGCCCCTGTCCCCAAAGCTCCTCAAAGATCTCATGTTGACTCATCTACCCAGGGAGACCCTGTGGCCCTCAGGGCACACCGCTCCCCACGTGTGCACCCCAGGATGGATTTTGTCAGTCCCGTAGACTGAGAATCTGAGACAAGCAGGCGTATCCCCTTCCCCATCCCCTCCGTGGGAACACGGAGGGTGGGCGTCCAGGCCCCTCAAACAGATAACCTGAGGAGGGGCTGAAGCATTCCTGCAGCCACTCTCCCACGTGTTCTGTGAGCACTTTCAGGGCCCCAACTTCTACACCGAGACACAGGCCTGGCCGATCTGAGTCCCCGTGGCCAGCCACTCCACCATCCTCTGCCTTTCCCCTCCCGCTGGCTACCTGCCCGCCCCCCACCTGCCCACCCCCACCTGCCGCCACACCCAGTGACCCACCTCCTCCTGCCCACCCCCTCCTGCCCACCCTCACCTGCCCACCCTCACCTGCCCCTGTGCCCACTGCAGCGGACAAGGCCGTCTCCATGCAGCAGGGGCTGTGCTACCGGCTGCTGGGGCCCGGCACCTGCGCCCTGCCTTTGGCCCAGCGGATCACCAAGCAGATATGCTGCTGCAGCCGAGTGGGCAAAGCCTGGGGCAGCCTGTGTGAGAAATGCCCCCTGCCTGGCACAGGTAACCCTTTGTCCCCTTCTCGGCCCCAGCCACCGAGCTGCTTCCTCCATGCAGTGGCCACTGTCTGCCCCTGCCCCCCATCCCCGCCCCAGGCCTAACCTAAGGCCAGAGACCCTGAGTCCTCCTCCCTGACCCACTCCTTAACCCAACCTGGGGCCCCTCCCTCCTCGCTGCCACATTGCCCTGTCCCCCAGGAGGGAGGGAAAGGAGGACTCTGGCTTCCTGTGGGAACAGCAGCCCTCAGCTGGTCCTCTGACCCTTGAACTTGCAGAGGCCTTCAGGGAGATCTGCCCTGCGGGCCACGGCTACACCTACTCGAGCTCGGACATCCGCCTGTCCATGAGGAAAGCTGAGGAGGAGGAACTGGCCCGGCCCTCGAGGGAGCACGGCCCGAAGCGCAATGGGACCCTGCCCAGGCCAGCAGAGAGGCAGCCACTGCGGGCGGCCACCAGCACCTGGGTGGAGGCGGAGACCGTCCCCGACAAGGGTATCTGGTCTGGGGAGGAGGTCAGAGGGCTTCCCCGCCCCCTCAGGTTACAGCCCCTCAAAGAGCCGTGGGGTGTTTACCCTGGGCCCATGGCGTCCCACCTCGGGGGCGTTAGGAAAGGGAGTTGGAAGCGCAGCACGGCCTTGGGAACCTGCTCTCACGGCCTGGCCGGATGGAAAGGCCACACCTCCTCCTTTGGGGTCAAGAGGTGCCCGTGTCCCGGAGAGCTGCTGGTGGGGGGTCCATAGCACCATCTGCCCCCTTACTGCTGCTGACCCTGCCTTGCCATCCCTGCCCCGGCCACACTGCTTCTGGGGCTGGCGCTGGCTCCTGGAGGAGCTATCAGGTGCATTCTAGGGAATCTGGGGGCTTCAGATCCCATCAGAGCACTGGCTCCAGCTCAACTGCCTTGGGCCCAGGAGACGTGGGGCTGGAAAGATATGGGGCTTGAGGCACCCCTGCAAGGTGCCCTGGGAAACCATGCAGAAGGCACCCCTGGGTTACTGGTAGCATGGAGTACAAGGGCATATTAGGACAGGGAGAACTATGTGATGAACAAAGTGCTCTGCGAATCAGGGACAGACTGACAGGGCAGTCAGGCAGAGCCCCAGTCACCATGGTAACTGGGCGCTGGCCAAGAGCAATACCCCACTTCCTAGAACTGTTGCCTTGCCCTGTAGCTTGGGCCCAGGGCACAGCAACCCTGTGTGGCCGGGAGGCTTGGGAGGGTGGAGGCGGCAGCTCAAGGAGGGTTGCAGTGAGGACAGAAAGGGCGGACTGGCCCAGAGCGGGTGGGACTCCTGTTGCCAGTGGCGTTCAAGGAAAGCCAGAGGTTTCCTCTCGCCAGCTGACCACCTTGTAGGCCCCCCAGACCAGGGATCCTGGGATCTGGGCTGGCCAGTCCTGGAAGGGTGGCAGGGGCAGGTAAGACGAGTCAGAACTCTCTCTGCCACCGGGCCTGCTGTGGACAAAGTAGGGAGGTCACAGAGTGAACCAGCCCTGGCCGTGGGGGGCGGGAGCAGGCAGCCATAGGTGTCCTCACTGAGCTCACGCTCTTACCTTTCCTCCCTAGGTGACTCTCAGGCCGGCCAGGTGAGTGAGTCATCCCACCAAGGAGCTGGGCAAAGGTGGCAGAGACTGGGACCTGGTATAGTGCTGAGGCTGCAGGGCAAAGTCACATGACGGGGGGAAGGGAGAACGATCCAGTGTACGTAGGATTTTTACTTACAGAGAAGCAAAAGTGGGAGAGTTGATCCCAAGACCCAATTGTACCCTAAAAGAAGTAATAATCGCAGCTCTGGTTTTTCCGGCAGCTACAGTGCTAGTTCTGTCATTCGAGAAGGTCGGGGGCGGCGCGGGGGGGAGCACTTCAGAAAGAGAGCAGGAATGTGTCCTGTTAGCCCTGGCTGTGGCTCAGACTTGCATCACAGCCTAGAGGTCTAGAACTGTCTGCTAAGTCATTTCAGTCATGTGACCCCATGGACTGTAGCCCACCAGGCTCCTCCATCCATGGGATTCTCCAGGCAGTGAAAGATCTTCTCCCGGTTCTGTGCAGGTGACAACCAGCGTTACCCAGCTATCCACCTCGGTCCCAGGTGAGTGCCTCCTCCTAGTGGCGCCCAGGAAACAAAGGGAGGGAAAGAAAGACTTTAACTAGGAGTAGCGATAGTACACGTGAGCTGATGCCAGAGGCTCGGATCAGGTGAGGTTGCTGGTGATGTGAGAGGTGAACGCTTTTCCTGGGAGCTCTGTACACCTAAGGTGTTAGAAGGTCAGTGAAACACACCGCTATGCCTTGCGAATACCTCCCCAGCGGCAGCACTTGCTCTGCCCTTCGTGGTACTGAGACCAAAAGGAACCAAAGAGGAATAAAAGAGACCAAAGAGGAAGAGCTGGCTGAAGCGGGGGCAGGTCAAGTTCAGACGGCCCTGCTCCCAGGCCTGCCTTCCTTTAGGAGATGGTTAGAGCTTTGCAGAGCCCATCAGGAGATGGTTAGAGCTCCAAAGAGCGCAGCTGGCTGGCTGGGGACAGGACACTATTCAGAAGTCAGCTTTAGCTTCCTCTGCTGTGAGGTGGACACGAATGCCTGCCCCGCTGCCTCTTAAGGCAGGTGAGATGTTGGTGTTGGAGGCAGAGCTCTGTAATCCTGAAGTGTTTTGCAAGCAGCAGGAGAAAGCTGAAGTAGGCCCCGTCTTCGGCTTGTCTCCAACAAGCTAGCGGCCGTGGACAAGTGGCTGTTCCCGCAAGCCTCTGCCTCCTCCCCTGCGAAGCAGAGGGTGAGACTAGGTGCGCTCTTAGAGTCTCTGACTGTTTGGAACCAAGTGGAGTTTCAGTAGACTAGGAGGCAGAGGGGATGACCCGCCCAGGCTCCAGCCTTTGTTCTCGGAGCCTGATGGCAGGGAGGAGGGAAGGGCACTGCCTGGCAGCTCTGGAGGGAATGCTGCCCAGGAGGTAGGAAAGTGGGCAATCCAGGCCCACCTGCACCCCCACCCCTCTTCCCACCACAGGAGCTGCCCTGGGAGGACCAACGCCGTCAATGCCTGAACAGGTGATCCCAGAGGCCACGGAAGAAGCACAAGTGACTGCCCCCACCGACGTGCTGGTGACCCCGGCGCCCTCAGGTATGTGCTGCAGCCCCTTGAGGTGCTCCCGGCTCTCCCCCCAGATGCACAGGGCTCAGTGGACTCCTGCTGGGGTCAGCACCCCGGCTGCATCCCACAGAGGGCACAGGGTGCCCCTAGTGACCAGAGGAGTCCCGTCTGGAGCACCAGGCCAGCCAGGCAGGAGAAAGAGAAGGGAGAGTTCGCCTTCCAGGAGAACCCAGGGGACCATCTCCAGGAAGGGGTGCCCATGGGGCCTCCAGGATCCCGACTCTTCCAGGCTGTTGACCCCGAGTTGGCTGAGTGCCCTGGTGGCGGGCAGCCTCCTGCCCACGGGGAGGGCCGACTTTCAGGAGGGAAAGTGGTTCTATGTCTAAGGTTGTTTGGCTGCCTGGGAGCCTGCGTCCCTGGCTCTGGCCACTGCAGCGGTGAGGGGGTGTGGTGCGGGGGAGAGCCCTGGCATACCCACCTTGCTCTGGAATGCGCCCTCCTCAAAGCCTCCTTGTCTGGGGACTTGGTTCCAGAGAAGCAGGGCCAGTGCTGGCACAGCTGCTCCCTGCTCACATGTGTGCTCACGTGTGCACATGTGCTTGCGTGTGTGCTCGTCTGTGTGCTCGTGTGTGTCCATGTGTGTTCACGTGTATATGTGCTCGTGTGCATGCAATCGCATGTGTGTATGTGCTCGTGTGCGGTCATGTGTGCGCTCACATGTGCACGCTCATTTATGTGCACTCACATGTGCTCGTGTGCGCTCATGTGTGTGCTCATGTATGTGCTCGTGTGTGTGCGCTCGTGTGTGTCTGCTCACATGTGTGTCCTCACATGTGTGTGTCCAAGTGTGTGCTCATATGCGCTCATGTATGTATGTGCTCGTGTGTGTGCTCACGTGTGTGTGTGTCCACGTGTGTGCTCATGTATGTATGTGCTCGTGTGTGTGCTCACGTGTGTGCTCATGTGTGTGTGTGTCCACGTGTGTGCTCGTGTGTATACCCCCATGAGTGCCCTCGTCAGGGCCTTGCTGCTTCTAACCTCATAGACTGAGGTCACCTCGGGGTGAGGGATATTTCCTTCAGCAAAGGGAGAGACCCTGCAGGTTGAGGAAACAGTCCAGAGAGTGAACTGGGCTGGGAGCTTGGCCTTCCTAGGCCTGAACCAGGGCGTCTCCGCTGCCCTCCCCAGGACCCCTCTTCTCTGGCTCAGTGTACTGCTCCAGGGAGTGTCCTAGGCCTCCCTCCACCCAGCAGGCAAGACGAGCTGGGTTCAGGGGCGAAGCTGGGGCGTCAGCTATGTGGAGACGCAACCACCACCCCCCGCCCCGCACACAGCCCAGAACCTTTCTCCTGGTCCCTTTCCCCCCTTGCCATCCCCAGCCTTACCTCTTGGGGAGGACACGTAGCTCCTGGTTGGAGGTCCTCCTGAGCCCCCAGGCTGACACAAACTCGGAGCCAGGCCAGGGGCAGGGTAGCCCCACACACAGGCCAGTGTGGGCATTCGGTTCAGTTCAGTCTCGCAAACACTGTGAAGCCCTGTTATGCACCAACACAGGAATGTCCCGGCCCATTCCCTGGGGTCTCCGAGGGTTTCCTCAGTGCCGTGGGGCAGGGCGGGGAGCCTGGGTGTGTAGGCTTCGGGCTAAGACTCACAGTGAAAGCCTCTCTCATTCATTCAGTCATCTGTTCATTCAGTGTGTTTTAAGTGCCAGGTACTTTTCTAGTGTTAAGGACACAAGTTCAAAAGAGCTATAATCTCTGCCCTCAATGCAGCCTCCGCCCTGAGTCCTGGTGAGTCTCCAAACTGTTTCTGAATTCAGTATCCATCTCCCGCTTTCTACCCCATTACCACCACCCAGGGAAGTCCGTGTTTAATTCATTTCGGTGGGTTTCTAGGGGCCCCTGTGCCTCCCCTCCCACCCTAGTCCATCTGCCACCTTCCTGCTTTTCTAATCAAGGTGGTATGTGAGAGGCGTGGTCTTCCTGAGATGGCTCTGATCGTACCCCGACTCCCATGACCCCCTTTCTTACCAGCTTGACTCAGTGTGGTATTCAAGGCCTTGCTTAGCTGGGCCCCAGCCCACGTCTACCCTCATCGCCTGGCAGTTTTCCCAAGACCCTGCTCACCAGATCTCTCTGCCTGTCTGGGAGAAACTGGGCAAGGTGTACCAGGGGAGGGAAGCCCTCTCTCTGGGGTGAGAACTGACCCTGTATTCAGGATGAGGTCAGCCTGGGGGCCTCAGGGGCGGAGGCCCTTTGCTGGGACGTAGGACACAGGTTACTGGAACCCCTGGGTCTCGGTCAGAAGGATGCACCACTGCATGCTCCATCCTGGTAGGGCTCGGGTCCCTGGGAAGAGGGGCCATGCGTGGAGTGTTATACAAGGCCTCGCTATACGTGGATGTGGGAGGGCCCAGCCAAGGCTGGGGTGAGGCTCCTGTGCTTGCGTGCCCTGCGCCCAGCCTCCCCCATCCCAGCCCACTGCCCTCACCCGGCCCCACCCTGCCACAGCCTCAGCTGTGCTGTCTCCCACAGGCATTGACAGTTGTGCTGCTGGGGCCACCAACATCTGCGGCCCGGGCACCTGCGTGAACCTCCCAGATGGATACAGATGCATCTGCAGCCCTGGCTACCGGCTACACCCCAGCCAGGCCTACTGCACAGGTGTCCACGCGGGCAGCTGGGGCTCATTCGGTGGCTGGGGTGGGTGGGGGCAGGGCTGGGGGCCAGTCCAGAGGCCAAGGCAACCGAAAGTCCAAGCAGTGCTGTGTGGTTGATGGGCAGAGGAGCCACAGTTCCCAAGGACAAAGCTAACCTTGACCCTGGGGAGTCTGGTCTCTGGAAATACCACCTGAGGAGTCTTCAGGAGAGTGGGAAGAACCCCTGGGCCTTGAAGCCCAGAAAAAAAACACCTTTTACTTGGAGCCCTCAGCTCTGAGATCAACCCACCCCTCAAACTGGCCATCTCACTGTCTGCATAGCAGACCGAAGCCTGACCTGCTGTCTCTACCACGGCCATTCCCAGGGGAGAGGTTTGGAGGCACAACACGTAAATCATCCAGTGTGGGCCTGATTCACTCCCCCACTATTTTATACAAGGGAGACACAGCCGCTGTGCCTTGAAGGAGAAAGGAAATGATCATGGGGCCCTGGGGAACGGGGACATGGGGCAGAGAAGGGGGTGCGGGGCCACTGCCCCAGGCCCTTGGTTCCTGAATGAGCCCAATGGATAGACTTCAAGGTCCCCAGGCTCAGAGATTTTTCATCTCTCCAGCCTCCTCTGCTCCCTTAGCCCCTCCTTGCCCCACAGCACCATCCCCTATCCAGCCCTTAGCATGGCAAGTGGCTCACAGGTACCCAAAGGAAGGCCTCCCTGACTGCCCTCCCCATCTCCCCCTGCTCAGATGACAATGAGTGTCTGAGGGACCCCTGCAAGGGAAGGGGACGCTGTGTCAACCGCGTGGGCTCCTACTCCTGCTTCTGCTACCCTGGCTACAAGCTGGCCGCCTCGGGGGCCACGCAGGAATGCCAAGGTAAGCTGAGCCGCCCTTGCTCCTGGAAGGGGTACAGGACCCCACAGGTAGTGTTTGGGTGGAGGAGGATCCAGGCATTTGCAGCACCTAGTCACAGCGCTACAGTGTGTGGAATGCGGGGACCGAGACCAGGGCTCAGACCTGGACCTGGGAGGAAGCAGAACCTACACTGAGGCTGAGGTCGCTGAGACCAGATGGAGGGGTACGAATCTGAAAGGCAGTAAAATATTCACCAACACTCCAGGAAACTGTGATGGGAGCCAAGAGTGTGAGGGGAAACCCCGGGACACGGCTGGAGATGAAGACAAGCAGCCAGGTCCCCAAATTCTGAGTGACAAGGAGCTTCTTTCCTGTTGGGTACAGAGGGTGACCTGTGAGGACACCAGCTGGGACTCCAGGCAGCCTGGGGATCAGGGGCGCCTTTGCTGGGAGATGCCTGCAAGCTTTAAGCTTCCCTGGGAAGCTCTGCATGGGGCCTTTCCAACAAAGGCCCTTTAATATGCAGCATTTATGCCGCGTGTGAAACTCTCCGCTTACATTTTTACTAACGAGTTTACAGAGAGTGGGATGCAGTGGTTTCCAAGCAGTGCCGTAAGACTCATAACCCAGTCGGAATCCTTCACCTGGAGAGTGGCCCTGCTGTTCTCAAGACTCGGGTTTCTGGTTCTGGCCCGGGAGCCGTGTGAGCTCTAGGGGAACTGCACTGAGTAAGGCGTGGACTCTGGCACTGCGGAATGAGGACGCACTGGTTCCGTATGGAAGAAAGTCTGAAGGTTTCCCACAGGGATGTTCGAGTGAGGCCAGAATAATAACAGCTACCGTTTAACGAGCTGTTCTCATGTGCCAGCGCCATCGTGAGCCCTTTATTTTGTGACACTCATCATCCCACCCAACCCCATGCAGTAGAAACCCTTATCCCCATTTCACAGTTTAACAAACTGAGGCTCAGAGAGGTGAACTGAAACACCCAGAGACCTCACACCTAGAGCCGTGGCTGAGCTGGAAGCAGAATCAAAATCGTCCTGGCCCCAAAGCATGGTTTGCTTCCAACACCCTCCCTCACACACACACACACACACACACACACACACACGCGCGCGCACACACACACACGGTGAAGGAAAAGAGGAAGCGGAGGGTATTTCAGGGGAAGGGAAGCGCTTCTGCAGAGGGCAGAACCGTGAACAAGCCTGGCGCACTCTGGGAATAACGATAAATCCAGAGTGACGGGAGTGCCCGGTATGTGGAGGAAGTGGCGGGAACCGACGCCAGTTTGCTAAGTGTCTTGAGCGCCAGGCTGAAGTGCTTGGTCGCCGTCCCACAGACAGTGGCCGCCAGCAGAGGTCTGCAAGCAGAGGGCGGCGGTGCGGTCAGCTGGCTCCCAGGGAGGTGACTCAGGCAGCAGTGCTCAGAACAGCCTGGCGTTATCGAGGGCAGAGGCCTGGGGGCTAAGGGGCTTCTCTGGTGGGCTTTGCAGCCTTGGCAAGTGCTGTGGGCTGGAGGCACTGCTCCCTGCAGGCCCAGCCCAAGGTGCTGGCCCGGCACAGGCAGCGGCTGCAACAGGGAAGGGTGTGACCAGGTCTGACCCAGACGAGCGGTCCTGCCGCGTGCCAGCCTGAGTGTCTGGAGGTCTCTGCCAGCCTGACAGCTGCAGGAGGAGGCTGGAGGCTCAAGGTCAGCTCTCAGAGCTTCTCCAACAGGGCTTGGCTGCCACCTGATGAGGCCTCATCCGAAAACATCCACTTTCTAAATGTTGCTGCTCTCATGAAAGAGTATCTCCTTATTTTAAATATTTTTATTTATAAATTATTTCATTAATTTATATAATTAATAGAAACCATTACAATTTCTGGAAAAAATTATTTGACTATTAAATATTTGAGCTTCCCCAAGCCTGCAATGCAGGATACCCAGATTCGATTCCTGGGACAGGAAGATCCTCTGGAGGAGGAAATGGCAACCCACTCCAGTATTCTTGCCTGGAGTATCCCATGAGCAGAGGAGCATCCCATGAGCAGAGGAGCCTGGTGGGCTACAGTCCATAGGGTAATAAAGAGTCAGAAATGACTGAGCAATAATTATTATTAAATAATAGTTTTAATTAAATATTTAAAATAACACTTGCTTTACTAGTAAATATGAGCATCTCTTCATGTGTTAGCCGTTGGGTTTCCTTACCTAAAAATTGCTTGTCCTCATCTTTTGCTCAGTTCAGTGGTCATTCCTGTTTTTCCTTGTGGCTATTTAGGAGTTCCTTATATGTTCCAGATACTTGCCTGGGTTTAGATATGATAATTTTTACGTCTTGTCCTCTGCCCATTGACCTTATCCACGAATCCTTCTTTGAACAGAAATTCATAGTTCTGGTGCATAGAAATTCACCTTTTTGCTTTATTTTTATGCTTTGAGGGATTTATGTAAAAATTCCTCCCCCACTGTAAGTCACAAATAGAGTCTACACCTTCCTTTATTACAGTTACAGTTTTGCCTTTCATGACATGTTCTTTTTATTTATTTATTTAATTTAGTTATGTATTTTATTTATTTGGTTGTGCTGGGTCTTAGTTGTTGCGTGTGGGATCTAGTTCCCTGATCAGGGACCCAACCCCGGTCTCTCACTTTGGGAGCACGAAGTCTTAGCCACTGGATCACCAGGGAAGTCCCTCACAACATGTTTTAATCCGTCTGGAGTCCATCCTTGTATGGGTGTTAAGACTGAGTCTTTTCCATTTCCATTTTTCTCCATAGAACACGTCAGTTTTCCAAGCCTTATCATCCAGCAGTCATCCTGGCCCCAGCAGTCCCTGAGTCCTTTAGCAAGTTTCCTTTCCTCTTCCACTGGGAATACAGCTTCCCAAAGTGAGGACCGGTTATTTCAGAATTGCCTGGAGAGCTATTAAAATGCAGGTTCCTAGGCCCACCCCAGTACTACTGGGTCAGAATCTCTGGATGTGGGCCTCGGAGTGCGCATTTTACCACTCTGCACTGAAGTGTTATGAGGTATTGCTCAGATGAAAACACTGTCTGAAAACAAATGCTTATTATTCCACTCAAGCAATAGGTAATTTGGGGATTCTGGGCTAGGCACTAAGGGCCTGGGAATAATAAGGCACATTCTCAGAATTCGTGGGGGTTGGGGGAAGCAGTTACTCACCCCTACGGATCCCTAAGGGAACCCTGGGAAGGGCCATGTGGGTTGGAGGGGCGAGGGCAGCCTCACTGAGAGATGGAAAGGAGACAGCCAAGCTGGTGGGTGTGAAGCCTCTCCAGGCAAGGAGGCAGAGCAGGCAGAAGCTCAGAAGCATGTTCCATGTGGCTGCTGAGGCTAGGAGGCGTGTGGGAGGCAGGAACCATGGTGAGAGAATCAGGCAGGGGCCAGGTCATGAGAGATCTAACATGCTGGGCAGAGGTGCTTGGGTTTTATGGAGCAGGTTTAGTGCTAGAATAATAATAATAATAATTGGAGAAGGAAATGGCAACCCACTCCAGTATTTTTGCCTGGAGAATCCCATGAACAGAGGAGCCCATAGACGGACTACAGTCCACAGGGTCACAGGGAGTTGGACGTGACTTGGCGACTGAGCACAATAATAATAATTCAGTGCTTACCTCGTGCCAGGCAGGCACTGTGCTAAGCCCTTCACCTGGATGACCTCATCTCATCTGCACAGAGCTTCAGTGTTGAACCGTTGCTGGGAGTGGGGGGTGGGGGGAAAAGGCGAGTCCTCTATTAATTTGACTGTGGTGGGCAGGGAATGGGGGGTGGCCAGAGCCATCTAGAGTTGATAAATTGAACCCATCCTTGAAATGGGAGCAGGGCTCTGCTGGCCATCAAACCAAGCAGAGGCATTTGTGCGAATGAAGGCTTGGAGGCTAGACCAGCGGGGATCGGCAAACACAGCAAGGCTGGGATGAGGCCTTGTGAGGCAGTCTGAGCAGCAAGGAATCCTGGTAGGGCCTTAACAGAGAAGGCACGACCAGGCTTGGGCTTTCAAGCCATTATGGGGCCCCATTATGCTTTGGGACAATAGAAGAAACTACGGGAACAGATCCACAGCTGCCTAAGATACTATCTCTCACTGGCTGCTTAATTCCTAAACTTTTTTTCTTTTGGCTGCTCCACACAGCTTGCAGGACCTTAGTTCCCCAACCAGGGATTGAACTTAGGCCCCTGGCAGTGAAAGAACCAAGTCCTAACCACTGGACCACCAGGGAATCCCAATCCCTAACCTTTAATCCCTAACTATGGGCTTCCCTGGTGGCTCAGACGGTAAAGCGTCTGCCTGCAATGCAGGAGACCTGGGTTCAATCCCCGGGGTGGGAAGATCCCCTGGAGAAGGATATGGCAACCCACTCCAGTATTCTTGCCTGGAAAATCCCATGGACAGAGGAACCTGGTAGGCTACAGTCCATGAGGTCGCAAAGAGTCAGACACGACTGAGCGACTTCACTAACCTTTAAGTAGGCCCCTAAGAACTCTAGGAGCAGAGCTGTGGGGAAGGTATTGGGGTTAGGAGGGGGACTTTGGTGGTCTCCTCAGATAGTGCCATATGCACTGCCACCTGACCTCAAGACAAGCCCTTGCACTGGAGTGAGGAGACAGCTGTGAGGGTCTCCAAGGGCCCCCAAAATAGCCACCTTCCCTGGGAGAAGGGAACTCACGAGTTTGCAGAGGCTTGAGCTAGGTCAATCTGACTTGGCCTCAGAGCCCCTGCCGTTCATGGCTGTGGCAAGGATGTCTTCCCTGTCTGGGCCTCAGCATGGGCATCCCTGATCTTGGCCTCTGAGGGGATGCCCCAGGACCCCCTGCAGGGCTGGCCCCAACTCAGGACTCTTCTGTGTGTTCACAGACATAGATGAGTGTGAGCAGCCAGGAGTGTGCAGCCGGGGTCGGTGCACCAACACAGAGGGTTCCTACCACTGTGAGTGTGACCAGGGCTACATCATGGTCAGGAAAGGACATTGCCAAGGTAAGGAATGGGTCGCCCTCCTCCATCTCCTGTCCCTCCCCACCATCTCCTATCCCTCCCCACCATCTCCTATCCCTCCCCATCATCTCCTGGTCCCTCCCCACCATCTCCTGGTCCCTTTCCACAATCTCCTATCCCTCACCATCATCTCTTGGTCCCTTCCCATCATCTCCTGTCCCTCTCAACCATCTCCTGTCCCTCCCCATCATCTCCTGGTCCCTCCCCACCATCTCCTGGTCCCTTTCCACAATCTCCTATCCCTCCCCATCATCTCCTGGTCCCTCCCCATCATCTCCTGGTCCCTCCCCACCATCTCCTGGTCTCTTTCCACAATCTCCTATCCCTCCCCACCATCTCCTATCCCTCCCCACCATCTCCTATCCCTCCCCATCATCTCCTGGTCCCTCCCCACCATCTCCTATCCCTCCCCATCATCTCCTGGTCCCTCCCCACCATCTCCTGGTCCCTTTCCACAATCTCCTATCCCTCCCCATCATCTCCTGGTCCCTCCCCATCATCTCCTGGTCCCTCCCCACCATCTCCTGGTCTCTTTCCACAATCTCCTATCCCTCCCCACCATCTCCTATCCCTCCCCACCATCTCCTATCCCTCCCCATCATCTCCTGGTCCCTCCCCACCATCTCCTATCCCTCCCCATCATCTCCTGGTCCCTCCCCACCATCTCCTGGTCCCTTTCTGCAATCTCCTATCCCTCACCATCATCTCTTGGTCCCTTCCCATCATCTCCTGTCCCTCTCAACTGTCTCCTGTCCCTCCCCATCATCTCCTGGTTCCTCCCCATCGTCTCCTGGTCCTTCCCCATGCACTTCCCACCACCAGCTCCCCTTCCAGCTTACCCCTGACTGTTCTCCTTGATGCTGAGCCCACTCCTGTGCACAAAGAGACCTGTCTAGGGATTCCAGGAGCATCTCTGTTCCCTTAGTGGGATTTTGGCATCCTGTCTGCCCTGACAGCATGGGAACAGAGTAACTTTATATAGATGAGATCCCAGGGGCTCCCCACTGTGCACCTCTGCCCACCACTTGAGTCGCATGGTAGAGGGAAGGTTGACATCTGGGAGGGGCCTCAGGCATCAGGCTTGATCTACTGGCTAAAGCTTGTTAGGCTGTAAGCTGGACTGTATCCTTAGATGACCGTGTGTGGACACCTGACAAATGTTCATGCATTGGACCAATACATACTAGTTGAAAAAAATAAATGAATAAGCCCTCATCCCAGCTCCCTTTCCCAGTGTCACAAGTTGGCTGTGACATTGCCCACTGATGTCCTCACAAACTGCCAATGCCACTACTACAGAAGCAGAGTCCAGAGTCCCGGCAGGTCTTGACAAAGGGGAGAGGTTGCTAGGGGGTGTAGGACAGACACATCCCTGTCTGAATCTCCAGCATCTCACCTTCCCCTCTCAATGCCACCCGCTTTAAAGTCAGGCCCACTGTGATCAAAGCCAGAACCCACCCGCCTTGTCCTCATGAGCTTGCTGAACCACAGACAGTCTGGTATTTTCCAGGAGAAGGGAGAGTGAAGGGAGTTGGCATTTGATGGGTGACTGCTATATGTGCCAGGTGCTGGACTAGGGACTCAATAGATTGCCTCATTTAAGCATCCAGCATTATTCATTTGGCATGAGACCTGATTAAAAAGTAAAACCAAAGGAAATGAACTAGGAAAATCCAAGGACATCTAAAATCTCAAATTTATACTAACCAGTCCACATTGAATGCACAGGCTCTGGTGGAGACAGATCTGGGTTTGGCTTATTGTCTCAGTGTCTGAAGATGAAAACCATAATGCCCATCGCAGGGGCTCTGGTTAACCTGCTGAATAACCATGCAAAGTGTGCAGGCAGCCCTGCAGCAAGTAGGGGAGCCCGTTTTCTCTCATGTCTTGTCTCCCCCCAATGTCTGAGCCTGTGCCTCTGGATCGCCCCCTTCCTTTCCGGAGGAAAGGTCCCAGAAACACGCACCTTGGCTGGGAGGTCAGGCTGAGTTCCTGGCCCGTGGCAGACACTCTGAGTCTGTTGAAAGAAAGACTGATGTAGCCTGCACGCTCCTCCAGGTTTCCACCGGTAACCACAGCCCCGGCCCATCACCCTGGGAGCCCAGTCAACTTCCCCCTCCCTCTTTCTTCTTCCTCCAACTAAGAAACCACTCTCTCTCCACTTAAACTCCCAGTCTCTGGTGAAGGGCCCGAGTGGTCTGGACAGCAGCCCATCCAAAGTCTCCATGGCATTTCCGTCGTCCCGGGATTCTGGGTTCCCACGGAGAGGGGCAAGTTCCCCTGCAGACTGCCAGGGCTCCGCTGTCCTCCACCTACCGCCAAGGCCGCCCATGGGTCCAGCCCCTGCGGGAGCACCCTCCCCACCTTGGGCTCTCACAGCGCCCTTCCATCTCCTCCAGCAGAGACTGCAGTGCTGCTTAGAGAAGCTCCACCATCTGCCCGGTGTACAGACAGCAGGCTGGCAAGCTGGTCCCTGGGGTGACTGTTTCCCGGGGTCTTCTGGGGTCTTTCCAGCAGCCTCATACCAAGAGGATGTGAAGCTTTAGTGAATCACATGGTCTCATTCTTTGGTCAGCAAATGCTTCTTGAGCGCCAGCTGTGTCCCAGCCATGGGCCAAGAATACAGCCATAAAAAAGACAGACAGCGCCTGCCCCCCGACGACTAGGGTAAAACCTTTACCAAAACATACCATAATCTTAGGTTAAAATTTAAACCCTAGAAGAGGCAAAAAACATCTGGCTCTCATCCAGGCGCCGAAAGGTTGGTGGGACAGCCTCAGGATATCTGGTGACTTCAGAGCCTGTGCTTTTAACAGGGAGTCCATTTCATCCATGGCTTGGCTAGTGGCTCTGATATATCAGCCCCCATTTAGAAGAGGCCCGCCCTGGTTCAGGTAGAGACTGGGGGCTGCTTTGACCCTCTGTCCCCCACCCCCGCCCCCACCTCCCAGGCATGAACATCACTGGCTGGGGCTCTGGTCTGGGGAAGGAAGCCAGCGGTAGTGTGCCAGGATAGGCCGGGTTATGCTGCAATAACAACCAGCCTCAATCTTAGTGTCATGTAGGACATAGCAGACTTGATATCTGACCAAAGCCGCATA
Organism: Cervus elaphus; assembly: GCF_910594005.1. NCBI lineage: Eukaryota > Metazoa > Chordata > Mammalia > Artiodactyla > Cervidae > Cervus > Cervus elaphus. Next base: position 16,876,901 of record NC_057826.1, read on the forward strand.
TCCATCATGGGTCTGCTGGGGGTCCTGCCCCATGTCTTCTCACCCTTGAACCAGGCTAAAGGAATAGCATCTTGAACGTGGCCATTGTCCGTGGAAGAAAGCACTCTGCAAGGCTGCACACAAATAAGTGTTTGGGCCCATAGATTACACACGTGATATCCACTCCAAGCTACTGGCCAGCAGTAGTCCTCCTGCCCCACCCAATCGCAAGGGACCAGGAGGCATAAGCCCACCACGACCCAAAAAGTGAGAGCTGGAATTCTCAGGGAAGCAGCATTTGTCCCACAGGTCTCCTAATGCCCAACATGATGCACTTCCAGCACCACCTCTGCAGGTGTGCCCAGAACATTTGGGGCAGGGCAGAGCTCAGAGCCTTTTGCTCCCGCTAAGTCTAATCTCCTTCTGATGTTGCCTGACCCTGCAGGAGAGGTCCAAAGACTCCGGTTTTCCTCGGTGTGGTCTTAGAGGAGGATGCTTGCCTCCTTCTCTTTCTCTTCGTCCCCGAGTCTCGCATCCCTGAAGCAGACTTTTGGCTCATTCCCAATGGCTTTGCCCATCTTGCTTCTGGTATCTTAGCCAGGACCGGTAGGCCAGGGTGCT